>NC_141237.1:4578750-5182500 GCF_054856515.1 Filicampus tigris | reverse complement strand
TATAAATATATATTTTAAATGATTATAGTTCAAGAACACGTTGCAATGCATAACTCAATTACAAAAGTAAAAATTACATGAAGGAAACTACATATTTAAAAAAAATAAATGCCGTTTTTAAACTCTCTATAACACCATAATGAATGTTCAACTTAACATTTTAGATTTATTCATCATATTGTCGTAGGAAAAAGTTGAAACTGTAATTCAACATATGAAAATATCTTTAACCATTTTGAATGTATTAATAATTACGTTGGGAAAATCATTTTATAGTCAAACGTGCTACAATTTCTGTTGTGTTTAACTTTAGTTTTATTGCAACAAACAGACATCAAGGGCTTTAGGGGGGATACATTTTTCCCCCAAAAAAGATAGAAGATAAAAGTTATTTTTATTTCAGTCCACCTGCAGCGCTTCACTGTGGCCCTGAGGGTCCTGTGCGTGCGTGGGTGGTGTGTGTGTGGGGGGGGGGGGGGGAGGGTGGGGGGGATGCTTTTCGGGCTTGGGATGCTCCACATGCCTCGTGCACCTGTCCCCGACTTCCTGCGCCCGGGCGGGGCAGGTGGAAAAGCACTGTCCCACGCGTAAACTTTCCACGCGGGAGCGGTACTTTAAATAACCACAACATTCATTTAGCTTGGTTATTAGTAGAGAATTTCAAAAGTGCAGTTTACTGTATTGAAGGTTTGTTGTTGTTTTTTTAATAAGTGCACTTTTGTGCTTTTCTTGTATTGGAAAAACATGGAGTCCAGGTGTACCTAATGAAGTGTCAGGAAAGAAAGCAAACGACGCGACTCTGATCAAATTATTTAACATAATCAATGCAGACTTTAATTGGGTTTTCGCGCGAAAAGTTTTGTGGATTTCTTATGGAATGCATTTTTAGGTGCACAGGCGTACCTAATGTGTCTGCCATATCCAAGAAATAAAATGAAGCTGTAAGAAAATGAATTCGTTATTAATAGGCCTACAGTTAAAAAAAAAAAGTTATTTTTCTGGCATGTTCAATTAAAAGTGCAACTACGCCTATTTGGAAAGACATTTTGATGCATATTATTGCAAATTCATCATTTATTAATTATTTTAATTGTTACTTCCTAGTCTAAAAATGCACTTTTTTTGTTCTTTCATTGGGAAACCAAATTGATGCATAAGACGCATCTAGGTGTACCTAATGATGTGACCTCGTGCGTGTTTGACGTGTGCGATGACAACAATGCGTGTTATGTTATTTGCTTGCGTAAAGTCTGCCGGCGGCCGAGCCTCCCCCGGAGGTCGGGGCGACTAAAGCGGTCACCCGAGCTGCTCTCTTCCTGTGTGGCATCGATCGTTCCCGGCTAAAATAGAGACGACCCCTCCACCCCCACCCCGCCGTGCCCCCTTTCACCTTGGATGCACCTGAGTTTCTCTGACCCCACACCCAGCGGCGCATATATGGCACTCGTGCGTACTCGCGTTTGCAAGGCTGGATTGAGCGCGCATGCGTATACGAGTTAAGGAGCAAAAACACGCATTTGTTTCTCACGTTTGTTCAATGGAGTTTTCTCTTCTTTTTATTTTTGCACGGTATACTTTTTTTTTTTTTTTTTTTAAGAACCTTTATAAACGTTACTGAGCAGGAAGAATTGTGATACTTGACTATCTTTACATAGTTTTTCTTTTTACACTATGTGAAGCAGCATTTAGCCCTCTGAAAAGCAATCTAAATACAACGTAATTAATGATTACGGTTATTATTCTTAGCATACTTCCTTCCACCCGAATCGCACATTTCTGAGTGACGTCAACACTGGCTGTTTTGTTATTGAAAAAAAGTTTCCTGCTGGTAAGATAAGCAAGCATGTAGGTAAGAGTAAATGGGTAAGTCATTGAATAAAGTACACAGTAGGAAGTAAATAGGCAAGTTAGTAAGTAAAATAAGTTCAACATTTTTAAAGGCTGCTTTTGAAGAATAACTAATCACTTTTTTGTCATATACAAAAGCCGTGACGTCTTTACAATCGTACCCGAGTGTCGTCACACGTCATGATCTTTTTGTGTAGTGGAATGTAATGAAAGGCATTGTGCGCCATTCCTCGTCTCTCCACTAGGGGGTCCACTATGGCTGTGATAAGCGCCCAGGGCGGAGTTGAGGATCAATGCTGACATCTAGTGGTAATGCGACATCACTACATGTAAGTATTATTGCCCGATTGCATTCTGCACGGCACCTTCCTGTTCTCAGCAAAATATTTGTATTATTCACTTTCAGCTCCAGGAAAGTGGACACTGACATGCAGCTGCGTTGACCATCACCCCAATTCCCCTTTTTACATCACACAAACACCAGTCATCATTTTCACAAGTATTTTATTTCAGGTAACATTACAAAAGGCTAATAGACAAGAGCATGAACGAGGTGCTTCATTACCTCCAAACTAAACTAAAGTAAAGCTTCTTCCTCCACCTCATTTCATTCCATATGAGAGAAAAAAAAAGTATCCTTCTGAAATGAATCCACTTTTGACACCGGATCAATAAAGCATCCCGACATGTCAAAACTCATAATAAATAAAAATGAATTGGCCTGTGCGTTTCCTGATTGCACTTCACCTCTCCCCAAGTTAACATACTGACAGTTATAACACCTGAATGAGTGTGTGTGTGTGCTAAAAAGCCAGCGTCATTTCTCATGTAGTTAAGTCTATAACCTCCCCACACTGGTAGTGACAAAAGCTCCACCTTCTATCTATAATACAGTATTTTAATACATGGGCAATCACAGATTGCAAAGCTCCTTTTCGGCCCCTTCCCCAAAACACTCGACAGATGAACACCATCTGTCACCAAGGAATCCATTCTTTGGATACTGGCTACTTCCCGGAGTCTGGCGCTCCGATACAGACTGATTTTTTTGGATTCGGTCGCTCCCCAAGTTCATTTCTGGGGCTTAAACGACACCGATCCCAATTACGGGCTAACTTTCATGACCCTGATACTGGCTAAGTTCAGACATTTTGCCCTTCTGACACCAGCTCGTTTCTGGGGCCACTCCCCCGATACAGGCTAAATTTTGGTCTCTGCAACTTGGGTTCTACTTTCGCCTCACTAGCTCCCACCTAGTTTCTATTTCACACTGACACTGGCTAATTTCTGTAAAGTTTTGCTTAAGTCAATTTATTCCTGGATTCTATTTTACTTGCGCCAGTAACTTTTTGACCTGATACTGGATAGTCTGGAGGCTGTTCTAGTAATACTGGCTGATTGCTGACTGAGAATGGCGCTGGCTGATTATTTCTCCAACACCAGCTAATTCAATCGGAACCACTGCAGGAAAATTTGGGGCCATTTTTCTTAAACACTTTTGAGACCATCTTGTCAGTGCGTTGACAACGCAAATGTGTCGCAGCACCACACTTGAGGAACCTAGTTGATGCTTCATTAGCTTTACGCACACAGGGAAATAAAACACTTGGCACTCCTGTGTAAATTTCCTGTTGCTCCTCATTCCTGCGTGTCATGTGGTACAGTCACTTCCAAGAATAAAAGGCAGGCAAAAAGTATGATAACTCACCCCAAAAAAGGTTTGAATTCATTGCATGCAAGGAGAAAAAAAAATCCAGAATGTTTCCCTTTAAAAGACTAATGTCAAGTCCAAGTCAAACCAGCTTCTTAGTAAAATTTGAAGAAAAGAAAAAAAAACGACAAAAAGAGGCAAAGACTGTCCTGTCGTTTTAGAAGCTGTGGTGGGCGGTGCCTCCGCGAGGTCACATGGCACATTGGACCAAAGGCTATTTTCCCTCAAACCACACGAGTGTTTTTTTTTTTTGTTTTGTTTTTTTGGGTCTGTTTGTGATGTTGCCTTCAGTCGCTGTGCGGCTTCTCGACTCCAGCCTGAGGGAGGAAACGTCAAAATGTGTAACATATGCAAAGTTTTTAATTTTTCTTGAGCTTAAAGCCTTTCATTGCACGTTTGCGATACAACTCGGGTTCAATTGGTAGCGAGTGCAAAACATTCCCCCGGCACTCCCAGCTTTAACAACTGGGTTGAATGCAATAATTAAAACCATGATGCACGTGATTAATAGCAAGGCCAAAACCCCCTCAGTCAACGATTCTTTTGAGAAAGTCTAAAACGTGTTAAAATGACGAGGACTCTAAGTCAAGTGCCATTATCGATTTGGATTGAGAAGTGTGTGAAATGTTATTTAGCCGGACTCACCATGGCTAGTTGGCGTCCGATGTTTCCCACGGTGACGCCGCCAGAAAAGAAAATACACGGCAGCCAGGAGCGCACGTACAAGAAGTCGGGAGATGTGTACCTGCGTCACACAAATACGCACAAACTTAAATGGCGAAATGCCGACGCCATTGACACAAATATAAACAGTTACCTCTCATCAATGTTGACTATGTTGAGTTGCTATGCGCTTCCTATTTTCTCCGAGCTGTGTTGTGGTCTCGTCTCATAAATGCTAACTTTAGATTTTACATTGCTCTGTGCTTACATGCTGTTTTTGTGTTTTCTTCTCACAAATGACAGCTTTGGATTCGCCGATGCCATTTACTGCCAAGTGGTAATTTGTTCTTTTCTCATACATATTAGCCATGCATGTGATTTATATCTTCCTCGTACGTTCACCTGGTGGGAACGTGTTCCCTTCTCACAAAGATCACTTGGGATGTGGTGGTGCTCTTTTCTCCTAATTGAAATCTTTAAAAGTGTTTGTTGAAAAAAAAAGTTTCTTCTTGCCATGTTCACCTAACTGTACTGTTGTGTTCTCTTATAAAATCGGCTGCAATGTTGCTATGTGGCTACCTAGCGCATTCACCTGGCGGTACGGTGTTCTTTCTCGTAAACAACAGCTCTGGAAGTGATGCTGCACTGCACTTCCGAGCTGTGCTGTTTTTTTCTACTCGTCAAGATTGACTTTAGATGCGTTACAATGTGCTTCCTGGTGTGTGCACATACTGATAGACGCCGTTGTAGACCAGCAGCTGAGTAAAAACGGTGGCGAGGAAGGCCGTGGTGACGCCCAAGCCGAAGCCGCTGCGTGAGCGGTCGAAGGTCCACCACAGGCCCAGCGACAGGGCGGCCAGGGTGAGCGACAGCTGCACACTGTTGTCGATGTCCAGTTTCTGTTTTGAAGTGCCAAGTTAGGGACAAATTGACCCTCAAATATTTGTGCAACCTACAAGCGCTCCCTTAAGGTTACTTTAGGACATTGACTGGCAGCTGGTGCTGGAAGGATACAACGCTGGCGTGGTTGATGCCCACAAAGACGGCGATGCACCTCATGACGCTCGCCCATTCCCGCTTGAACTTGTGCGGCTCGCCAAGATGGCTGTCCAGGCACGGGTACAGCAGGCCCACCACCGCTGCGGGTGAGAGAAAAAAAAAAGGGGGGGAACAACAATTCATAAGAGAAGCAAAAAAAATATTGTAATCCAGAAGGTGTTATTTGCTGAGTTTGCACATAAAGAACATGAAAAGAGGAAATGCCTTTACGCTTTAGCATTTCTGAACTTTACAAGAATTGAGTAAGACAAAAAAAAAAGGGCGTCCAGTGTAAGGCAATCACAAAATCACTGGCACTGAAAGTTGTCAACATGGCCACTTCACATGTTGCAAACGCATTTCATTTATCCACAAGATGGAAATTTGTGATCTAGTTACGTGATTCTGAGACGTATAATTGGCCGAGGTCAGCTTGCCTCACCTGTTGCTCATTTGATGTTATGAAGGATTGTGCTTCTATTCATGTTTTATGCTTGTAAGCAGTTATTTACATTAGTGAAAATACCTAGTTCTATTATTTCTGTGGAAGTAAATGCAAGGTAAAATACTGTTTCAATACTTAAGGAGAAACAAAGCAGAATTTGTTGTAACTAATTTTTCTACAAGCTAAGTGGGGGGAAAAAACATCAGTTACAATCTTAAATCAGATTTGGATGATGAAAAAAAAGGATATTTTATTTTAAGGCCAGACCCTGAAAAAGTAACCTGACAGTTCCTATTTGACAAGTGACAATGGATAAAACGTTTATCTTGTCCCACCCCACTTCCGGTCTCTTCTCCTTCAACAAAGCCTTTCCCTTAAAGCCCCGCCCTACCAGTCACCCGTTATGACTCCAACCAATGAGCAGGCGGGCTCGCCTCGTGTCCTGCTCGCGGCAGCCAATGGGAGCGCGAGAATATCAAAAGTACCACGAGCTCAGCTCCTTTTAACCCTTACGTGTCTAACAAACATGATAAAAAAGCCCACCATAAAAAAGCCCGCGAGGACCAGTTACACAATGGCCAAACAACAACGTTGCCAGGCGATGAATCATTACCCTCAAGTAACCCCTACGCGTGATACTTTATGACTTGGGAAGTGTTGTAAAAGTCATGCACGGTTGAATAATGGTCGGCTTCCACTTTAATGTGAAACACGTACAGCAGCCAATGCAGCTGATTTGAAGGTAGCTTATTTTCGGACAAACTCACCTGCTCCGGTGCCGCAGCACGGTGGGATCCACCAGGCGGACGAGAACAAGGTGGTCATCACCTCCTCGGGGAAAAGCGTGACGTTGCGTTGAATCTGCAGCAAGTTGAGCACCAGGGCGAGGATGACTCCCACGGCGAAGAGCACCAGGCCACGGCGGATCAAATTGAACGTCCGGTGGCGGTGCAGCGAACTGTATGCATTGCCCAGCACCGACGAGATGATGGACATCATTTCCTCGCCTTTGGACGCCAACCAGTTGGCTGCAGATGACGTCGCCGACAACGAGTGATCGCTTTCCAACTGCGGTGCACGGGAGCAGCTCCAATAATGCTCCTCGAAGTTGGACATTTGGCACTGATGAAGAAAACGAAAAGGTTAAAAAACAAAGTAAAACACAAGACAACAAAGTAGTGACGTCACGAGCTCCACAATAGTTGAGCGCTTTACCTTGATCTCTCGCTCCACTCTCCAATCGGTTAAACCTCTCCCTGGGCTTGTTTTTTTCCCGCACCACCGTGGAGTTCTTCACATTGTCAGCACGCTAGCAAGGAGAGAAGAAAAGAGGGAGCTAAAAACGCGTCGTGGTGCTAAACAGACAAACAGCTTCTCTCTCCGTCAGACAACACAATCACAGGCAGCTCTGTCGGGTGAGCCTCGGCAGCCAATCAGAGGGCGGTGTTAGATGTGGCGTCACTTCACCCCACCTTCCCATGCGCCACAACAACAGAAGGGGGCGGGGGCGAAGCGGAAGTCCGGATATGCCACCAATTCCAACCAAATGTTCCTAAAAATGAGTTTGTTTTTTTTTTTTTTTAATTTTGATTAGGAAAGTTAAGTAAATGCAATACAGCGAAACCTACAAATCCTCACATATTTTCAAAATTATTAATTTCGAAAATAATGAACCCCCACCCATTCATGTTATTATTTTATTTTTTTTTGTCTGTGGAGTATGGGGGTTAAGATCAGGGATGGCCCTTGAGATGGCACGTGAAGCCCTTTGAGACGTTGCGAAATATTTGATTTGAGAAAAACGTTCAATAAGGAAATTTCAAAGGCAAATTTCAGTTTTAACTTAGTATTTTTGAATGGGTTGTATGGTGTTTCAGCAAATCTCAATTGGAAAAAAAATCTACTGTAATGTAATTTTGAGAACATTTGTTGTGCAGACCTCAAAAGTAAGGAACAACTCAAGACCGTTGTGAAAACAGACAAATAACATTACAGTGAAAAGTGTATTCGACCACCAAATCACTTAATTACGGTGTCTCACAATTGCATCACTCTTAGGTTATTTTAGCAATTCACCGCCATCACGGAGACGATGATTACTGATTGAGGAGTGACTCCGCAATGCATTTCACCACACTAGTATCCAGCCAGCCAGCCAACCAGCAGGCTAGCTGGTGCAGCATAAGTAGCAGCGACCTTACCTTGACCTCCAACTACACGCAATACGGGGGTGTGGCGTGCATAACCTGAGTGACGCGTGTCCATCTAGCACAGTGAAGCGTTTTGGGATGTCTTGGCGGTTGATTCTCAATTTTACTATTTATACTAAGTTTGCGAAACTGCAATGCGAAACAGCTTATTTCGAGCCTTGATATATAAATTAGGGGTGTAATGCAAACCTATTTGAATCGGAAAATCAATTTTGATTTAACCGAATCGAAAAGAATCATCACATTTTAAAATGTATTTTCCTTGAATGGTATCGGATGTCATGTATCACAACAATTTGTGGCAGACTTGGCCAAAGGTGCCAACTATGAGTTTTTTTTACATTTGCAAAATTAGAGATACATTTATTTTTTCAAATTTTCCACGAATAATGCATTTGTCCAAAGTTAGACAAAAGGTGCACATACCAGTATAAAAACGGTCCTATTCCCCCGCAGACCAACTACTGTGTGTCCTACACACACACACACACACATACCTTTTATAGTCTAGCAGCCTTTTGTGAACGAGGTCAGTGGTACGACGCGGTGTCACACTGCTCGTGTTGTTGAACTACAAGAGTGGAGTTCACGGGGGTGTGGCGTGCGTGTCAGGCTGCACATCATATAAACATGTGTATCATGCGAGTTCAACGCCCGGGCGTTTTTTTCAGCAATAACAGGGGAAATGTGTTTTTCAAGATGGCCTACTTCTATATGATAACGAGACACTCCGCCCCATCTGTTTTGACCCAAACAGTGCATACGTACATGCCGAAACAACACATCAATAAAGTCGGCTGCAGACGCCTGTGGCTACAAATACAAATTCGACAACCTATGATTTTTTTTTTTTTTTTTATCCTTTTGTTGTATTTTGCCCTTTTGAGTCACAATGAAGCCAATTTCTCTATATAAGAATGATCCATGTTACGGTCCCTGTTTGTCCATTCCTAACATCAACCAGGAAGTAACCTGCTTGCAGAAGGACAGCTGCTGAACTGCTGTTTTTTTCTTTCCAATATTTCTGACAAACATTTGTCAGAGGCTTAATGAAGAGTTAGAGAACTCACATTCCAAAGTCAAACTGTTTGTGTAAGCATGGAAGTGTGACTATTTTTAGGGCGTATTAGCATTCGACGATAGTGCCACATCTGGTCTCAAAGGACCGTGCCTGCACAAGCCAGGGAGCTTGTTTCATTCTGCCGACTTTTGTAGTTGGGGTTGTAAACCGTGTCATCACTCCATTTTAGAGATAAATCCGCTGTTTTATTCCTTGTGGTACGCTTCCCGAATGGGATTCTGGATGTTTGCGCTGCATACCCGACCAGCCCCGGGTGTCATTTCGTTGGAGCGCTTTAGATTTGTTCCAGGCCAAGCAGAATGGCTTTCCTTAGAAACGGTAGAAAGAGGTGAAATATAAATGTCACAGTTTTGCACTGCACCATAAGCGTAGCGAAGGTCACAAAACATTTGCCTTCTATTCTTAGAATTGCGTGGCTCGAATATACAGAGCACATCTTTTGACCAAATAAACAGGTTTATTTTCAGCTCTTATTCGCAACTTTTATGAAATTAAAAATGCTTGGCCTCACTCCCGGCCTTTTCTCAAACACTCTGTCCTCTATCCACTTTTCCTGCAAGTCTTACATATCAGTCATATTTCATTTTTTTTCTCATTTCAGCTCTCCGTGTGCTCAGTCCGATAATTCACTGGAGCCTCTGCACTCTGCAAAAGGTGGAAAAAAAGTGGAGCATGGCAAAAGAAAAGATCCATATGACGACTACTACCACCGCACCGTGTCAGAAATCCGACCTTAATATGTTTTTCCGCCTCAGGACAGAAAGCGTAAGTGTTTCCCCATTGAATATGTTTCTCTCGCTTTCATTCTTGGCAGTACAGAGAATGATTGCTTATCAGTGCTTGAGCATGTACAGTATGTGTAAAGTGTGTCAGTGTACTGGAATGACCTCAAAACCAACCAAACTATTGTGCGGCTTTGCCATTTTGCTCTAAACTGACGTCAATTACCACAGGGTTTATATGTGCAGCTCGTTCAACCAAAATCTCATCTGAAAATGTCGCATTTGAACAAAAACCTGCATCAAAATATATGTTGCAAACAGGCCAGACCTTTGTGATGCTGGTCATTGTTTTTCTGTGAAGTGACGCAAGGATTAATCTGACAAATATTTGCTCATGTCTCAAAGGACGGACCTTAAGTCAGTGTCTGACCCGAACGACACTCGGCTTGTTTTTGTACTGCAAAACAGTAAATTAGACATTGCACGGCAGTCTTATTTCTTTGTGTCATAAACAATGGAAAACGCATTAAAAGTTGATTCCTTAAAGAGGATGGATGGGTCCTACTGTCTAAGTTGGCTAATGGCTGTGTTATATTTCGAGTGAAAATGCGACGTGTTTTGTACGTGGCTCCTAGCAAGGGGCCATCAAGAAAAAGAAGATAAGGCAGGAATCCGGCACGCTTCGAAAGAGCAGCGCGTAGAGCTTGGTGAAGATTAGCGGCGGATTGAGACGTCGCTAACACAGGGAGGCCCGCCAGAGAAGCTTTGCTAAATTGATCTATCAAAGTCATTTTTCCCCTCAACCTCAACGCTGCGAGTAAACTGGGAAGGAAAACATCCTAATCCGCAGTGAAGCGTAGTGGATTACACGTGTAAATACCTTAGTTAGCTCAGGTGTCAAGATGATCCATCTTTTGGCTACATAAGCACTAAGATAGCTAGCTATATATTTTTTCTCAACCAAAAGAATTGACGAATGATGAAAAAAAGACAAGAGTCAAAGTTTCTCACATTGCCGCCTCTTATGTGATTAGTGTTCGTCCTTGTTAGCTTGCTAAATTAATTGTTTTGGACACAAATAATAGCAAAAGCGTACATAAATCTCACAAAATATATATTTCACTCTCAGTAGCTTGCTACTTTTAAAACAAAAACGTTGTAGACAGAGATGACAGCAACTAATGTAATAATACCGCGTATAACGTGCAATTAAATTTTGGAAGTGGCCAGCATATCGCTGGTTGGTGGTAGCATTCATACTGTGTGAAGTTTAACGTCGGCAGCAGCTGTTTATCTTATCGTGCGCATTGTGAACTCTTGAATGTTCTCGTCAAGATTTCGGTGAGAAACATCAAGCTGCTCAGAGCTTCCGATGCCTTAAGAGAATCGAATTTTTATTCTTGTTTAATCCAATAAAAACAATAATACATTGTTTGTTCCTTCCAATGCCACCCCATGTGTTGCTCTTGAAAACAGAGCAAAAACCGCACGTCAAAAGTTGAAATGAGTTGCCTTGTGTGAGTGAACTGTTGCATAAGATGCACTGAATGAGTGCGCAGGTCATATGACATCAGTAACCTCTGTGTGTTTATGTAGCATGTGTACACAAAAATGTCTCTTCTATTCGAGTGCACGGACATAAAACACTGGAACGGAACACCTCCCAAAGGGCCAATCGGCATCCTGGCTTATCACCAGCTGACTGCCCAGGTTACTTTCTCCACCAATCACACCGAAGAACACAAACAATCCGTCATTTAATCCTATTTTACATTTTAGCAGGCCGTTAATGCCTATATAATGGATGGTGATTTGAAAAAAAATATGACATGCTAAATTTAAAAATGGTTGAAAGTTAAATCCATGTAGTACCTGTTATGTGCTAAGTAAGCATGCTGCTAAGTTCGGTGCTAAATTAGTTTTGCGAGTGCAACAATTTGCATCTGTAAGTATGGCTCGTATTGTGTTATTGTCTCCACCTTTAAGTGTCTAATAACATGTATGTATCCTGCTTAATTTGCCTTATGCAGCCCCTGAATGTAGCTCATAAAGTAACTGTACTCTAACTTAGGTACTTTTAAAATCAAACAAACAGTAAAGTAACTAATTTACTTTGAAAGGAGGAATCAGTAATGAGATTACTTTTTCAAGGTAACTGAGGCAACACTGGTAATAATTAATAAAGTGCATTATCGCATTCACCTAATGTCAACCATGTGGGCTTCGTCAGGCTTAATGTTTAACGTTATGTTGCCAAAGACATCTGTTGCCGGGAAAATAGATCTGTCTTTCCAGTCCTTCTATACCTATCTATCAAGTTATCATCTACCTACGCTAAAAATAAATAAAGAAGATGACGTGCATTTGATGGAGAGTTTGGTGGCTATCAAGCTGCTTGTTTGGGTATTTGCAGTTGGTCTGTCACCAGGACAGTGTGCAGCAATACTGTTGTGACCTTTTTCATACGAGCCACCAGCAGATGGCACACACACATAACAGTAAATAAAATGCCGTAACCACCAATAAATAAAAAAATAAAAAGGTAAAGTAAACACAAATAAGCACGCATGACAAAAAAAAAAAAAATGATGAAAACTCAGTTTGGTTCAAGTGAAAAATAATGAAAATAGACTAAACAAAAATCAGATTAAATGATGAAAAATAATCGAATCATTTATTATTTGAAGCACTGACAAGAAACGAATGCAGAGTAGATACATACAAATACAAAATATAGACAAATGATACATAAATTAAAAATGAAAACAAAATCCAAATAGCTTTACATGTGTTATATGGCACATGGAATCCAAAAGGGGAATCTTATAAGTGTTCCTCACGTACACATTTTGACGTCCCTTGACTCAGTATGTATCATTTACACAGATTTGTTTTTTTTTTTTTTTTTTTTTTTTTTTTTTTTATAAGTGTGCATGTGTGTGTTTGCATTATAAGTAGATTGTTACCAGGAAAGATGCCGGCATGTAGTTGTTGACAATAACATGCCAGAAAGGTCAGGGAAGAGTGTGTGTGTGTGCACAGTCACTGACTGCTGGAGTGTATATTACCCGCCGACGCTTCTGCGACGTGCTCAGCACAGCATGTACACTCGCTGGACGCTTCATTAGGTACACCTCCTCAGCCATAGGAGCGCAGCAGCTTCACAGTGGTAGAAATGCTTGGTTTTGTCACAATGTAACAATATATTTATGATTGTGTCTGTCAGCAAAAGATATTCTATTTTCAAATCCAAACTTGGATTTCACTGTCATTACTTGACTTGACTATTTTTCGTGCGACTTTTGGCTGGACTATATTAGAAAATATATGTCTGTATTTTCTCGGCTTTGCTTTGCCAAAATTCCCTCGTGACTTTCTTTAAAGTCTGCGGATGATGACACAAAGTAAAAAAGACGTAATGATGCAACAGATTCAGAGAGGTCGCATATTCCCCATCCCTGGCCTTGATTAAGATAACTGCTTGATGTTGTCAGCTGGAATGATTCATGTCGAACAAAGAAAAAAAGGAACTTTTGTGCATAGCAATTTTTTTCCCCCCATCGTGCCAAGTTATAAAACTGGTATTGCGAAAGCCTGCATATTCTCAAATTGGAATTTGCAGTTTTTTTTAAAATTAATTATCAGTAATAATTACTTTGATTTCTGACTTTTATTCTTGCGTTTCAGAGGCTGTACTTTTTTAGTTTTACGTAAGTACTGGAGTTGAAAAGGTACTTTAGTACGGACTGTGAGTACTTTTGGCCTCTCTAGTCATACGCTAGCCACGCTTGTTCAACACAAATGATACCTGCATTTACACCTACACACCACAGCAGCAGTGGAGGCACTCGGTCATCAGCGGCATCCTTTTAAAGCCAATTGTCCCTCATTGGCCTAATAGATTTTTCTGCTTTACAGCGGGACCACGAGCGAAAATGCAAATTGATCCATCCAGCAAGGCGGGCAATTATTACAAAAGTTCTCTTGTGGTCTAATTGCGGATAATGGGAGAGTGAAACCGAGATGATAATTGACAGTAATATACATATCAAAAAGCGTAAAGTGTGGCTGCTTGATTGGAAAAAGATGCCCCAGTAGCAGGAGTAGAAATGTCATATTTTATATATATATATTACTACTGTACAAAATGCAATTGGCTTGTCTTGTCAAAAGAGAGAGAGAAATTATGCTTATTAAAGCGGACATACCACTGAAACTGTAGCTGCGTTATCACATTTTTAATGTCACACTTCGATTGCTTGGATTCAGATTTTTGACAGTGTATATGCCACAGGGTTCCCCTCTAAGTCACCTTTTTTTGTGGTCACATATTTTTCTATCCATCCATTTTCGGGCCGAACCTGTCGTTCACCGTGCGTGTGCACTGTATGTGTGGTCTTTCATGTATAGCATCTTCAACATCAGCTTTTCAGTTGGTCATTTGCTATGATTAGAATTATGGCTGGTACTTTAATATGCTAATTTTGATGGATTGTTTAGAAAGAACATTTTTTTACAAAAAAATTGAGCTCTGCCTATAAGCAATTTCCCGTTGAATGCCAGTGAGTGACAATGAAGAGAATGTGCTTTTTTTTTTTTTTTTTTCTGGCCCAGAGGTGAAAGCTAGGATGTTCTTTATTAATCAGCAAACATTCAGTGAGGATGCAGGCGGAAAAAAAAAAACAAGGTGAAAAATGAAATGTACAGGTTTACAAGATACAAGTTAAGCCCTTGAGTTGGGGGATAATGAACCTTTGAACCTTTTAAAATGCATTCAAACGGCAGGAATCGGGCGACACCCTTTAAATGTTATGAACCGATCAAACAGATTCTGTCATACGTTGCAAAACTGAAAATGAAGTCTTCTGGTTACATTTCAAATTTGATGCTAAATGACGGTTTGCCGCAGTTGCAGTTTATTCTTGAACACCAACAAGGTCAATTAGAGAAATCCTTGGCAAAGCTTTGGCACGCATTTGCTTGAACTAAAAAACAAAAAAAAAATACAATGCAATGAAATACAAGGACAAGGTCTAACGTTAACCTGCGGTAACATTTTCTGTCCTCTAATAACTAAAGTATTTAATAGGATGGATGATTTAGTCCACACTCGGGAAGCGGAAGCATCTTGAAAAATGGTGCAGTCGGAACTAATAACTTTAATGAGAGCTCTAATCCATTTAGGTGCTCCGTTCGGGAAGTTGTTGGATGCTTTATTTGCAGGGATATGGCCCAATCCCTACCGCAGATAGTGTGTGTGTTGGGTAATTGACACCCTACTCCCAAAAATGTTCATCTTGTGCCATCATGCGGGGATCAAATCACAAAAGCCAGAAATGGTTTTTGAATCAAGCTGATAAGGTTAAGGCTAGTTGGGGTGCATGCATACAGTTTTTTCAACATGACGAAGACAATTTCCTCAGTCCTCTAAATCAGACAAACTTGAAGATGATCTGTGAATTTCAGATCACTAAAATAAACGAATGATATAGTAAACGAGTAAATTAATCAAAATCCAATGAGCAACCATGTGTGGAACTATGTATAACAAACCTGCATTCTCGTATGTTGAATTTAGTCGGGGTACCGCAGGGAACCATCCTAAATCCTCTGTCACAGTATATTGTGTTTATTCCTGACAACAATGTCAGTTATCAAAGGGTCAACTATCATGATTAAGTTAATGACTCCTCGTGTTTTATTGGTGTTCAAAACCCCTTACGGAGCACACACCCAACTCAAAGGTATCAAACCTAGTGTTTTAGTTAGCCCTTCGGGTGCCACCTCCAAAAATGAGCACAGACTAATCAATAACGCAGTAGCGGCCATCCGTGGCTGTTCAAAATTCATGTCCTTCACTCAAGCTCGGCTTCCTTCGACTCAGGAACATTTCAAACTGTCTTTCAGAAAGAGAAGCTTCTACATGTATTAATGATGAGATGCTTCTTGCGATCCCAATCAGACAATATATACAATCCGATTTATTCACAAGTTCAAGCCACGACAAAAAAAAAAAAAAAAAAAAAAAGCACACAAGTCAGTCTTCGATTGCCTTCGCTGGCAGCCTGTTGCGGGCTGCGGAGGACTCGCCGGTGTGGTTTTCGAGGCGAACTATCAATTGAGCATGTCAGCACATCCCCGTGGTCTCTCTCCTCTATGAGATCAACTTCCAGCATTTTTGCTCCAAACAAAAAAGAGACTCTGAAAATGTTCTTCATATACCATCAGTCCAACACGCCTTTCCATCAATAACCACCCTACTCGTGCTACTTTGTGTGAAGGTTTTATGCATAATTGATTAAACAAACACGACTTCCTATAGAAAGTGAAATGCTGACAGAATTGGATATGAAGCTCAACAAGTGTGATAGGCAGGGCAATAAGTGCTCACGGAAATTATCACGCGCTCTTGTTTGGTGTATGCCACTTAGCTGTTTAAAACATTCCAATTTCTATTTGGTGTTAGTCGGCAAAAAAATGCGCCTAACATTTCGGGCCCCCGTTCCGCAAAGGAAATACGTCTTCAGAAAGGAGAGCAGCAAATCAATCTGTCAATATTTGCTCATCCAAAACCAATCAGCGTCATGGATTTGACATTTGTGCCTGCCGAAAAGCAATTGGAAAGTTCAAGTGGGATGGCTGGCATTTGTCTCCTCCAGATTGTGTGTTTTGCTCGGGCACTGTTGTGAAAGTTTTGACCCGTTGATACACATGCGCCTGCTGCATTGCCTGGCCAAAAGGTTTTTGCTGCCCGTTGAACATTTTTTTAGTGACGGGGAGTGTGGTGGCGCCCCCCTCACCCACCCTCTCCCCCTTTGTGTTCACATTAGGCAACTTTATAATTCCTTGCACAATTAGGGCTTCGCTTTATGTTTAATTATCTTGGAACTTTCTCCTCTGAACGTCCACACTGGCGTTAGTGCAGGACACGTTTCCCACGTGCAGCGACAGGTGCACAAATGTTCTACTTTTGATCTCCTCGCAGAGTGCCTTCCTGTGATGATCTCAAGTGTGCCCGCCTTTGATTCATTCGCTGGCGGCCCGACATCTATTTTAGGGGCCATCTATTCACCCGGCTCGCCTCTTTTGTTTGCGGCGCGTATTAAAAAGGATCTCGCACACACCTACACGCACTCTCTCTTTCATTCAAAGAGAGGCATTGCAGGAATTCACCCGGCGGGGAAGGCAAAGATCTATGCGGTGATTTCCGTCCATCTTTGCCGAGGCCACCTCCTGAGCAAACAAGTCTGTTTATGAGGAGCTCTCGCCCGGGCAGGATGTCCTATTTCAGCCACCTCACAGAATTAACAAGGTGACAGTAGTGATTCACAAATATCATCCATCCTCTTACATGTCCATTAGGGGTCCTCAAGAGTCGAGTAGTTTTGCTTTGTTTTGGTTTTATTCGACACTTTGACTTGACAGTATTTCCCATGAGAATGTTTCAGAAGTCAGGGAAGGGATTGTAAATGCTATGGCCGGAGGGGGTATATGCAAATGGCCTGGCTCAAGATCAGTTCGTTTTGCATATTTGGCAGCGTCAGCATCAGTCTTGGTCGCCTCCCCACTTTTGGCGCTGTCCCGTCGTCTCATGAAACATGTCGACACTGAGCCCGAAAGGTGTGAGGACACTCAAGGCGATTGAATGGCTTGTGCTAGGTTCACATTAGGTACACAATAGCGTTGCGGTTTATGCAGTTAAATCATATATATGTATATGTATATGTATATGTGTGTGTATATATATATATATATATATATATATATATATATATATATATATATATATATATATATATATAATATTAAATTTCGTAACGCACAAAAAAATTTACTCAGTTAACTCAGTTTTATTTACTTCCTGCAGCAGCTGACCTCTGCTCACTATGGAGCCAAGCTTAGAGGAAAGTAGATTGCCAAAAAAAAGACAGACTTTTACGTAGTTGTACGTCTTTGGTGTATCGTTCAATTGTTGTATTTTACAGGAAAAGAATCGGATTCAAGGATCAAAGAATGCTCTTAGAACAGTCTAGGAATCGAAATATACTTTTTTTTTTTTCCACATTAATTCCAAGATTCTACTCAAGTAAATATCGGTTCAAAGCTTCGTAAAAAATTATAGTTGAAAAATGCGATTTATCGCGAGCAATTATGGAAAATTTAGCGATTAATTAGTTAAAACATTTTAATCGCTTGACAGCACTAATATATATATATGTATATGTATATATAAATATATATATATATATATATATATATATATAATATGTATATATACATATATATAATATGTATATATACATATACATGTATATATAATATATACATATATAATATATACATATACATATATGTATATGAAATTTAGTCTTCAATTAAAAAAATATATAGAGTATATTTTTTTATCTATTTGATTAAACATTAGACAAAATAATGAGCTGTACTGTAATATATGCAGGCATCAATGCATTCATCAATTAATTTATTTTTCTTTAGGATCGCTTTGTCATTTATTTGCAATGTATTACCACTTTGAATAATTGATCATCTCACTTTTATGGTTTTTTTTTCAGTTAAAATGTTCTGTATTAAATTGTAGTTGACCGTAATCTATTTTTGATACAATTTTTGTGACCCTGATTTGTTTTGATTTGATTTCATTTATTTATTCAATTTGAAGACATCCAATAAGGTATGATTGATGAAGGGACAACTCACCATTATTCTTTCTAGCTGCAAGCAAAACAAACATCACGAGAAGCTAATGTGCATTAGATAGCCTCATTATATTTGCATATTTGCACAAATTGCATCTTTCGTCACAGATGTTTGACAAATGTGAATATTTGGCACCCGTGTGTGTGTGTGTGTGTGTGTGTGTGTGTGTGTGTGTGTGTGTGTGCGTATGTGTGAGCACGAGTATCTACACATTCAAAAAATTGGATGCCAAGACGAGGTTTTCATCTTGTTTCTGGTCGGCGACTTGTGAAATTGACGGTGAATTTTTCAGCAGCCAATCTGCTGTCACAAATATTCATTGTTCCCCTTTCCATTTTCTTTTTCCTGTTCCCGGTTTAGAACAAAAAGGCTTTCCGACAGTGTGCAGATGAGACAGAAATGGAATGCAAATGGCTTAGTGAAGAGCATGGAATTCCTGCTTTCTACGTCACGTGCTGAGCAGAAATCGGCAAAGCTACACCAAATTGTCATAAAAAAAAGTATACAATACTTTAAAAAAAAAAAAAGTCCACTTCAAACACGGACACACTAAAAATATTTGATTGTAATGGCCGATGTGTGAGCAGACAGCTGGCTATTTACACGCACTGAACATTAGCGTGAATTAACTGTTGTGCTCTTAATTGGATTGGCGTTCACACCGTTTGTTGTAGCATTAGCATCACATTCCAAGTCGTTTGGAATAAAGTGGAGAAAATGTCCCCACAAGCTTAATATCCCTCAGGGGAATATTAACTTTTTATCGAAATACAGGTTTTTATTGGATTGTTTTTGTCATAACATTAGCCTAGTTGTCCAAAGAGCTAACTAGCTAACTAACTAGTTAGTCATTGCATTAGCTTTGTTGTGCAACGTGCAACTTAGCTAGGATACAAGTGATGAAAATGACTTCACGTAATTTTGAGTTGAATATCTTTCAACATTTTGCTCTTTCATCTTGTTTCACCTTTTCTCAGGTTTTATTTGATAGTTTTTTTTTTTTTGCATTGCTTGTAGCTTTAGCCTTGCTGGGAAAAAATGGCCCTCTTGTTGCACTAAATGAGCGGCACAACTTTCAACACATCTTGGTATTTTCATGTCCTTTCACCTTTTATACGTTTTCAATTAGATTTGTTTGTTGTAACATTAGCCTGATTGTCCAAAGTGCTAAGGATAAAAATTGCCAGCTGAGGCTACAGGAAAAAAAAAAAACAGGTTTCCTGTTTCTACAACACATGCATCGAATACGAAAATGAAAGTTTCTCCCATCGTGTTATTCACAGAAACTGGCAACAATTCTTCATTGCTTCCAAATTAACTGCTAATTTTGTACTGTCCAACAAGCTCCAAGGACACAGGCCAGCGCTTTTTACGCTACATGGCGAGATGTTAAAAACTATATCAGATGGGCACCCCAGATCTAGGTGGAATTTATTGGCCCGGACATGGAGCGCCCTGACATTTCCGCTGGAGCAATTATGTCGGACCATTAACAGCCCTAAGTGAGATGGAACTGCTCATTAGGCAAATGGTGTCAGCGAGGGGCCAATTGTTTTCACCTTGTGAATTATCCCTTCTATCTAGCTATTTAGCTAGCTATCGTGGAGGATAAGCGGTTCAGTAAATGGACGGACGGATTGATAATCGATGATAATGATACCGGCAGAAACAGATCTCCAATTTTGCATCGGGAGTAATGGAGGCGTGGCTTGCATCTGAGCAACCCGAGGCCAATTTTCCCTATCAACAAACACTTGCCGACAGATTTTTTTTTGACAGGTTTATATTACTGACATGATCGCGTTTGAAGACGTTGTCAGCGCTCCCGCGATGATTAGAATTCGCCGCTAGTGACGGCATCTCTGGGAATTCCGTCTCGGCGTTCCAAGAGGCTGCCGAGGCAACGCGCTCGACGCGACCTCCTGTCGTTATTATGAAAGCTGACAGTGGGAAGTGACTCCCAACAGTGAGCATACACGGCGGGAGTATGCGCGAAAGCCTTGAACGCTGGCAAACGTAGCCCGGAACATCCCTTCATTGATATCAACTGGCACATCTTTTCATTAATGACTTCATTTGGATTCAGCTCCTCGCAGATGTTGGAACGGGATGAATTACACGTCGTCTTATTTCCCCAAAGACTTGAACTCATTTCACAAAATCTGTTTAGTAGGAAACACCACAAAATAGAAAAAAATATAAAAAAAACATTTAAAAAGACATGGAATTAGTAGCAAAGTGACGTTTTTTTTTTCCAAGTGCTCTTTTTATTATAATTGCATTTGTTGTTGTTGTTTTTTTTTAAAGGAGGCATATAGGCTCAACTGACACTTGTTAATTGTTGTGCAGATCAGCGTATGTGGCACATGCAGTGGGCACCCCGCCAAATTTAAACGCCCCACGTCAGCAACCTGAACAGTTTTCCTAATGCACTTGTACCTAATCTTATGTCCAAAGTGGCAAAGTATGCGAACAAAAGCTTCTTGGAGTGCCGCCAAAACCGAGACGCTAGTAAAGTGAGGCAGACATGTTTTAATGTAATGAAAATGGGACATTTGATGACTTTCACCTTGCTCGCGTCACTCAACAAGCGCGATCGCATGCGCGGCACTTGATTTCATTTTTATGCCCTGCGATGACATTATGTACAAAGTTATCTCCGGCGTACGCCCGCACACGGCGCTCACTTGAGCTAATGGCCTCCCGTGTGTGCCCACTCAGCACTTTCCCCGTCACTGCCTAACAGAACGATCAATAAGTGAATTAGCCTGGCAGAGGACGCTAAGCACAGCTCAGATGACAATATCAATAATGCTCATGGAAATGGATGGATTTCTCCTCTCTTTATGTTCATTGGTCCATTTCAATGAAGTTGAGTGCGCTATTTGTTGTTTTAATACAAGAGTAATGACCGCTAACCCACGAGGATTTTTTTTAAGTGGCAAAGTGCTCTGTGTCTTTTCCCACTTTAAGGAATAAACGGAAGTGTAAATATCTTCCGTCATAGAAACTAGGATGCACAAGTTGAATTCTATTGTTAACCAAATATTTTCTCGAAAGATATGTTGAAAAAAAAATCAACAAAAATACAATAAAATAGATTAGGCATGTCTTTTATATTTCAAATATCTTTATTGAACTAAAATGAATAGCTAGAATCTGCATGTAAAATGCTAATACATAAAATCTCCTTTTTTAATGGCTTGATTCCTGTCCCCTTCTTGTCGTATGTCATATTTTGCCCAAGTATCTGCATTAGTGGGTTTCATTTAAGCGAGCCGCTATCATTATGCTAATTCAATAATTCCCCCAATGACTGCTGTTAAAAGAAGTGGAAAGCAATCAGCTGGCTAATGCAAGTTCATCACTGCAGGTATTCCAAAAAGGTGCCGCCGAAACAATGGCCGACGGAGATGCTTCTTGCCAATGTAAATGGATAAAAATATCTTCAATTAAAAAAATGTATCTATATATATATATATAGAGAGAGAGAGAGAGACATAGGCTACTGTTAAGCCTGCCATGCTGTGTTCTTCCCACAAAATACCATAGCAACAAGGTGCCGCTATCCTCCACTCGGATTAGTAAAGTTGCAGCGTGTGA
This sequence comes from Filicampus tigris, assembly GCF_054856515.1. Taxonomy (NCBI): domain Eukaryota; kingdom Metazoa; phylum Chordata; class Actinopteri; order Syngnathiformes; family Syngnathidae; genus Filicampus; species Filicampus tigris. The sequence continues at coordinate 5,160,461 of NC_141237.1, read as the reverse complement.
GAAAGAATAAAGAACAATAAATCCACATCGGTTCACCGCAAGCATCACAAAACGTAATTTTCAGCCCAGCACGCTGGCCTCAGTGAGATTTTTTTTTCCCGTGTTAAATGTGACGTGGCTTTTTATGCTCCCGTGATCGCCAATGGCACTTTGTTGTCATTCATACGGTAATGATTTCTTCACGGGGAACTGAACTGAACGGGGGCGATGCTAAAAACGTGCAACATCAAATGCATCAAAGTGCGCGGGCGGACATCCCGGCGTAAGTTGAGACCACAGAAAGGATGATGTGATTCGATTGGGTTTTGTGCCACATGATTATTTGATGAATGCTTAGGCAGCACGGTGGACTTGTGGTTAGCACATTGTCCTCACAATTTTTAGTCAGAGGAAACATTCAAATTCATTTGTTCCACACTCATACTGTAAAAGTGGTGTATTACATAAGCAACTCCCAAGAAAAATGTAAGTACAAGCAAAATGAAGTAAAACGACTCACCCTTTGAAAGGACAGACATTTTTTTACACAGTTATTTAGCCTCTTTTTTTTTTTGTATATACTTCGGCTAGACGACAACCGAACTGAAGAAGTAACTTTTAACTGGCTTCCAGCCATACTGGAATTGTTCCAACAGGTGCAAGTAATCTGCACGTGTGTAAATAAACACCCGCAGCTACTATTTGCAGAAATAAACCATCTTCGAACACCCACTGAAGTCCCAAATAGGATCCATTGCCCGATAATCAATGGATTTCAGTGCCGCAACCCTGTTGAGGGAGCTTTTGGCCAAACGCTGCCACCTGCTTCGGAGGCTGGACACCCACCATTGCACAACAGGAGGGGCTTGACGAAGCATCTAAATCGGGCTGTGATTTACCAGCGAGTCTGCGACCCGTCCAAACGGGAGAGCTGAAAGTGATGAAGACGTGACAAATCACTTTTCACGGTGACATATTGATTGGCCACGCCTATGTGCTGTAAACAGAACATATGCATGTATATGTATATATGTACGGGATGTACTGTATGTATGTATTTATGTATATATATATATATATATATATATATATATATATATATATATATATATATATATATATGTATATGTACAATCGATTTACAGTATATATGTATGTATGTGTAGATGTGTTTGTATGTGTATACAGTATATCTATACCTTTACATGTATACATATGTATATCTATGGATATATATTTATGTATGCTGTATGTGTATGCTTATATACAGTATGTGCATATATGTATGTATATATGTGTGCGTATATGTATATATGTAAATCCATTTATGTATACATAAATTCTGCTATATATATATATATATATATTTTTTTTTTTGTATCCCTAACCTGTGTGGCAGAATGTTCTCCTGTCGCCCCGCCGCCATGGCAACGAAGCACGAGGAAGCTCGTCTTCAATCACCCGCCTGTGCCGCGAGTCCCCTCCAGTGAGTTGACTTCCATCTCCTATTATTGCGTCGTAGATGTGGATGACAAACAAGTGGCGAACTATTGAACGGCCCTCTAAATGAGCTCCCTTTGGCACGTGTGGTCTGTGCGACCACCGTTTGTTGGGCCCTTAAAGGTAATTCGGTTCAATATTTACGATTGCGAGTCCTTTAGTGTGTGGTCAACGATTAGTTCGCTCGAGCACCGGACGTGAATTTGACGCAAAGCTAAATGAGGTGCGTGCATACCGATAAACATGCAGAGGCAAGTTGGCTGGAATTGTGAGTGCTTTTTTGGCATTGTTTTTTAAACTTGCCAACACCAGAACTAAAAAAAAAAAAAGAAAAAAAAGAAAAAAAAAATTATCGCATTTTTGAGTGTGTTTTTTCTTTTTTTTTGTTTTTTTTTAAAGCTTACAGACAACACAACTGAAAACGAAATGTAAAATTAAGGTCATTTCTTTAAGTTTTATTGCTTTTTCTATTGTTCAAAGGCAATATAACTGAGGAAGAATTGAACAAATCACAATTATCATCATCAGGCGACCCTCGTATGTTTGTAGTCAGCAATGCGTTCTCTCATTATTTCAAAGCAGTTAGATTTAGACTATATATATAATCAGCCGCTCTTTGAATTTCTGCGCGTTACTTTTTTGTGCACATTTTCCATCGTATTAGTTATTAATAGGCTAATTAAATGCGCCCTCATTGAACACGGTAGGTCAGTACAAGAACAACTGCTTCATCTCCTTGCCGTGCGTCCCGCTCGGAATCTTATCAAGTATTCATGACCTGCTGGGGCGCAGTAAAGAGAGAAAGAGAAAGAGACAGAGAAAGTGAGAAAAAGAGAGAGAGAGAGAGAGAATAGGTGCGCTGAGACATGATCCACGCAACTCTGAAAAATGAACAAAGAAGACTGATTTCTCTGGGAGCCACTTTGGAGTTTTGATAATGGGGTCCTTCTCCTATTCCGTGTTCTGGTTTCAAAAGGCATGATTTCAGTGTCAAAATGTCAAAAAAGTGAAAAAGAAGATAATGGTGTCACTTTTGGAATACGTGTAAAGTTTAAATTGAGACAAATGAAGAAGGGGGAAAAAAAAAACAGTGCTGACTGCCACCAATGTGAAATCTACAAAATGTGAAGTAAGCACTTGGCCTCTTATTTGAAGATTTGTTCACTGCTAAACTCCCGCTTGTTTTGATGTTTGCTAGTGCTCGCAATTTAAGACAAAAAAAAATAAAAAAAATGCTAACTTGTGCAGGAGCAAGCTTTGCCAGCTAAGCTAACAAAACTAGCGAAGGTCATTTGGGGACTGCGTGTACACTGATTAAACTGGTGTATAAAATTCAGCTGCGTAAGCTGGCATCGCCGCCGGCAACCCTCCGTCTAAATCTGTTTAGTCGAGCCACATTTCCACCCGTGCAAAAAATGTGAACGCCGGCTGGCAGGGCTGCGGCAGTGAGATAGCACGTGCTAGTGGCGCTTTATTAAATCTCCCCGTAGCCATGGAGGAACGCTAGGCCTTAAAAGGAACTCTTATCTGAGGTAAAAAGGCCTCTCATCGGGAACATCTCCATCAAAATGCGAGCTGCAGCGTCCTATGGAAGCCTCCGTCTCCATCTTGAGTTGATGATTAATTATCAGCGCATCTGACTTCAGCGAAAGGACACATTGAAACCATTGCATTTTTCCTTCTCTTAGGTGTGACCTTTAACGTGGTACACTGAACAAGCCTATACAATCAAACAGCAATGTTGGGCTTTAAATGAATGCATGCTACTTTAGATTGATTTCTTGAAAGGGTTGGCTCAAGTTCTGTGTAAAGCCTCCGTCGGGATGTTCTCATGAGAATTCAGTTGGATTTTGTACAAAAATGCCCTTTAATTACTTAAAGCGGAAGTCATACCCAAACATATTTTTCTCAAGAATATGTTCCCAGCAGGCCCACTAGTTGAAACACGTCATTCTGATTAATTTCGCGTTGGTGGAATATAAGTTAAGCAGCAAAATGCACTCGTTTTCAGCCAGCTCCGGGGGCGGCCATTATTGTCTTCTGTCGACTGAAAATGACATGACAACTGCTCACAACGACCAATCACGGCTGACCCGTTTTCTGAATCCGAGCCGTGATTGGTCGTTGTCAGCAATTGTGATGTCATTTTCAGTCGACAGAAAACAAAATGGCCGCCCCCGGAGCTGGCTAAAAACGAGTGCATTTTTCTGCTGCTTTTTTTTTTTTTTTTTTTTTTTTTTGTGGGTCTCCTGATAAACCTGCCTACCGAATTTCATGCTGCTAAGTGAATCTGACTTCTGGGGCTGCGTTTTCAAAAATCATGAGCCAATTTCTAAATGACGGGGGAATTAAAATTTTTAAACGACCACGGAAAATGTAAACTGTGGGAAAGGTTACACAACACGAGTCATCACATGTTCGCGTGCGAGCTAGCTCACCCTCGCTTTTGCTGTATATCGTATACAACTGGAAAAACATCATTCGCCCAAGTGTGTTTTTTGCCATAGGGCTTATTATTTGTTGACTTCATAAATAACACATAGCAGCTTTACAAACCTGGCGTTGTTCAATTTTGTGTGTATCTTTGGTATAGCCGCTATTAACTGGCACTTACCTCAAGCTACGCCGCATTGCACGAGAAGAGCGAATATGAATACTTGCTGCTTCTTCCGTTATGGTCGCCATGCACGCAGGAGTAAAGCCGGCCGGCGGGCGGGTGACAAATGAGCTTCTGCGTCCTTTAGGGTCACTCGCAGCGTGCCGTGAAATCATAACGAGAACAAAGGGGAGTCATTTGAAACACCATGCAAAACTTTTTTTTAATATGCGCCCACCTAAGAAGTCATATTTGAGGCATCCGGCGCGATGGGAAATTCCCGCGATGCCGCCTGCGACGATTGAAGTTGCAAATGGATTGTGTGAGAGAAAGAGTCTCGGGAATACTGGCGGGGAAACAAAGTGAAGGGGATAAACACAATATGTGGGACGGCGTCTAAGTACACCTCGGTTAATGGCAACGACTTCTTTGATCTCAAATCCAATCATATCCCCGTCTGGCAAATGTTAAATTGGAGCAGTCCCACGTCACAACATCAAGTACGCCAGCACAATATCATGATTCTCGTTTTATAAGACGGGATCGCGTGGATTGAGTTCAGTCATAATGTGACGGGTGTAACGAGAACCGATTTATATTGGGAAATCGGTTTTGGTTCAACCGAACCGAATTGTTTGACTTTTTTTTTTTTTTTTGATGTTCAACTCATGAACACGCCTACCAAATGTCATGTGGCTAAGTCAAACTGACTTTAAGGGGCGGAGCTGCGTTCTTTTGTTTGACATTTTTGTAGCAATCGGTTCGTTTTGAAGGACCCTTGGAAATGAGCCTAAAATGGCAGACTTTTGTGCCTTTCCGGGTGTTCTAAAGTTGAGTTGAGACTAAAATTCACGTCGCGTTAGAGAAACAAATGTCATATTCGTGGAGCGTATTTGAATGGAGCAACCTTGCTTCCACTATTCTTGAAGTCTTCTATACCGAATGCTGTTGGACAGTGCAGCTGTGACTTCGCTAAGTTCCACGCCTCTGGTTTTCCTTCATTTGTCAGCTCCCGGCCACGATAATTGCCTCGGAAGCATCAGTCAAACCGACCGAATGAGCGCTTTTGTCGTTGGCGGATCGCAGATGACTCTCTTAGCAGTCACGGCTTCCATTTGGATGTCTCCCGGCTCTCCTTTGAACCAATTCCCGGCGTACTTCCAAAGGACTCTTCCTTATAACAAGGACATTTCGTCATCTTTTTTGAGGAGTCCGGCTGGGAGGTGACACGACAACGACACGGGGGGGGACGGTGTCCGGTAGGCAGTCTCTGGGTCAACGCTGCCTGGAGAAGAGGTTCCTCAGGGCGTTGTTGTAGTTCTTGTTGAAGGCGGTGTAGATGAGCGGGTTGAAGAAGGAGTTGGAGTAGCCGAGCCAGAGGAAGATGCTTTTCCAGATGGGCGGGATGTCGCAGGAGCACAGCGGCTCGATCAGCTCGGCGATGAAGAACGGGATCCAGCAGAGCACGAAGACGCCGATGAGGATCCCCACCATGAGCGCCGCCTTCTTCTCTTTCTGCTCGCGCCACGTGTCGCCGTCCGTCTGGAAGGTGACGGTGGCGTGGCGCGCCGTGAACACCATCTGGGGCTGCCGCGCCTCCTCCTTCACCTGCGGCCAAATCAAGACGTCAAATCGATAGAGTGGACCGGAGACGACGCTAGACGAGAAGTGGGAAATAATATGAGCCACCCTGGAAAAGGACTGTTTCACCGAATTTCACCGATACTGATACCAAGCACCAATACCGCTAGTAGTGATGATACGTCAAATTCTAGTCAACACAATGGCAGATCATTCTGAACAAAGACCTGTCTGTCTTTCTGACGCACGTGATGATGCCCCGATGTGTCAAACGGACCCTTTTTTTTTTTACTTTAAGCCTCGGTGGCTGGTATCGGCACCCTTCATAAGTACCCCATACCATGAAATAAGGCCGTTATCGGCCTGATACCGCACCTGCTATCATTGCTCGATACTAAAATGCCCCCCCACTTAAAGCGGAAGTCAACCCAAACATATTTTTTTCCAAGACTATGTTCCATGCAAGCCCACTAGTTGAAACAAGGCATTCTGATGAATATTGCGTTTGTGCAATAAGAGTTTATCCACCCGTTTTTAGCCATCTCTGGGGGCGGCCATTTTGTCACAGGTATCGACCAATCACGCCTGACCTGTTTTCTGAAGCTGAGCCGTGATTGGTCATTTTCAGTCGACAGAAGTGACAAAATGGCCGCCCCCTGAGATGGATAAAAACGGGTGGATTAACTCATATTCCACAAACGCAATATTAATCAGAATGCCGCGTTTCAACTAGTGACTAGTTGTTTAAACTAGTTTAAACTTCGACTTTGGGTTTATATCTTGTTTGACAGACATCATGCATTTGAATGGATCTTTTGTTGCTTTTTGACGCGTTAGCTTTGTGCGCTAGCCGGCCGTCGAGTCACTTAGCTCCCGCGTGCCTGCCACTCGCCCGTCTTGACTAGCGACGCATCAATCCTCGTTTCCCCGCAGGCTCAACAACTGGATTATGGTTGCCAGTGTAGAGAATTGTCAGGTGGATCACAAACACACAGCGCGTGAGGCTTGTGTTTGCCTCGCTCCGCCAAACTCAAACCAAGCAGCTCAATAAGGTCAATAATTGTGACTTCCTCCTCTTTTGTCTTGCGCCTCAAGGCCGACTTTTCTTCCTTTTGTTTATCTGCTCAAGGCCTGCGCGGCCGGCATACAAAACGCACAACGTCGCTGCTTTTTTCTCGCTTTGGCAGGGGTCAGGGTTAACCCAAGATAATAACTTTTACTTTTTTGACAAAAGCGAATATTGTCCCTCATAAACCCAGATGTTTTATTTGATCGTATAATTTAGAAAGAAAAAAAAAAAAGGCAGCATATTTTTTTTGAAATAAGTTATATCCTAATATTCTGAATAAAGGTTGCATTTTTAGGAGCATACAATCATAACCTAGCGAGAAACTTTTTCAAAATTGTTGTAATTTTCTGTGTAAAACCTGAGCGAGTCTTAACAAGATGACATGACGGCACAAGGGGACGGTGGGGAAAAAAAATCCAATAAAAAAAAAACAAATTTGTTATATTGCTGCTGGAGCAAAGTTCTCTTCTTCCAAGCGTTAAACGTTGCCTCTGATTCGGCTTCCAGTTAGTTCCGCAAGACCGCCCGCCTCCAATTTGAGGCAACTTGTGCATGACGGGCAACAGTGATGGATTGGGAGGCAAATCACAATCTTAGTTTGCCCCCCAAACGTTGAGTCACTTTCTGAAGATGCCTTTGGTCTAAAGACTCCATTTTCGTCGTTTCATCGTTGCGGGTGCTTGACGAATAGATGAGCGTCTGACCTTTTGAGTGCGCTGACGAGCAAGCGGCGAGGCGCACAAAGGCCGAGATGCTGATATTTATATTCGTTGCCGCCTACGCACCTGAACAGCATGCAGGAAATGATTCTGATGAAGGGCCAAATTCCTTGGTGGCTGCAAATAGGAATGCTTGGTGGGGGTTAAATCATTACGTTCTCAAAGTGGCATATTGGAATCAAATTGTACTGTTACGAGAAAGCTCGTAAAGTTTTTCAGAAAGTTTTATTCTTAAATTTGATTGTTTTTTTTTTTTTTAAGAAGGGGTAGAATTAAATGAATATGTAGGCGAAAATGGTCACCATGTTACAAGAAAACATTTACAAAAATACAATTTGTAATATTACCAGAAAAAATATATACATAAGGCCAATGAAATCATAATTTTGTGATATTTGGGGGGGGGGATATGTATTATGACACATAAAATTGTTACGTTACATTAAATATTCCAGGTGCCAAAAATTTTAATGTTGCGATATATACCCAATACTGTAAGATATTTGAGTAAAATTCTAATTTACATGAATACGATTTTCAGGAGGTTTGCAAGTTGTGTTTTTTTTCATGTGGACTTTTGTTTTTCAAATTCAGTTTTTATTTTTTTTGGAAAAGGGTTAGGGTTAAGGTGCATTTATATTAGTTTTAGTTTTAGTTTTTAGCTTTTGATTTTCAAATTCAGTTATTTATTTTTTAGTCGGGATTTGTTAGTTTGAATTACTTTTTCTTTTTTGGGCGGAAATGCTTAATTTAAATTAGTTTTAGTGCAAAAAAAAAAAAAAAAAAGTCACAATAAGTATTGTGTAATAAAGTAAATTACTGTTCCCAAACAACTTTTTGACCTTCCATCTTCCATAGAGGCTAGTTATAATTTTATAATATAGAATGTAGTTTCAGTTAGTTTTTGTTTAAAAAAAAAACAAAAACACCTTATTTCATTTACGATTTTTAAAAAATAGAAATTTTCGTTTGCTAACTATAACGGTGTTGCTAATCACCTCTGCCATGGGCGTGATGGTGTTGCTCTTCCGCGAGCCGATCCGGAACTTGGCCGCCTTGTAGATCTTCCAGTAGACAAAGAGCACCACGCAGAGCGGCAGGTAGAAGGCGCCGAAGGTGGAGAAGATGGTGTAGGATAGCTCCTGGCTCACCTGGCACTTCATGCCCTGGGCGTACGTCTCGCCCCAGCCGAAGAGCGGCGAGAGCGAGATGATGGACGACAGGAGCCACGTCAGGGCGATCATCACGTTGGAGATCTTCTTGCGCGTCTTCAGCGTGTACTCCAGGTGGCGCGTGATGGACCAGTAGCGGTCCAGAGCGATGGCCGTCACATTCCAGATGCTGGCCGTGCAGCACAGCACGTCGAAGGAGATCCATACCTGCAGCGGAGCGCAGTACGTAAAAAAAAAAAAAAAAAAAAAAAAAGATAGATTTTTTTTTTTTTGTGAAGTTAAGGAAAAAAAAAAAAATCTGAATAACCTGCACCTGACAGAGCACGCGGCCCAACTTCCACAGCCGTCCGTTGAGCTCGTGCACCAGACTCAGCGGCATCACCAGCGCCGCCACCATCACGTCGGAGATGGCCATGGATGCCACGAGGTTGTGGGGCACCCGGTGGAACGTGCGCACCCGCAGGATGGTCACCAGCACCAGCAGGTTCCACACAAAGGTGGCCACGGCCAGCATGGCCAGCAGCGTCAGCGTCAGCACGCTGAAGAGCGAGAACGGCCGGTACGTGTCGCCCTCCGGGCCCGACCCGCTGGCGTTGGCCGCGCTGGCCGCGCTGCCGTTGGGATACGTCATGCTAGGCGGTTCCAAAATGGACGTCGAGTCATTCTGCATCTGAAAGAGGAGAACTGCGAGGAAGTCGCGTGCAGTGGAAGTAAAAAGGTACACAATATACAGTGTATATACAGTATATATGTATGTATACATATATATGTATATGTGTTGATATATGTACTTATATACAGTATATATTTCTATTTACATACAGTATTTATAGTATTGTCTGTGAGCTCAACAGTGCAGCACTAATATTCGTCTCTCTACGCAGTGGATAAAGAGTATATGACATTAACTACTGTTTATATTTATATTGTCTGTCTACATGGTGTTGTTTAACCACTTGTGTTCAATCGGTTGGCTAAAGCATTAAAGCAACATAGACGCAAATTAGCATTTGGCGAGTGGGGCCTTTCTTTAAGCAGTTGTTTGGCTGTTTTGAATGCAAATGGGTAATTCTCTTTGTTTTACGTTTAGTTGGACAGTGAACCTCAACTGGGAGTGGCATTCAGGAACTTGAAGTTGTTCTTTGATTTTTAAAAAAATAATAATTTATTGCCCCCATACTAAAAATGACCCATTGCATTAAGTCTGACAACATTTTTTTATCTATCTTTTTTTTTTCAGTAGTACACGTTCTCTCGAGAGGCCATTTAGCGATTTCCTCGCGACGGTGAAAAAGCCACTTGAGCGTCTCATCCGTGGTTGCCAGACAGGCTGCCTACAACCTTTCAAGTGCAATTTCAGATGGCGCTAAAAGGTCTCGCGGCGCTACTCGGGCACTTCTTTTACCACGGGAACAAAAAGAAACATTCATATTTATTATCCCTCCCTGTTCCGCCGCCCGCCTCCGATTTGCATCAACGTCAGTATTCTGTTACGAGTAGGGTTTTTTTTTTAGAAGACAGAAGCATATTAAGGCCACGCTGAACAGAAAAATAGAAACATTTGAATGATGAAGTCAAAATATTATGAGGACCAAAAGACAATGTATTTGCCGCTCCTTTGGAACGTTGAGGCCAGTTCCTTTTATTTTCACTGACAATATTTGAGGTACCGTATTTATATTTAGATTGGATACACAACTTGCAATTATATATATTCATATACATATATTGCCAAAAACGAAATGTTACCGGTTTGATGTCAACATTTATGACAATATTTTGTTTTGTTTGTATGACTGCAAACTCTATTTCTTTAATATAAAAAATATTTTATATTTGTCTTTTAAAGATGTGTGTTTTAGCTACCTCTTGTGGTATGCAAAAGATTGAATACAATAAAAGTACAATTCACTTGTACATAACTTTTTCGTACAAATACATTTGCATTTGACCTTTCAGAACTTTTTGCTCGTAAAGTTATATTTTGGTACTATTTTTCGTCGAACTTCTATCTGCGACACATTTTCATTAGGACATTCTTTCCGTTAAAAAAATATCGTCCTGTATTGAAGCACCGTGTTCATGTTGCAACTTTGTATAATATTACTATTATATAATCTTACACAGTATTTATTATTATTATTTATCGCTCAACGGGGGGACGCCATGCTCGTGAAAGTCGAGCGAAGTTTGCAGTCGGAATCGCTAACGGACGCTCTGTATTAGAGACCAAATGGGCAAGACGAGATCGGTCTAACAAAAAACGAGTTTTTGAATTTTTTTTTTTTTCCCCGCACAAAAATTGTTATACGGCGTACACAATTTGAAATGATTGAAAAAAAACATATAAAATACGGGGAAAACGTTTAAGTTGACAGGTATGCTTGAATATCAGTGACTGGTATCCGCAGCCTTCATGAACACCCGATATTTTAAATTAAGGCAATGGATTATAATGATATACTTTTTAGCAATAAAATCTCCATCTCCTTTCTGATGAAGGCCCACTTGACCCCTGGATTTTAAAGTTGGTCAGGTGCACTTTTATGTGGTACTTGACGTAAAAAGTTTGAGAACCACTGCTTGAGCCTATTAAACCAGCGAATGAGCAGCCTTCCTGCCCTGATGCTAATGCGCAAGGATTTCCATACATCATGCCAGGTGCTCCGACACACCTCATTGAACATTCCTTTTCACCGCAGGTCGTATCTTCACGCCTATAAATTTTGCGTCACACGACTCCCTCTCCGCTTGTATATTCCGGCCGACGACTTCCATCCATCCGACCATGCAGCCATCTATAAGCGATCCGTCTAGAAAAATCCTCCCCTAACCTTGACCTGGCCTGTTAAGTAGCGCTGGTTGCCTGTAATATTGATGCAGTCATTCATTTTACATGGCAGCGCTTGTGCCACAGCCAAAGGGTGCGTTAGCAGATGAGCTTTTTTTTTTTTTTTTTTTCTCTCCTAACATTGTATCGGTCTTGTTTGCCTTCATTCAAGTGAGTAGATGGAACCCCTAGATTAAAAAAAAAAATGTCCACCGCCCGACCTTTCGTAACACCGACGCAAACATATTTTTTCAAGAATATGTTCGATGCGGGCCCACGAGTTGAAACGCGGCATTCTGATTAATTATTGCATTTGTCGAATATGAATTAAGCAGTAAAATGCACCCGTTTTTTGACATCTCAGAGGGCGGCCATTTTGTCACTTCTGTCGACCGAAAATGACATCGCAAATGCTAAGGGGCTCAGATAACGACCAATCACGGCTCAGCTTCAGAAAAGAGGTGAGCCGTGATTGGTCGTTATCTGAGCCCCTTAGCATTTGCAATGTCATTTTCGGTCGACAGAAGTGACAAAATGGCCGCCCCCGGACATGTCTAAAAACGGGTGGATTAACTCTTATTCCACAAAGGCAATATTTATGAGTATGCCTTGTTTCAACCAGTGGGCCTGCATAGAACATATTCTTGAAAAAAATATGTTAGGGTTGACTTCACTTTAAGTCGCAATATCACAAGAGAAAAAGTCTTAATATTGCGAAGGGGGGGGGAATTCATTGGAGAAAGTAAAGCTGCAGTTACACAAGCATAAGGATGTAATGTAACGGGAAAATTGTCACTTTGTAAGGATAAAGTCAAAATATTACAAAAGTAAACTTGTAACATAATAAAATGTTAATATATTGTACATATATTATATTGTTATTCTCATCAGGTTTTGATTAACTGGGAGCTTTGACTCAATAAGTTCTCAATTTTTTTTTTTTTTGCTTCTTACCGTCAGGTGAATATTTCTTGGCTGGTTGTGGAAAAACAAAAAAAAATAAAAAATACCCCCCAGCCCCCAAAAATAAATAAATCTCAAGTCCCTCTCCTACTGGTTCCCCGAGGCGAAGCTTCATGCATCTTTCACAGCCGCCAGACGCTGGCGGCCGTATTGATCTGTTGGCTATCACCCTCCGGGCCTCATCCATAAGGTCCGGCGGGTAATAACAATACGATGTGTGCGACATATGACACCGTCTCTTGGCATCACACTCCAATCAAAGGCCCTCTGCCCTCTGTTGTTCCGGCTCCTATTAGCTCACCTAACAGCCATGAAATTGGAAAGCTGTGGCGAGGGCAGAAGCCGAGTGAAAAGCAATCCCTATCTCATAATCGGGTTTGCATACGGACTGAGGAGACCCCTCGGCCACTGACGTCACAACAGACGACGGGGAGAAAGTTGGGGGACGCGTAGCGACATTTTTTTTTTCCCCCGATCATAGTCAGCAAAAGCCCAATTTTCAGCTGCCTCTGAATGATTATCCTGAGCAAATTTGTGGTTTGGTGGGGTGTGTTCAGATTTATGAGTTGAATAGTGACCTCTCGGGGTCTGCTCCGAAAACAGGCAGCGCCAACAGTCCTAAATGTTACGTTAAAGAATTTACGATTTGGCCCACCGTGGACTCCGCGATTGTGCTGTGAAATGGAATGATTTTGACAGACAGAACCATAGACAAGCCCGTCAACCAATGTTCACATTTTCCCAAAATCACATCATCCACTTATCGTAACTATCAGAGCACGTGTATCTAAATCATCTAACTCCTTTAAAATGAACGTAAATGCTATTAATTTGTTCCAAACCCCTATAAAATACCAACAGTTCATCAAAAAATAAATCAAATGTTATGAATTAAACAGTCAGTTTATCGTGCCATTGTGTGACTCCTTTTGGTGTGCGCACCTTGGCCACCAGGGGTCAGTATAGTATATAACTGCTCAGCAAGCGACAATAATATTAGTCGTTTTTCGTGGAGGATAAAGAATATATGTTGGGAATATTGTCATATTGTCTCCAAATAAGCTTTGCTCAAAGGGTTCTAATGCCACGACATCGATGCCATTTGCCCATCGATTACGTTTTGCGCGATAGCATGAAGCTAGCGACTCCGATCTGAAAAGCACTGCACCGCTGCAAACTGTTCATCCATCCATTTTTTACAGCACTTGTCCTCATTGGGGTCACTGGTGAGCAGGGTACACAGCCTGTACCCGTCGTCAGCCAATCACAGGGCACATGGAGACAGACAACACTTGCAGTCACACCTCGTGCCAATTTTGACTTTTCAATGAGCCTAAACTGAATGTTTTTGAAACGAACAAAACGAACAAAACCTCCACCAAAGATGACCTTAATAATAATAACCTAAGAAAGCAAAAGGATTATTTTTTGTTCTCTCTTTCACTTCTGCACCACTGCGAACCATTTATTTGATTTGTGCAATTTTTGCCTTTTTTTTTTTCTTCCTGCATTAGAGCTCGTTACATCGTGCAGGCAGGTGTCGACGTGATGCCTTTAGTCTCTTCTTTAAAGCCCCCGCCCCCCCAAAAAAAATAATACATCAAAAACTTGCCACGCCACAACTTTGTAAATAACCCCGGCTCCACGTCCCGCGGGGATTCCTGAACACTCCGGCATCACAAGACACTTGTTACACGACATGTTCAACTCGATCGCAATCTGAGAGGAGGGGGAAAGAACGAAAAGAAAGAAAGAGGTGCTACTCACCCCGTTTAGCGATCCAGCATCAAGTAGTAGTGCGGCAGAAGGTGCTCCGTGCGCGGTTTGCATGCATCCATCGTCGCCTGGGGAATTGGGGGTTTGAGGGGTTGGGGGGGGGGATACCGGTGGCTCAGTGTGTTAGTGTGGCTTGACTACACACACACACACAGTGCACATGAGGAACGTACCACGCCGGTTGGCATGGAGGGCGGGGGTTGATTTTGAGTCCATCTCTCATGTTAAACGCGGCGTTCGCCTCAGCGAAGTGAAGAAGGATGCGGGGGGTGGGGAGAGGGGGGTGGGGGAGGGGTCGTGCGGGGAGCCGTCTTATCGGAGGCAAGGATGCAACAGTGGATGCAGATGACGTCTTTATCTTGTTTCTCAGACAACGTTACCGCCTCCTTTTAACCACTCTGCTGCGCTGCTCCAATGTGTGTGAGGGGGGGGTCTTGACGGGGGGGGGGGGAAATCCTGCAGCCTGTAGGACCATCCACGTGGCCACTTTTTGTTACCCAAACAAGGGGGGTGGGGGGGGGGGGTGTATGAAAATGTCTGTTGTTTGGAAAAAGTCTGTAAATATGCACCAAAAAATGCTGGGCTGTTTTCCTAGCCCACTTACTGGGTAGCGTTAAATTTGGAGCAGATTGGGTTATTTTTACCCAAAGTTATTTTCACCCAGCAGATCGGCTTGAGGATTGAGGATTGGGCTGACGAGCTGAAGCTGGTTACCAGTTTTGACAGTTTTGTGTACAAAACGGTTTTGTCTACCGCCGCATGCTCGCAGTTCGGCACCTGTGGAGTTGTATATTTGTGGATTTTTTTCAGTATTTAAAAAAATAGTAAGCGTATTTATATTTTGGATGCTTTCATAAGGTTTTCCCTACATTTATTGTGGAAAACATGTTTATCAGCATTTTTTTTTTTTTTTTAAGAATCGTTTTAAAAAATAAAATATATACTGTGTATAGTTTTTTTCCAATGCATTTGGGTGGGCGGCAATTGTGATCCGCAACAGGAAAAGCCACTAAAGAAAGCGACTTAATCACAGAATTATTTATAAATTTGTTTTCTTAATAAAGCCTGATCGCAACTTCCTTCGTTTACTCCTCTTGCCCCTAATATGCCAATAAATGGTCCTATTGCAGTATTTATGTCTACAAGTATATATTTTCATTGATATTGTTTTAATATATTAGGATTTTACTTTGTAACTAATATATATTCTGGTTGTCCATTCAAGTTAGTTTTGAAGTTCAGTTTTCACAGCTTTGTAATTGCAAAGTTTTGAAATCAATGAATAATCGTTTTTATCCAATCGTGATTTCAAGATCAGTCAAAATTTGTCGTGATGATCATTCGCTCTCATAATCACCCAGCCCAAATTTAAATTTTATTAATTTATCCCCAAAGTTACTCAAATAAAGGTAATGGTGTAAATACTGTATAGGGCGTTGCTACCCGCCGCCAGGTGGTGATCCGCTGCTTCATTAACATGGAAGCTAACTTCACTTAAGCTTACCTAATGGCCACGTATGCTAATAAATGCTTCCCTCGCTAATCTGAGGGATTTGTTTCAACCACCTGTCCAAACAGTCGGGCCGCCGGGAATGATTCAGCGCAAGTGGTAGGTGCTCTCCTCACATGGGTCCCAGCGGCATACGCACTTTCTCACTCTCCTTCACCGCCGGTGGTGCCCACGTTGTGTGGGTTTTCCATTCGGCGTGATGCAAGTGGCAGAAAGAAATCCTTCAAGTAAATCGACAGGGGTCGTAAAAAAAAAAAAAAAAAGGATTTGTTTCATTTTCAACGCGGCGTTTTATATGCAGATGTATTGCATTGATCACTTTTACGTTGGCGGTCCTACGAGGCGCTGTGAAAAAATACGAGGCAACCGTCAAACAAATATGGATTGTGATACATTACAAGCAATTTGGGGTGACGGTCTTACCTGGCGATATCATCATTCACCTTCCGCGGTCTCGCTACACTTGTCTATTGTGGGAGTGTGTTGGTCACATCTTTTTTTTTTTTTTTCTTACATTACAGTTGGCATATCTTGGCGGACGTTCCAAATCTTCCTGCAAGAGGTGACAATCCGTGATATAGAGAGCAAATAAAAATGTAAAAAATTGTTTGACCCTTCCGTCATACACTTTAAATGATGTTTTGGGTTTTTTGGGGGGGGTATGTTGCACACAAGAAACACACAAAATAAAAAAATCTAAAACAGATACTATAACTAAGAAAAACAAAAGTAAAACTAAGTATTTGCGCAAAAACTAAAACTAGTACAAGCTAACAAACCTGCTGTGAAAATGAAATAAAACTAACTACAAAAAAAAAAAAAAATGCAAAATGAAAAAAAAATAAATAGAATGAAAATTCCCTATTATAACCTTGGAGTGTACCACAGGGCTCCCCTCTAAGTCATCTATTCTTGTGGTCATTCTACCATTTTCTATAGCGCTTATGAGCCGGAGCCTCAACTGTGAGACAAACAAACCACCACCCCGCTATGCAGCCCGAAATTAGGTTTATTTTCTCACAACTATCAACCAGTTGTGGTTGGAATACCTGAACAAGATATGATGTGACTTGTTTTGACTATGCAAGAGTTACGCAACCTATTTGACTGGCAGGTATCGGGATTGCTAATCATTTATTCAGCGTCTGTCTGAGGCAACAACCACAACAAAAAACAGAAACAGTGGCGTGTCGTCTTTTGGCGTGAAGCAGCTCTCTCTCGCCATCGAAACCTGTATGAGTTTGGACTTTGCCGCGTTACTTAAATAAAAAGTGAAACACGAGCGCCACGCCTCCCCCGAGGCATCGTGGTCATTTCATCGATTTCATGACGGTAATTTACAACCGCGACCTTGTACCGCTCGCTCTCTCGTTCTCTCAACGTCCGGGCTGTAAATAGCCCAGGAATTACATACCCCGACGTACGATTTAACACAAGACTCCGACAGCTTCGCCCTGTGGGTCCTGGTAATGTTCGGGGTAAGAAAAATGGGAATCCAAACGCTTTTTGTCGGAAATTGGAGTCACAACAAGTGTCTTTCTTTTTCATGGTTCATGGTGAAGCTTCTGCTCGGATGGACGCAGCTTTGTGATTTAGTGACTTCTTCTTTTAAAAGACTCGAGGGAGTAAAAAAAAAAAAAAAAAAAAAACACTGTTGTGGCTTTTCCTTGATTTATCCTCTTGCTCAGTTCAGCGTCTGTTTAGTAGATGCCGTGTTTTACGGGCAGGACTTTGGACAGCTCCAAAGCATCCATCGCTTAAAGTCGCAGTTGTCAGTGTATTTTTTTTCCCCCCTGTCTTTGCAGGGATCGTAAAAATGTGACCGGGTTCGTTGTCGAAAAACTCAAATGCCTCGCAATTCAGTCTCCTAGTCGCCAACCTTCATTGAGCCAAAGCACTGATTTGAAATTTGAAAAAAATCCCACGGCACACCACAAAACAGAAACGATGGCCCCCAAAAAAATTCAGCCTTGTCTCTCATTTCAGATATGTCACTTCAAAATACTTCCTTGGCACCGATTACGGCTGTCAGAACTTTTGGCACCATCTTGTGACATTTTAGAGCAACATAACAATAGCGAAGTGGTGTGTGTCTGAAGAGCGCGCGTGTGTGTGTGTGTGTGTGTGTTTCCTCCTCGAGCAAACACGCATCGGCTTGATGCAGTCTGTGTTCACACCCCCCCCCCCCCCCCGCCCCCCCCCCGTCGGCACGGCGTCGCCCGCTCCCAATTACCGCCCTTAACGAGGCAGCGCGGGTTGGCGCGCCGAGCTCAGCATATTACCGGCAAACGGCGCAAGAAGCAGCGGGGCGGCGGGATAAACGGGTAATCCTCGAAGGTGCGTTAACAAAAAATGCGAGCAAGCAAATCTATTTCTGTATTGACTCGCTGTGGCGGTGACCTCAGGTGAGCTCCATCGTCACGGCGACGGCCAAAGCCAGTTTTGAGTTGTTTGAGCGAGAACAGATGAAGGCTCCAGTGAATAAACCCAACACCGCACTGATGGAGATTCGCCCGAGGCGCCGCCGTTAACAAAATATAATATAAATATTAAAGTTCAAATATCTGCAGTATATCATGAACAATATAGTACTCCATAATAACGTACTTTATAATAACATACAGGAATGAGATTATTCAACAGAATTAGAAAGAAGAAAAAAAAAATCGCCACCCTGCATCGATTAAATTGCCATTGTGCTGCTCATTCAAGTGCGCCTGCTTTGACCACTTGGGGGCGAAGACAAACGCCGGATATACAGCTCCTCAAAACACAGTACGGCACTAATTGTAGTTGTTCTTCGCTGGGGATATCCAATATATGTGCTGTTATGTTTTCTGTCTACATGTGTTGCTCCACTTTGTTGTGTTCAACCAGTTGCTTAAAGGGTTTTAGTGCCGCAACGTCGATGCTATTTAGCCGTCGCATTAAACTAGAGGACCGAAGCAAAAAAAAAAAAAATGGCCTAACAACATCTCGTATCTTGGAAGTGACCCGGTGCCACTGGAATTTTGTTCAATTGATCATTAAAGTATCTATTATTAGTTTTCATTTGTGAACAATTTTTTTTGGGGGGGCAGAATATGTATGCCAAAATTCAAAAAACAAATCCTGTTGGATTCTCTTGGTTTAAAGTCGCGCACCCACTCAACATCCCAATGGATTTAACATAATAAATCAGTTCTGACACGACATGTCAACCAGACTAAATCCATTCAATAATAATGACAATGAAGACTAGGAATAATTGAAATCACTAGTTAGCGTGTTAAACAAAAAAAAACCCCTCTAATTCAATCATTATAATTTAATTATTCCTCAAACGCCGATTAATTTTCTTTTGGATGAATTTTAATTGAAAAGCTTAATGAACTGGTGGGAGCGTGCATTTAAACTGGGAATTGCAGCAATTTCAGACAGCGTGCCTCAAGTGATCCCTCGCCTCATCTCGGAGGTGAATAGCCTGGAGGTTCTGTCCTGAAAAACTGCGGGAATTAATGAAGCGCTCAAGGACAAACGGCGCCAAAGTTTGGCTGGAGGAGCCGCTCCATCAAAGGCTCGCGGGGACGCGGAAAAGGCAAAAACCAACTCCGGCTCCATCTTTCTTGAATACTGCTCGGCCAGCAGAATAATAACTTGACTTGCTCCAAATGTTAAATCTATATATGCCAAGGTTGTGTCCTGAAAACTTTCCTTTATGTAATTTCACACTCACAGCGCGTAGGTGCGGTGGGGGTCGATCGACCCAAAAATCGATAATATGGTTGGTATTGATAATGATGGATACCATCGATGTTTTAGTTTTACTTTCTCTAGCTGTATACAGTGGAGGTGAATATTTCTGTCAAGTCAAGGCTTTGCAGATTGATTATTCACCCGTGTACTTCCATTAATTTTTTTTTTTTTTTCAAACGCGGAAAAGAAGGGCACAAAAGTGCAAATATCTGTTTTCATTTTGGGGATTTTCGGAACACGTTCCACTTGGAGAGGAAAAATCAGTAAAAAAAAAAAAAAGAGGAGCGCAGTCAACTCAAAAAGTGAACTAACAGCTCTTGTACCTCCAACTTGGAGGTACGGCTGTATTTATTTCACCCAGTGGCCACCCACCAGCGCACCCCCACGGGAGCGGAGCACCACAGATCATCAGGAGCTCTTACAGGGACTTGGAGGGCCCTTTAATGTGTAATTTGCCGCAATCAAAGAGCCGCATGCAGCTTTTGGTCAGCCGTGATTCATCATGACTTGAAATTACCCCCCCCCCCCCAACCGTGCCAGACGTGGCACGTTTCTATTTTCGTGCCTCACTTTGTCCTCTCGCCGGGATCATATACAGAGTCGGGGCACATCTACATCAAGAATAGGCTTGTGCAACCTGCTTGTGACGCTTTTTGAAAAAGTTTGTACCCCAATAGATGGTCCTCTCCTTCTATTGTGAGCCTTAAAATTGCAATCACGCAGCCCTTTCAACATCCAAACTGAGAAGTTGCACTCTCTTCTTCCCTAGGAAAGAAAAAACACCATGAGGTTATTACAAAGCCTTTTGTCGATTTTAAGAGCAGGCTTAGTGAACATTGTCAAGGCACAGACAAAAGCGAAAAAAAAAAAAAAAATCTGAACTGATTGACCCTATAGTTGCCGTTGGTATCAAAGAAAGAAAAACTCATTGGAGCGCCTGACCTCAACGCTATTGAGAACCTGCGGCGCATACTTCATACTTTAAAATGCTAAATTTTTCCCCTTTAAAGATTTTTTGTATAGTGATCTGGTACATTCACATGAGAAAAAAAAATCTCTGTTTTTTTTTTTTTTATGAGTAATTTTTTGGGGTGAGGTCTTTATTTTTTGGAGTATTTTTTTCTGTAAGTTTCTGTTTTTCAGAGTGTTTTTTAGTTTTGTGGAATTCATTTTTTATTTCTGTTTTTCAGATTTTCTTTTTGGGGCGGGCTATTTTTTATGAGTATTCCAAAAAAACGCGGAAAAAAAATCAGAAAAACTAAAAAAAAAAAAAAAAAAAATTTTATTCTGAAAAAATAACAACAACAAAAAAAGCCCCCCCCCCAAAAAAAATTACTCCAAAAAACAGGTTATTATTTTGTCCCCAAGTGAATGCAATAGGCTTCTGTAACTTCACCGTAAAAACAACCAAAAACACAGTTGCCACATTGTTAATTTTGCTGAGTACAATCCATATTTTTGTGGAAACTATCATAATTGTTGATGTGAATCAAAAATTCATTGACTATTTAGGTAAAAAAAAAAAAAAAAAAAGTAATCTTTTATGCCAAAAATTTAAATCCAACTGTACTGCACCAGGCAAAGATTCTATGACAGACTATCTTAAATTATTCATATTTGTTTGCATTCCTAAAGTGCATCGCCTCTCCTCAAGACATTTCAGGCCACTATTTGCTCAGGCTACATCGCGGATGCCGTGCGCACGTGTCACAAGCTGCTTAATTCCCGATTTGCATGGAGGAAATGTTAATGTTGTTGTCTTTCCTAGGAAAAGCTCACGAGGCCTGAGCCGCCGCTACCTCGTGCAACCCAGGTTGGAAGAAACCCGGCAGGTGGCGACAAGAAAGGCAAAATACCCCAGGGGGAAAATGTTTCCATATGATTCATACTTCCCCATGGATACAATGCGACACATGTGAGGGGTGTCGGGCTGGGGGGCTTGATGGATAAGCAGCCAATAGAGGTCGAGTGAGGACGTGCAGAAATCCACTTGGACGCTGGATGAATGACCACGGAGAGCGAGACGACTCTTCACCTTAAGTGATGCTAACGCCGGGAGCCAATGCGGTACCTACCTTGGAACGCACACCTCAGCTGCAGCAGTACACAACTCGAAGTGCATCTATACACCTGGGAGGGGAGCTTTATTGATTTCCAGCGCCACAAAATTGCACTTGAAGTGCAAAGCGCACTTGGCCAGGAGTTTACTTTTAACCTCCTGTCTTATTACGAGGCAGGTCCACTCAACATGGCCACGGGTAAATTGTTTAATCCGCGTCCTAAATTGATAGGCGTAGGCAGTTTTTGTTCATTGTCTCAAAGTCAATGTATATGTATATATAAATATATACATATATATATATATATGTGTGTGTGTATATATGTATATATATGCATATATGCATATGTACACATATGTATGTATATCGTCACTGTCCTGTGAAAAAAATGTCCGATTTTGGATTTTTTTTTTTTCAATTTTCACGTTAATGCGATGTCTGTAACGCGGAAACATCGTTCACAAAAAAATAAGAAAATTGAATTTTTCACAGGACAGCGATGATATGTAAATAAATACAGTTTAGTGTATATGTATATATGTCTATATGTATGCATATATACTGTATGTATTCGTATATATGTCTTATACATATACCGTATATCTACACATAAATAGATATATATTAAAAAAAAGCTGATCATAACATAAACATGGACGCATAAAAATAACAATGGCTTCCTCCATAGTCACCGTATTATCTGCTAACATTTCATGAAATCTTGTCATTCGCGAACATTTTAGGATAAAGTGAATACGACAGGGAGAGGAAAAAAAAAAGTCAGCTCCAAGCCACGGCGGTCCGTGACTTTTCCTTTTTCTTCACAAGGTATGAGGTGTATGTGCCTGGAATTTTGATCAATGCCTTTATCGCCATTTGAAAGCCAAGAGAGATGTATGCGAAGATGAGCGCCGCTGGGGTCTGCAGAAGACAGCAGACGGACGTGCGAAACAAGGTGCAAAGTAATAGTCTGGATTGGGGATTGGGGGTGACAACATGTCCAAACCTTAATGGAATGTTGCTGTGCTCCTGCTACTTACAACCGCATGCCAGGCAGTAAAGCAGTAAAGACTCCCCATTGTTCACAGATGTGACTCCCAGAATTCTCCTGTTTATTTAATTTTTTTAAATAAAAATATTTTATATATATATATATATATATATATATATATATATATATATATTTTTTTTTTTTTATATATATATAAAATATTTTTATTTAAAAAAAT
This sequence comes from Filicampus tigris, assembly GCF_054856515.1. Lineage (NCBI taxonomy): Eukaryota > Metazoa > Chordata > Actinopteri > Syngnathiformes > Syngnathidae > Filicampus > Filicampus tigris. The sequence continues at coordinate 5,137,742 of NC_141237.1, read as the reverse complement.
TAAATAAACAGGAGAATTCCTACAGAATTGTACATATATATACTGTATATATATATACGGTGTGTATATATATATATACGGTGTGTATATATATATATATATCTATACGGTGTGTATATGCATATACCGTACATATATGCATATACGGTATATATATGCATATACTCCTATTTGACATCAATTTGAATTAGGCCCCGACCGATATGGATATTTTGATTTTGATATTTGGCGGAATAAAATTTGCTTGCGTCACGGTAGAACATTTCCCTCCAACCCCAGAATGAAAAATATGAAATGTCACGGTCCTGAAGCTGTGTTTCTCCCAGGTACGATTCCTAAAGTTGCATCGGGGTCGTAATGTGACACATAAAAAAAAAGGAATAAAAAAAAGATGGACATTTCTTTTTTTTTTTTGCACATCTCAGCATGAGTACAGTGATTTATTGCCGTCTTAAAACTTCCCGGCAGGGCTTCGCTGACTGCTTCTAAACCCCGTGCAAAGTCATAAATTATTTACGGGCCGCCGTAGGAAAAAACATGCCTCTTAATTATTCAGTAATTAAGAGTGCAAGTCATCTTTTTTGATTAACATCAACTTGCTCCTTGTTGGTTTGTCTGTTTCCTTGAAGAATGCCCATCTGCATCTGCGCCGCATTGAGTGACACTGCTAATTAGAGTCATCGTCGGTTCAAAGTCGTAATTAATTTTTAGACGTTTCACTTTTTTTTTTTTTGGTGCCCGTATGTAGACCAAGAGAGTTTTGTATTAAATACGGAGGAATAGGAGTTGGGGATTAGCAGATAATTAGCGCGACTCTTCCCCCGGATTAATTAACTCGGCACATTTACATGTATCCTCATTTGCATCACCTCGCCTCGCTTGTTTTCGTTTTGTTTGCTTCCAGCACAAACTCACGTGTTGCATTATTGCACCTGTTGCTTTCTGAAACCCAAAATGGATGGAATGACTTTGATTGTACTTTATGATACGAAACCAATCCGCTGTGCACACAAGTGCGATATGATTTATTAGTATCCAATCCATCTTTATTTGTTACGCGCTTTAAAAGCAAGCGCAATACACACAAAAAAAAGATTCAAAATGTATTTACATCATAATTTGAGTGAATCGTCCTATCAGAGCGAATGTGACCATAATCGAGTAAATCGTATCTAATCCAAATTGAAATGAATAGTAATTAGAGTGACTCTTACCCTAATTGGATTTAATCATATTACATCGTGACTTGGATGAATTGTGTTGCGTTATCGGATAAACCGTGCGTACTCATATCATTTGAATGAATCGTACTGTATCGCTGATACATTTACAATTGTAACTGATACAATTGTATGATACAGTCAATCGTGTCTAATCCTAATGAGAGTAAACTATGTAGTCATGACACGTATCGCAATTTAATCGATATACGTGAATGTATCGGATAACAATGCAATGTGTCATAACGGGAGTTTATTGTCATCAGAAGGAATTGTATTGATTTGTTATTCGAGTGAATCGGATTGTAACTGGATTGATGAGTGAGTCTAACTCGAGTCAAGTCATGCGAGTCACCCCCCACCCCCGCCCACCTCTGGTGAATCACAATCGGTAAAGTGAATCAAACCATAATTGGAATAAACCGCATAGTAATTAGAGTGGCTCGTGTCGTGATTGGAGTTAATTATACGACATCGTAATTTGTGTGAATCGTACCACATGGGACAACTTGGAAGTCAGTCAGAGTCACGGGACAAATTTTGTTCCACTTTAGAAACTTCCATCATTGCTGGACGACAGCATTCTCGTGCATTCTTCTGCTTTCTTTGTCATCGAGTGCAAATTGCAAGCCATGCGGGTTGTACGGGCATCAATGCATACAAGAAAGAATGCTAGATTGCTTTCCTAACCCACTTGTTGGGTAGCTTTGGATTTTTGGCAGATTTTGTTCATTTTTTTTTTTGACCCAGCAGGGGTCAATTTGTCATTTTGACCCAACATTCTGGGTTATTTTGTACAAACGACCCAAAGTTAGGTTCAATTGACAAGGTCGGTCCATTTTTTTGACCAATTAAAAAAAACCACAAAAAAAACATTTTGACCCAATAATTTAAGGGTGTGGTAACCCATTTCTTAGTAGCTGTATCAATATGGGTAGTTTTTACCCCTTGTTGGATCAAAATCTTGACCTTACGTGCCGGGTCAAATCTTTAACCCAATGTGCTGGGTATAATAACCCCAGCATTGGGTCAGCTCTTTTTGACCCAGCGCTGGGTTAGCGATTTCACCCAAGTTGGGTTACTTTTGACCGAGCTGTTTTAAGACTGTATAGTAGTATAGCACTCTAAAAATGGTCGGGTCAAAAATAACCCAATATGGGTCAAAACCCCAGCTTTTAGGGTTATTAATTTAACCTTCATTTAAAAAAAAAAAAGATAATGTTGTTTTGTGTGCATTTGAGCCAATTTTGGGGGTTAAATGTATAACCCCCCTAAATAGCTCGGCTCCTTTTTGACCCATACGATGATATTTTTGACCCAGTAGTGTTCATATAAATGGTGATTGGCAGTGAATTCAAGGCCCTGAAAGTGGGAGGACAAGTTGACATGAGGTAAGATGACTTTTCCAACCCAATCTTTTCTCTGCATAATTATATGAATTCAATTAATTGAGGCTTGAACATTTGCATATCTGGGTTATTTCTCTTTCACGTCTATTGGGAGGGAAGAAATGATTACAAGGCGCCAGACAGTCCAACTCCTCCACGTCTGCCTTTTTTTTTTCTTTTTTTTTTTCTTCCTTACCTTCTCAGGGGAGGGGTTGGCCCCCAACACCTTGGGGAAAAAAAACAAAAAAACGATTGGTATTCTATCTGGGTGCAATGTAGGTGTCACATCCATCAGGTGTTTTATTAATGGACTTTTGCCAACCCTGTTAAAACACAACATCAGTGATATCTTTAAATAGCAGACGTGGAACAATTTTTTTTTAAATTACACACATATATATATATATGTATATAAAATGGTGGAGTCATTTGTTTTGCCGGGGCAGGACTGAGAATCACTTGTGAAGTCAATTTCATTGGACTCGCAATCTGATTGTGACCAGTAAACGCTACGTGGGGAATATGCCGCCATGCTCCAGCAAGCCTTATTGCTTCATCGTACCAATATTGGCCTCCCCCACCGACCGTGTTGTTATTGGTTGAAAAGGCTCTGGGGCTAATATTAGCCTCCCGCTTCAAATTAAAGACAGCAACCGTTCATTTCCCCAAAGCCAAGCCGTTGACATTTTCAAGTGTTTTTCGCCACAAAATATCAAACTCTTTGGAGGAACATTTTCCTTTTTTTTCTATTTTTTTTTTTTTTCCCTTTTTAATGCCGATCTTGAGGTTTCACTTTGGGAGAAAATGCATGTGGAGTAAATGAAGTGGAAAATCCTTTTAATCGGGAATAGGCATTTGACTAGAATACCTTGACGGGAGGAAATAATCAACTAATCAGTAGTTGCGTGGTAAATTTTTAAAAGGACTGGGTTGGTGTACATTAGTGTTCATCAACTCTCTTAAATGTTCTGGGCTCCTGCTTCCACATTAGTGTCATATTGAGCAGATAAATATCGTCGTGCCGTTCTTCGGACAGCAAAATAGTTGCGAAATTATTGGTCCCGAAATTAGGTTCATTTATTAAAAATAAGGTAATAAGCCTTTTTAAAAAAAAATTCTCCATCGACCATGGATATAAAAAGTCTACGCACCCCTGCTCGAATGCCAGGTTTTGTGATATGAAAAACGGAAGGAAAAGTTGCAAATGTGTGCACACCCTCTGTCTCCGATGAACCCCAAGTCCATTTCGGATGTTCTGGTAGGCTTTTCCTGACATCGGTTTCTCTTCCTTCCCCGCAGGCGCCTGAAGGTTTTGTGCTGCTCATAATTCCCTCCCTCTTTTTGTAAGGCCCCCGAGGTACAGCTGAAGACAAACAGCCCCAAAGCACGATGCCGCCGCCACCATGCTTCACTGAAGGTGTGTTGTTGTCTTGTGTTATTTTTTCGCAAAGCACACCTTTTGGAATCACGCCCAGAAAGTTCAACCTTTGTTTCATCGCAGTGTAACAAAATCCCCGCCCCTCCCCCTTGTGGGGAAAAAGTGTCACTGTACTGATCTGACTGTTCTTCAGTATTTCCAAAAAGTCGCCCGATGTGCTTTGGCAGGGTGGACTAATTCCATAATCAGCTCACATCGAAAGGCAACACTAAATGATTCTGATTAGTTTTGTCGCGAATGATTTTCCACACCTGTTTGCCCTCACTGTCTGTTTGCGTAACGACCCCGGAAAGCTAATCCTTTTTCTCAGCGCATTATGAAAACAGTGATAATGACTTTCTCCGCAGCCGCCATGTCGATTGCCAATATGAATTTATGATCAGGGTTTCAGACGTAACCCCTCCCTGCGCGCCCCCGCCCCCCTCCGGCTCGTGAATGTAATGCCTGTCTGTCTGGAAAGAGCAGAATAACAATTGACCAAATGCAGGGGAAGAAACGGGCTTTGTGCGGCTTGGTGCATTTATATCAATGATCCTCAAGCTAAATAAGGCGAACCATTCTGAAGGAGCAGTCTGTCTGCTGCCCCTGGTGAAGCAGTCTGCCTTCAATTGCTTTAGTCGGCGGAAAGGAGAATCGCAGGAAGTCGACGGCGCAAACAAGCATGGACGCATTCATTCATTCATTCATTCATTCACATGCCTCAGAAGGCATTTTTTTTTAAAATAAACGTTTTGTTTTTTTTTCTATTCTGTGATTTCAGCAGATGTCATCATCATGGGTCCAATTTGCAATCTTACCTTTTACTTGTGTTGAAACTTCAATGCCTTCAGACATTGATTCAGTAGACCAGCGGTTCGTCAACTTTTTATCCTATTGCGTCAATTAAAATGCATTGCGCGTACCCCCAAATAAAAAGTACCCTGAATAAGTTTTGAAAACAAGTGCGTGACTTTATTTATAAATGTTCTCCCATTTGAAGTTTACTGTCAAAATCAAGCATAAAACAAGTCAAATTACATGTTGTGTAATTAAAACAACCCAAAAAGTTTACCTTGAGGAACGCCCCTGCTAGCTTAATGCAAGCACGTAATGGAAAACACCATTAATTGTCTAATGGTTAGCATAAATAGTCACAGTGCTATAACCTATTTAGCAAGGTTTATTGCGGTCACCTAATTGCATACTTAATTAATGTAATGCCCTCACATGTGGGAAAGGAGAGCCACAGTCACCAATGCACTGGATTTCCATAAACACAATGAGTACACTCACACGGGAGCTATATATACACAAAATATGTAATATATACACTTTTTTTTTCATAAAGCATGGGTTTAATTATATATAACGATACTTAATTACATTACACTGTAATGCCATTGATATAAAGAAAAAAAAATCATTGGTGTATTTATTCTGTTTTTATTTTATGAAACAACACAATGTGGAATAGCTGCTTGAGTTACAGTGACACTTAGTGGTCAATCACAAGCATTTCACCTTGTCGGTGTAGAGTGACTTTATGCTGCCCCCTTTTGGTGATTACCATGTGATGCACACTAGCTAGCAAGCTAGTTGAGCCTGATGACGTAGCCACTGGCCATCCCCGTGTGAGAGCGCTTTTTCAAAAATAATATTAACAATTTTAAAATGGCAGTCCTTTGTATATAATTACTAAGGACTGTACAGCTGTTGAAAGGACAGACATCACAAAACAACCCACTAAACCTACAATATATCTGATTAATTTTCATAAAGTTTTCATTTATTATCATGACTATTATTGCTAGTATTATTATACTTGCAGGATGACAAGCAGCTGTTGACTTTTTGTTTTATAACAACTCAATTCATGGACATTAAAAAAAAAAAAAAAAAACCATTAGTTAACTTCCTTCGGATGACGCAGCTGAAAGATATTGTTAAGTCTGCTGGGGAAAAATGTTCCCGTGGGTGGAAATCGGCACACAATTTACAACAACAACAAAAAGAGACTTAGCGGGAAACTAAATTGCTTCTGGACAAGCTGAAGGGATTTGCCGCCAGGACATGAGTCCAGAAAATGACACGTTTTAAGTTAAGTGTTATCTTAACGAGGAAATGTCCCCCAATTCCGCATCGTGTCGCTCGAGGTATTGTCAGGTGTTGCTGGTATTTACATGATGTGCCCGAGTTGTGACGTCATTGCATTTCTACATCCTCATACGCTGACTTTAACTTTTAATAACCTACCATAAAGCGCTTTATGGTCTCTTTCCTCCTATAATCAACCTGCTTAATTACACACACAATGACGCAGGAGGACACTGCACAAAACATGGCGTTTATGAAGGTTTTATTCGTGCTTCATTTTTATTGTAACTCGGGGCCATTAAAAGTACTTAAGAAAGGCAATTAAAGAGGCCCACAGTCGACATGTAATTAGAATAACAAAGTACGTCCTCTGCTCGTGTGTCACAATCCGATGGGGTCCTCTGTTATGTTTCAAATTCTAATCAAGGCCCCGAAACATTTTTGGCTACCTTTTTTTCCTGCGAAAATAACAGCATGCCAAAGAATGGGGTGACATTAAAGTTATGAGATGTAAAAAGCCCGAGAACCAACACAGTGCTGAATTTGTAAGCAGTCTCAATATGATGCAGTGCAGTCGTTGACCACACGGTGTCACTAGTGCACTTGACAGATCACTGACGCTCATTGTGCCGCCTTTGTACGACCCGTCCGCCCGATAGAGGACAAGGCCCGATTAGTTTGCCGCTCTGTCGTCTTAATGAATGAAATCACAATCAATTACACGCCCCGCCGTCTTTCACCGCCCGCATGGCGTGACGGGTGTGTTGCGAGGGATCAACGTCGGATGATTGTGTCCGCCACGCGGAAGGAGTTCGCACTTTGCGTGACATTAGCGTTGCCTTTGCTCAAGAAAAACAAATAACCTTGAAATGAAACATAAGCAAAAAAAAAAAAAGACAGGGGAAACAGATAAAGTGGAAACGTCAATGCCCAACATGGCAAAAATTGAACAATTTGTAGGAAATAAAAACAAAAGTAGTTTGGAATCGGGAAAAAAATTCACAGGGAAAGTTCACAAAGCATTTAAAATGGATGGGACTATCAACAGCATGCCTTTAACATGTACACAATCATGTTACATAAGCTAATGATTCAACACCAACAAAACACCTCCAAATAAGGCTCATCAATAGTATTAGCCCGCTTACTAGCCTAAATGACACAATTCGATGAGATATCACACATGGGCAAACAAAAATGCGCACTAGCACGATACACAATTGGTAAAAGGTCATTGAACTCACCTTTTGGCGGGAATACAGTCAAATTCTAACAGAGTGTAATTATAAGGGCTATTAGTAGCTAAATTGGGAACCGGAAACCTACTTTCAGTTCCACTTTTGAATTGTGCTAGACCAAAAAACTATCAGTGAACTGAACCTAACAAGATTCCATCCGAAGGCGCCAAATACTTTTAATGCTTTGGTCTGAGCACAAAAACTGCGATTTTGCCCAAACAAAAAGCTGCCTGCAAGTCGTGCGACCAAAGCAGAATACCACGAGTGAGTCGGCGAGAATTCACTTTACATGATTTCCTCTGGGAAAATTCTTGGAAGTCGACCAACATCGTGTTGGCGCTTCCACTGTACATTGGGAGAGACTCGCCGCTTCCCTGGCACGCTTTCCTCATTGGACTTTCCTTCAGGAACTTAATTAGGGAGCATGACTAACAAGCTCTGCGTACTTTCTCTGTGTATTTACCGCCCGGCTGCCAAGGCGATGTGACTTTCATGCTGTATTTGTGGCCCGCCGTAGCCGGTGCCCCTCCGGACGTCGGAGACCGGCGGCTGCTTCCGGATAGATTACAAATGAGCATGAGGAAGGACGCAGAAGGTGAGAGATGAGGGTGACTTAAAAAAAAAAATTAAAAAAAAATGTTATAGTTGTTGCTGTGCTGCAGTGGCTTCATGTGTGTGTGGATTTTGCCGTTTGCATTTTCAAGGCCTCGTCCCTCCTGTCACTCAAGCCTCGGATGCGGCCAGTGTGTGACGAGCGGAGGCGGTGGAGCATCGGAGCGTGGAATGGCATCTTTGAGAGCTACGGCCGTCGGTAATCGCAATTGATCCCGTTTTGAATTGCTCGCGTTGAGTTTAAGGTTACGATTCCGGACTGACGTCAGTGGATCGTTAAGAATGATGTCGATTGTGCAGGATGGGTTGTCAATTGTTTGCGTCTTGAGGCAAAATGGATTGAGCTATTGTTGTGGAAAAAAACAAAAAACTAAAACTAATATTAAAAGTAATAAAAATAAAAATAAAATGAAGCATTTGATCTCTAGGGGGCAGTATGGTGCCGCAAGGAATCCAGGCTGCTGTAAAAAAAATGAAGAAAGTAGTAGTAGAGGAAGTTAGGCTATCTGTTAGTTCTATTGATTACTTTGTTGCGGTTCTGAATTTTTCTTGTCATATTTGTTGTGTCGAATGACTTGCGAGTCACGTTTGAGAAACACTCGATTCATAGTCAGAGATGTGCTGACTGTGATTCGGACAAGGCAAAAAGTGAAATCTACCTGCTAGCTATCAGTATTTGTGCTTAAAGAAAAAAACGAATGACGACTACAAAGTAATCTCATTTATCATTCAAGTCAGACGCAAACTCAAGCAGGGACAATAGCGACCCTTGCGTTATTATTCATGTGGCGACAGTTCAATGACATGCTTATGCAGTCGCAGACAGACTAAATTAGCATGCCTCCTTCCAGGGCGTAGGGTCTCACTAAATGGTCGGATTAGCATGATAATGAGGTGACTAATGCGCTGACTTCCCACTCGTTCACTTTGGATGAGTTCAACTCACTGTGAGGAACCTATGGCCGCGTTAGCTAGCTTCTCTGCTAATTTTCCTGCGGGTCATTAGCCGTGACGCTTCTTACGTTACACGCTATTTACATGAACTGGTAATAGGACATGGCAATGAATCAGTTTTAGCGATTGATTCAAATGTAATTGTCAGGGCCATGTTTTTTTTCCACCGTTTCCATGTTTCAAACTTCTTCCACTAACTACATGGCTGCGAACGGTGAAGAACTAGCTTACAAACTCAGCGTCAATGTTTCCATCTTAACGATTTTCGGACCACTCTTGTGACAATTTCTTTTCCCTAAATATCGACTTGCTAGTTTAATTCCTGCTCTGAAACAAACAACAACATGTGTGGAGCAATGTTTACATTGTTTACCTTATGACAAGAAAACGAGCTGCCAGCACCCATGTATCATTTTTATGCTAGTAACTCAACCTGCTAAAATAACCCAATTTTCACATTTCAGGAGATTCTGAGCCAGGAAAGAGAAGTGAAATGAAATCATTTGTTTATTTTTTTCACATTTCCCCCACCCGTCTATGAGTTTGTGTGCAAGTCTATGCACATAGTGTGTGATTTATGCCACTAATGAGATTTTAAATGTCATTCTCGTGCCACGCTCACTCTGGACTAAAATGGCGCAGAACACAGCATGTTTACTGTAGATTTAGTTGGAACACAAAATAATGACAGATAAAAGCTAAACTAGGTGTAAATGGAATGTTTTATTTGAGTCATTATTGACTCATCAGTACGTCGGGAGGAATAACTTGGTGCTTTGTGGCAGTTTGGCCTTTTGTTTTGTGCTGCCACCCGACTATAAACAACTGGAAGTGGAAATCGAGTAATGATACATCCCTCGACGTCTTCACAGCAACACTGAACCGCACATCTGTCATTGTGGTTTCCTTCCGTCCGTGCGGTTTGGTTTCCAAATCCTGTCGGAGAGCGAGTAGCTTAGCGGCATTGTTCAGGCGTCACTTGTGGAATTGCTCGATTCTGTGGAAGGATTGCCAGTAATTTATTCCTCACAAAGGTGGCTTTTCCTCCCCTTCACTCATAACCCCCGACTGCTCCCCTCACTTGCTGGTCATGCCTTCATTTCTGTTATTTGATTTTTCATGGAAAAACAAGAGACCAGCGGTTCCCAACCGCCGTGGCGCCGAACATTAGTGGGTTGTGGCAGATATTCCAGTCATGCCAGCAATGTATAGTGACAGGCAGAACAAACAAATGCTCCTCCACTCGATGGCAGAAGTCACAATTAATCCATGTATTCATCATTATTTACAGTAGGCACCTGTATTAAGTCAACCCTTGCCTATTCTTGCCTACGCTATATCCAAATCCACATGTTTGTGTGTTTTTTTCTTGTGTCAACAATCCTCAGCCATTTGTTGAAAAATGCACCTATTTGCGCAGTTCTGCCACGTGCGCAATTTTCCGTAGTCAAATCTTTTATAACGCATTTATTTTTAGGCTTTATATTCTGACAAAAGAGTGGTGACAACCCCGCTGAATTGGAATGATAAACAAAATTAGACAATTGCAACAAACGAGGCTCCAGAATGCTGAAAAACCAAGCCGTTCACTCCATGTGTTAGCTGAACGCACTCAAAGCACGCCCCACTCAGTTGTCAACCGACAATCAAGTACCACGGCTACGGCCTGGAAAAGCGGCTGCTCCTTGGTCCAGCACCTTTCTTATGCCTGAACATAACTGTGTTTGAGCCATGAACATTTTTTCACACCGCAACAACGAGGCTCTCTAAAGCAGCCATGGCAGCTTGAACTCCAGGTCCACACGCTGGTTGTTAAATCAGTTTTTTTAAAAACAAAACAAAAAAAATCCTCCTCCTCACTCTCTCGCCAGTCTCTGCATGACATGCGCACACTCATGGTTGACAACGTGGCACTCTAAAGGGGCCAAGCGAGCCTGTAGCCCCAAGTGGTACTTCCGCCACCTCCCACACACTTTTCACACTCTTGACTCTCTCTGTGTGATGTGCACACACTCCGGGTCAACAACGAGGCACACGATGAAAACCACTTTAACGCGATCACACGTGTACAAATTGTGTGCTACGTAACTCTCTACGTTTGCAACTGTTTCCAAAAAGTAGGAAGCAATTTCTTTCTAGTGTCTATTTATTGTTTCAGGACCACAGTTGGAAGCATAGTTGCAGTTCAAACTATCGATATGAGCAAGTATGAATATTTTGAAGGTGAATCACTCGATTGACAATCGAATATTCGATTGACTGGATATCTTTTTTTTTTGTGTCGATTTTATTTGGTGGTTTTTCCACGTAAGATATATATGCCTTGGCTCATAAAGGTTGGGAAACACTGCCATCAACGATCCATTTTGACATATCCAGGACTGCGGGCAGTCGGTTGCACATCAAAGGCAGCCGAACCTCCTTGGCAGAGGTACTGACCGACTTTTTCAGCTGTCACGACGAACGTGACAGGAGCGCACCCGTTCTCCGGGGGTCAGCTTCTTTAGCCAGTATCAGCAGAGCCCTTATGACACCTGTCACTTCGCCTGCGACTCAACGAGGTAAACGCGGCCGGCCAGGAAGCGGTCGACAAAAGGAAAATGGAAACGATGGTGTGGGGGAGGGGTGAGAAGATGAAGAAATGTGTGGTTAGAAGCGGCGCAGTCAAGCAAAAATAAAAAATAAAAAAAATAGTGAAGTCGCCGCTCTCCCGGCACTTTCTACCTGTCAGCCTACCCGTCGCAACCAATTTTCTTCTTATAGTTCACATTATTGGAGATGGATGCCATATTTCAAATGCCGTCCACTTTATTTACTCATCTTGAGATGGGGGAGACCTTTATTTGGATGCAGTTTTGGAATTAATTCAACATAAGACATTTGACAGGTTGCGATAGGGCTGTGCGCTTCATTGAAATTCAATTACAGTTACGATTATTACACAACACCATTACACAATTGTCATAATCGTAAAAAAAAAACAATTATTAATATGCATCTATAATGCACTATGTTTGTAAGGACAATCATACTTGAATTTATACATTTGCTATACTAATACTATAAATTTTCTTTGGTCCAAAAGGAGCTTGCATAATTATCGTGTTTCAAAGAAATGTATTTGTCGTCATACTTTTTTACGCTTGAATATTTTCTTGTTTTGCACCCCAAAAAAATAAATAATAATAATCGTTTGAATGATCGTGATTTCAGTTATTACCCAAATAATCGTGATTGATATATTTTTCATAATCCAGCAGCCCTCGGTTGCGTAATACCGTCAAACTTGCCTCCGTTACTTTTCACACGTGGCGCCGTCTCGCTCATCCGCCTAGCTGACCAGCGAGCACGGGCGTGCATCTGTTCAATATTTCATGTTTCCTCGTGACGTTCTGTTGTCGAGTTTAGGGAGGTGTGAAGAGCTCAAGATGCCCCCCCGGAGGAGAACTCGGCGAGAATGAGGGCGAGTAGAAAGCCTTGAGTCGTGCCCGCCCCCGCAGAGGAAGATTTATTTCATTTATTTCCTTTTTTTCCTAGCGGACTACGGGGAACACACGCGAGACCTTTTGCACTCGAGCACTTGTAAACGTTAATGGTGTTCGAGCCACGGAGGAAAAAAGATGTTAAAAACAAGCTTTCATCAGTTTTGGAATGATAAAAAAGGAGCAGGCATAATGTTGCTACCTTTGATATTTGAGCCCGTATTCCGTTATATTATACGGGCAGGGACGGTATCGTATTATGCTAAAGGCTCATAAGGAGCTAGCGGGGGAGTATACTCGTTTTGCGGCTGGATTCAACATGCTTCCAGGCCAAGAGTTGTTCTAAATTGAGTCCGAAGGAGACGAAATCTTCAAGGGATCCGCCAACGTTTGAAGACGTCCCCACGGAAATGTTAGGTGGGAACACGCTTAAGACTCGTATTGTTTCCTGGATTATCCCTGAAGACTCCAAAGTGTTCTAATAGAGGGAAGACGGCTACAAGGAAGCTGAAGCTCCTGCATGGGCTTAAGTGACAAATTCGATATGTGGCGGAATGACGTGCGATGTCATCCGTGTCCGCCCGCATTTCAGCCTACAAACATCTCAGCCATGAAACCCAACCTGACCCATTTGAGTTCCTTCCCGCTGTGGGAACTGGTGTGCGTGTGTTAGCTTTATGTTATTTTAGTACAAATATTGTTTCAAGTGATAGTCAGGTAAGATTTGAATGATCATATTCATATTTGTAAATAAGCAGTCGTTACTTGGTGCCTGAGTCGTTTTTTTCCCCCCACTTCCTCAAGTAGCGATTTTGAAAGCTCATTTTTTTGCCGTTTACTTGAATAATATTAAAGAAGGAAATCAACCCAAACATATTTTTTTTCCTATAATATGTTCAGTTGAAACAAGGATTTCTAATAAATATTGCGTTGTGGAATATTAATGGTTAATCCAGCCGTTTTTAGCCATCCGAGGGGGCGGCCATTTTGTCAGTTCTGTCGACTGAAAATGACATCACAACGACCAATCGCGGCTGACCTGTTTTCTGAAGCTGAGCCGTGATTGGTCGTTACCTCAGCCCTGAGCGGTTGCGATGTCATTTTCAGTCGACGGGAGTGACAAAATGGCCGCCCGAGGATGGCTAAAAACGGCTGGATTTTGCTGATTAACTCATATTCCACAAACGCAATATTAATCAGAACATCTACTTGAAAAAAAAAATGTTTGAGTCGACTTCCACTCTGAGCTAAAGTTACACCACTCTTATTTGAGTACAGGTGTTGTCTGCTCGATTCACCTCGGGACCGCCAATTAATTGAGTCAGTATTGATGTCTCTCTGCTCGGCAGCTCGGAATCTCTATGAAGGTAAGATGATTCATTATTCATACGTCTCCCGCAGAAGCTTCAACAAAAACAGCAAAGTCATTAGAAAGTGAGCAAGTCAAAGCCAGAGGAAAAAAAAATAAAAAAATCGCGCCGGCCATGCACGGCCGCAAGGCCGATTGGGCGGAAATGGAGACAGCCGCCTCCCGCGACACTTGGTTGTCATCTTTCATATGTTTTTCAACTACCTGCCTTCATTTTGAATTATTGATAACCGAGCTGGCTGTTGCATGCCGAGCCGGAGCCGGATGCAAAACACGGAGTGGCTCTCAAATGGAAGCGTGTAGATATAATATAAGACATGAAGCTAAGATGACATGCCGCATGGTAGCGGAAGCATCTTGAATAAATTGGAAGTTGTTGTTGCTTAAGGGCCACGCTGTAAACAACAACAAAAAAATGTACCGCAGGGGACCACGGCGCCTCCGCTGGGATTCATTCTGCTAAAAGTCAACGCACAACAGCAGCAAATCATTCGGCTTCGTACGTTTCGGCGTCTGCTTCTAATCACTGCGGATGTCCGGAGGGATTATTGACTTGCCCGACACATCCAGGGAACGTCTCGATGGCGATCAAAGACTTGAATCATAAAATAGCCCCTCCCCAAATCGACAACACGACTATTCCCAGTCGTGTCGCATCCTACAGGAATTTTTTCAGCGTGTCACATCAGACCTCATTTCTGGTCCTCCAGATTACCGGAAACATCTTTTGAGACAATCTCTACAATGTAAAGAAAAAAACTAAAATTGAAATATAACGATTCAATTAGAGTAGCTATTGTATTTTCGCCGGTGGACGCAGAACTTCATTACCAAGCCGCGTGTAGCATGTACAGAGTGGACACGGCGAACATCTGAGTATGCGCTGGTTATCGCAAGCTAACGCCGTGCTGACACTGCAGCTCTGCTTACCTTTTGGCTTTGGAATGCACGATATTATGGAGGGCTGTTCTTCTTCATCAAACGCACATGACAAACATTTTTTTTTGTTTGTTATTAGGAATCGATGGGGGGGAGGTCTCACATGTATGGATGACCCGACAGATCTGTGTTGTGCTTTTCGTTATTTAACCGTCACTGGCTCATCATTGCAATAGTAGTGCTGTTTTTTGTTTTGTTTTTTTCCCCCCCAACTGTTAAATTAGACCCGAGAATGACTTCAAGCTTACCGCTGGCCGTAAACGTCCCCCAAAAAAACGCCGGTTAAACGTGACAGGCGAAAGCCATTCAAAGAAGACGAAACTCAAAAGGAGCTTAGATCCGAGCCGTGAAATCCAACCCATGGTTTGCCTCGTACTCATCATGTGCAGCTTGTGTTCTCTCTCTCTCTCTCTCTCTGTGTCGCTCTCTCACACACACGCACACGCACGCACACACACACACATGCTCCGTGATGCGGCCGTACACACGGAGCGATGCAGGGGGACGCTACGACGGCGCGTCGGAGCCGGCCGGGCGAGTGACGTCCCGCTACCGCATCGGCGCCGCAGTCAGCTCACGGAGGCGAAGGAATATTCGTGCGGGGCTTCCTCAACGCCACACGGACGCCGAGCTGCGTTGCCAAGGTAAGACAAATGCGCAAAAACGTTCAACATCACTCGGGATTGGTGCGCAAAGCGATTGCAGTAAGAGTGTGCACGTGCGATTCGCTGATTTTTTTTTTTTTTTTGGGGGGGGGGTATTCTTTAAAGTTTTTCTCTCATCCACTTGGTCTTAAGTGATAATGAGGCAGCGAATAATGCATCCAATCAACCCCGTTTTTTTGTTGTTGTTTTTTTTAATTTTCTAAGAGTGACAAGCGTGTTTTGGGTTGATTGCTACCCGGATGTGTGTAAAAGTGCTCTAATTGGCAGAGTTGAAGGAGATACTCGGCCTATCCGCAGCGCATTCAAAGACTTAATTACACGCTGCAAGAGAATTCATTAGCGAGGCTGTCGAGGGATGGCGAAGGGAAGTCAGTGGGGGGGCTCAAGCCTTGTTGATGAGAAGGTCACATGCAGTCAAGGCGCTTTCACACTGGCAATCATTTCGTTGCCACCCGGGAACCGGTTCGAGCCTGATTCGGTTGTGGCGAGAATGCACCCAGATCCAGATGTGAGGAGTAGTCAAGGCCAAGTGGTGTTTTCTTGCTGGGTTCATTTTTGGGGCAAATTGTCAGGTGCGTGGAAAAGATTACCCTGGGTGATTATCCTGTGATTTGGGGTGTGTTGAAAGCTTCCACTGTTTCGATTTGTCAACTGGTTAGGGAGGGAAGAGAGTTTTGAGAGTCACGGTAGTTAGCGGAATGTGCGCGTCGACGGAATTAGTGGCACGCAAAAAAAAATCCACACTTGACGGGATGTTTCTCTTGTTGTCGATTTGTAAATAGATGATTTGTTTGACATCCGGGATCAGTTCAGTTTGACATGATTTGCTTCACACACAAAAAAAAAAAAAATCTCTGCTTTTTGGTCAGAAACCAACCCAGTTTGATTCAAACTCATGTTCTTTTGCCTTATTATTTATGAATGGAAAAAGCTAGGAAGCAACTTTTTTTTTTTCTGGTGGAAGAAATCTGCTCTTTCTCTTGGTAAATTTTCTGCTGTAATGTTCAGCCTGTGGATTTCCGAGCTGCGTTTTGCTTCGCTTATAATTTTGGACCATGCGCAAAGAAACTGAACCGGACTAAGTTTGGAAATTGATAGTAGAAAAGAACACTTGTTTGACCAATCCCGACCATCCTGGTTTGCTTCCTGATCCTCCATTTTGACACCAGTGCGTCTTGGCTGTCGTATTTCTCCCATCATCATCATCATCATCATCAATCTTCAGGCAGCTCCCGTGAGTTCATTCACGCTTCTGGCACCCCTGAGCCTCCTTGCAAATTGCTTCGCGTGTGATGTGTGACTCTTGTTGTTTAAAAAAAAAAAAAAAAAAACTCGGCGTGAAATTCAAGAGCGAAAAGACTCCAGCTGTGACGGAAACGGATCTTCCCAAAAAGCGGGCGCTTACCCGCTCGACCTTTTCGCTACACCCCCGTCGCCGGTGACCGTTATTTGCGACCAAATCATTTTGGGTCCAAATGAAGTGAAATGGGCTAATTCCCCGCGGCACAGCTGATGATCACACTTTGTGAGCGCGTGTCGGGGGCCAATTGTTATTCCGACGGCAGCAAGATTTCAAGGGTGCGAGGAAGGACGGTGGCCAAGAGGTCAGCGGCGGATGGAGAAAGCGTTAGTCGATTAGCAAAAAAAGCGAGCGCCTGTTTGGAGCGTAGCGGCAACGCTGAGCCGCATACGACATTTGGGCTAATGAGGTGTGGAGCAAGAAGCCCACTTAATGATTTCCACTCCCTCTCCAACTTTATCTTCTTTCCTCCCGTTGAAAAGCACTGCAAGGCAGACTTTTTTTTTTTCTCTCTCTCTCTCTCCCCCATCTCAAGGAAGCGGCTCGCAATCGGTTGATCTTCCTTCGCCGACGATTGTTCCGCCCCATCTTCAACACGCTTTGCCAGTTAGACGCAGCCTGCCACATTTAGGCCGCGGCGGCGTAGCCATCGTTAGCCGCCTCGCCGTCTTTGCCTGTCGGATAATGATGGGCCCCGTGCTCAACTCGCCACCTTTTGCCTTTGCTTCATGAGAGTACCTCTCTTTTTTTTTTCTTCCTTCTTCCTGCTGATACTTCTCGTGTGTCCTAGCCGCACGGCTAAAGTCCTTGCAGACCTCGAGATGCGAAGAAGTTGCACTCGCTAACCCGCTGCATAGTCACAGTTCGCTAATTCAACCTTTCCGCATGTTTGTCCGTGGAAACTATGCAATACTTTTTGGAGTTTTTGTGCTGAGATGCCGCCAAAGCTGTGTGGGAATTGGAAAATAACAAAGTGATTGTTGTCAAGGAAATACCGCGGTGCCTTCAGTTGAATTCATTCCGTGGCCACGTTCGTATTTCAAATCGTCTTTCCCCATTGAAGTGAATAGAATTGCCATCAATCCAATACAGTCTCCTCCAAAAAAGAAACAAATTATTTTCTCATGTTTTATTTATTTTTTTAATGAGAACGAGACTGAATGATAATCAGTACATGGATTTCGATCCGGTGTAGACATCTCAGCTCCTCACAGAGGATAAAGAATATATTGCTGTGAGTACTGCAATATCGAATGTCTAAATGTGAACCGTTTGTGTTCAACCATCAGTTGTTTAATGCGGTTCCCGTGATGGGTGGGCATTAGCATTAAGCTAGCAGACTAAACGCTGTTTGTTTTATGTCCACAGTGTTAAATTCCCCGAGATGAATGTTTATGCATCTGTCGTGACCACCATTCTTCCGGCCTCATTTTCCTCTTTTTTATCGTCAAAACGACCGCAAATCATCGATTCAATCTTTACACGTTCCAGTGAAGAAAGCGATGCTAATGAATGACAGATTTGTTTTTTTGTTTCTGCGCAGGGATGCTATCGCCGTTACTCATAACTTGTCCCGCCTCCGATTTGATGATCTCAAGGCGAGGAGTCGCAGCGGTGTTGTAATGACGCTGGCGATGACGGCGTCGGTGAGTCAGCAAGTCAGACCCCCCCGCTCGCGAATCCGTCGTCTCGTCCCTGGCCGCATTTTAACGGGCGGGCCGTCGCGCCGTTCCAGGCTGGCCTCCTCTCCGTGGCGGGGAACAGGACATCTTCTGTTTACAGCAATTTGGCTCGAAGGGACTCCATCCTGCAGCACTCCTGCGCACTTAGCCGCTTAGATGGGTCGTACGGGAGCAGGCAGGCTTGCTTTAATTCGCCGCCCCACAAACAAAACAAATAAACAAGCGGCGTGTTACCCCCAGGAAACCTGTGGAAGAATTTTTTTTTTTTTTTTTTTTTTTACTTGCTACAATTTGTAACGTCTCTCGAGCGAGGAGAACTTCCCCGTGGAGACGCTTTGGCGTACTCGCTCACCATAAGCGAGAATCAGTTTTCAGCTAAATGTGCTAATCCCTTTTGAGATTATCAGACCTTTTCAGTTGAAGGTCTTATAAAATAGATACACGGGCAACTTCTTGAATAGCCTGCGCGGGGAGTCAAAGTGTTTTTTTACGGGAAGGCACAAGCAAGTGATAAAAACTTAAAGTAGCTAAAAATCCTGATAAATAAATGGGTATAATAACTCATTCACAGGTATGGACTTTCGCCCAGATGGTCTGTAAAATTTCAATTTCTTCCCAACTCGAATGATGAACAGATGCCATTCGAGGGCAGAGTTGCACTGCCGATTTGAGATCAGCGCCGCTTTTGAGTTGAAGGTTGGGATGTAACGATGAATCGAAAATCGATTCAAAATCGATTCGCCTCGATTTTCAATTTGTTTAAATGCATCCAGAAAATGATGTCTTGAAACCTTTTTTTTTTTTTTTCCATTCTGGGTGCATAGCACATTTTGAGTGTGTCGATCAAATTCTGCTTTTGCGCGTTTGTGGATGGCTGCAGAACCACACTAGTGCAAAGACACAAGCATGGTAGCAATTTTTTTTTAAAAATCGAGTCGTCAATCTGTAGCAAAATTATTTTGCCAGCACAATAAAAGCTGTTTTTTTTTTTTTTTTTTTTTTTTTTTACATTTTGAGGGGTCACATGAGCAAAAAAAAATATTTGCGTCAAACCACCGTTCTGCTTGGCGCATTTCTTTTTGCAAAAAGCTTGTTTTGTTCTTCTTGAGTGAATTTGCAAATAGCGAAGCAGGAACAGGCAGGGGGATTACCGTCCATCCTCTTGAATGCCAGCAGTTTTCTGTATTCCGTCCACAAATGTGACGTTTCGGAGGCCATCCAAAATCGCCGCTGCTTCTGCGCTAATCTGCCAAAAGGGGCTTTTGCTGTGTGCGCAGCAGCTTTGAAGTCGCATGCTATTGCATCACTCACGTCCAGCGTTGTTTACCTTTTGCGGCTTCCCTTCATACCCGCTCATGCGTGCAGGCTTGACCCGGGACTCTACACCTGTTTTCCCGTCCCCATCGCACACAAACCAAAAATCCGACGGTGGCTTGCGCTGTTGTTGACAAATCATTTCTCTTGACAACCTCCAACTTTGAACGCTTTAGGATCTGTTCTATTTCTTTGTGGCGCAATTCAAGCTAGCTCTCACCTGCTTTTTCTTGACAACCTCCAACTTTGAACGCTTTAAGGATCCGTTCTATTTCATTGTGGCGCCATTCATGCTAGCTCTCACCTGCTTTTCCTCTCAACTCTGATGGCGTCAACTCTTCTGCGGATATGAAGACATACTGTCAAAGGGTTACAACGCCATTGCCACTGGGAGAGCGAAGGAAATCCAGGCAGCTTTGTTTGCCTTCCGGCTCGTGGCTCTGACTGCGAAAGGCCACTAGCGTCGTTGGCTAACGCAATCCTCCAGGGGAGGCCATTTGGCCAGGACCCCACGGAGACACACGCGTAGGCCTTTCTGTGCCCGAACGGGCTGCTGCATGCTAAGTGCCGTTTTGCTACAGCGCTCAGGCAGCCGTGAAGCTTGTTAGTCCAAACGCAAACCGACCGCTCGCTGACTCGCTTGATGACTCGGCCTTATTGACATCCGCCTTGTCGCTCAATGTCCGCTCGGGGGAAGAAATTCATTGCAGAAGTTCCCCGGTTTGTTCGTGGAATAGCCACACGTTAGGAACGAGACGGAAGCGCCGCGCTTTGTTGTGCGTACTCCTTTGCCTCAAACAGTTTGCATGTTTGAGCCGCTAAAGCCGCAGGCTCGCATCTGCATGCGGAGCGAAGCTCTGGGAAGCTTTTAGATGGCCTGTCTCCTCTCCTGACAGTGATCGGCGGGGATGGCTGACATCTCTCGTGAAAGGACGCTGACGGGATCTAACGCTTTTGACAGGAGCTCATAAAGATTCCGCAATAGGTGGAAAGTTTTTTTTTTTTTTTTTTTTTTTTTTTTTTGGAGAAGTCGAGCAACGACGCGGCGACAAAAGCTCCACACTGTACGATGAGCGACGTCGTTCCCAGATTTCAGAATGGGTTTAACCCCGACGAACTTGCGCTGACCAGTCGGCGGCGGCGGCGGCGGCGGCTGTTGCTGTAGGAGGAGGCCTTTGATGAATCAGGGTTATGACGAAGATCTCCCCGGAGCCGAGGGCTGACGTTGCCTGCCGAGTGGTGGGCGGCCGTGTGATCACAGTTACATCCGGCCAAAGTGTCGTTTCGCAAAGCTGCTGCGCGTCACTGATCCACGGGGCTGTGTTTTTGCTAGTAGCTACCTTAAAGGACTAGCTTGAAGTCCTTATGACAAAACTAAATATCCTGAGTCACTACTATCATTTTCAACAAAGACTCTACAAGGCAAGACAGGCATTGATACAGCTGCGTTATGATCGTCCGGCCGGGGCGTTGAACCTCCTACCAAGTGCCATTCGCGTTGGTGGCGTTGCCATGGGAGGGCAAGAGACTGTCACGTGACTGACCAAGCATCCTAGAAAGTCCTCCGTGAGCGCGGCTCGGGTTTATTTAAAGCGAGGAGCTTTATTTAAGAAGCCGTTGGCTGAGATAAGCCGCCGAAAAGGTCCGGCTCGAAATGGAATCGCCGAGACTGTTTTGGGAAGAGTCCTGCTTTAAGCGCTTGGCTGCGGGGGGTTGAACCGAGGCGATAAGGCTGGGCGGAACAATGGCCATTATAAAAGGGAAATATTTTGCCATGGCAGGCATTTAATTGATCCCTTGACTTTTTTGGACAGGGAAATCACACTGATGCTGACAGCACTCTTCACGCCAGCGCACATAATCGCACTTCTGGCATCCCTTTATCAAATCTTCCAAGCGGCCAGCGTGGCCTTGCTTTCGTCCGTCCTCTCGCAATGAAGTGGCGTCAGCAAAAACTGAAAGCCTCCTTCTTGACTCCATACTGTGGCCACTCTATCTGCGGCCGTAAAGATTATTAGGAACCTTCAAACTCTTGAAACTGGCCTATCGCAGCAAAGCCCCAACCCAGTGGTGGACTCAAGTCCCGTGACTTGACTGGAGTCAGACTTAAGCTGCCAATTTGAGGAGTAATGACTCGCATACCTAACTTGACTTTGATTGGGTATTCATGAGGCCTGATTTGACTTTGACTCAAACCTGACCCGATAAGTCATGCCCGGTTACTAGGGATGTAACGATGAATCGGAAATCGTTTTCAAAATGGATTTTCCCCGATTAATCGGTTTGATTAATTGAAAAAACGAGTTGATTAAATTCATCTGGAAAATGATGTCTTGAAACGTTTTTTCATTCCAGATGCATAGCACATTTTGAATGTGTAGATCAAATTCTGCTTTTGCGCCAAACATCATTGCGTCTTGCGTTTGTGGATGACTGCAGAGACAAGCATGGTAGCAATTATTAAAAAGATGAATGCAATCGAAAATCAGGAACTGAAAATCGAATCGGGGCTTGAGAGAATCGTTATACATTTGAAAATCTGCATATTCAAGGTTTTTTTCATGGGGGGAAAAAAATCTCAACATTAGCTACGTTAGCTTCCCAAATTAGCTAAACGACAGCTGGTCAAACGTGAATTCAACTTCTTGTACATTATGCGTTTACTTGAGAAGACAAAGACAAACAAAGTAAGAGAATACCAAAAACTGGTTTGGTCCCATTTAAAAAAAAAAAAAAAAAAAAAAAAACATTATGAATGTGTTAGTACAGATAACTAGCATCAGTACTTTACCGATATTTGTCACTAGCTCGAAGATTTCAGTGGTAGGCCACAATCGTATCCGGGCTTTTAATTGGCCCAAAGCTAAATTATGGAGCAGTAATTGGTTTGATGAGACATCATCATATTCTATAGCCGGTTGTTTTGTGGACCCCCAATCTATGGGGACCCCTGAACCATTCTTTACATGTACGTTCCCCCAGTACACATGTAGTACATAGAATAATCCCGATTTGGCTGCATGAGCCAGAGGATTAGACTGGATTATCAAAGATAGCAGATTTCACGACAGCAATAATAATAATCGATTTCTATTTGATAGTAAAGACCAGCTTTGCGGTACGTAATTATTCCAGCGAGGAGGTGGCTGGAATTCTTGACCCTTTCCCATCAATAATAGAAGGGGGTCCAGATTGCGCGTGGGCTGTGTATAAAGGCGAACCGCGAGGGAAGGCGAGGGCCCAAAACCCTGCCAGATTTCATTTCACGCTCGGCGGAGCTCCGCCTCCGAGACAGTGACATTTACATGGCCCTCCGTAGCACAGCCTCTTGCCGCAGGCCCGAGGCGCCGGCTAAATCGGGGGCCCGCGAATGAGCGAGCGCGTAGAAGAAATGTGCATTCCATGACGATGTCATCATCATCATAAATGCGATGTGATGATCCGGCACGTTTTTCCATGATAATTGCAGCGCAAATCATCAACCGCCCGCAACATACGACATCCATATATGGCAACGCGGGGGTGGGGGTTATTGTTCGGGCTTCTCGGCTGGCAGTTTGCTGGGATTATCTTTGCCAAAACCCACCTGGTCTCGTCTCTTAACCCTAAAGCCGGCGAGGCTAGTTAACCCCTCCTGCCCGACTTTGCCTCGCCGGGCCGCTAATCTGATTAGCTCTCCACCGCTCGGAGTCCACGTCCAAGACGTTGAGATCGCAAGTGGCTTTCATTCATGATGCCGGGGCCGCCGAGCAAACGTGCAACCGATCCGCACCGTTAGTGGCTCTTGGCATATTTTTGTGCTCTTCAATTTGAAAAGTGAAGAGCACAAAAAAAAAAAACAAACATGGATGGAGCACTTGAAAAGCCTCTAAAATCCTACATAACAGATCAATTCCCGACAAAAAAAGAAATGGACTGCAGGGTTTTAGCCAGCATGAGCAATCGGTGGGTATTAGAGATGGACCGATATGCTTTTTTCAGGGCCGATACCGATACTTATTATAGTATATATCAAGGAGGCCGATAACCAATATTTGGAGCTGATATTCATTTTCAGTAAAAAGGAAAATATTGGCATCAAAATCGAAAGAAAATTTACTCTTAACTTTTGTTGCAACGTCTTTAAGCATGTTTTTGATCAATGTTTCAGGTTTGCGTAATGTAGATTTTTTTTTTTGTTTATTTATTTATTTTTTTATTGACATTTCTGACAATATACATCTCTGTTGTAAAATTCAAACAAAAAGTTCTGGGAGCACCCGGGGATTGTCAGCGTGTCTTAAAAACGATCATTGAAAACGTAAACAATAGCACCATGTCGTTTTCGACAGTAAATGAGCATTTCAAAATGACAGAAATGTTAAACTTTCACATATCTTTGTTTTGATTTCCACAGTTTTAAATGGATTTATTATCGGCCGTGTTGATATTCGTCAAAAAGCCAAATATCGGTCCATCCCTAGTGGATCTTTTTTGGACTGGAAGATTCCAAGTCCATCCGTAGGCTAAATTTATACAATTTATACCATGGCTCCGCCCCTGACTGTAAAAGTATTTATATTCACATAAAAGCTGATAAAAAATGCTCATGATAGCGGGCAACGCTCTCTTGGGACCTTTTAGTCAGCGCGCCATGTGCTTGAAAGGTTTCTCACGTCTACTAGTGGTGCAATGCCTCACTTTGCACCTGCATGGAGTATCTTGCCCACATTCGGTATCCTTGGAGAGTACTTAGATGGCCCATATATATATTTTTTTCTTTTTTTTTTTTTTTTTTTTTTCCCCTCTCTTTGTTTCCTCGCGAGTCACTTTAATATCTTTCTTCCGGCCCGGTGTGAAATTGTCCAGTTTTGCGCCGTTCGCGACGCGGCGGGCGGGGTTCGTGAGTGACAGGCTGCGTCGGGAACACGTTTTGGTCAACATTCGGAGCTAGAAAGCGGAAATCCAGCTATGGCGCGCATAATGAGCGCCGTAACGAGGTGGTAACAAAGTTCTGGAGTCATTAGCGAGCATGTGTCCCGGCAGGGCTGCGGAGGGAAGCGAGCTCGGCGAGGTTACGGCATGACAGATGGCGGCCGCCTGTGCTGCCAACGAGCGAAGGCTTGCCGGTGGTGTGCTGAGGGTTGTTTATCCGCACGAAGCGATGCACGGGGGACAAAATGTGAGATTTAACGCCGATGCGTCTGCTTCTTGTTGGTTTCACGGCGATGCAGCTTGTTGACGGTTTGTCTTTTGACGCCTCTCGCGTGCAACGAGGATTCTGCATGCTCGCAGCAGTTTCGTTAAATGTCACGGCTGTGGCGGTC
Source organism: Filicampus tigris (assembly GCF_054856515.1). Classification (NCBI taxonomy): domain Eukaryota; kingdom Metazoa; phylum Chordata; class Actinopteri; order Syngnathiformes; family Syngnathidae; genus Filicampus; species Filicampus tigris. Next base: position 5,112,762 of record NC_141237.1, on the reverse strand, counting down.
GAATACCAAAAGAACGAGCATAACGGACCATTTTGTCTTGTGAATGTTTAATTCTATTCTATTCCTGGCACAGATAAGCGACTATAACTTTATAAAAACATGCAGTAATGACATAATTGAATACAATTAAACAGTTTGGGTCCGGTATTCGTTCCTTGGCCACCAGGGGGCGCGTGTGCGACAGCCATGCAGATGGAGCTCCTCTGTCAATTGTTCTTTGCAGAGGATAAAGAATGTATGCCTGTGAGTCTCGTTATATTATCTGTCCGGATGCGAATTGTTCGCGGCCCAAATAATGAAGGCCTAACTTAAGCGAATGGATTTGGGCTCCCCATTCCGGGAAGGTTAGCGTGCCGTTTTTGTTGGATGCCGACGTGGTCATATTTGAAAAGAAAAATTGACGGGCCGAAGTTCATTTTAATTCAATGCAGATGGTCCGTCCACTGGAACGGGAAGACGTTCAGCTCGGAGCCTCCGTCTTGCGATTTCCAATTTTTCTCCTTTATTTCCTTTGGAGTCATTTCTGCGTGCTAATGTCGGGAATGAAAAAAATAATTGATTGTTAATTTTCCAGACCAGCGATTCGGGGGGGGAATCCATTTGAACGGCCCTACACGTGAAATAGATACAGGCTACGTTGGGATCATAAATCTCTCATTACCCGATTTAGCACTACTTTGCACTTTTAATGATGCTGACACATCAAAAACGCCGTTTGGTAGCGAAATGAAGCGGCAAAAGCACAACACATGCCAAAGACAAAGGCGAGGACGAGAAGAAGAGAGGATGCTGGTCTCGGCTGAGAAAACCCGAATGAAAGGAAAAGGCGGCTGTTTAAGGCCAATCTTCTCGATGATCGGGAGGCTTTTCAAGCTTGTGCCGTCGCTACGGACGCTTTTAGGGACGAGGTCGGTGTAGAATGGTGCCAGGAAAGGAAAAAGATCGCTTTGATTATGTTGTTACTTCATCAAAACATAAGAGTAAAAGCAGAATTAGAAAGAATGTAAAGAATTAACCAGTTTGTGCCTCATGATTTAATGCTGCAATCCAACTCATTGGGCTGCTCCTTCTGGTATGCCCGCCTTGGCCACCAGGGGGCAGTGTAGTAGAACAGTACATCTTCTTCTGACTGTTTGACAGTCAACTTTATGAATAAAATTGTAATGTATTGTTTTACACTTTTTCCCTTTCCACAAGTTGAGGAGCCTCACTGATGTCACCTTCACTTTTGTGTGTGTGTGTGTGACAGAAAAATTTAGCGGCTGGATGAATGTGTAATTAAATTGGCGTGGATGGAAAAAGGTCATCAGCTCTTTCCCCATACAAGCAGAAAATGGACAGACAGCTGGAGGTCGGGCGTCAGTCGGATATTCTGTCGGTCCGCAATTAGCCGGCTTGTTATTGGTTGCCGTTTTTTGGGATGTTTTTTTTTTTTTTTTTTCAGGTCACCACTTTCTGTGTGTCTGTGCTCTCGCTGAGCCTTTCCAGAGACGCGGCATTTTGAGTATGGATAATCTCGATATACGTAATGAAAGTGGTTTTGGATTGAGTTCAGGGTAAGAGATTTATTGGAGGGAGCTTTTTTTTTGTTTGTTTGTTTGTTTGTTTTTGGGACAGGGACTGTGCGAGTGTGTCACAAATAGAGCGAGGAAGCTGAATTAATTGGGGAAAAAAAATTCTGTACCAAAGAACAGCGCCTCACACTTTGCACGGCTGCACGTTTTTTTGGGTTTTTTTTTTGTATTTTTGTTGTTTCCCATGTGCATAATTGTTAGCATAAAAGCTTTGGTAGCTTTCTTTGGCAGGTGAAGTTAGCAGTACGTTTTAAATGTTTCCACCTTCAGAATAGTTGTTCGATATAGCCAATAAGCTGCAGTTAACTGTTGTCTTGTGAATGTAAACTAATCTAAGCGCCTGACAAGTTTTGCACGCTTGCGTCTTTTGAGTATTATGACTCGAATGGCTTCTCTTTTAACTGTGAGTATTTCGAAATTAATACGAGTGGATTCGGCTGACATGTGCTGCCACATCCCATCTGTACTCGATCCGGGCTGGCGTTTTTTTGGGGTTTTTTTCTCCTCTTCTTCAGATTGCCTATACGTGTTAACTTGATGTTCACCATCGGCCTCTGTAGTTTTGACAGTCCCATCAAACGAGCGGGCGCGCCCGACGGCGACGACATCCCGCGGCTCATTTTCAGGTGTTTTATCTGTCGGATATTCATTCTCATCTCACTTAACTTCCTGGAATCTGCGCAGACCGGCTTTGAAGCTGACATCTTGGCATCGGTGCTAGCCGAACCGGCGCCCTTCTCGTAGGTTTCTGTCCAATTAGAAGAAAAAAGTGGAAAATACGGCCGCCTTTGATCTTTTTTTTTTTTTTTTTTTTTTTTTCAACTTTCGAAAGTATCGTATACACCTGGCGATCCGTCACACATTTTTAAATCACCAGATGTCTTCTTACTGCTCTTGAGATGACCACACCCATAAACAAGTCTCCTCCCCCAAAGTGCGTGTCTGTTGTAGTACCAAGACTGACCTGTGGGAGGCAGCGTGGCGCCACAGGGCACCCAGATAACAGCAAAATACACAGAAGAGGAGTGATAAATATTGGAAAAAGAAGCTAGGCAAACTCTTTGTTAATTTGCTAACTCGATTGCGGTTGCAAAGTGCGGTGAGTGACTTGGGTGACACGTTGCGCAACGTTTGTGTGTTTGTGCATCGGGTTGCTTCCTAATTGACTATTGTTGGGTTTCATGTCACGATGGGGGAGTCCAAAACCCCGAAGATTGACTAGTGAACGAGGTTTAACATCGTGGCAGTTTTTGCGAGCAGATCTGAATCACTCTTGACCACAACTCAATTATTCAACACGTTTAACATGTTATGGCATTTTCTCTGCAGATTAGGGAGGGAAAAATCCCTTTTAACACACTCTACACCACCGGATAATCGGCCATGATAATCATTCAGCGACATCTAAGAATCTTAAGCCAGAAAGCTCCAATTCCGCCAGATTGATGGCGCGTGTCATGTGAAATCTGACTGGAACGTGACGTATTTGAACGCATGAGAGCTTTTATTGCGCAATTGGCACGTTGTTAAGAAGACGAAGGCTGTTATTTATTTTCATTCCCCCCAAATGCTCACCGCGCCCGGCAGGCATCCAGACAGTGAAAGCCCGCGTGTCGAAAGCACGAAACACCGGCATCTGCGAGGACATCCAAACAGCCGGAGCGCTTCTGGCGTAAGCGGGAAGAAAAGAATGCAAAGGCGGCAGAAAAATGGTTTAGTCAGGGTCGTCACCCGCCAATGGCTTTGCATGACTGTGAACAGAAGACTCCGGCACGATGAGTGAGCAAAAGATCCGCTCTTCATCTGCCGTGATTATTGTTCTCACGGCGGCAGGCGATTGTAGTATTCCGACGACACCAAGTGTCCGCCGCCGAGTGAAAATAAATCTGCTGCGCGTACTTAGCAAATTACCGGAGAATAAATTGGAGCCCAAAAGGGCCGAGTTTATATTTGCATATGTTTGCCGTGTGTGCAAACATCAATGGGAAGGAAAAAAGGGGACGGCGGGGGCGGGGGTGGGGATTGGGTAGGCAGCGAGCATCATTGCTGAAAATCACGCTGATGAGCCGCCACACTGCAGGCGATGACAGACTGCACAAACACACATGATGAACCGCAGCGCTTTTAAGCCAAGCCTCTAGAGGACACTCATTATAATACTTGGAAATGAATCACACAAGGAGGCAGGACTAGTCGAGGCACGCGGGATCCATTTTCGAACATCTACATCCATAGGCTTCGTTGCCTAAGACTGTATACGTCCGAGGTTGAACTGAATGCTTTTTATTCAAAGCGGGGTACACCCGTACTGATAATCGGGCCTTATTTTAGCATGGCACTCTCACTCCTGATCAAAGTCGGCGCAGACCCGATTCTTGAATTTCTTTAAAAGAGTATCCGGATGTATTATTCTGTAGTCGTTTAAGAGTGATCCTTCTTCTCAGGGAAAAAAAAAAATGAGGCCGACAATTGTATCCAGTGGTGAAACACTTTTTGTAATGTGCTCTCACGTTTTAAGCGTCAATTAAAATGTCAAATATCAGTATATTACTACCGTACTTGTGTCAGAGTCCCACTCCGCCCCCACTGTCGTCTGGTGTTCCACAGGGTTCAATTCTGCTGTTTTCATTGTATTTGCTGTCCCTGGGTTCCATCTTAAGAAAGTAGAGTATTTCCTTTCACTGCTATTCGGATGACAGTCAGATCTATGTCTCACTTAGCAAAAGGGCAATTTCTCCTTCCTCCTGTCTGCCCGAATGGCACCAACCATCATGAACTTCAACGACAAGAAAATATGGTTATGGTCTTTGGTCCCAGTGGCCTTTTGAAAATCTCACCCTGTTGAATTGGGTTGACCTGAGGTGAATCCAGCTACAAATGACGAGTAGAAAAACTAGTCTACGCAAATGCATGTTCTTAAATTTCTTAAAGTTGTCATCGCACGTTCAAAAGCACGGCACGACAGTAAAGACGGCGAACCATCAAACTGCACTAATTTTCGGTGACAGTGGCTCCGCGGGAGTCACGCCACCTGGGTTCGGAAGCGGCGCAGCTAGGCCAATTTTTGCATGTCAAGGTGCGTCTCTTCTGGACACGCATGCATCGAAGCGCACACGGGCGCTCGCTCGGGTTCACTTCGGTGGCCTGCAGAACAGCAGATGCACCTTCTGTGCGAGCAGGCACGCCAAAGCCTTTGTAATAACCGAGCTTTGTGACCATGACGAGTCCATCTATTGAATGCGCTCGGGTGCTTTTTACAATATTAGGATATTTGAGGGCTTTGAGACGCGCGCGGGTATTGGGGCAATGCAAACGTGTTTGTACAGGGCAGCCAAACACACTGGATGATGTCATTTGTATAATCTGATGAAATCTGGGCCAGCGTTGACGTCGCGCCAGCCGGCGGGATGAGCAGTCACTGTCATCATAATTTGGTGTGTAGGCGGGAGAAGGGGCACGTACGTGCGTGCGTGCTCATGCAATTCCCCGCCTCCTCCGATGCGATTTCATTTTGACGTTTATGCTGTTACAACGGGGGGGGGGGGGGGGGTGTACTTATCGTCATTACACGATGCCAGCGGTGGGAAGTGACCAAGTACAAATGTTAAAGTGCAGAAACAGTAAAGTGAACCGCCGCAATTTATGCTTTCACATTCACTGTTTTTGTGCTCAAAGCAAAGCACAAATAGTATTGTGTACAGTATTTGATTTGATGAGCTTCATTTTGACGTAGCCAGCATCTTGGGGCATCGACAACGGTGCCTTGACCTAGGGACGGGTATTTCGTTGAAATTGAATTGTGATTTAGATTTTGGCTTTGCACGATCCTAAAAACATGATCGAAAAATGATTCTTTTCCTGTAAAATACAACAATTGAACGATACACCAAAGACGTACAACTCTACGTCAAAGTCCGTCTTTGCGACAGCGACTCTCCTCTAATCTTGGCTCCAGAGTGAGCAGAGGTCAGCTGCAACAGGAAGTAAATAAAACTGAGTTAACCGAGCTATTTTTTTTTTAGTGCGTTATGAAATTTAAATGAATCTCCATAGTTAATGCTTCAATTTTGACTGCGCTAATTTAAATACAAGACATACTGTTTTAAAAACATTTCCAGTGCTAATGCTAGCAGTCAATGTAAAATCCCATTGAGAGGCTAATAGAAAATTAGCATCAAGATCCGGGAATGATATTCCTTCAAATAACGAAAATTCCCACACAAAGGCTGTAGGAACACGCACAGGCAGATAATATAGCAATACTCAAAGAAAAATATTTGTCCTAATCTGTAAAAAAAAACAAAAAAAACTAGTTATTTTAATAAAGCTCAAAAGTAACTTTTCTTTTTCTACTCTTCTTGTGTCATTGTGTGTACTCAATGCAAGCACGGCACCACACTGCCACTAAGAGGCCAACACGTGCAAAACAGGAGTAGTTGATAATTGTTTTAATTTATGAATGAATACAAAGTTTTCAAATCAATGAATAATTGTGTTTATTAATTGCGATTTCAATATCAATCAAAAATAATCAGGATTATTGTTTTTTCCACAATGGGCCACAGTTAAATGAGTAGAAACACCTGATTAAGATATTCCGTCTCTGTATGCAAATTAATAATCGAGGTAACAATATTGCAAGACTAATAACGTGAAACTAAATCAATGCAACTTGTCAGTATTGTTGGCTGCTTTAAACGGCAGCACAATTGGGATGCTCTCCTGTTTCCAAATGCCAGAAAATGTAATACATTATCGCTGCCCGCTGTGAGATTAAAAAATAACTGAGGTAATTTGCCCGCATGCCACGTTATAATAAATTCTCGGAAGGAGTAGCTACCATTTCCCCAGAACACTCAATCGTAAATGGATATGAATAAATGTTGAACAAAATGCCTCAAAAACAATCATGCATCCAGATCAAAATGACTTATTTGAGGAAATGTCCTGCAATGACTGCGATTCTGATGTAGTAGCAGGATGGAAAACGATCAATACGCCTGCATTGATCACACGTGCACTGCCAATACGAGCCGACATTAAAGGTAAAACGACCCCCCAGCGTGAGACTGGAGTGGTGGGAAACGCTTTTGGTGGTGTTCCTGCATGGGGGGTAATAAATAGTTTGTAAAAAACAAAAATAAATGGCTCGATTTTTCTGGCTAATTTAGATGCTTATTTATAGCAAAACTGTTTGGTAAAAAGTAGAAAACTCGTGGACATTTTCAGAGATATTTAATTTAATCGCCAATACTAGCTCTTTGAGATGATTTTTTTTTTAATACACATTAACACATGACAACATGAGACAAATATAATGACTTTCAAACATTCGACCCCGCTAAAAACCGGCCGATTTTTGATGATTTTTCTCTCTGTTGCAAAGTTAAGTACTTTGTAAAAAGTTTTGTAAAACAGCCAAATGTTCTGCTTGTAATTCCTAGTGCTAAGGTTATTTTATTCATTATATATGTTTGTAATTAATTGACCAAATCGGTTATTGGAATTTTATTCTGCCAAATACTGGAATCACCTCGGACTGAAAAAAAAAAAAAGTGTATTTGTCGGGCCTTATAGTAATACAGCACTCCATGTGGGATGGTAGAGTCTATACCTTGGTTTTGTCTGAGATTTGGCATGTTTTTTGTGTCTATTTTACACGTGACAATACAGTAGTAGTGGTAAAATACTGTAACGTATACCAAATCAAACCATACATAATGTAGCAGTTGGATAAAGTGTGGATCACTAAAAAGCGCCAAACCCTCTTTTAATTATGGCACACCAGCTGTCGGCGTCGTGTGCAAAAGCACGGAAACGACGAACCGGACTGCCGTCCCTTATCAAGTGGCCTTCCCTTACGGAAACAAACGGCTCGCGTGTATATTCTGGCAAAATGTAGCCAGATGAGTTTAAATTACTAACCCAATGCCTGTACGTACATTACTTGCTCCTCCTCATCATCTCCATCCCTCAGTTCGATGCAAATCAGTGCAGCGGTAAGCACTTTCCATGTTAATTGCCATCATTATATCGCCGTGCTCTGCGAGCGTCGGATGCGTTTGCGGCAGGTTCGAGCAGCGCTCATTTTGTTGAGCGCGTGTAATCCCTTTCAATTCTCCACCGACAGCCCGACTACCTTGGCATCAGATTAGCCCGGCTTGAGATCCAGCCGTTTCTCCACGCAGGATGTGGATCAGCACATGGTGGACGTGCAAGAAGATTCTGTCATGGAATTGACGATCAAACTCAACCGAAAAACTAGAGAACCGCGCATTGTGTATTTAAAACAACCAAAAAGCTTTGCCTTGATCTGCTTAGCTTCATGCTAACAACGTAAACAGCATTATTGCTACCAGCGGCACGGCTCGAATCGTGCATTTGAAGCTCCTTGAATTTTTTGAACCGTGTCCATATATAAGGAGAGCAGATGGAGGGAGGCGGGTGCCTCCGCATCCAAATGATGTTTACATTTCACCCCTCCGCCGTTTGTGGATGCCCGCGCCCTCGCGGCCGGGCTCGGCGTGCGTAACGAACTCACGGGAGCTGTCGAAGGCTCCGCGGAAGAAGCCCGTCGTGCGAACCTTTGGAGCGCCAACGCGGCGCCCCCGGCCGGGGCCAAATGAGTCACTGTGCCGTGTACATCAGTGCAAAAACATTAGCATAGCGAGATAACGGGCACTCATGTTTTATTAATCTGCTTACTCGGCAGTGGTGCGCCCTGAACTTTTAACCTTGTGTCTCTCTATTCGGCCAGCTCGGATATCTTTTGATGTGTTGACCGGTGCCGCCTCGCATCGCTCACCTTGTCCCAATCTTGCTGAGTCGCATCAGTAGCGCCTCGGCACTATTCCGCTCCCAACCCGCGACGTTTCTTCAAGGCGGACCTCTTCTCGCGCACTTCATCATTCGAGTGATGATTCAATCAGGATATGAATTAGGGTGGGAAATTGAATTCATTTGTTCCTTTCTTAAGCGCACAGTCAGCGTTTTGAATAACTTTCTCAACTGCCTTTCAGAGCTGCACGGCGCAGTCATTGTTTATCATAACATCCACAGTCAGGATTTCCTGAAAAAAAAAAAAAAGTGCACATACAAACGGGCACAAAAGTCAAAAGTAATGAGATAATACCTTTTCCTTTGAGGTTTCTAAGCTTTTGTGCTTTTGTCATATTTTACTTTTACAGTATCTTACACGGTGATTCGCCAACAGCCAATCAGAGTGATCAATTGTCACGCACGGCCGACGCCGTTTTGTATTCTGGCGATTAACTGCTCATTCATTCAAATCATAGCTAAGAAGCAGAATGACAAATCAGTTTTCCACTCTTTTCCCCTCACAAATCCTTCAAAATTTCAACATTTTAAGCAGAATGTCCTAGCATGAGAGTCTTACCGTAATAGTACGCCGTATTATGCTCGCCTTATATGCCGACATGCTCTTAAAGTCACTCTGCTTGATCCCTTCTGATTTGTATTTAAATACAGATTATAAAAGTCATTTTTTTTTCCTAAATCTGGGCTAAATCCCTCAAGATTGATGCTCTCTCTTTTTCTCTCCTCTCCTTCATTGACTTAAATCTGCTGGTTTCTTTGTTGGGCCTGCAGGCTGTTGGAGGCGGCCGCGCTTCAGCACTCGAAATATGTTTTGAGCAATACGATTGTGGTGCCGCTTTGAAGTATGTCATGGTTTTTTTTTTGTGTGTTTTTTTTTTTGTTCTTTAACAAGTGCGGATTTTAACAGTACATTGCAAGAACTATTGCCTGGTCGTTTTCTTCTCTATGCATGAGCCTTGATGTCAAAGTTGCTTGGCATTAAATTATCTTTCATTTCTGTTCATATTATAAACAGTGTAAACAGGAGACTCAAGTGTCCACCATCTTTGTTTCCACTACCTTGATCCTTTTCATCAATTTAGCTGGTGATCTGAGGAGCACTGTCTGAATGCTAATCAATGCGATTTTAAATGCGTATTGAGAAAAAGAAAGAAAAAAAAACCCTTCATAAATGCATTCTCGTTTGTCTGCCGTCCGCACAGGGCGCTCAAATCAATGAGTTCACACGGAGGAGTGGGAGAGACATTGATACGGGTTGCGGACGCTCAGCATCCGTTCCTTAATTGTGGCGGGATTAGTTCACATTGATTTGGCCTGATTAGAGCGCCTGGCTTGCGCGTCCTCATCATCAGCGAGCCCACTTCCTTCTTAGCATACGCGCCTCAACCCCACGGCCGTCATGCACAGGCCGTCGCCGTGTGTGATGAAATCGCCGACCCGGAGCCTTGACGCGCTTCAGATTTCTTGTTCAAATTACAGCGCTGGCTCACTACAATACGGCGAGAGACCGACTCCGGAAAATTGCCCCCCGGTTATAGAAAATGTTCTGATAGATGGCGGCTGTTATTCTGACCGAGTCGGCCCGAGTGATGAGCCGTGGAAAGATGAAGCGAGATTGTCTGCAGGGGGGGGGGGGGAATATAGTGAGGGCGGCGAGGTACACGGATTAAGCATGAGAGGGGGACAAAAGCGTGGATGAGCACAGAATAGAGAGACGGCAAGAAGTAATATTATTGCAGAGAAGAAGAGGAGGAAAAGGGCGATATCAAGTAGCTTATAAATGCCAGCGGGGATGAAGCCGAGCGCTAACAAGAGTGTCGGTTTGACGTGCTGTTTACACTACTAATGCTAGCTGCTATTGCTAGCGCTGCCATTTTGTGGAAGCCGGACAGTGTTGGTTAAAATCTCGATGGGAGGGATTGGTGAAGCTAGGCTATGTTTAAATCTTGCTAGCTGTTTTAAAACTGCTAACTCCCCCCTTGAACGAACCTGCTAATTTCCTGTTCATTTCTCCTACCGAAACGCTTAGTCTTCTTCGGTTTCAGTCCTCAGTTATCTTAGCAGTTAGCATGGCTTCTCTCTCTCCTCCTTTAGCGATAAACAATACTTGTCGGAAGTGTATTTCTTTGCTGCCCGTGGAGGTGAGGATTGCCGATTTAGAGGAGTGGCTCTGCCCCATGAAAGGAAAGTGTTTAGCCGAGCTAACTAGCCATGGTGCTGTGGACTCAAGTTAGCTTAGCACGTAGCATTCCCCAGGTAGTTCTGTAGCAGCCGGGAGGGAACATGTGGCGGATGCGTGACTGAACGGAAAAAGTGTCGCCAGCTCTGCGGTCAGATGTGCTTGAAGCCACGTTTACAAAGAGACAGATATGAAGATGATGTCATCAACAAGCGTTATTACGAGTCCAAATCCGCGCCCTAGGTCAAATTTGTCACTATTCACAGCAGGGCTCGGTCTCTGTCCCTCGCGAAAAGAGTCTGTAAAGTTTCCACTACTGAGCAAAACATTTAAGCTTGAGACAGCTTTGATTCCCCCGTCGTCTTCCTCACATGTGAACTTCAGTGAGTCACAGATGTCTTGCAGCCCCTCGGCGGGCTTCCAGAAGCCGGCTAGTGACAAGAAAGCAGATGGGCAGGGGGGTGGGGGGTGGAGGGGCGAGGGGAGGGTGGGCTGGGGGGCGGACGAGAGCTTCTGGGCGCCACTGAGGGCGAGTGGCAGATAATTAAGAATTGAGCGAGTCGGCCACCAGCACAGAACAGTCTCTTGAATTCCTTATAAGTCACATCGGTCTTGGTCTCCGTTTCAGGCTCGCTAACGTTAACGCAGCGGGACGAAACGTGCCGTATGACTCCCTCATGCTTCTGCCACGTTTCCTCGACAAATTTGCTTTTCACATGGGATGGTTTGGGCAATTTCATGTGCACTGAGGGACGGATCCCAAACCGGCAAGGATCTTAATGAGTGGCACTCAGACTCCAATATTTTTTATTTTTATTTATAATTTTTTTGAGAGCCCCCATGCATGATGAGGAAAAGTACTTACTGCTCATATTGTGTGATTTTTGCCGATTCCCCCGTATTATAATATAAGGCAAATAATGACATTCAAACGTGTTGAATTGAGAAAACAAATTAACATTAAGCGCTGACATTTTGGAGTTTAATTGAAGTTAATGATTGAAATGAAATAACCGATCTCTGCACAGAGAGAATGACGGCTGCGTCGCAATTTGTATTCAGAAGAAAATCCGTGTGTCGCAAGTTGTTCTGATTTCTGCGTGTTCGCGAAGGTCAGGATGTCTGAAAAAGGGTATCGTTGTGGAGCAAACACGATGCATCACGCCGGGCCGGGCTGTTTCCGCTCGCTGACTCACGGCGAGCCGAGCCGAGCCGAGCCGGAGGTCTCGGAGGTTTCAAGCCCCTCCGCAGCCCATCCTCTTGTGGCGCGGCTTCAAAGCGTGCCCTGATGGACTCCATATCGCTGTGCAAAAAAAAAAAACCCTCCACTCGCCTCCTTCCCGGAGCAGAGGTCAAACTGCCTCATCTTTTATGTATCGCTTTCGCCCATTGATTGTGCCGCAGGAGATTTATGAATACAGAGAGGCCTCTTTCCGTATCGCACGATAGCATATGGAGGCTTTCCCCCCCCCCCCCCTCTCTTATTTGTACTGAACTCATTTTATTGCCCTCTGATTTGTACTTGTTCCTTTCCGGTGGGGTTTGTTATAGCGCATTTTTCTTTGTTTTGTCTTTTTTTTTGCATGGAAGATCACAATCATTCCTGCTTCGGAGCTGCAATACCGTACGTTCTTCGTCTTTCGCTGTAGAATCTGCTGGCCGTAAAATTTTCCAAAGTAAAAGATCACATTATCACATTTTTGTTTATGAAATGTTTTTGAAAATAAAAACCAACTCGAACTACATCTTATATTTATAAAACTAACCAAAATTGTAGTGGAAATATCCTTTGTCAAAATCTCACTTGAGCATTGTAGTTTACTTTTGCTTTATTAAACAATACTTAGTGACCTTTTTTTAAAAATCTTACACTTGACAAATACACGCTATATTAAAAAAAACTACTAAAACAAATTAAAATAAACGATAAAACAAGATTCTCAAAATATTAAAAAAAAAAAAATCTGCTCAAAAAACAAATAAAAACTAACTGAAATTCAACAACAAAAGTCCAAACGAAATAAAAACCAACTATAATGAAAAATCCCAAACTATTATAACCCTGATGTAAACATTTTGAGCATCAGGTTAACGCTACGCTAAGCTGTATGATAAATCTTTCTCAACTGTTTGTAATGAATGAGTTTTACTCTTTATGCTCAAACTACTCTCGTTTTTTCCCCCTTCATCCTTAGCTTGTGAATGCACTGGATCCTTTTTCCACAAGCCACACCCGTCCTGTGTTGAAGTCATGTTTTGAAGTGTGTCCGTGTGCGCCGCACACCAGCAGAGTGTGAAATTGAAATTCCTCCCAGCGGACGCTGGCGTGATTGACAGCGAGGAGAGCGCCCAAAATCGTCCACAGCCGTTGCCCGACGTTGGCTCGTCGGATCGCAAAGCACCTTGCGGCTTGTCGCGATCGCTTCTTTGCCAGGTGACCGTTCGCGCAGCTGACCCCACAAATGCCGGCGGCCAATCACAGCGCAGCACCTGCCGTTTTGCTTCATTCAAACACACGTTCCAACATTTTTTGCTGTTTTTGGTGGCACGGATTAATAGCATTTCCATTCATTTCAATGGAGACTGTTGATTTGAGATATGCACAGTAGATTGTTGCAATGCGGCGATGCACCTTGGATTATGTCCTTCCTTTCGTCTGTGTGCATGCATGTGTGTATGTGTGTGTGTGGCGCCCAGCCACATCGCACCAGGACGCCATGGTTCGGACCACCATCTGTTTGGTGGCCTTTTATTGAACTTCCTGCCACCGCCTCTTCATCACCGCCAGGAAACATTGCTGCGTCACATTTAATTGGTTGGGATAAAGTGTGACTGGAGCAAGTCACTCGCATGTGATGTTGATGGCTGCGTTTTTTTTTAACGGCAGGTGGTCCTTCCCGGCGCGACGCAGCGATTGTCAGCAGCGTCACAGGCCTGAGAACAGAACGGAACCGAACCTCGCTTGCTTTTCTCACGGCCACATTTTAAGGTCCTCTAATCTCACAACTGTGCTCTTTGAAGATGGAGCGTTTTCGATTTCCTTTCGTCCGGGATTTGCTGGGCTTTTGTTTTTTTTTTTTTGTTTTTTTTCCTCCTCCAAATGAGAATCCACCCGGCGCCTCCTCGGCAGCGGGAAAGGCGAAGGAAAACGTCTGACGTCGATGGCGTCCTCAGTGGCTGACCCTTTGTCTTTCCGTTGGCTTTGCAGGTGGAGAGATGAGCGCATGCGGCGAACAACGCCGGCAGAATTAAACAAGAAGATGCCCAAGTTGAGACGTTGAAGCAGGTCAGTCTGTGCGGACGCCTTAAATGCGAATGTCACTGACCTGCGCACCAAAACAGCAGCACCGTTTTGATAACGCAACAAAGTAACATCGGTCATATTTTGGGGCAGATGAAGACGAAATATTCGCTGTGCATATGAATTCAAAAGGAATCATTTTGAAGCATTGCATGCCGAAGCGAGCTTTACAGGTGCCGAGCCGAGTGGGGGAGGCAATCATTCGGAGAGTTAAACACGATTAACGTCCAAGAACGTATCACACAATTCCCGCAGTGTAGCGGGCCGCCTCAATTTGACGTTTCTCCCGAGCAGCGCCTTCAGATTTTCTTGTGGAAAAACACTTTAAGAGCTCTCGGGGGGGGGGTCCTCATAACATGCTTTCGTTAAAATGTCCGATTAATCGTTAAAATGATCAGGATGAACAAGAGGTTTCCCAAATCGAGAGTGTTTATATGCCCCCAAAAAACTGGATTAGAATTATGGCCCAGAATCTGTTTTGAGGGGGTACTTCTGTCTCATGTAAATGAGCCCCTGCCCACTCCACTTGACACCTTTGTGTTGCCATGACAACAGGTGGGATATAGAGACCTGCTAAAGGCTACATCTTCGGATCTCATAAAAAATATTTATTTCACTCTTGGAGGCGCCACCTTCATCACCAAGCCACAAAATGACAATTAAGCGTGCATATCTGCGCATGTGGCGCATGCAGCAAATCCCTCGGTATCGCCTACCGTGAAATCCCACCGTAACTTGAAAATGGCGAATCTTCACCCAGCCTAGCCACCAGGTCATGGGAGGTCACAGGGCTGACATTTGATACTTCCAAAATCCCAAAACGCTTTCAAAGTTTATAAATCTCATCTGATGTTTAGAGGAAATGGTGGAGAAGTAATGTTTTCAAATCCTGCATTTTAATTGCGGATTTGTTTTTTGTCAACCCAGGTAGAACACTTATTCATGCAAATATATTCACTCGGGGACCCGTTTAGTGTTTGTGTTGCATTTCTGCGCCGCACACACAATTTTGCCCGCGTTGGCCCGGTGCAGTTTGGAGTGCTAATTACAAAGAAAGTGTAAAGGTGATTTACTACCGAGTGTTTTCACCAAATGAACTGTGAAATGCGTGCCTTGGCGGGCGAGCGGCTTCATTTGGCTTCCAATTCCAGAAACTGCCCAAGATAAAAGCCCCTGACAAACTGGCACACTAGGGGTGACAAACGCTTGATCAAAAAAGATCTAATGTTTTATTTCCAAGCGCGATGTTATCACAGCGGATGCTTAAGATGCGAAGCGTGGTCAAGCCTGAGTCCCACCGAGGCAGATATGATCTTAAATTGGGCTTGGAGAAGGAGGCAAAAAGCTTTCATCAAACTTGGCAAATAAGTCGTTATGAATTAATGAAGCGGAAGATAAGGTGGGCCCGCTTTACACTGGAGCATATTCCGGTTCTTAATACGTTTAAAAAAAATGAAGCAAAGACCGCATTCTCTCGGAGCTCGTGAATAGAAAAGCAGATTAAGAATGACTCAGCAAATTGTTTCGGCATTCATCCCGACCGGCATGGATTTATTGAGGTTGATGCCCGTATTTAGCCGAATGAAATTGTGATAATTGATTAATCGGACGATGATTATAAAAAGATATGTATAAATAAATAATCAAATAACTGTTTTTTGGTACCCGAATGCTTACATCGGTAAAGATATGAATGACGTCCTTTATTTTATTTGCTTAACTTAACGGTGAAAAAAATTGGCAAAAATCACCAGCTGCTTTTTTATTTTTTGGGGGGGGTCTTTGTCTTGTGTTGGAATGTTTTAATGTGTGAAATCATGTTTTTTTTATTTTTATTTTTATTTTGTTTTAAGAGCTAATATCGTCCGATTAATCGGTCAGGCCCAACTAAATAATTTCTCTCGACACACCGGTTTCGAATCACTGCCCTTAGTAGAAACTAATACAGCAAGCAAATACAGTATTAGAATTTGGGTCGTAAATGTCGGTTCGTGATTCTGCCCAAAGGGCTTTGACGGTACACCACTAGTTGTGAGAGAGGCGACTAATCAAACTACGTGTTTTGCATCACGTGTTTCCAGCCCGTCAAACACCGGCCGTGACCCGTGCCGTAAGAACTTTTCGCTAGCTTCTGATGTCTGTTTGCAATTGTTTTCCTCCTGTGGCATTTGTTCTGTGTTCTTACTTCTCGTAGCAGATAATAAAAACAGGAGCCGCCTCGCCATTAGCGCCGCTGTTTCCAGAGCGGCGCCGTCGCCTGTGAGACGCACAAAGGCGGGCGGGCCGAGTCAATTAAAGTTAACACATCGACCTGCATAATTTAAGCTGCCTCGCCGCGCGTTCCGTGGGGGGATTTGTTGTTTTTAATCCTCTTCCCACTCATAGAACGTTCATATTGTTCACAGAAGGGCCGAGCGATGTGTTGACGGGCGCGTTTGTACAGTGTGCGCGGTACAGTCACGTCGAGGCGTCAAGAAGCATTAGCGTCAAAGCGATGCTACGAGGCAACCCAAGAGCCGCGTGGTTTCCAGCAAACTTTCATTGCGTGTCTGACGCCGGCAGATAGAATCTTTGGAAATATCTACTATATCATGCCGCCAATTATGAAGACGTGGTGAAACGACGGTGAAAGTGCAATGATTTGTAGTAGGGATGGGTGATTTGGCAAAAATTATATTTACAATTTAGCAAAACTTATATTTACAATTTAGCAAAACTTATATTTACAATTTGTGTTTTTTCAAAAGTGTTTTTTTTTTCTACAAATACAGTTCTGCTTTTAGTCTTCGTTCAAATTTAGACATTCATTCTTAGTGTGCCGCCATCTAGTGGCAGGCAGTGTTATTACACCTAAAATACATAGGCAGAATATAATTGTGCTCAGAAAAAATACAGCCACTATTTGAGGAAATGCAGTACATTTCTGCCTTATTTTTCCATCTACAATTTAAATG
The DNA here is from genome assembly GCF_054856515.1 of Filicampus tigris. Lineage (NCBI taxonomy): Eukaryota > Metazoa > Chordata > Actinopteri > Syngnathiformes > Syngnathidae > Filicampus > Filicampus tigris. The sequence goes on along the minus strand of NC_141237.1, from coordinate 5,095,917 downwards.
TAAAGTGGAAACGTTGAAAAAAAAATGGCATCAAAGAGCTTGCATACTTTTTCGTGCTTAATTTAGCCTTCAAATAGTGGCCATGGCTCGAGGAAATTTTGTTCGTGGGAAATGCGGCTGCCGAGAGCCGTGACTTGACGCGGCGGCTCCATTTGTCACAAAGTGCCGTGACAGTGTGGCTAATTAGTTTGCTAGTAACAAAGGAGCTGTCTCGCACAAGCCTTCAGCCGTCCGTCCACGCGGACGTTTATTTATGACGCGTCAGATTCAATTTTAATGCCAGGCGGCCGTTTGGTTTGCCAGTGTTTTGACAAAGACTGCATTAAAGTTGCATTGGACATATGTTGCCTGAATGCCGTTTTAACCGCAGCCTTGCACGGAGCCTGGTGGCCATGCAGACTGTTGAGGCTGCTGAGGCGTTTACATTCGTTACCTGCAAAAATCAATACTGTACTGCTTTGCTATACTGCAGATATTCCCGCGATGAAATTCAATTGCGGCTAAGGAATATTTTCGACTTGAGTATCCTCATGATAATTTCATTGTTTATTTGAGTAATTGATTGTGTTTGGCTAAGAGGCGGGGCCTGGACGGTGAGTGACGTGGGCGTCGGCGAACGAGAGTGGAGAGTTGGCTGACTGTTAACGGACAGTTTGTGTTACGATACATTCGAGCTAGCGATTGTAGGCTAGTATATTAAAATATGCAAGTACTTTTATTGTTTTTCTATTGGACAAGCAATTTGTTCGCTAACATATATACATTGTCTTAAGTGGGCTATTATACACATGCTGGTATTGGGAATGTCTAAAACTTGGACAGAATTTTCACTTTTCCAGCCACACTTCACTCTTTGACTCATTTTCTGATAAATACGAACTTTTACTGTTCGCCTACAGGACAAGCAGTATTGACAATGGACAGATTCGGACGGGTTCATAAAAAGTTGGTTTATATATTTTTTTTAAAAATTAAAAAAACAACTGGCTGAAAGAGCAAACCCTTGGCAGCAGTAATGAGACTTGAACTGGCGGTGCTGGGCCTCTCCTGACATTGCTTAAAAGCACTTTGACAGAATGTGAACATTCACCAGGTCCCTTAATGCTTCCTGCTCCGTCTTTTAAAATGTTCCCCGACATGGCTCTCTTGGGGGAGGGAAGGGTCTGTTTTGTTTAGTTTTTTTCCTCTGCCTCCGTTTCAACGTGTCTCCGTTTGTTTGAAATATTCATCTTGTTAAATATTCATATTCACATTGTTCAAACTTGAGTGAGATGAGAATTGATGCGTCTTTTTGTACTTTTGTCCCTTTTTGCTGATTGATGAGCACGCAGTAGAGTTTTGCTGTCTTTTCCCTCATATTTCTGACAGTAACCGTGGCAATCGGCACTGAAAAAAAAAAGACAAATTATTGAAATAAATCAATTGAAATCAAATCAAAATTTTCAGGGCCAGTTGCTGTAGCTTTTGATAAATCGGCTTTTAGAAAGGAAGTACATTTTGTATTGACTTGGGTTGTCTTTGTGAGCTCTTAAAATTGGCTTGAGGGTCCAAAACATTGACGTGTGTTAAATTAAAAAAAAAATAAAATAAATTTAAAAAAATCAGAAATGAAATACTTTTCCAAGATAATGTATATAAATTGAAGGAAAAGTGGCGGAACCCTTATATACCTTAATACTATCACACGGTGCAAAAGGCTAACGAAATTAGCGTCAATGTTGCGCTACTTAGAAACCATTGAAGCCATTTGAATACAAATGGTGCAACTCCACATTTAGACAGACAGCATGAAAATGGGTTGCCTCAACCACATGTTATTCTTGAAAGTTTAGTTTGAAAGTTTCCGACCGATGCAAACGCGACGGCGTCTTTCTTAATAACATTGTGGCCTCAAAATGCAAATGACTGCACTGAGCTTTTTTTGGTCCCTTGGCTGGCAGGTGACGTTGATTGAAGGCGATAAAGTGAGCGCGATGCAAGCAGCATATCGATTTTTCACTTCCTTGAAGGATTGCAGGTCGCGGGAGGATTCAGTCGCTCTCCAGACTCAGCCCGAAAGCAAATGAAAGCGCCGTCGGACCACGCTGAGGTTTCATCGGAAATTGGCCGCTAATGTTAAATGTAAGATGCACATATCTTCATGAGATTGTTGTTATTTCTGTTTAAACCATTCACAGCAGTGTCCACATAATAAATTTTTGGGGGGGGGGGGGGGGGGCTCATCTCAATTTAATCACAAATGTGTGATTAATTCAGTGTGTCAGTTGTACCCACTTCCATCCGGTGGAAGAGCGTTTGATTATTCTGCCTCTCGTTGGCATAGATAGACAAAGTAAATAAACACAAGTTTTCTGACCGATTAAGCGAATTGGATCTTTTCCCATGGCACAGCTGATAATTTTTCACGAAGGTAATGTGTCGTGGCACAGTGTTTGGGAAGCATTTTGAGTTTTTCCACATAACAGGGTCATGAATCCGTCTATGACAGAGCGTAACACAGAGGCACAGCTGTCTATTAGTTCATGCCCTGCCACCGGTGGCTGTTTGACAAGCACAACACAAGCGGCGGGTCCTCCACTTCTGCCTGACAAACTTTACCAGGCGGCAGCATCTCAATTTCGGCACGTAATTGTGCGCGTGTGCATGCGCGCGGCGAGCAGGCCGAACGCCAGCGTGACCCACCTTCCGCTTTTCAGCTTGAGCGCAGAGGCGTGTGGACAGCTGCGTGGCAAACGCGCCGCGGTGGATCACCGCGAGGGCCGTTTTTATTTAGGTCAGATTCTACGCTCCGGCGGCCAACAGAAGGGATGGCTTGTCCACTGCAATGAATACCTTCAGCTGGACGTGGTCTGCTGTGGAAGTGGCGCACCTCAAGTGGGGGGTTCATGTGTAGGGGCGGCGGGTGGCCGCGAAATTCAGGCAGTGGCTTAATTCCTGCCCACTCGAGTCATTTAAACCCGCGGTTTGGCGTCGCCACGAGAACAATGTGAATCATTTTCCCAATTTTTCAATGACGGTGAATCTCCAACTATTCATGGTGGAACCAGATTTGCAATGATTTGTCTTCCTCATTTTTTTTTTGTTTTATATCCCCAAAAGCTGGCATTTGAACAGGGTTGTGTAGATTTTTTTTTTAATATCCGTTACACTAGATGTATTCATGTTTGAACGTATAATGTTGACCAATTTTAAATGACCTATAGTTGCTACCTTTGTCTAAATGAAGCTTTTCAACTCACTTAGATATAGTTCCTTGGCAAGGTGGCGCCAAACCATTACGTTTATTCCTTTGGCCAATTCCAGCAGAGGATTGTTTTAGTGAAACAAGAATACACGTGTGAACGCTTTACTTCTTTGCCCAATTGCAGTACTACTTTCCTATTTAGATTTAGCGCCATTTTTGGAACAGGGGTGTGTAGACTTTTGATATCCAAAATACTGAGATGAAAGAATGATTCAACATATAATGTTGACCGAGCCCTGCCACTGAAATCTATTCAGTTACCAGCACTGCTTTTGTCTAAATGAAGCTCTTCAACTCACTTAAACATAGTTCCTTGACACTAAGATGTTTATTCCTTTTGGCCAGTTTCAGCAAATAACAGATTGTCTCAGTGAATCAAGAGTGTGAACACTTCTTGGACCAATTAATTTCACTGCCAGACATTTTCAGACCCTCTTTTACCATGACATTTTTTAAAAAATTGAAAAAATATATAAATAAGTTCCTGGGATTGAACTGACTGTGAAAAGACATATAACAACGTTTTTGGCAGTGAATGAATTAAAGTACTACTTTCCTAGACTTGGATTAGATTTGGCGCCATCTTGTGGCCTCTCCGGGCATTTCCGAAAGAGCATAAAAAGATCAAGTGAGCGTATAAATGTCCCTGGCCACTATTTACTGAAATAGGATATTTTATTGCTCTACTCTGTCTCACTTTCCCCTTGTTATGTCCCCCCCACCCCCAACCCACACCCCCCCTCGGTGTAGCACGGTGGCCTTTTGCTTGCGCATTATAAATCGGAGTAATGAATCGTACCCGCCTGTCCGTGCCGGCATCAACGCGCAACGCGGGAGGTTACGCAGGGTCTTATCATTGTCTCGTTAGCCCGGCGCAGCTAAAAGGTGCGGACGGACGCCGTCGCGAGGGCGAGGCCGAGGTCCTTTATTGCCGAGTTTGCCTCGCCAGGTTCAGGAGGCTGTCGGATGCTTTTTACCGGCCTATTAGTTTTCTCTCGGCGCGGAAATGACACGCCGATCCGATTATCTTCTCTGCTCGCGTGCGCTCTGAGAAGGTGGATTGGAGGAACGGCAAAATGGTCCTTTTTTGTGCGCGCGTGTGACGCCATGTGCCGTTCGGAAAATAGGCGGCGGATTTATGTTGGGATGAAGCCGAGGCAATTTTGTGTTTTCTCATTACATTGTTAATTCGTCGAAAATAGCGACGGCTCCTCGACCCCGGCGACGCCGTTTCTGAGAAAGGCACTGGAGCGGAGAGGGAAGCAAACAGGGGGGCAAGATCAATCTGCTGCTATATTTAGAGATAATCCTTTTGGAAGTTTTGAAGGACACAAATAAAAGGTTGCCGAGCATGTGCGTCTCGCCGGCGTCGTTACGGAGGAGGGCCAAAGTCGTTAAAAGCAGGTGATGAAAATAACAAGAAGAGCCAAGATTCATGTAAAGCCTTTCGAAGCGACCCAAGGACGCTTAGGAGTGACACATAAGGAAAGTTCAAATGAATCGATATAGAGATGAGAGCGTTACCAAACATATTCTTTGGCAAAAGCGACATTTTTTAAAAAATTTTTTATGAAATCCAGCAACGCTTAGCGCTGAATGTAGCTTGTTTCTCTCCAATGAGCCGGTCCCATCTTGGTTATGCGAGTCAAAGACACCCAAAGTGCGTAAATTGAGTTTGCTCGGTAATTTTGTTTTGACGAAACTCCCGTTTGACAATGGAAGCGCTTGCTTTTGGCCACTTCTTTGCCCCGTTTTGCCCACGTATCGCGCAGGGTGGGCTTGGTGCGTGAAAATCCATCTTTTTTTTAAATTTTATGTAGCCCTGCTGATATTGTTTGGCTTTCTCTTTCCTCAAAGTTGCTTGCTCTTCGTCTTCTTCATCATTTGGACTTTTCTTTCTGACGAAGCTCTCCAAAGACATTTATGAGCTTGTTTTTTTTCCTTTCACAAGCGTATCCTGTGAGCGAGATGAGTGGGCAGAGGCACAGATGGATGCACCTTATTTTCACATAAAACCTTTTTCAGACTCTGATCAATAAAATGGTTGAAGTCAAGTCCCCGTGCAAGCTGCTACCAAACGGCTGACGGACCAACACCGGCCCGGTCGTTGGCGTCCGCCGCCGTACGGCACCCTGTTGCCGATGCCGTTGCATGTGTCCTGTTATTTCTAACCCCGCTTTCTGTCTCTTCCTCAATTGTTTGTCAATTGGTTGTTCCTGCTGCCGGCGTTGCCCCAGCGACCATGACGATGAAAGGCTTGCCCGGCAGCCACGGCCACCATCACGCCGTGGCCTGCGACCCTTCCTACGACTCCGCCACGCTCGGCCGTTCGGATCGTCGGCCCTGCCTCCTGAACCCGGGCGAGGCTCGCCCCGCCGAGCGCCCCTGCTACACCCAGCGCAGCTCCTTCCAGTCGGAATGCGGCGCCTACCCGGATCTGGCCAGCTGCACCTTCCCTCGCAGACATTACAGCTCGCATCATGAGCTGAAGGAGGAGTGCGGGCCTCTGGTGCCTTATACGGGGCCAACGGGAACGGGGAAAGGAAGCGCCAACAACCGGGTCCCTTGTAACCTGCTGGAACAGTTGGATCACCAGGCTGCCGTGCGGCGGGAAGGCTACCATACGCTGCAGTACAAGCGCACGGCGGTGGAACACCAACGCAGCGACAGCCCCGGGCGAATCCGTCACCTTGTTCACTCCGTCCAGAAGCTTTTCACCAAGTCCCACTCGCTGGAGGGGCCCTCCGGATCCGGCGGCGGCGGCGGGAGGATGAACGGCGGCAAATCCAGCCCCGACGAGCCGCCGCCGTCGTCATCGGGAACATTGAAACACAACAAGCGGGGCAAAAACAAAGACCGTTCCAAGTCGGAGCCCAAGATGCGTAGCGCCATCTCCGGTTACTGGAGCTCGGATGACACCCTGGAGCGGGAGGTGTGCCTGTACCACCGCCGCGGCGGAGGCCAGCCGTCGGGGGTGATGACCATGGGGAGGCACCCGGAGAAGTCGCAGTCGCAGTACTTTGTGGAGTCCTACAACACCATCAGTGCCCACTCGCTGAAGACGTCGCGCAGCAACAACGACGTGAAATGCTCGTCCTGCTCCGGCGGGAGCGGCGGGGCGCTCCCGCTGACCGCCGCGCTGGACGGCCAGGTGCAGCTAAAGAAGAGCTCGTGGTCTTCCACTCTGACGGTGAGCCGCGCAAGGGAGGTCTACCAGAAGGCCTCTGTCAACCTAGATAAAGCGCTAGTGAAGGCCGAGCAGGGACGCACCTGCCACTTCCTGCAGGTAGGACAGTTACGACAAGCCCCGCCTCTCGCATGTCACGCCTCTTGCATCGTCAACGGCCACCCCCTTATATCCCCCGTCATTCGTGTTTTGGTTTCGTCGTCATCGTGATATCCTCATCAAACGGAGTGGACATTCGTGATATTTACCCTTTTGTGCTTGTATCCTTTTGCATGGAACCATCCATATACACGGGGGGGGTCCTCGGTTTATAGCGGTACAGTGAATAGCAAATAGCAAAAAAAACAAAAAGATTCTGACGTACGTACAAATTCTTGTTATATTGGCTTTATGGGGCATTCAGATGAAGCGTTTGATTTGCACCGCACGGATTTCTTTTTGCGCTCGAGCGGCACAAATCGTCTCGGATCGGGATCGGGCCGAATGAGGATAAAAATCGGACGTGCCGATGATGCTTGCGGGGTTACTAGCATGATCCGTTAGCAATACAGACACTTGAAATGGAAGCACTTGGACCTGCTGTGAAAATGTAAAAAGTTTACTCTTCACCAGAGTTGCACTTTTCATCCTGTCAAAAAAAAAAAAAAAAGGTCACCACCTTAACTGACATTGCCAACGACTTCTTTTTATTTTTTTCATTTTTGCATAACAAACCTTTATGGGTGTTTATCAAAGCCTGCACCCACTCTCGGATTTCACACTGATAAACACGCAAACATGCGCTAAGATCAAGCCGCCTTATCTCAGATCTGTGCCGGCGAAGATGAAAGTCTTACCGGTGGCGTACATTTCCTCATTTCGGAGCGAGCAGTACTTGAAAGCCCCCGGTGAGACAAGCCGGCAGTGGGAAGGGGGGGGGGGGGGGGTGAGCTGTCGAAGAAAGAGCAAACCAGGGCCACCGAGGCGGATGTGAACGCAGGAAGTTGGGAAACGGAGCATAAAAGACGGTGACAAAGTTCTGCGTGGCGGCGCATTTTAAGAACACCCGGGAATAAAGGAGTGAGGAGTTCAGGGAACAAATGTCACTCTAGCAACTCGCCCCCCCCCCCCCCCCCCCCCCACAAAGAAAAATCGATGCGGTAAGTCCCTTTCTTTTCTGGGTCTCAAGCCGAGATGTTCTCGGCTGCGTGATGGTAGGATAACGCTTCCGAGTTGATATGATTACCAAGCGTGACCTTATTTTAGCTAATGGTGAAACCGACAGGGTCTTTTCCCAATTTCTTAGCCGATGTCAATGTCAGCCCGGTTGCCTAGCGAAGCGCCCGTATGTGAAGCGGCTCAGGGCGAATGCATCTGCTGTCGTAAGAGTAGCTCACATTGCCGGTGCTTTTTTTTTTTTTTCTTCCCTTTGGCTGAACAAAGCCATTTTTGTGCTCCCTCGTTCTCTTTTTTTTTTTTTTTAGATGAGGGCCTTCGGTTTACCTTTGTCGGACTGTGCAAAGAGTCAGCGGAGCAGAAGGCGGCGGCCAAGGAACGATCAATCATTGAAGCGCATTCAGAGGACGGACAAAAAAAGAAGTCCAACACACTTGGAAAAAAAATACTTTTGTAGCTCCGATTTACACGGGGTGGCAGATTTTAGGGACCGTCACGGGTTTTACAGTTCGGGGTTAGGGCCGGATGGTTTGGATTACTTGTCAAAAATAGCTGGAGCGTTATTAACATCGAGTGTTTTATCGTCCCCAAAAACCTTCACGAAGCCGAGCTGAGCTCTTGAATGTTGGACAGCGTGATTCAATGTGAGCGAGCGCCGCCCTGACCTCCGCTGTGCAGGTGCCTCAGGACGACTGGGGCGCTTTCTCCCCGCTGGCCAAGGATGACGAGATCCCCTGCCGGAGGATGCGCAGCGGCAGCTACATCAAAGCCATGGCCGAGGACGACAGCGGCGACTCGGACTGCAGCCCCAAACCCTCGCCCAAGGTGCAGGCGCGGCGGGCCAGCTACCTGAAGGCCACGCAGCCGTCGCTCACGGAGATGACCACGCTCAAGTAAGCGCCCGCCGGCCGGCGAGAATTTGCGAGCCGGCGACCCGGGGTGGAACGTATGTGGCGTGGATTCCTGATTGCCCGAGGCTCGTTAATGTCGCTTGTTCCACGGAGCGCCCCGCCGGCAGCGTGAGGCGAAGGTGATTATTGAGTGCCGGCGCCATTCGGGTGGCCTCAATGGACGCCATTGGGCCGGGTCGTACGTAATCAGGCCCGCGGGGGAAATCGGAACCGCGTGTAGCCGGAGATAAGAGCGCTGCTAGAGTCTTCTTTGACCCGATTTCCCCGGCCGGCCATTGACAGTCACAACGGGTGCCCGATGATGATTTCAAGCTTCATGTCTTATTATTTCCGTAGCCGTCTCAGTCATGCGACACCCCGAGAAAGAAAATGAGCAATTGTTGAGAGCAAAATGGCAAATGTTGCACGGAAGAACGGAAGGGAAAATGACACGTTTGCAGCACTTGTCGTAACACCCGTTTGAAGGTTATCGGGAAAAAAAAATTACTTCAAGGATGATGACATTTTGTGTCTTTCTTTTTATTCTTCATGTAATTTTGCCTGTGCTGAATGATTTCAGCACATATTCATTAAAGAAAAAATATATATCTAAATCTAATCGGCATAAAATTGTCACGTTTTGCGTTGTTAAACCAACATTGCCTGAAAATGGCCCACTAGCTTGATGCTAACATAAAACTCCCTTGACATGCTCATGTTTAGCATCGATAATCATGGTTTTCAAAGCCTTGAAACAATTTGAACAAACAATGTCTTAACAAATGCAGACGGACAAAACAACGACATTCACAGGCATATATTATTTATCCTCAATGAAATACGACCAACATTAATGAGAGGCTATCGAGGCAAGCTAATGTACACAGGTAGGAGGCTTTATTTACCCGCTTTGAATTGATTGTTTAGCGTCTCTGTGTTCACACACACGCGCACAGAGTTTCACACGGAATAGGATCATGCTGAGCACAGTGATTGGAGGCAGCTGAGCTCTAATGAGACACCTTTTCCTCGTCGTTGACAAAAGTACGTGCGGAGGCTTACTCTAGTTTGTCTCGGACGATGACGCCCTTCACCGACTTTTGTCTAGAATTAGCCAGTGTTTCGGTTAGGGCGGTAAATAAAGCGGCTTTCTGGTTTTGTTTCGGTAGATTCGTACCTGCCTGTTTTTTTATTTACATACATTTATTTATTTTTTAAGAAAACGTGGATCCTATAGCTGAAAAACTTTTGAAAAATTTTGATCAGTTTTGGATTCCGCACCCCAAAAAAATGAGTTAAAAGCAGCTGTCGGAACTTACTCAGGAAAAAAAAATGTTTGTTCTCCATTTGTAACGGAAGCACTGATTCAAATTATCGACGTCAAACAGTTAGCAAGCGTTTAATAATGCCGCAGCTTGAATGACCGAAGCGCAGCTCGGTCCTCGATTGGAAAATCCTGATTTTTGTCATTGTCAGCCGGCGTCACGGAACAGATTGTGCCGGGGCACAGAGGCCACGTGTCGCGCGTGCTTGCGTGCCAGCGCTCACCCTGTTAAGCGTTTCACAAAAAGGTGCTCAAGGACGCTCCGGCAAGCCATTGTGAGCGTTCCTCAACAGCTCGGGGGGGGGGGGGGGGGGGGGGGGGGGCGGCGTTAGATAAGCAGAGAGTGTCTCCCCAAGCCGTTGCGAATTGATGCGTATCGTTCTGCACAAACTCCTTCCCCCCCTTCTTACGACTTGATCTCACATTGTTTCTCACCTTCTGTTTCTGCTTTTAACATCCCCCCCCCCCAAAAAAACCCTCCTTCCTGCTTCAGGATTTCCACGGAGCACTCGCCCAAGCTGCAGATCAGGAGTCACAGCTACCTGCGGGCGGTGAGCGAGGTTTCTATCAATAGGAGCCTGGACAGCTTGGACCCGGCGGGGCTGCTGGCCTCGCCCAAGTTCCGCTCCCGTAACGAAAGCTACATGAGAGCCATGAGCACCATCAGCCAGGTTAGTCACGCTCGCGTTTGCTTCTCAAATTGGGGTCACCCAACCCCTGGAGGGGAGACATAGGGGGGGAGGGGGGGGGGGGGCTGCAAAATCATTTGCAATGAATTGTCTTCTCCTTTTTAAAGTGCTCGGCAACATATGGCACCAGTGAAGAAAACGTACTTATCCAATTAGTCCTCTCCTACGTTAGCTTCGGGCCAATTGAAAACTCTGGCGTGATTGTCAAATAATTGCGTGAATTTTCAAATGTTGCGTACGAGAATGGATTTGTATTTTTGAAAATCACCCCAAATGTTTTTAATTGCTTATTCTCTTATTCTTAGATGCTACAAGAGAGCAGCAAAGCGCAATTTTTTTTTCGAAATGGAAGCCAAGTTTCCATAAAACGATAGCAAAGCACTAATTTTGTCTAAATACGGTCTCCTCAACTCACTCCAACATTGCTCCTTTGTCTAAATGAAACTCCTCAACTTTCTGAGGTATCGTTCCTTGGCACCAGGATGCCACAAGGTGGTTGCAAAGCACTACTTTTGTCTAAGTGAAGCTCCTCATCTTGCATCAACCTAGTTCCTTGGCTCAACGACACTAGAAAATGGTGGCAAAGCACTACATTTATCCAAACAAAGTGTTTAGGGGTACATATGGTAGTTATGTTTAACAGAAGTTACGATTATTTGGGGTCCTTGGAAAATTTCTCCCTGGACCCAAAAGAGAACTGCCGTCCTGTGCAATATCCAGCAAGGTGGTGGAGGAGGGTGGGAATCCTACCCACAAGCTTTCCTCAGGCTTGAATTCACAATCAGGTCATCTTCTGACAAGGTTTGAACAGGAACTAAGCCCACCCCATCTCCCAATTGGACCCTTTGTGTGTGCGTGTGTGCTGCTCTGCTGGAGCTTGGAGTAGCTAATTAAACGAGAAGATGCGCACAAGCCCCCTGTTTTACCTTTCCATCCTCCTCCTCTTCGGAATTTGGCATGGTCAACATACAGAGATATATATAAAAAAAAAAACATATGCAGCCTTGTGGATGTTATGAATAATTCAAGATGGAATCGACTCCAAATGGTGATTAGCACAGGCCTTGATTACACTCAAAGACCAAGTATTGTGAAGTATACAAAAGTTTTCCTTTTCTTCTCATTCATGTCGCTGAGAGAAAGAAAGAAGAAAAATGTATTGGCTGGCAATTATTCAGCTTCTTATAACTGAACCAGTGAAGTATCACATTTGGAGCGAATGTGGTAAATAAAACCTTTTATTAACTAGATCGCCGGCCCAAGTCTTCCACGGCAATATCCATGTTATTATTGTTTGTGCGTGCCTGAAGATTTCATCGAGACGAACATGTAATATTCCCGCGTTATTGCATGTGCCCTTTTTTTTTTGTTGCTGTTGACAGGTGAGCGAGGTGGAGGTGAACGGGCAGATCGAAGCGGTGTGCGAGTCGGTGTTCAGCGAGATGGAGTCGCAGGCGGTGGACGCGCTGGATCTGCCCGTGCCGGGCTGCTTCCGCGTGCGCAGCCACAGCTACGTGCGCGCCATCGAGAAGGGATGCTCGCAGGAGGAGGAGGAGGAGGAGGAGGAGGGGGAGGAAGCGGCGGGGCGCGGGGCAGGAGGCGGGGCCAAGCGCAAGGCGGGATCGCCCCCGCGCACCACCACCACTGTCAGAACCATCCAGAGCAGCACAGGTTGGTCTTCAACGCTCTTGAGTGGGCTTGTATAATCCATGAGGTGTTAAACATTCATGCGTGTGCAGAGAACTTACATGTATGTTGTCAGCAAAGTCAAATGCAGTTCTCGGCAAATTTCAGTTCATGGTCGGATGTGTTGAATAAGGGTTTGAGACAAATTTTTGGCTTCAGCGGCCCCTGACGGGTTTTTCAAAAGTCCCTTATACTTTTTCGAGAAAAACGGTCATAATGTTAATATAATAAATTCACGTTTTGTTTTTGTTTTTTTGTAGAAAAAAAATTCTGACACTAACGTCATATTTTTTTCCTAGAAAATAGAAGCAAATCGAATTCAAAGTCTAGCAACGGAAAAAAAGTCATTTCAAAAATCTAATTTCGTTTTTGTAATATGCCTTTTATTCAGAGAAAATACTTTGTTCTAAAAAGAATAAATAAAGATTTTGATTTTCCGAGCCCTGCCGCGAATAGCAAAATCTGTGAATCATTGACATATTTCCTAAAAAATTTTGTACCTATAGATAAATACTCCATATATTAAAAAAAAAAAAAAAAACTAAAGATGAAACTAAAACAATGCAATTTTGAAACTGACTATAAAAAAAACAAAAATCAAAACGAAATAAAAAAATCAAACTATAATGAAAAATCCAAAATCTGCCTCACTATCATCTCCTCCAGTCGTTTCGTTTACATCGAGCCGTGCAGCAAGGACAATGTGTTTTGCCCGATTTCCCTCACTTTAAAAAAAAAAAAATGGCCGAGGTAATTCCAAACATTTTCCGTTTGGAAACGAGAATATTCCCGGTGCTTAGCAGACTCCTACGACGCTTCGCATGATCGCCATTTTTCTGAAGGAAACAATGTGATAAGTGCAAAGCTGTTTTCTTCCCCTGAGCGCGCTCAAGCTTATTCAAGGCTCCAGCGGTCTTATTTTAGCCCTCTTGCGTCTCCTTTGGTCTGCACTATTGCATGCATGCAGTATTGATGCCCAGTGAGGCCAGCGTCCCGCTCGCAGTCAGATGAGTCGCAGTGGCATTTCCTTCTTTCATCCGGTTGTCATTTTTAGTCTTGCGCCACTTTTCCGATCAAAAAGGAGCGTTCCCCTTATCCCGGTGGAAAGGGTGAGAATCAATCCAACAGAGCTGGCAATTAGGACCCATGTAACTAGCATCCCTTAAACACAGTTATGAAACATGTATTGATATTCACAATTAGCATATTGTTAAGTCAGGGGCAGACGTTTTTGGTCCAAAATGAATTCTTTTGCCATTTTTGACACTGCAAAGTGGAACTTTGTATGGCCCTCTGAGGACTTTTTAAAACCTTAGATGGCCCCCGATGAGGGTAAAAAGAGCTCGCCGCTGTGGTCCATGCCGGTAACGACTCAATTACACAACCGCGTTCACTTGATTGTTGGTTATTGATCTCTGGGGGAGGAAGCGGATAATGAAGACCGTCTATCAGCTCAAAGAGGTTTTTTTTTTTGGGGTGCTCCAATGCCTTGCTGCGGTTTTCCCGCTTCTGACCTTCCTGTGACTTGCTTGACGAAAGCTCATGAAAGACTCGACTTGACGTGCACTTGACCTCCAGGGCTTGACAAATCTCGAATGTTTCCGTTCGAAAATATGCATTTTGAAGGGAGTGTGCCATTTGTTTTGGGAGTGGCAACATGCAGTGTTTGCGGCTTTAAGGAAAGCAACAAAAAAATATGATGTCGAAGAACGTCTGAATGCATTACTATTTACACAATAACAATGTGAAAATAGTTGATGAGATTTGAGTGAGCCGGTTTTGTTCGAATAAATCCCAACTTTATCTATATAGCGCATTTCAAGGTAAATGCGTGCAGATGCTTTTCCATACGTTCCAAACTGCTTCGTCAGCTCGTTTTCATTTCTGACATCACTCAAGGCCTTTGAGGAAGATTCTGGGACGATGACGCGACAACAGAGACTCCGACAGCTGTCCCAATAGTTTTGTCCATATGGCGCGCGTTGGTGTGCTGCAGTCGTTTGACGTTCAAAGAGCAGCGATCAAAGCCCTCTTCTTTTCAACTGTGGGCATTGAAAAGGTCATCAATATTAACTCGGGCCGGCTGCTGCTTGCACATGGCAAAAAGTGAAAACGATGTAATCTTTTCCCACGTGTGCATGAGTAGTATATGCATAAAATATTACTGTATACATAAGAATATGTGGGAATTAGTGGTGGGATTTTTTTTTTCCCCCAGAAAGCCTGAATTTTCTATTCAGGAACATCATGCAATATATATGCACGGGAAATGTGTATGTGCTTTGCTTGCATTGTGCAATAACTGAAACTTGGATGGGTTGGTTAACCACCCCCCAAAAATATCAGCAGCAACAATGAGAAATTGAAGAAATGGAAAAATAATGGGAAATAGATCAAATGAGAATGTAAATATCAATTAATGATGTACACATTTAAGTGATATATTAAATTGACATATTCAGATGTTTTTCCCAAACACATATTGTAAAGTATAATTTCCCCATTTTTATATTTTCAGAGCATTTTCAGAGCATACGTCTTGTTATTACATCTCCCTGAAACTAGCTGAGTTTGTTGTCTGAGCACTTGACATTCAAGTGTGACCACTACAACAACAACAACAACAACAACAACAAAAACGTCTTATGCAAATTTTTGTTTATTTTATGAAATTGGCCAGCGTTTCGTGGTCTTGCTTGTGTTGAGCTTTACACCATAGCCTGGACAACAGCGCCCCTCACAGGGCTGCAGTGTAACAGCACAGTGAGTTCTAGTGCGTCTTCTTGCAAATGATCTCTTGACACTTTTGAACAGGTCATTGGGATTCTCAAAATTTTTAGGTCCAGGGACCCCTTACAGGGACAGTTTGTTTGTTTGTTTGTATGTATGTTTGTTTGTTTGTTTTTTAAAAAACGACGGTTAAACATTATGACCGTGTCGACCCCGGAATGAGACAAGAATGGAAAAACTTGCCTATTTTGAAGAAGAAAAAAAACGGCTCAAAACTAACATTAAAATACAATAGCATAATACGCACAAATAGGTTCAGTCTTAAATTATATTTAATATTCTTGTAAACCACTTTAACATTATGCAATTTGAAGATTAATGTGGCGCTTAAATATAGGACTAAAAAAATAATGATTCAAGTCAAATTTCTTGCAGGTAAATCTAAATAAAAATAGCACATGGATTAAAGTTTTAAAGTAAAGAATTTTAAGAATTAAATGCAAATGAGGGTGGCTCCGATCATGGATGGATGGATGTACAGTATCATACTTAAAATACAACTCATTTGTACCGAGCCAGAGATTCTTTTGCATACCACTAGAGGGCGCTTGGGTACCACTATGAGAATCACTCATCCATCCACTTTTCTGGAATAAAATGCTTTCTTCCCCCCCGAAATATAGTCCCATTTTTAGAGATGAAAGGCATCTTTTCCAGAATAAAAGATTTAATATGATAATACATTTAAAAAAATAATAATAATGTCAGAACTGGCTGTCAATGTCGTGCAACGTGTGGTCGAATGTGTGATACGGGACCGTGCCAAAGTCCTTCAATGGTGGGGGGAGTGTCAGGGGGGGTTTCCGCGTCCCGACACATGAGCCCACAACCGCGTCACACTCCAAGACTTATTTCTCCCCGTTGACCGCTGCTGACAGTGGTACCGCGGAGCCGCCATGGCGTTCTTTCACTGTTTTTACGGCATGTGCGACGACTGGGTTCGCTATTGTAAGTAGAAAAAGAGAGAGAGAGCGAGTCGCCGTGTTTTGTTTGTTTGTGTGACTGGCTACCAGCTGGGTGGCGCTTGAGTAGACTAAAGCAGGAAGTCGAATGACACGGACTTCAAAGTAAAAGGCTGCCCTGTGGTCGTGCCCGCTAATGAGTCTTTTAAACAATTTAACTGAGCTCTTTGACTAAATGCGATTATGTTAAAATGGTATAGTTAACTGGGTATCATGTTTCGGAAAACGGTGACATGGTAGTTAAAACTATGAGCTTTTATTTTGAAAGCAAAGACAGATGTGTCATTGTATTGCTTTTATCTTAACGGATGTTGTCAACGCAGAGCCCATCCCTGTTTTGTTGTGCTTATTCATTCTCAAACTGGAACAGCAGCTTATTAAACTATTTAAAATGTGACAAATCATAGTTACAATTTAAATACCAAGTATTCATATTATTAAACAGCCGCATTTCAGTTGTCCCACCATTGTATCTAAATAGAACAAACAAAGCAAAGACACAGAATCACTATTAGTTTAACACTATTATCTACTAATAGCTGATGTCATTGTCAAAAGTCCATAGATTAACCTACTTGTGCTTGGTGCGTGATAGCTGGGAATTGTTGAGCAGCCTCCAGCCGCCTGCTATTTTGGTGTGTTTGTGTGAGTGTGTGTGTGTGTGTGTGTGTGTCTGTGCCAGGTGCCAGGAAGTGTGGTTGTGTGTCACACACTTCTTGGCTCAGCATCACAAATGGCCACTGACCTCACTCCACGGGGTTCTTCTCAGATTTTGCAGTTCATATGAGAACCTTTTGACTTTGATTCTGGAATACGTCAATTAACAGGGTTTCTGCAGTGTTTTTTAAAGACATTAAAAGTCATTAATTGGATTTTTCAAAAATTAAGGCCTTAAATGGCATTAAAAACATTAGATACGATGTCCAGAAGCATTAGTTAGATTCAAACATCATTGAATTTTCATTAGTATAAAATGTATCTAAATAAAGCCAAACCTGTCTGAAAAAAACAAGGCCAACAGGCCACCCTAAAAATGTTTTGTCTTTTAAGAATGTTTTTCTACTATTTCAAATGTTTAATAGGGTGAATGTAGCTTGTTTTAATCCTTTCAACAGGTGAAATAGCGTTAATTTTGTCGCCGCGAGAGGGAGCCAAACACTTCCAGGTTTCCATCCGCTGGCGTTTTATCCCAGTCAATGAAAGGCGACACAAGTCTCGTCTCGCAAGACTTGAGTTAAGTCAAGACTTTGGTGTCCTGCCAACACGTTGACAGACACAAGTTGAGCAAATAACTGCAGTCATTCACATCAAATGGCGTCCAGTGGCGCAGTGCGGGAATACGTCTTTGACCGTCCCTCCCTTGCAGTCCCGCTTCCTCCTCTGACTTTAATTACAGGACTGGATCTCAAGCGGCGTCTGTACATGTGAGCGGCACCTGTGTGTCAGCCCATCAAAGCCGCCAGCCTCCCTTGTGGAATTATTATTCAAAGCGAGAATTAAACAGCTCGCTTCCACTCACACCTGCTTAATGTTGTCATTCTCTTGGCTTTGATGCTAGAAAGGGGGGCGGGGAGGGGTAGAAAAAGGGCCAGGTGGAGACATGTGGAGAAGAAGCACATGGACGTGCAACAATGTGGAGAATCAGCAAAACGTGTGCACCTCCTTTGTGTTCTTCTACTGCAATTTCCCAACCTTTGTTAAGCCAAGGCACACACACTAGAAAAAGCACCACAATATCATTTTTTTAATAATTATGTAAAATTCACTGGTGTTTTTTTTTGGGGGGGGGGCACGAACAGATTAATGGCATTTACATGAATTTTAATGACTTATTTTGAGGAGTTTTAACTCATGGCTTTCGGTAGGATTTGCGTCATCTTACACAAAACAAAACCTGCATTCGTGTTTGTGTTTGTATGTGCGGGCATCAAGCCCAAACTGGAAGCCCGTTGAGATAAATCGTCATCCATGCTGGTGTGCGCGCGCATGTGTGTGCGCGTGTGTCTCGGTAATTACTTCATCCTGTCACGGCAGTCTGAGAATGCGAGCCAGTGGGAACTTGCAGTGGCCTCGATCACAAAGTCACAACCAGCGTCTCTTTAGCGCCGTTCCTGCCAGATTAATGATTTCCCCCCCAACCAGATTAGGCGTCCTAACCTGATCATGGTTTGGTTAAAAAGTCATGTCGTGATCCAGTGAGTGAAAACACGTTGCAATGATCGATTCGTCCACTAGATGTCAACATAGCCTCAGCCGTTGTCACTTCACTGGCCAACCTGATGTAAAAGCAAACTACTGTAGACACAGATACTTGTGTACAAATTGCACTTATCGATATGGCTAATTGTTTCAATTATAGGACATAAAAATGCTACATTAAATGTACTTTTGCATCAGCGGCAGTGTGCAACATAACATAGACAAAAAAATGAAGACAAATCAACATTGTGTCATTAAAACGACTGAACAACATTTAATTAAGAATGGCCCGCTAGTTTGATGCTAACATATAATGCAAAACGTCATTGCCATGCTAAAAGTAAGCAATAGTTATGGTTTTAGAAGCCTTTAATGAACAAACTTCATTTGAACACCAACAGTGGAGCCACACGTGTAGACAAATAATATAACAATGATCACGGACATAGATTCTTTATCCTGTACGGAAAATTACTCATTTACAGCATTTTACTGAGTCACTTATAGCAGTAATAGTACAATTCTTTTTTTTTTGTGTGTGTGTGTTTTGGTGTAGAGTATGTATAGATAAATGGCAATGAAACACAAGTATACAGAGTAAGTGTCGATGTTGTCGAAGCACAGCGGCTTGGAAACGAGTCGTAGTTTGGAAGTTTTACGTAGGCTGAATTGGGCCTCCTGCAGCACTTTGATGACAGCCATTAAGAGAGGAAGGGGCTGATGTTTGGACCTCTTTTTGACACAGGAAGCGCAATGTCACTCATTCTTGTGCCTCCCCCGCCCTTGCTCTCCCTCCGTCTCGCTGTCAGATCGGAGGGGGAGGGAGCCGACACAAAAGAACGGTCGCTCGCTGCTTACATTGCTTTGCAGGGTTCTTCCCTGTCAAAGAAAAAACAAAAAATAAGGACCAAGATGTCCCGATGGCGTGTTGGATCAGGTTCTCCCCTGTCTCCCCCCACCCCATCCCCTCCACCCCCGCTCTCTCTCTCGCTTGCGTATGTTTTGGGAAAGGAGTTCTTCAGTGTATACGCTAGATGAGCCTCGTGGATCGTGACAGCTGAGCTCAAAAAGGCCCCCTGATGGATAAACAACACATAAATAGGCGTTAGGCCGATTACAGCAGAATAACAAGAAGTCTTCATTTGTCCCAAAATGGGGAAAGTTTCGCTTCACGGCAGCAGAAGTAGACGCTAGCAGCACGTGAAAATATTAGAAAATAAAAACAATGTATCAAAAAAGCCGGTTTATATTCATTGAATGGAAAACTATGCACGAATTGAACACATAGGTACATCATACAAATTAGCAAATATGCAGCATTAATATTCAGCAGTATTATATGTCGCAAAAAAAAAAAATTACCAATATACAGTATAGTGTGCACACATTGGCGATTACATGTGCAGAAGTGAATAAGAATAAACGATCACTGAATAGCTAAGTAAATGCATGCTTTTTTTATGTATAAATGAAACCGCAGCGAGAATAGTCAGCAGCATTGCACTGTGCTGTATGTGGCAAAAAATGATACAAGTAGCTGTCGAGAAGTCCGTCTACCCTTTGAATGGCGGAGTTCACATGAATAGATGCTCTAGTCGTGAATGTGAACAGCAGCATTAGTAGTCAGCAGCAATGTATGAGGCAAGAATGAGCAATAGTGTAAAGAGAGACGCGCTATGTGTACAGAAGTGAATGCAAACAGCAGCAAGCCGAGTCAGCGGCGTTGTAGGAAGCCCCAAAAAACAAGGCGTGTATCTTTATTTTTGTGCACTTGAAAGCATGTACATGACGGAAATTGAATCCGTCCAACTTTTTGGACTTTGTTCTGGTGACAACGTCGCCTCTGAGTTGGACTCGACAGATCTGGAGTCAGTCCTGCTGCTGTTCGAGGAGTTGGGTGGTTTGGAGCCGTTGCAGTGTGGGAGGGCTGGCAAATTAAAGACCTCTCTGTGAAAGTCCCAGACTTCGGTTACAGTAGTGTGTGCGTGCGTGCGTGTGAGAGCCCAGCCCTCTTTTTTTTTCTCCTCTCTCTCTTTTTGAACCCATCATTAAAAATAAGCCACAGTTCACCCCGATGCACATTGAGAGACAGCCCCAGCAAGAATGCATCTCCTTTTTTTTTTTTTTTCTTTCTCCTCCCTCTTTGCTGCTTCACTAACCAAGCAAGGGAAAAAAAAGTGGGGGGGTTAGGGGGATTTTGTGTGCGTGTGCATGTGTGTGTGTGTGTGTGTGTGAGAGGGAGTTTTTAAGACCCCCTCCTCCCTGTGTAAGGAGAAAGAGATGAATGGGCAAAGGAATGCGGGAGACAAACGAGCGCTCTCGGCAGGAGAGTGGGAATGTCGGCGAGGCCATTGTAGCCCCCCCCCCCCGCCCTCACCCCCAGCGTCACCCCTCCCTGGGCAAAAAGGGGGTGCGAAAAGTCACACCTGAGAGAGGCCGACGTACTCTATCCTGTGGGCAGGATGTATAAGCACTAAAGTCGCTCCACGCAGCCCCTTTCCCCGCAAACTTTTCAACTTTCCGGCCCCGCACCCCCACCCTTTTGCCCCCCCCCCCCCTTCCAATGCAAGGCTTGTCAGCACACAGAGAGCCTTCTGACGTGCCGGGCCCAGATGGTTTTTTTTAGAGTGCCTCTGGCTGTGGATTAAGACCCCGCCATTGCAGTGTCTCCTTCCTACTTCAACCCCCCCGTACACCCCCCCCAAGACCATGTGCAAGTGGTCAAGACAAAGAATGCCCAAAAAGGAGGGGGGGGGGGGGGGAATGCGGAAGGTGGTACAAGTTGAGGCTGATGTTTAACAGCATTCCGCAAAGAGTGTTAATAATGGAAAAAAAAATCTTCCTTTTACCTTTTGGGGATTTTTTGGGGTTTGTTATTGGTAGGAATCTAGTTTAATCACAAGAATGGTCTTTAGTTGGAAGTGGAGGGGTGGGGGGGCAGAGCCATGTGAACTTTTGACCACATGTTGCTGCTTTTAAATGGCAATAGCAGGTCGTTCCTCATGTGACGCTCCAACTCGAGCTAGCAATTTGCACCTAAAGGTCCCCGGCAACTCCACCGTGGTGCGACCTTTGACCTGCATCGGAAAATTCAAGAAAGTAAAAAAACGTCATCTACAAGTTTTGTTATATTTTTCTGGAAGAAACATTTCAGGGTTTCTCGGGTCATTATTATTTTTTTTATTTTGTACTTATAAAATATATATTTAATCAATCATTCATACAACTTTTGTACATCAACAATTTTTCACCAAATTTTGAGAAACAGGCTTTTCATTGTTGCTGTTTTTTTTTTTCTAAAGTTTTTTGTAAACATTTTTTGGCGCACGTTTTTCGGGTTAAAAAAACCTGAATTCAGTTAAATAATCGGCCGCATAACTTTTACAACTTTTTAAAAAATTATTTACAAAAATCACCACTTCACCACCAAAATCATCAATTTTGCTTTTTCTCCTTTGTATTTTTCACCACAAATCTGTCAACAGTCTTTGAGTTGGCTGTTTGTCACAAAAGGAGCTTTTCATCATGCCTGCTTTTGACTTCAAGGCCTTTAAGTGCAATTTGCGGCCTTCTATCAGCATGTGCGTCGGTAATTTTAGCCAAGATGGTTTTGTAAGTGAGCGTTATTGCCCACTTGGCCAGACCTCCTCACATGTGCGGGCCCAGTCAGCGCTGAGTCACGCATCCAGTTTCACTTACCGATTCCCTTGGGCGTCACGGCTGCGGCATTGTTGCCAACGTTGTAAGGCCGCCGCCGGTGACACGAGATGTGTCAGGAGCGGCCGGGCGCTCTCGAGCGACGGCTTAGCGGGAAAGCATGCGTGAGATGCGTGGGCGCGACGGGCTTAGCTAACGCTCGGATTTCTGCACCACAAAGCAGCTGGAATGCGCAAGGACACCGAAGGGGGCTGGAAAGCTTCATCCTGCTCCTTTTTCCTCACCTCCCGCTTATCTCGCCCGAGTGTGGAGTGAGCGATGCGGTCTCTCTCGGCCCCCCTGCAGGCACCACCGAACAAAAGACTAATGTGTCCTCTCCATATGCCTGTTATGGTCAAATGAAGTCAGGGAGACTAGCAGGAAAAAGGCCTAGAGACGCTCCTTCTCATTTAATTGTGTGAGAGAGGAACGTCCTTCATACAGTATGATGAAGGGTTATAGTAGTTTGGGGTATTTCGTTATCCTGAGTTCTTATTTCGTTTTGCTTTTTGAATTCAGTTAGTTTCAATGAGTTTTTAGAGCAAGTTTATTTGTTTTTATTGGTTTTCTTGAAAATGCTTCTTTTTAGTTTTTATTGGTTATAGGATTTGTTTTTTTGTTATGTTACGGAGTTTTTGTCGAATGCAAAATTAAAATAGAAAAGGTGACAAAATATTGTGTAATAATGTAAACTACAATTCCCAAATGACTTTTCGACCTTCCTTCTTCTGTATGGCCGAACAGTAGTTCAGAAATAAATGCATTTGCTCATGTATTATATTGATTGACAAAAATGAAAATGAATTACATTTTTGCTATAATTATACTTTTAATTAATTTTATTAACATGAAATACAGTTTGAGTTGTTTTTTTATTTTAGTTTGTTATTTTAGTTTTTTTTTTTGTTACCAACAATATCCTTGGTGTGATGGTCCAATGGAAAGCATCTCCAAAACAAAATATTTTGGTTTTTTAATATTTGAAAAACTTAAAACAATAAAAGTCACCTTTTTTGGAGATATAGTAGACTTATGAAATCATTTTAGAATTGATTATCCTATCGATTCTTCCATCGGATAATGAATTAATGTCTGTATGGTTTGCACACAATGCTGGTGGCAATGCCTCCGGGCAAAAAAACAACTATGAACTATACTATAAATTATTTTGTGTACCCCAAGTTTTGGCTCGTGGCAGTTTCAGAAGCACTGATTTGAGGTCAGTTAGCCAGTGTTGACACTCACCATGGATCCCTCACAACAATTAGCACGTGCGCCATCCCTGTACTTACTGTTCCAGTAAATCTACAAGTTGCAGCAGTTTTAAGGGCAGTGTGTTTTTACAAGTGGCGCAGTTTTCCTCAACGGGCTGTCCCTCATGCTAAATATAGTGCCGTAGAAAAATGCTCCGCACATACACACGGGCTATTGTGTCTGATGGCGCTCAGGCATCTGGAGTGCACAGACCCCCTCGGTCGACCTCGAGTACCATGTGGCTGAGAGCCCAAGGCCGACGTCTGGTGACTCAGGCTGTCGTCAGAGGACTCTTAAAGGACTCTGAAGGAGCGCACAGGAAGTTATTTAGAATACAAGCCTATACAGTTTGGCAGATAATGAACAGTGCTTCTGCTATATTCCTCGTTACGCTTCTGCAAAAATAGGCCTTAATAAGTCAGACAAAATCCTGGACTTAAAAGCTTCACGCATGATGTTCGGCAAACCCGGTGCGGCTTGCGATCGTGTTTTTTTTTGTTGCTGTTGTGACTCACGATGACATTGAGCCCAGGATGCCTCTGGCCGGCCTGCATTGTGGCCGTGTAATGTCACACGCTGTGAACCGCCCAACTCAGGACAGTGTCCCAGAAAAAGCCTTTTGACAAACCTGTCGGTGGAGTTTTTCTGCGTTTTTATATCCCCAACAAAAATCAGCAAGGCTTGGAAACAGTGACAACATGCGCGTTTCCCTCGCCGTGGCCATTGTGCGTTTGTTTTTGAACGCCCGTCCCTATTATTCCCTCTGTGATGGCTGGCAGGCTGCCGTTGAGGTGTCGCCGGCTGCAGCTGCACTGTGGGACCGTCAAGGTAAACAAACGGCCAACAGAAGCTCAGCCCCCCTCCGCCCCCACCCTTTTTCCCGCCCTTCTGCTGTGACGCCAAGCCCACTGGCAAAGTTCATGTTGCCGCCTGTCGCCATGGCGACGCTATCACAAAAGCCGTCCAGCTGGCCCGGCTGTGTTTACGTGCGGCAGAAAGGGACGGACAAATGGATGTGTTTGTGCGACACGGGCAAATGGTGGACCCTCAGCTCAAACACGGTGCAGCTGGGCTGTCAATGTTAACCGCCCCCCTCCCTCCGCCCCCGTGCAAAGACCGCCCACTCCCCCCTTTGTATTTGTTTGGATGGGCTGGATTTTCACTCGGTCCCCGCGTGAGGGAGCTCGCCCCTGCTCCATCTACTTGTTTTTTTTTTTTTTTTCCAAGTGTCCTATCACAAAGCTTACCAGCATGAACACCTCTGCACCGACACACTCGGTTGAGCCTCAAAGAAGAGGAAGTCTATTTTAGTTATAAGGGCTGCAGAAATGAGCGGTCTCAGGGTGAGGGCGGGGGAGGCGAGGGGGAGTTCACACCGACGTGTCGGCGTTTGAAGCAAGGAGACTTGTCATTCACAAAAATCCTCAGTGCTCTCGGCCGAGATGAGATTCCACAAGTTCCCTTTCAGTGGCCGATACGGGGAAACATTCCACTTTTTGGCTCTCTGAAGTTATTAGCATCGCCTTCCAAGGGTTTACATTGAGATCATTGTAGTGACTGAAAACAGATGTTTTCACAGCAGCAGTATTTGGGAGCTGGCCCCCCCAAAAATAGGGTGCTTCCCCAAGGTGAGGTAGATCATCGAAAATTCATAAACCTGTCCTCGAAACCTAAATCCGATTTAGATTCATCCGCAAGCCCCCAAATTTGCTCAATGTGCGGTATAAAACATGCTAATTTTGGCATAACGGGCAAATGTTAAATAACAAGGCACTTACTGTACACTTGTGTGTCCCTACTCACATTATCAACGCACAAGCCAAATGGAACCTAAAGATGCATTCCATACCCATCATGTGATAGAACACAACGTTTTTAACATTGTAACTATGCTGTATTTCACTTCAAACTAACATAACGCTATTATTTCTGTCGCCTGTGATGAATGTGACCCGAGTACTTGGACCGGCGGTTTAAAATCTCAGTCACGTCAGTGGTGCAAATGTGAATTCATGTGGTTTTGCTGATGCGTTTGTCGTATCTGGTTTAAGCGTGGGCGGGGCCCTTTTGCCGCCAGCCCTGCGAAGGTTGGCCGGCGTATCAGCGGCAGGAAGTCTGTGGTCTCCATTGATGTGGCGCCGTGCCTTTCTATCTAGCTCGCTCTCGTTCTCTCTGGCCCGTGTTTACTTAACCTGTCTGGGCTTTCCAAACAGCTGTCATCCTCTGGAGCGTCTGGCTTGGGCACTGACAGCTTCTCCCGCTTCGTTATCTGAGTGACTTTTAGATGACTTGAGGGGATGGAAGCCCTGAAAGCGTCTGACATTCTAGCCTTTGAACCTGCACGGCGGATGGGGGGGGGGCAGCAGGACCTCACCCTGCGCCGCTCCCTTGTGGACGTGTACTTGGTGACCTTTTGCCCAGATCAAGCCTGCGGGGTCCGTCATATTCCCACCGACAGATGGGGAAAGTCCAGGCGCTCGTGCTGATTGTTGCACGGGATGACCACTGATTCACGATTCACTTACCGTCAAGTAAATGACAGTAAACTCTATTTTATTCCGATATATTATAGCTAATAAAGCAAATGAAGATGTGACCTTTTTTTATACCTATTGTCGTTTTTCTTCAAAGTTAGTGTGCAAAGCGTCGCTTGAAGGTAACGGCTAATGACTGCTTATACCCGTACGGCAACTATACACCTCAGAAAATCCGATGCCATACAGCAAATGTGAAGACGAAGACTGCTATGTTAGCTTCTCATGCTAGCTATCGATGCAATCAATACCCTTTCACGCATGTGTACTTAATACTTGAAATGTTTCAAGTTGTTCCAATAGTACGGCTCACGACTGCGTATACTCGTACGGCAATTATAGACCTCTTTCAAAAATCCCACGCCGCAGAGCAAATGTGAAGACATGGACTGCTACGTTAGCTCCTCGTGCTAGCTAGCCAAGCATTCAATTGCCCTTCCATGCAAGTATACTAAATGCAAGTCGAGGAAAAGCGTGCCTAAAAAGCACATGCGGCTATATGAGAAGACATAGGAAGTCAGCTGCCTCCCATCTGCTTTGCGGCTGGCGACGCGAGGTTATTTTCAGAGCGCTGATGTCACCCGGCAGCCACCGCGCCATTCATCCTCGCGTTTGAAGAGCCGCTCGCTTCTCGAGCTGGCTCGGATGTCCATGCAGGCGACGGGGGCGCGCCGGCGGGGTGAAGGATGAGGATGATGTCAGCCTCTCGGTTGACCTCTAGAGAGAGCGCGGGCCTCGGCGGAGGCTCTAATGGTTTTTTGGGCATGGGTGTGGTTTGAACAGCGCGGCGGCGGCGGCTGTAGCTTGTTTGTATCCCTTTGCAGGCTTTCATTTGGTTTTGTGGGTTTTTACTGTATACGGAGAACTCAAAACTAGGGCAGAATGACTTGAAAAATAATCGAATTGTGATTCCCTCCTCCCAATATTGTGATTGCAATTTAACGTGCTATTGTTTTTTTCAAGGTCCTCTTCCCATGTATTGTTTTTAATTCACACAAGCAATCCATTTATTTGTCGACTACTGTACAGTCTTTTCAGCATTCACACCTTTACAAAAATGGTTGCAAACCTTAATACAGGGAATGTGTTAGGTAATGTTTTTGTACAGGTTTGACCGGTGTGAATGTGAGAGTCTTCATTGTAATGCTGACTGTAACTCAAGAGGCGCTTGCATTGTGACGCACTTGATTGGCTCTTTGGAAGGATTGAGTGCTTTGTACAGTCAGCGTATGGATGGAGCGCTTAGCCATGTAGATCAGTGGGTCAAGAGGCTGACACGCTAATCCCGTTACTGCGCTGGCATTTTTTCCGAAACGGCCCTAATCTGCTGCGCGTTTTCACATCGTTGTCCCTTCTTTCACTGGGCAGTCACAAAAGAGACTACGTTTCCCACAATGCAACACTGCTGTTTGTGGCATGCCCCCGACGCATTTAAACTTTGAGATTATAGTCGTGGCCGTGACAAAAAAAAGCGGTGAAACACTTTTGAAATATAGTTTTCAATTAAGTAACATTGTTAATGAATAACATATTTTTTAAAAATTGAAGAATGTTGAACGTGTTTAGGAAAATGGTGGTACGGTTGGATTTTTATTTTTAGATATTGTAAATGCTGAATTTAAAATTGTTGAAGACTTCTGTTATTTAGAAAAAAAGATCTAGTTGATTTTTAAATTTTTAAAGTTTAATTCATTTGAAATTATTGAACACGTTTACTAATATTTTTGGTTTACGGGTTGAATTAAAAGAAATAATTCAAATAAAGGTAATTTAAACCCATTAAAAGTGCCTTTTTATTTAAAAGTTTTTTTTCAAATTTATTGAGAAATATTGAACACACTAAAAATGTGTTGAAATTGAATTGTCCTTTCCAAATATTTAAGTTTTAAAAATTACAAATCATATAGAGTAACACTAAACTAAAAAAAAAACTTTCTAAATATTCGATTTAAACTTAATTTATTAAAATGCTTTTCTGAAATATTGAATTCTAAATTAATTTGAAAAAACACATTAAACACATTACGCAAAATTGTTGTACGTGGCTGTTTTTTTTTGTTTTTTTTTTACATTTTCATAATAATTATTTTCTAAATAAAAACACTTATTCATCACATAAAAACTGTTGTTGTGGTGTTGCATTTTTTCTCCCCCCAAAATTAGTTTAAAATCAATTATAAAATATTTTACATATTTTGAGGAAAAAAACCCAAACGAATTTAATTGGACTGTCATCACATCACATGAGCCATTTTACTGTATTTGTATTATATCTAATCCTCCTCATTCGTCACCTTAGTGTCGTCATGCATCACCACCTACAAGAAGACCCCTCCGCCCGTCCCCCCGCGGACCACGCCGTCCAAGCCCTTCATATCCATCACGGCGCAGAGCAGCACCGAGTCGGCCCAGGACGCCTACATGGACGGCGGCTCGGGCCCACGCAAGGGCATCAGCTCGCAGCCGGGCCTCTCCAACTCCACCGAGAGCATCGACAGCATGAAGGCGCTGACGGCGGCCATCGAGGCGGCCAACGCCCAGGTGCACGGCCCGGCCAGCCAGCACGTCACCACCAGCAACGTCACCGTCGCGTCCGCCGCCGCCGCCGCCGCCGACAGCAAGGCGCAAAAGGAAGCGCTTCGCAAGTGCCTCTCCATCGGGATCCAGGTGGGTGTGACGAGTGGATAACATCACTTTGAGGAAATGAAAATCGCCTCCTCGTTGCGAGCTGTTTGTCGCTCCCACTTCGTAAAAGACAATTAAACAATTGTCTATGAATAAACTAACATTTTCAAGCAAACCAAGATATTTTTTGCCGAACAAACGGGTGCTAGCTTGATGCTAACATATGAACGCTAACCACTGTATTTAGGTCTCGGCATTTTGCGTCACAACTTGGCCTAAGCAGGAGGGCCGCTGTTGACATAGCTGACCACCCGCCTGCACAAACATGCCGCCAGATCTCCGCCGTCATGCTCGACGCGTTGATTGACAGCCGCTCTGTTGCCGACAGGTGGAGCCGGAGGAGGAGGGGCCGACGGAGGAGCAGTCCAAGTTCCACTCCATTGGAATTCAGGTGGAAGATGAGCGCTGGTGAGTGCAAAGACAACAATGGACGCAGCAACGTGAAACCGGAGCAGCGGGCGCGTCTGTTAGTTTCCAACGCTTATTGAGCCAAGGCGCATTTTTGACGTTGGAAAAATCTTGCCTCTCTGCATTACTTGCGCTCTTTCTATAGCACTCATCAAATGCCATAAGATGATGTCAAAGCCCAGACAAATAGGACAATAAGTAGGCTCTGTCAAAGTTAAAGCATTAATTCAAAGATCAGAGAAAGCTATTAGAGCAGTCTTTGAATCAAAATATCCTTTTAATTTTTTTCCACTTTAATTCCAAGATATTACTCAAGTGAATATCGGTTCCAGGCTTCGTAAAAAAAATGTAGGGGAGAAATACGATTAATTGCGATCAATCATGGAAAATTTTGCGATTGCTTAGCTAAACAATTTTAATCGCTTGACAGCACTAAAAATAAGTCACATCAGGGAGGTATGTTGAAGTTAGCGCTGTCACTATTCAATATGTTTTAATTGATTATTCTACCGATTATCCAATTGAATACGTGGATAAAATTGTATTTCCATTCAGTGTAAAAGTGTATGTATATTTGGAGAGGATAAGAGTTGTGCAAGAGTTCTAAAGAAGGGAAGCTAGCAAAACAGAAAGGGGTTTGTTGTGTCCAGTGTGCAGCAGCTGTCTCAGCTCACTGATGGTTGGCGTCAAAGAGATTGCCCCGCCCCCCTTTGGTCTTCCTCAAGCAGGGGGCCCCCCAAAGTGACAGCTGGGCCCAGAGGATGTGGTGCAGCTAGTGGGAAGGTGGAGGTACAGGGGGAGGGTGTTTGACAGCCATCTGTTGCAGCAGTCATTGTGATTCAGGACACTTTTTTTTCTTTTTTTTTTTTGCAGGCTGTGCGTATGCGTGTGGAGGGTGGGGGGGTCGTTTGGCGGAGTTTTCGTTGTGAGAGGGGGCGCCGTAAAAAAAGAGGCAGCCGAGTCATTCGCCGGCTTTCTCCGTCCTGCATGCAAATTCTGTCGTTTCACACCCAGGGAATTTTAGCCAGAAGAAATGAACTTTCTTTGTTGACATTGCGCAAGCCTTGTAGCTTGTCGCTAATTGCTTACTTTAGGCGCGCTAATGTTGTCGTGATGCAATCCAAAGTAACGAGCGTGATGTCACTCAAAGTAACAGAGTGAGAATAGTGTTCTTTCCTAATAATCATACTTAAGCATTTGGGCAACATCGACGTCACACATCCTGTCAAGAGTCAGACCTTCAAAATAAAAGCATGTGGTGTAAAACTATTATTCCACACTTTGTGGGGCCCTGTGGCGTCTTCTTAAGTTGTCACACTCAAACCGTTTTGTACTTGTTTGAGTGCCTTATTATACTGGCACGCTTTTATTTTGAAGGGCCGACTCTTGCCAGGATGTGGAACGGATTCATGAGGAGAACCAAGGTGCCTGTAAATGCATTGCTTTTTGATTTCAATATTTATTATAGTTTAAATTGTTGAAAAACTCTTTATCGTTGAGGAGTTAACTTGTATTACTAACCAAAA
Source organism: Filicampus tigris (assembly GCF_054856515.1). Classification (NCBI taxonomy): domain Eukaryota; kingdom Metazoa; phylum Chordata; class Actinopteri; order Syngnathiformes; family Syngnathidae; genus Filicampus; species Filicampus tigris. The sequence continues at coordinate 5,065,688 of NC_141237.1, read as the reverse complement.
CAGCAGCACCTACTGAGGCGCATGAAATGAAGAAAGTATTCTTTGAATGCCTCTCACATCTGCAGTTGAGTAGAGAAACGCTCCCCTAAGTCACTATTTGTGTAGATACGGTCGTTGGATTGTTGCCTTTTTACCTGTTTTTTTTGTTGTTTTGTTTTTTTCCTGGTGAGAGGTCTGGGCATGCCACAGCATTTAAATCTCCCTGTGTGCGCCCGTGTGTGTTCATGTGCAACAGTCGCAGGTCACCGCCTCACCTTGTTTGAACTAGCGTCAAATGAGCGGGAGTGGAAGGAGCCATTCAACCAACATGACACGCTTCTCATTGCGCACGTGTGGTCTTCGTTAGCGGCTTTAAAAGGGGACATCTGATGGAAAATTGACTTTTTGATGGCTCGTATGCAAATTAGTCACGTCGCCGGAGCGCCGTCCCACCAGTCAATGGAAAGGTCTGCCTATTATAGTGTCTGTCCACCTGTGCTGCTGCACCATTTGTGTTTGTGTTCACCCGATACATTTTTTTTTTTTTGGGTTGTTTTTTTGCTGGGGGGGGGGGGCTCAATTTAGCCAACCAAAAGTTACTCCCAAAAATTGAATGTTCCTGTGCTGTGTTCTCCCGCCTCCCATCTTGCCGATAAGCTTTCTTTTCTGTCTGCTTTTAAAGCGTTTGGCCTTGCCCGACGTCTCGGCCCCCTGCAGGAAGTTGTTAGCCGGCCGATATCGAGCGGGCTGAGGTCATTATGAACTGAACACCTGCTTGGAGGAGTTACTCTTTAACTGTGCCACACACACACGCACACACTCGTCAGTGTGTTTGATGTCGGCCGAACTCCACTCCCGTGTGCGCCTCCTCGCTCTGTGTTTCACGCAACAGAAGAGATGAATGAGGAGGAGGAGGGGGGAAGAGGGAGGAAGTGATGAATGAGAAGCTTTAAGGAGGAGTGCATGTCCGGAGACGAGGCGGGCCTGACTTGGTGTGTGTTTGTGTCCGCGCGCGCGTTTATGGGGCAGGTCAAGCCGGGGGTTGCCCGAGATGTTTTCTGCTCTACTGCCGTTTCTAGTCGTAGGCCCTGGTCGCCGTGCCGCGGTGACATTTGAGGACGCACAGCGGCGCATCGAGATACGAGTGACCCAACTTACGATTATTTGGGGGGGGTGGGGATGGCAGACACACATAAAGCTTTAAGCGACTTATATGTGCGCTCAAGCAGTGATTTTAAAGATTTATATTCAGTGTAACGGCTCTCCCAGTCATATATTTTTTATCCTCTGTGAGGAGCTGAGGCCATTCAATTGAGGTGACTGACAAAAAACTTTTATTAAACAGTAGCGTGCTACTTTTGTTTTTTGGAAGGCTGAAAGGGATTAATTGCATTTCCATGAGAAAATACTCATTATTTTGTGGACCCCAAAGTTACGTGTTGTGTTCGTCTTCTTTCGGCAGTCAACGCCGCATGACCCGCTCCAACAGCGTCACCGCCGCCGTCCAGGCCGACCTGGACGAGGCGTCGGACGGGCTGCCGCCGCCGCCGCCGCGCCACTGCGCCACCATGCCGCGCCAGCACTCCCGCGACGCCGCGGCCGCCGCCTCCACCGTCCGCATCCAAGGCTCGGGCAACCACTACCACGCCTGCGCCGGGGAGGATTACGGCGAGGCGGGATTCGACCCGTCCATCCTGCCCCCTCCGGACCCGTGGATGGACGGCGCGGCCGAGCCGGAGGCGGCGCTGGAGGCCGTCAGCCGCTTGGTGTGCCCGCGAGACGGACGCTGGTTCCTCAAACTGCTGCAGGCCGAAACGGAGCGAATGCAGGGATGGTGTCGTCAGATGGAGCAGGACCAGACGGACAACCAGCTGCCGGATGACAGTGAGTCACTCACTTAACATACATTTTATAGTTGACGCATCTGAGCTGGACAGCAGCTGACAGGGTCACCACATTTTTTTTTTAGCAACTCAGAGTGGGCTACGAAGGGCTACCAGTTTGAAATATCACGTTTGCTCAAATGACCCGTGTTTTACGTTTTCAAACGACCGCGCCGAAAGCGGTACCGGGAAATCACAATTTCCCGTGGAGGGTTATTGTTAAAACAGGAACGTCCAGGCTACTCATGTGGTCCATGTTGGTGACCTCTGCTAGAAAATAGTTTCAATTACACTTTTTAACTGTGGATGATTTCAAATGTTTGAAACGGAAATATTTCGATTGCATATTGAGCGCGTTAGCCTTTGAACACGCTAAAAACAGTTGGGTTCAAAATAACAGCGTTTTTGGTCCAAAATGTACCCATCCACAACTTGGGTCAATTTGACCCAACTTTCTTGGTCCACAATGTACCGATCCACAACTTGGGTCAATTTGACCCAACTTTCTTGGTCCAAAATGTACCGATCCACAACTTGGGTCAATTTGACCCAACTTTCTTGGTTGTTTTTGCAGAAAACAACATTCCAAAATGAGTAATTTTGTTCAAAACAATGCATGAAAGTGGGTCAAATTGACCCAATTTGTGTATCGGCCCGTTTTTGACTGAAAAATGTTGTTATTTTTAACCCAACTGTTTTTCGAGTGAAAATCGTATTCAATATGTTCCTATGTTGTCACATGATGTTATATATATATATATATATATTTTTTTTAATTTCTATGTAACTTAGCATCTTTTTGAAGTACTGCAAAAGCTGGACAATAAATGTGACCTTGGAAAAGAAAGCATTACATCACTGTAGTATTCGGATGTGGGAGAGCATTTCTAGTAATGATGTCATCGCTTTGCCGCTGTCATGCCGTTGCTTCACTGATGCATTCTCCCTGCCAGTGCGGCAACATGCCTGCAGTATGCGCTAGGCGGTGTGAGTAATCGTGCTGTACGTGTGTGTGCGTGTGTGTGTGTGTGTGTGTGCGTGCGTGCGTCTGTCTGCAGTCCTGGGCAAGATCCGCAGTGCAGTGGGGAGCGCCCAGCTGCTCATGTCCCAGAAGTTCCAGCAGTTCCGGGAGCTGTGTGAGGAGAATCTGGTATGTCACCTCATCCTCTGCGTGCCTCCCCCCCCCCCCCCTCCCCTCCTCCCCCCACCCCCCGATGCCTCCTCCCTTCTTGTCTCACTGGCGACACTGACGTCATCCTGCACAAATCACCCCGACGGGGCGAGTGAGGCGCTCGTTGACTATGCATGCGGCCAGCGTGCGCCGGCACAAGATGTCCCCGGCAAATTGACTGAGCCGCCAGGAGGCGGACGCAGACGGAATGCGGCCACGCCATGAATGCAGCATCATCCACATCATCATTTCATGCACCGTAATAATGACGTGCACGAGCGGCATTGATTAAACATTGCAATTAGGAATGCGCAATATGGAATGGAAACTAGGGATGACATTAAAAAAAAAAAAAAAATCGATATTGTGATTGATTCTATAGTTAGCGCTTACGATGCTAGATGGATACAACCAGCCGTAGTGGTGATACCAGCAAAAGAATCTAGCTGCGGGACTAATATCCGTATCATGATGTAATACCGTTATCAATCCAAACATTGATATTGTGTCCCCCCAGAACCCTGACGCGAACCCGCGACCCGTCTCCCAGGACCTGGCGGGCTTCTGGGACATGCTGCAGCTGTCCATCGAGAATATCAGCCTCAAGTTCGACGAGCTGCACCAGCTCAAAGCCAACAACTGGAAGCCTCTGACGCCCCCGGAGATCCAGGTGCCCCTTTGGAACTGCTGTTTTGTTATTATCATGATTTGTATTATTTTTCTCATTATTATTATTTGGGAATGGCTAATGGCCGCTAACCTGCATGGCCCCTGCTGCTGTTGTGTGTGTTTGGACCAGTCGGTGATATGATATGATGTTATCGCGTCAGCGTCAGTTTTGCCATACAACAAAACAGTATGTTTGAAGATAACCGTGTACGATGCATCACATAATCTATTTTTCTATTTTCATTTTCAATATTTGTTTTCGTATTGTAACACCATACAGGGTTGATATTTGCCCCACCCCCAGTTGAGTATTTACGGGGATTTATGTATCACCGCCTGTGATTGTTCTTGTTGTTGGCGGGTAGCCGCCATTTTGGATGGATGGGCGCCAAAGGCTAACACAAAATTTCCCCCAAAATACTGATATTGCTCTACAGCGCATTCGTTGATTATAGTAGAGGAAAACCATCACAGTATCTATGCCACGAAGAAACTTGAAATAATTGAGTATCATTTGACACGTGACAATGTACAAAAAAAATGCAGATTCGTGCTGATTTTTCGCTCGGCTATAAAGTTAAACAAAAAATGTCATTCTTTTTTTTTTTTTTTTTTTAAACCTAATCGGACAATTAATTGGCTGTCAAAATGTTATATTGCCAAATATAAAAATCTGCAGCCGCTTCAAAAACGACACGGTATTAGTATTTTGCCCCACCCCTAGTTTGCATGTGTTTTTATTTATTTTATTTATTTATCTTTTGTCTTGTCTTGTCTTGTCTTGACAGTGAGACGCCCTTTTGGAGAGCCTGCCCATCTCCACTTGTGCTTCTTTTTTTTTTTTTTTTTTTAAAGCTCACAAATGGCTGCCTACGTCCACCATAACACCGCAAACATTCACTGCATGCGCTCCCAAAAAAAAAAAAAAAGGTTATTTGCTCCACTTTTATTCTATTTCTTTGGGCCCCTGGATGAGGTGGTTACACCGGGCCACTTAAGTGTGTTTTACCACCTGTCCAGGAAAGACGCGTGCCCCCTCCTGTGCCAAAGAGGTCCCAGAAGGGCCACGCCCCGCTGGCGAGGGACCGCTCTCTGGAGAGCTCCGAGCGCCAGCGTCTGGAGGCCCGCAAGCGCCTGCTCGCCGCCAAGCGCGCCGCCTCGGTGCGCCAGAGCTCCGCCACGGAGAGCGCCGACAGCATCGAGATTTACATCCCCGAGGCTCAGACGCGATTATGAAACACGCCACGCAACGCGCGCAGTAGCACTGGATAGCGAGGCTGCTAAGGAACTTTACCGCAACACTGTCGCCATGGAAATAAGTACATTTGGACTATTTATTGATTGATTCTCCCCCTTGCCCCTCTTTCAGCTTTGATGTAGCACCCACACCTCCCTCAAATCCATTCCCACCCGTACGCTCACACACAGACTCACTCATGATGTGTCTTTTACAAGGTAAGGGGCACCAGTCAGGATTTTTTTTTTTTTTTTTTTTTTTTTTGTGGCCACATTATGTATAAATATTCAATTTCAACTCACATCAAATCTCAAATTGTTTTTCCCCCCATTGAAATGAATTGGAATGACACTGTGTTCCAGCCCCCCCCCCCCACCCCACCCCAATCCCAAAATTCAATTATGAAAAATAACACTCTAAAATATTTTGCTTAAAACCATAGTGTAACGGCATCATTGCATACAATGCAAAGAATGAAACTGCTTGTGCAGCATGGTTTAATGCTTCGGTTCAATTCATTGTGCTGCTCCTTCTCGCGTGCGCGCCTTGGCCACCGGGGGCAGTATAATGCGGACATGAAGACACAAACGATGAAGCATACAGTACGTTTGCAAATAGTTTGACTCAATAACTTGCTGTAAAGTTATCTATTTCGTGGCCACAAATTAGCATTATTTTCGCACAGGTTAAATCTGTGATATTGACTTTTTTTTAAATCCCATGTCATGGGCTCTCCGTACACAACCTCGCAAGCCGTATAAGGAGGTGCAACGTTAGTGACAGACGTTGAAAGGAAAGTGCCCATGTTTGGGTTGCGGAGTACAATTGCACGTTTGTGTGACAAAATGAGTCTCTCGCGGTGGTCAAGAAGGTTACGTTTTGTCCGCGCAGGTGTGTTCCAGAAAACTGAAAGAATCACTTTCAAAAGAAACCATTGAAAGATGCCACAAAGACCATCTTGTCTGTGGTGAGTAAGTGTGTGTGTTTTTTGTTTGCGTGTGTTGCCATAATTCCTAAATTCTTCCTATGTTGCAAAAATCGTATGAATACGATTTAAGGGTTCTGCGTAAGAGGTCCCAGACAAAACATTAGGTACACCTGCACAAACAAAAGCAACAAAAAACACTTCTGCCTTTACAAAGAGAATGCTTACTTCTGCTGGGTTGTAATTTAACTTAATACGATTTTGTGCTTTCTATTGTTCTGGTACAACTGCACCGCTTCTTATGGAGAGCTGCGGCAACCTTACTTACTGTAGCTGCCAAATTGGTCAACGGGGGTTATTTTATTATTGCACTATATATTTCACCATATCATTATATTTTTTTATTGCGATTTGTGAAGGCAAAATACTGTATATGATCTTTTTTTTTTGCTGTAGCAACACAGTTTTTTTTTTTTTTTTTTTTTTTACTTTATCAATGATTTTTTTTTTCCAATTCCTTTTTTTCCAAATTTTAATTTCTGAGGAAAGTTCTATACCAATTCCACAATTTTTTTGTTCAATGCCTTTTATTCATTCACTGTATATATTATGTAATTATCATCAAAACTGAGCAAGATCATCTTTGTTAAGGCAGAATATACACTGGCTGGTGCATTGGATTGCAATGTATGGGTGTACCTAATATTGTGGGTGTAGAAAAGGTCAATAAACCCGATGTGTTTGATGGGTTATTTTTAATAAACTGCTTGTATATTTTTTTATATAATGTCATTTTATGACATCTTTATTGACAGTATTAAGACAAGACGACCAGCCATTTTTCTCCTCATTGTGCTAACTCGCTGAAGGTTATAGAAAAGATTTTATTTAATTTGTTTTCATATTTTTTAAATGTTTTCTCCTTCTCACTGTGTGGTCCTAATTTTTTTCTATTTTTTTTAACATTCATTTATTGAGTAAGGGACTGTTTACCGGCGCACTGACTTTGAGGCCCTTCTACTGTGTTTACCTCCTTTTCGTTTTCCCTTTGCGCCTTAATTTGGACAGTCGAGCACAACGGCGGTCTCAGGGGAAGACGTGTGTGTTTGCGTATGCGTATGTGCGACTGTCGACGTTGTCTCTGCTGTCAATCAAGTGGGATTTGCCATCACATAGGAAGCTAGGAGGCGTGGCTAAGAGTTTAGGAGACGTGACGAGTCGGCTAGTTTGAACTGACCCGCTCATGTTTTGTGCCATTGGACTCGATGCTGAGGCGACAAGATTTGCCTGCTAATCACTCGCCCTTTTCACACAACCTGTAAAAGACGCCATCTTTGTTTGGAGATGGAGGAGTCAACGCTGCAATTTTGGGCATTTCAAAATAAAACAATAGCGTGATGCGACAGTTTTGGTGAAAGAGAAGGCACGTGCACAGACATTTGTGGAGGTCAAGCACCCCCCTCCCAAAAAAGGGCACCCATCGGAAAAATTATTTACACAATTTAAAAAAAAAAAAAGTCTACACACCCCTGTTCAAATAGCAGGGGCTCGTGCACACTGCAGATCAATTGTTACAAGAGCTCAAATAAATACAATTCTGATATCATTTCGGGGGGGAATTGAGAGGCTTTTTATTTTTTTAATATTGATAAATGAAGAAATAAATTGGCCAGGCAAAGGGCCCTTTTCTAATCCAGGGCGAATGGGCTGGTGCTGGAGCACCGCTAGGGTTCCATCTGTGCACGTGCCTATGAGACATTTTCCTTTTGGCCCTGGATTATTTTTTTTTTTTAAATGTCAGGTTTACTGTTACAGCTCTGATTTGACAATTTTCTCTCTGTATGACAAGAAGCTAATGTTTGCTTTCAAATTAGTAGCCCTAAGATGTATTGATTTTTATTGATTTTATTTTTTTTTTAACTTTTGGCTCCTCTGATGCAGCAATTTTGCAGGATCTCATTGTGAAAGAAGCTCTTGACTGGCTGACATTAATGGATGCGTGTTTTAGATGCCATCGCTCATTTTTATGTTTTTTTTTTATTTTTTTATCGATTGAATTGTGTGTGTGTGTGTCAAGTTCCCAAAATGACACTTTGTTCATAATCAAGATGAGAACATATCAACTCCTGGTGTAGCAGGGAGTTTGTGATGTAGTTCAATTGTACATAAATGAATGTTTCCCCCTGTGTAAATGTAAATGAAATCAGATAAGCTTATGGAGCAGACATTTTTTTTTTGTAATTAATGTTGCTACGTGTTTAATGGATGTGATGGCACACGTGTGCGAGCATTAAAATGAACCCTGTGGCCATTTCTCTGCTCACTCGGCATGTGTTGTCCACGGCGCCGCAATCAAAAGACACAGCGAGGGGAAAAGGGTGGCGCGATGCGCTCCGCAGGGACGCCGCCCCGTAATTACGCCTTAACCTCCTCCGCAAGACTCCCGGCGCGTCCAGTCGTGCAGCGTCGGCATAATCCGTGCGTTCAACAAAACTCAATGCAGCTCTGCTTACCTTTTGGCTTGGACATGATAGGTGTGTTTCTGGCAGGGTCATTGCTTGAAGTTGGTCGATGATGTCATAGGCAGTCATTAAGTAAATCGGCCCCAGTGTGATGAATGAGCAGGGACTCATCAGACCCAAGTATTTGTCAAAATAAAAACTTTCCAAATGGCCCCTTTGAGTAACATTTTGACATTCTCAACTGTCATACAAGCATAAAAACAAGTGAAAAAAAACCCGACTTGCTTTTTAAAATTGTGTCATGTAAGTGTAATAAGTGAACAATGCAAATTATGACACGGTGTAAATGCGGAAAAAATAGATAATTTATAATTTAGTCTACTTTTAATTTTGAGGGTTTACTTTTATTTTGACTTGACAGCTTTTTATTTTACATTTTAAATTATTTTGCTTGTTTTGCAGTATTGGCAGTTTTTACTTAGATTTTTTTTTCAGATTTTAAATAATGTATGTCTTTTTTTTTTTTATAGCTATGTTTGCTTATTTTAACTTAAGAATCTGAATAAATTCTACTCTAATTGCTCAAATCAGGGGTGGGCACACCAATTCCATTTACTGCAGCCCACTGTGCAATTCTTTTATTGTAAAAAAAAGCCCCATAAAATATTTTCAAAAAGTCAAATGTTTCATTCATGGAGTAAAAGCCCTTTTTATAAACTAAAACGATGGTAGTCAAGCCACGGCGAGCTCATGAATGAACGAGGCCGCGTCTTTGCGAGCAGACGACAAATCCTATTGGGAAGCTTTGCCGACGGAACAGCTGTCAGGGCCAGACAGGAAGTGGCCTTACACGACGCCGGCGTCACTTAATACCCCCGCCGGCACGCTCGGTGTTAATTTATGCAGGATTATGGTAATTAGCCCACACAACACAACAGTGCCACGAAATGTAGAAAAAACAAAACTTTATTTGAGTCCCGCGTGACCTCTTGCTCGCCACAAACATTGCACAGTATGAAAAGAAATCACATCAGAGGGCGTCATGTCGTCACATTATCTATACACGTGGTCCTATTGTACATGAATATGCTTCTTTTTCGGCTGTCTTTGTCAATCAGAAATAAAACAGCGTGGAGAAACATGTAGTGTCATCGTCCGGTCCACTGGCCCAACCTGCTACATTTTTCGTCTGGAATATGTCCCTTACGTGGGCAATAAAGGAATAAAACGACAAAACAGCTAAATGACAAACTATAGTGTAACATTAACTACAGTAGTGAATACGTTGATGCCAAGAGCAAAAAAAAAAAAAGTGTGTGTGTTAAGACACGAGATCCATGAGGACCTGAAATGTGTTTGGATGAACGACGTAAGACAGGTAGCATTCGTCCCATATTTTTGGTCCCCGGGGTGCAAATAAGATACAAGTCGATACAAATATGAAATGGATAAACATCTTCGAGCCAAGGCACCGTGATACTGTGTTGTTTTTGTTTGAATAAAAAACAAAACAAAAAAAACAAAACAAAAACAATTTGATTGGTTTAGAAAAGATAGAAATCATGAGAGGTGTTGTTCTCAGTTTGTGAATTTGGGGTCCCCCCCCCCTTTTTAGGAGACTAGCTGCTTGGCCTGCAGCTCCATCTCGGCGGCCCGCTTCAGCGCCACGTCCACCAGGAGCTGGAAGCCGCTGAAGTCCTGCGTGAGGTCCGGCGGGGTCGGGGGAGGGGTGTTGAAGAGCCCGCTGCGGGGGCTCAGGTTTCCCTCCAGGATGGTGCTGGTGCTGGTGGCGGTGGCGGCGGCGGCGAGGTGGGCGCCCGCTCCTTTATCGAGACACCGGAGGAGCGCCTGAGCCGCCTGCAGCCGCTCGGCCGCCTTGTCAGAGTTCAGCGGCGACGGGTGCGGGGCGCTCGGGCTGGCGACAGTGGTGTGACAGATGACAGACGGCCGGGTGGGCGGGGCGCCCGACGAGGGCGACGTGCAGGCGGGCGAGGGTGCGGAGGAGGAGGGCGACGCCGCCTTCCTCAGGACGCCGGGCTCGAAGCAGGAAGGGTGCAGGACCCGTTTGTCGAAGCCGCCGACGTCATCGTGGGCGCCTCCCACCGGGCTGCCGCCGCCGCCGCCGCCGCCACCGCCGCCGCTGTGTTTGGGCGACTGGGAGCTGTCGGAGAAGCTGTCGCCTGCCTTGCCGCACTTCCTGGAGATGGTGAACTGGTTGGGGTCCTTGCCATCTTTCCGCAACATCTCCGGGAGGAGGCGCCGGCGTGCGTTGATGAACCAGTTGCATACCTGGAAAACGTCACGTGACGTCAGTCTCGGAAACCAAAAATTAGGGCAACACCAAATGAAGCACTTGACGAGAGGACGGCAGATCTCAACGTCCCACTGCTGACAAGATCCCTGACCCCAACCTCAACAACGTGAGCAGAACAATCGCTATGCCCCCGTGTTGACCAGTCCCCCCTCCCAAAAAACGATTCCCTTCCCAGAATCCAGGTCCCTAACAGAGAGCAAACCTTCGCTATCAACGCGCAGAACAACCAATCCCCACTGTTGACAAGTCCCTAAACAACCTTCGTCGCCCACTTGGCACAGGACAACCCCAAATTGAAAAATCTGTCTAGAAACGATGAACCTTCTCCGATTCCACCGAAAACTATAGGTCCGGCAAACGCCGATATCATCGATACACCATCAATCGTTTCACAGAATGACATATAAAGTTGTATTGTATTGTAAGTCAGCGGTGATTCGATAGATGTAATCACTATGTCGCGGGCTACTAGGAGTGTTTTCAATCAAAACCAATTTTCCGATTCAAACCAGTGTCTGTAGTAGCCCTGCTACCTCCTACGATGGTTATTTTGATGACTAGTGCACTTTTCCCTTTACCGTTGATCTCACTCTGTGTAGTCATTCATGTTAGATTTTGAATTCAGCGCCGCTGGTGCGAAAAAATAAATAAAAGCGGCAATAAAATGGTCGTCGTCACAGCAACAATCGAGGGGTCAACTGCCTTGTTTTCTTTGGTTCCGCGGGCCAGTCGTAACTGGCTGCAGCTATGTAAATGACTCCGCATTGTTCCCAGACAGCTGGGATGGGAACGGCTGCGGGGAGGGAAATTCCTCAGCATTCACTTACTCACTACTCCCCCCCCCCCCCCCCCTTCCTCCTCCCCCTGCTCCTCCTCACACACTGCGGAGTTGCGCCACAAAGGCAGACGACCTCCAATGCAGTAAAGTGTCATGTTTTGACAGGAAATGATTCAGCCCATACTTCCTCCAAACCTCCTCCCCCCTCCCCCTTGCTTGGAGTGTAGCCTTTGTGTGTGTGTGTGTGTGTGTGCGCGCATAAGTACCTGCAGTGTGGAAAGCTGCGTCTGCTTGGAGAGGAGAGCCTTCTCCTGCTCCGAGGGGTACGCGTTGTAGCGGTGCTCGTACAACCAGTCCCTGAGAATCTGCACCGACTCTTTGGGCAGGTTGCCGCGCCGCTTCCTCTTCCCGCCTCCTCCACCGCTGGATGACAGGTCCAGGGGGGCGTCCACGCCGTCGTCGTCGTCCGTCTCGCTCCCCGACAGCATCGTCAAACCTTAGCGAGGACGGGAGGGAGAGAGGTTGGTTTTTCCGAGCTGTCAGGTTGCGCCACGTGATTCATCTCCGAAGCCAGGAAATGTGTGAGGAAGAGGAGCGAGGCGGCAGGATGTTACAAAGGCGGTTGTCAGCCATAAAAACCAGCCCGGACGCATTGGAGCCACACACCTCGCATGCTTGTGTGACTCAGGCTGACCACGGCAGGCCCCATTGTTTGGTGGAACATGTGCAAAAGGAGTTTGAAAGTCACACAAAACAAGACGAGATGTCAGAAAACTCAGTGACATTAGCGAACGGAGTCAGGGCTGCAAAACATGCCTCAAAGGTCAACAAAGCTGGTTAGGATTCAGCTCAACAAGCATATCAGTAGCTCCCAATGTGCCTCTAAAGTCAAAACCCCAACTCATCAACACCAAATGAGGGACTTTTATTCAGTGAGAATCTCTCGGATCCAAAATATGGTTCGAAACGGGCCTCAGAAGTCAAACGACTTGTCAACAAACACATCTGGTGACATTTCAGCTCAGCGAGCATCTCAAGGGTTCAAAAGTCAGATCAGGTGAGATGTCAACAGTTCAAAATACATTTAGCCCTTAAGAGTCAAAAGACAACAAACACACCTGGCAAGATTTCAGCTCAGCAAGCACCTTAAGGATTACCCACCGCAGGTTTTTAGCTTCTCCCCATGATGGCAAAGAGCGATGATACTGATGATAATGACTCCATATATAAATAGATCGATTTTCTGTATGCAGTTTAATATTTACGGTAACTCAATGACAAACCATATGTAGCCTCGATACGTCATAATGACAGCAAATACTTTTATGAAAAACACGTGCAGGCCGTAAATGCAGAACAAATGAAAAACAGTAAGTGCTGTGGTAACTGAGCGTGCCTTCTTGTGCCACAGGATGACGTCTTTTACTGACACACAAACTAGTTCAGAGTGCCGGTCATAACCTCAAAATGTCATTATGGTAAATGTGTGCAAAAAAAAACATTTCAAAAACAAAATAGCAACATCCATACATCTCTTTTTTAGCGTCCAACAAGCGGACTGAAAGGCAAAACAATGCGGTTGTTTTAAATACACAAAGCGTGGGTCTCTTTGTTTTGTTTATTTTGACAGTAAACAGACAAAGTCGAACTACTGCTTAACCTTTAAGTCAAGTAATTTATATGCAATAATGGTAGTATATTATAGTACTATTATTGTACCATTCTGAAAATGTCATACCATGGACCACCTGTATTTTACGTTAAGACCCCTAAAAATAACTACATTCCATTAAAATAAATAGTAAATTGGGGATTCATTAGGTATTTGACAGATGTGGGTCAAACGTCCGCCATCTTGGGGTTCCTTAAAAGAAAAAAAAAAAAAAAAAAGCATTCCCGGGTTTTTTGTTTTAAATGGCTCACAGTCACGTGAGCTCACCTTAATGCGGAAGTACGACTTTGGGGGGTAGAGTGAGGTGAATGGAGGTTGTCTCCATAAATCCTCATCACCCAAACCGCCGTGGGTGCCGAACTCTAGTCGGAAAAGTGTGGAACAGCCAACAGGATGAGGTAATTACGTGGGCCGGGGAGATGTTGGTGGTTCGAGTGGAGGAGGATGAGGGGGAGGGGAGACCTGTTGCAAATCAGCGTCTCCAGACTAAACAAAAGAATCTGGAGCTGCTCGCCTTTCTTTGTACGCTTTGCAGCAAAACTTCCAAAGCCTTTCTCAAAACCAAATATCACCCAGTTGTAGACACAAAACACGTTAAAACACAGTTTGACACTTCCCCCGTGTACGTTACGCGACTTAAATGTTGTGTTCTTTTGTGTGTGGAGGACACGCGGTGAACAAACTTCCAACAATGAGGTCAGCCCCCCCCCCCAAAACACGACTTCCAGTGGCTCCGTGACACATTTTCACGACGACAAGCCGCTCGCGTCGAGAGTTTTACACATATTTAAGCCATTTGTCAAACTAATAGTCAACGTAAAAACACATTTAATAACTTTTAGACCAAACTCCGTCAGAAAAGTGGCGCACTCCCGCACTGCATTCAAACTTCCCAACGGAGTGGTTAAACCCACGCGTGGACGAGAAGTTTCAAAGCCGAGAAACGACGGGGGGAGCATTCGGCGTTATTCTCGCCTCGCTCCGGTGATAAATTCTGGCGTAAATACGCGGAGAACAAACGAGTGTATTTGGGCTGTGACGTCTCGCCAGCACATGGCACTCACAGCCTGTCATGTCTGCACCGTAGACAATAGACTCCAAGGAGGGAAACGGCAACAGAAAGTCCCCTTTTCCTCGTCGATAACCTTCCTAAATTACATCTCTTCACCACATCTTACCTTTTTTCGACTTCATTTCCCCCTCACTAAAAGACCACTTTTGATCCCGGCGCGGAGGAAAAGAAATGTCCCCGCAGTGGTGATCTGATGCCTCAGCGTGTATCCAAATGTTATGAAGAATCCTTATTCATCAAAAGAACAAGACAAAAACGAGGAAAAATGTATCCCGTTTTTTGGGGGTCTGTGGCGCGTGCTGGTCCGTGGCGGAGGTAGGCAGGCTGTGTGTTGGGGGGGGGGTGTAGGAGGTGGTGGTGTTGATGGTGGGGGGGTCACCTGAGATCTCTCTCGCTCTCTCCCTCTCTCGCTCTCTCCCTCTCTCTCTCCGCGAGGCTTTTTGCTCATTGACTGCGTTGTGTGTTTGCGGGGGGGGGGGGGGGGGTGCAGGGTGACAGCTATCTTTGACAGCTGCGTGACTCAACCCACGGAGGATGCTCCCTCCCCTTTCCCCGCCACCCGCTGACATCAGCTCAGCGCTCCCCTCTCCGCTCCACTGACACACAAAAACAAAACGAACAAACAAATAAATAAAAAATAAAAAACCGTGCAAAAACAAGCTACTGTTGTTTTTACGCTTTCTCGCTGTCACCCCCCCCCCTTCCGCCTCTCTAATTATTGGTTTCGTTATACTGTACTCTAATCCTATACGCAGTATGGGTTTATGTGTGCAGTCGTGGTTGGTGCGCTAGTCAACACGTAAAAAAAAACAGTGAAAGATCAATGCCTTCATTTGTATGCGCCGCACAGCCATGCGACAGCTGCTCAAAAAAGCTGTGGGCAAGCTCTCTTGAAGCAAAATGTCTCCTCCTGGTGGATGGTTGTGGGAGTGAACTAAGGGAACTAAAATTGTACAGTATAATGTATCTGTATTGCACTTAAGAGCCGAGTATTTTTGGGGGTGCGTGTGACTTGGAGATTTGGAGACGCAAAGATGTATAAGAGAATTGTTTGATGTTGTCGGCGCCAAGAATTATTTGTGGAGGATCCTTGTTTTTCGGCATCATACGACATTTCGGGGTCACGAACTGCATGCGGCGTAAGAAGTTGGTAAGTAGCATAATAGGTAGGCTGACTATGGTAATACGTTGGCGCCGAATTGAGCATTTTTCATTTGTTTATTTCTGGCCTAATTGTTTTTCAAACAACTATTTTCTGTAATTAAGACATAAGTAACGCCTGCGTTAGTGGTAGAATATGGCATGCTGTCACTTTCAAATTCAAGTTATGCCTGTGTTTCATTTTCTGACAAAAGATTGCTAGAAAAAGTGTGTCAAATGTGTCTGCATTTATTTCGGAATCTTCCATCCGTTGTAGAATTTACTGCATTTTTTTGTTTCAGTTTGAATGTTATTCAAAGTTAATTAAAAGTTTAGGTTTCGTTTTTTCTTACGATACCAAATGTGAACTGTTATTCAGCCCCCAGATACACCCCTATTTAATATCAATACTAAAGTGAAATTGAAGGCAATAATAATAACAGTTGTCTTATTCTTGCCTCACCTTTGAAACTGTACAATAGCATTTGAGAATGACCTCACCCACGTATTATTGAAACAATGTGGTGATACCTATATTTAGACGGTGTCTGTACAACATGCTTCGTCATTCAGTGTGGTTAAAACTGTCGCGCGTGTAATTAAGCCCGTTAATGTCTTGTAAAATCATCACTATGTTGACGGAACGCAACACACTTTTTAGTACACTATGTAATGTGGTTATTCATAAATAACGTGCCAAAATCCACCATTTCCCATTCAATTACTCAGTGACTAAAGTTATTGATCAGCGAGAGCTAAAGTGTTTTAAATTAATTTTGTTTATTTAATTTAATTTTAAATTGGCGAGCTGTATTCATTTTAAGCGTTGTTACACAACCAGGGTGACGTAGCGCATCTTTCACGATGACCCCATACTTCACTGTTGCATTCCTTCACGTCGGACCGGAAGTAAAGTTATGTCAAGCGCGCAAGACATTGCGCATTCATACTTTCAAAATAAAAACTTTGCCACAAAGTCAACCGGAACGGTGTAGTTTGGAGGTTTGGTTTTTACGGTTTTATTAATTAAGGCAAAGCGGCTCACAGTCTGGGGGCTGCGAGCCAAAACTTGGTAAATTTGCTAAATAATTTGCAACACTGTAAACTGTACCACGTAAAAAAAAAAGCTACTGTACTCAATTACATTTGTCATCTGTTTACTTATTTTACTGACATCTATTTATTGTTGCTCCCTACTTTGAAGGCGCTGCAAACAGAAACACGACAGTCGTCATCTGGTCTGGCTTGACAAGAGTTTTACAACCTCCAAGCTCCGGTCTCAGTTCGTTGGGAGGCGCCCCGTGTAGGAGTGACGTGAGTGGGGCCAGAAGTGTAGAGTGTCCCCCCTCCCACCCCCTTCTGCAATCGGGAACAGCGGGGCGCCGCTGAAAAAACTTCCTCTGCAACTTCGCCGCGTCGATGTCGGTGACAAGCGGCGGTATTTTTAGCTGTGGCCGTCATCGCGCTGTGACTGGCTGGCCGCGGGCTTGCTATAAAGGACGCGCGTCGACATGCAGCTTTACAATAGCGCCTTGACGCACTACCCGAGATCATCCAGCAAAGTCACCATCACTTTATCCGGCGGATCCGCCAGCCCACCTGAGGAAGACTCACCGGGAACCAGCCAGCCAGACGCGACTGCTACTTCCGCAAACATGCCTGCCTTTTCTTGCTACGAAGCCTCCTCCTCCTCGAGGCCCAGGCCTGTCTACTTCACATCCACTGCCGAGTTGCTCATACGCAGAGGGGACGGGAAAGAGAGGACGGTACCGGTCCAAATCACCAGGGTGTCCAAGCCTCCGTCTCCTGACGGCGAGCTGGTGGACTTTATCGATGAGCTCAGGAACAGGACCGATGGACTTTTCCTGGAGGACGCCCCGGAGAGTCTTCTGTTTGAGGATGAGGTGAGGAGTAACAGATTGGTACCCGAAGAGGAGCCTTGTGGCGCTCCAGGAGAACCCCGCCTGAATGATGAGGGGGCGACATCCGACTTTGAGCTGAGCGTCCTTCAGGAGCAGAGAGGCGACGGCAAGGTGGCCCGGGACGACAAGGTGGCCCGCTACCTGGCCGAGGTTGAAACACAGAACAAGTACCTCCGGGAAAGATGCAGGTTCCGCTACCACATCATCCCGGACGGTAATTGTCTGTACCGGGCTGTGTGCAAAGCCACGTACGGGGACCAGGCAGGGCACGGCGAGCTGCGGGAGCGCACGGTGCACCACATCGCCGACCACCTGGACCAGTTCAACCCGGTCATCGAGGGCGACGCCGGCGAGTTCCTCGTCAACGCTGCACAGGACGGCGCCTGGGCCGGATACCCCGAGCTTCTCGCCATGAGCCAGATGCTCAACATCAACATCCACCTGACCACGGGGGGCAGCGCCGAGAGCCCCACCGTGTCCACCATGGTGCACTTCCTGGGCGAGGAGGATGCGTCCAAGCCGGCCGTCTGGCTGAGCTGGCTGAGCAACGGACACTACGACGTGCTCATGAACACCCGCGTGGACAACCCCGAGTACGAGGACTGGTGCCGACACTCCCAGATGCAGAGGAGACGGGACGAGGAGCTGGCCAAGTCCATGGCGGCGTCCTTGTCCAAAATGTACATTGAGAAAAACGGAGCGGTGTAAACGCAGAATGACTCTTTGCTTACTTTGTGCCTTAAGTGATGCATATATTTTTTTAAGATGTATGAGGTTTTACCAAGTGCTGTGCACATTCTTGACTGTTTCTATTTGCCACTGTTGCTACTTTAGTGGATGAAAGGCTGGCTGTGTTCGGAATCACTCCCTAGCTACTACTGTATATAGCTCATCCAAAATGTCGATTATTGTTTTCCAAAGTAAAATCAGATGTTTGTAAATGGTTGCAAATGTCTTATTAAAAAAAAAAAAAAAACAACACACACACACACAATAGTCTGCTTTCATAGAGGACTACAGAAATCGGAGGATATTTTCTGACGAGAGGCTGAAATTCCAATTCCGACAATCTTAACTTAAACAAGGTCTCTGGATGATTTCTCGATTATCAAAAATTCTCGATGAATGATTATCAAAAATCCTCCTATCAGAAATTTGATAATCGATTAGTTGTCGATTAATCCTGACTTATGTCGTGAGTTTGCCACTGTAGTGCCGTTTTAATGTGTGGTGAGTCCTCCTTCTTGAAAAGTAGTGAGCAACTGGTGGTCACTAAAAAAGTGAAAAAAAAAAAAAAGATGCATGAGACAATTATGAGATGCGGTGCAAAAATATCTTTTTCAGTTGAGCAACATTAATGGGCAAAGTGCTTTGTCTAAATGATGTAAAATACACTCAGTTCAAAACATTTAGATATTATTTATTTGCAAATTCACTATTTGTTCCGAAAATCATATTGTTACGTACGCGAACGATGATCCGGTATATTGTGACTTATGCAACAGCAATGACGTAATTAACGGTGAGCCTGAGTAGAGTTTGAAAACCTTTTTTTCATATGAGTGATGACGATATAAAAATCTTGCCAAAGTGGTTATGAAGTAGGTAAGGAATGAATGCTTCTGATCACAGCCTGTTTGTGTTGACAGTCGTGTTATTAAGGCCACGCTTAAAAGAAAAACACATCATTCCTTTAACTAATAGAACAAAAAGATGCAGATTTTTTTTGGGGGTGAGTTTATCGGACTTGAATATATCTCGAATAATATGCCTCAAGTAAATACGTTTATCTCAAAGCGCTACTTTTTTTTTTAATGAATTTGACGATGCAGTTTTTCAAAAAATTTGTTTTAATTCGACTTTTTAAACAAATGTACGATGATACAGCTTTTCAGCTGTCCTGATAATTACCACTCTTTTTGACAGCCTTGAAAAATAGGACTTTTTTCTCAAATGGAAGAAAAAAATCTTTTCACTGTGGCCTTAATACTCCTTCGTGACGTGAGTGAAATGCAATGTATCTATTGCAGGTGCACATTTTCATGGCAAAGTACTTTTGGGGGATTCAAGTTTGTTGCAATACATTAGATACGTTTATGTCCAGTGTATATCCTTGATGATGTCTTTGACTAAGATGGACTTTGAATGTGTGTCCTGAGGTGAGAAAGTTAAAAAAAAAAGCCTTTTCTAATGCAAGAGTGGGTGCAGTCATCGCAATCTAGTTGAAAGCTGCCACATCCAGACTTTTCTCACCTTTTCTATCTGCAAATGTTGCACAAATTAAAGTGTCCTTGTATGTGACGCATCCGTGTTTGACTCACTGCGTGTCTCGGTGGAATTCTTAGAAGTGGTTTTTGGGTCAGGCAGCCTGTCATGTTTGAGGGTTTTGTGAATAGTTGCAAGAGTGGTTTTGTGCGTGCGTGTATTTTTAACCTCAAGAAATAAACCCTTGCCAACTAGGGGAATCTGCTAACTCATGATTGAAAAAAACTTCTCCAACTCGTTTGGCCTAGTTATGGATAATGCCACAATTCTGCCATTGTCAGATGGCCTCATTGTTGCCAGCTTTGCAGTTTTGTTGCTATATTCAGCAACTTTTCTGAACCTCCAGAGACTATTTTTCAAAGAAGCACCTTGTGACAAATCAAGAAAACTTTGGGGATGAGATTCCCTGCACACCTTCACCAATGATGAACCACTAGTGACTACTTATTGAGATTTGATTGCCGTTTCTTTTGTGGAGGCAGCACCCCGGCGCCAGCCTGATGTTGGAAAACAACTATTTAGAATTTTAGTCTTAAATGAATCCAACCAAATGGCCCCCCTCCCGCTCAATCAGGTTCGACTCATTTTGAACAATTGATGCTTGCGCGTCACTTTATTCTGCTTCCACTAGAGGATGCTGTTGACCCCAACTAATGGATACTGTAGAGGAGTGGGTTCCAAACATTTTACAAATACCACCATAATGACCAATATTAAAATACAGTAGCATACGAGGTGTAAATGTTCTTGGGGGGGGATGCACAATTTGATCAGATAAGTGGGCTGAGTAGACTTTTAAAACTTGTGTCACGTGGGAAGTCAATTGTTTTAGTTATGATTAAATTACACCAATATGTGAAACTACAATCACGTCTTATGCACATGCAAGCTGATGTGATGCAATGCAACAGATGGGCAAATAAGTTGTAGTGACACGGACTTCATACATAAAACATAAATACACGTGTATAAAAACAAAGAAATCAATAAATAAAAAGTGACTGATGTGCATTTGTGTCTGCAGCACGAGTGACGTCCCCCTGTGGAGCAGAGGTGGTGGGGGCGGAGGTGGCAGCCTGCGAGCGATTTGGAACGCGGCCGCCCCGACGCAGTTGAGCTGGGCTGGTGAAGTTCAGTTCGCGGAGTCTTTCAAGAAAAAAAAAAAAAGGGGGGGAAAAAGAGAGAGTAAGTGGAGAGTAAGAGCAGCAAGCAACCGGCGGTGGAAAACATTGGACATGTCGCGGCACCGCGTGCAGTTCGCGGACCTCCCCACCACGAATGACCACAGAGGAGGTGGCAAATTTCACAGTAAGGGACTATTTTATTCATCCGCTAATTGACCTTGATTGTTAGAGATGCGCCACTCAAATCAGTCCTCCAGGACAAACTGCCTTGATGATTGATTCACCTTGTTAAAATCTATGTTGCCCAGATGTGGAACTACTACTTGATCATCATATTCCTTGTAGCAATAATATTACTAATGTTAAATGGTCAATCATTTGCTTTCAGCACATCATATTTCTACTGTGCTAGTTGAGGATGCAGCTGTTTGCAGACCAGAGGATGTGTGTGTTTGTGATTATATATTCATTCAGTATATAATTAAGTCGTGTATGCAGCAAGTAAGAGGGCGCTGCTTGACTTTAAAGTTGTTCTGATGTTTCCCATAGGAAATCATGTAAATTGATTTCCACCAGGCTCAAATGGTTAGTCTTTTAAGTATACAGGCAATGTTTTAATGATGATTTTAACATTCCGGGCCTCCTTGTGGTTTAGTCATCCGGGGTTCGAATCTCAATGCTGGCTTTTCTGTGTGGAGATGACATGTTACAGTTTCCTTTCACTTTGCAAAAACATGCTTGATCTGTTCATCGATGACTCAAAATTGACAATAGATGTGAATGGTTGCTGGCTCGCAACCGGTCCAGGGTGTACCCCGCTTCTCTCCCAAAGTTAACTCCAGTAATTGTAAAGTGCTTCTATGCTATCTGCTTGGTAAAATTAATGATGTGTAATGTACATTTTATCCCTTCCTGTTTGTGGTTTGCTATTCAGCTGTTCGTTTTATTTATTTATTTATTTATTTTTGTGTGCGTGTGGAACCTATCAACTATTCGTATAAGTCCTTGACTAACAGTAAAGGAGCGATTGGTGCAAAGCAAGTATGTTGAAGCGATACAGCTCATCATTTGAAGAGCTTTGTATTTGGTTGAGTGGCCAAGTTTCGCCTGGGTTGTGATTGACATTATGGAGAGTTTTTGCCGCTTGCCGCATTCTTATTCTTCAAAAAAGAGGCTTGACGTTTACTGTCAAACTAAAAATCAACCCCCCAAAAATAACAAGTGTATTCAAAAGAACCACATACATATTCCTTAAAGCTCACTAGCTTAATGCTAACTTATAATGGGAAACACCATAGATGGGCTAAGGTTCGCCATAGAGTGATTCCGAACACAGAGCCAATGTTTCGGAATATATCTGTCGGCCCATAGAAAATGAAATGAAGCATCTTAGCTTCCTTCTTCATGCATTGGGGTAAAATAGTCATCACGCCGCGTTTTGATCCGAGCAACATTTTTGATTTAACGTGCAGTTGCGGCTTTCATTTTTATTTTAGTGCAATCCTCTCAGCGTAATTAAATCATTCAAGTTTGGAAGCCACCTCGCAGAGAAGCCCCCCTCGCGCTCCCCTCCTTCCTTTAAGACGCGAGTCAGCAGCAGCAGCTCTGGCGCAAGCATCCAGCGCACACGCTCATTGGAAGTGGCAGCTGCCCTTTGCATGCTCCTGCCAACCTCCCTCCGCAGGTGTCCTCTCATGTTGCCTCCAAGTAGGATGACGCTCCTCTCCAGGCCACCGCCTCCGTGTCTACAGCCTCCCCCTCAAAGTGTCGTGAATGTTTTTGACGAGGCACACGTGATCTTTAGCCCCGTGCTGCAGTGTGGCGGCAACAGGCGGGATGAGCTGGGTGCATCTCCATGGCGACGGGCCGAGTGTCGGGCCGGCTGAGACGCAATGGAAAATTGCTGACGCGACCCTAGCAGAGCATGATGTCATCTCCGGTGGCAGCGATGTGTTTTTGTGTCATGTCGCACACACGTGTGTGTGCGTGTGCGCGGGTGGGTGGGTGTGAGGGCGGCTGGCTGACAGATCTCCACCCACCGCCAACAGCTCTTCATCACTCCTGATGACCTGAGGTGAGGTGACATCAAACTGCAATCTCATTTCCACTCCCCACAATGTACTGTGCACATAAAAAAAAAAAAAAAAAAAAAGCGTTTGTTGTTTTTAAAGTAGACATATGTCAAATGTATTGTGTTCAGCACGCCCTCTGAACAAGTGGTATCGAAAACCTCATATGGGCTTTTTGATTGCTTGCTTGTACACAAATGGTATTTGGGGCTCTGGAGTGCCTACTTACCCATCAAGTGGGAAATTAAACAACCAAGTAAAGATTTAACAGGCTCCCTTTTTTGGGGGGAGGCAGTTTGTGTCTGTGAGCGAGCCCTTAGTCTGCATGGTAATGACACCTAAGGCTTTTGCGCTTTAGTGATGATGTGAAATATTGGACATCAAACCGTGAACCCAGTAGTTGTTTTTTGCCCAAATGTACTTTGGTTGACGATATGCTCCTAATTAGCTCGCTTCTCCGCTTGACATATTAGCTTGTAGCCAACTGCAACTATTCTAAACTTTGCATCTTTGTACATCTGCTGGATGCTTAATTATTATTGTAGCAATGACCTCGAACCTGTGGCCATGAGAATGTTCAAAAGTAGATGTCTTGTTCTCTGCAGATAATGGTATTCACTTTCCAGGTGAAGTCTTGCAGTGGAGATTGGTGTTTTATTTTGGAACACACAAATATTTTGGAGTACATTTTTGAACATTTTTGGCCATAAATAATGACCCTGTTGGCCCAGCCCATTTTGGGTCCTCTTCTTGGGACAAATTCACTCTGAACACACCTCAAACTACAGAGTAATCTTACGAAACATTAAATAATCCTGCCTTGGTCGGGAAGGGGCAAAATGTGGGACAAAGGCAGCCCAATTGTCTTCCCCAGAGTAGCAGGCCTTAGTTGATGACCAGATTTTTTCCCCCCTAAACTCTATTTTCTGGCGCTGCTCTTTCCGATTTTTAGATTTGGCTCGTAAACGTCGAAGATGCTTCGAGTGATTCGCATTGAATAGAAGCGCCGCTCGGCTCCGAGCTTGACAGGCTGTGTCGATCTGGGCGTCTGTTGAGCAAAGCGGCGCAATGTCTTTCAATAAGCCGCCTTAAAGCCCCAGACAGCTGCGCACTCGCCCGCCTTCATCATCTCCGAGGTATTTGAGGACGGGGGCGTCAACAGCTCGTGGAGAGTAAGAGACTCCGTCTTGATTGGACGGCTGAGGGATGATAGCGCCTTGTCGCTCAATCGGTAGCATGAAGTAGCGGGGCGGCCATCAATCATTGGTCTGGTCTTCGCAGGAAGCCACTCCAGGAAGCGCCCCCGTGTAGACTCATGGGACTTTGTCCGCTGAGCCAAATGAAAAGACCCGAGAGCAAATGAGTATTTTCGTCTCTCGGAGCAAACCACCTGCTTGTCATTTTAGCCCTTCGTGTCCATGAGTCCTCTGCGTAATATATCATTGTTCGAATTGCGGTCCTCTCCATCATTTCGGGGAAAACTAGACTTTCGCAACTGTATTTATCGGTCGGATTTCTGCCTTTGAACTTTTTTCCTTCCTGTTGTTGTATAGCAATAGTAAAACAGATTTAAGTTGTAGATGATAAGACACAGATAATAGAATTTGTGACCTCTTTCACACAGAAATTCTGCACATTTTACCAGCACCTGGTCTTGATGTTTCAAATGCCTTTTATGGCATTTCCTCAAGCCGCAGGGCAGGAGTGAAACTTCCCAGGTTTGTCCAGGCATTATCTAGACTTTTCTGTCCCTGTAACATTTGAGTTTGAACCGATTAGTGGACTAGTCGACTTTTCTACTCTCCATCGACGTTTAGTGCTTGATGTCGACTAATCGCTAATTACATGTCTTTGGCATCATGTCTTCCAATCGGCCAATTTACAGAAGATTTTCGACTAGCCTGTCTGATGTTGTTGCGGGGCTGAAATGAGTGCAGGGCAACGAAATGTCTGGCCAACAAGGCGACACGGTCTTCATATGTCTGTGGCGGTCCAGGAGTACAAAAACGAACTGGTTGGGAAAGATGATTTGTACTCAGGACTGGCAGCGAGGAACGAGGGCAGTGCCGCAAAGTCATTGTCACGATGTTAAGTCTGATAACAGTCACAGAAGGACATTCATTATAGCCAACTTAAAAAAAACCCACTTTATTCATTCCTATTTCAACCCCACTCCCATTTCGTGTCCGCGCCTCAACAATCACCCGGACTAAGGACTGATCAATTTTGCCTTTAACGGGTGATGTTAAAAGGTTTCCATTTGATGTTTCAGCAGCAATGTTAGTAAATCCGCCTGGTAGCGCAACTACACCTTCTTTGCCCTTTCAGCCACTTGCACAGAAAAAAAAAAAGGTCCGACAGTATACATTTTGTTCATCTACAACCAAGTCAACTTCAGTAAGAGTTGTTGTCATATGTTTGTCCATACCTTGAAGTAAGAAAATGGACCCCGGAGATTTTAAACAGCTGTTTCCACGGCGGATTAAGTGGCTCTCTCTTAAGGGCTCTTAAGTTGGCCTTCTCGTAAAGTGCAATGTTTCAACAGTACGCCGTGGCCTTCTCCTCTCTGAGAGCAGACTGATGCTGTTGTTTTTTTTTTTTTTTTCCTTGGCGCTCAGATATAAAAAAAAAAGCAAAAAAAAAACAATGACCTTGAGGTGATTGTGTTAACAGTTGCTTGAACACCGTTGTTCACTCTAAGACTTGAATGGCGTCTTGTACTGTAATTTTCGTAGAGGGATTTGTCAAAGTTCTTTAGCCGTTCATGTCTTTTCGCTGGACCAATTTCCATTGATTGCTTTCTTTATGAGAACAAGAGCATTCTTAATGTTTTTGAGTACAGCACTGGCTGACACAGGAAGGTCAAGAATACGTTTACATTTTTTTTGGGTCACGTCACTATCTCTAGCAATTCTAAATTTGAGTGAGCTGAACCAGGTTTACAGTACAGTTTTCCACCCAATTTTTTTTTTAAACTCCTTAGTTTACGTCGAAGCAAAAATATTCTTTTCCTCGTGGCTATCGGCGTCTTCCACGATAATCGTGCTATGATTTTCGTGGTTCAATCAATATAACACAGTACAGAATATTGTACGTGGAGCCTTAAGCCGTCCAATTTTTCCGTTGCAGCGCTAGCAAACGTGAGCGCTTGATCGCTTTGCGTGCGGTGAAGAGTTGCCGACTGTAATTTTTTTTTGTGATGGTCCACTTCAGTCGCTACATGGCACACGTTTAAGCCCTCGACGTTGCGGTACGGTCGACGGCGTAGGAGCTATCCATCCTCCAAGTCTATGTGGCCGCAGGGCGTCACTGTGATGACGTCGAGAGGAACCAGATGCTTTTGTTTGTCGTCCCCGCAAGTGTCAGGCCCATAGCGGTGTCGGGGAAATAATGAAGCTCACCTGTTCAGCAGCAACAAGTGACACATGGACCTCTCAGCGGCCAGTCGGCCACTTTTTTCTCACCGTAAGCCCACGGCCCTCCCGGCCACTGCAGTCCAGTTGCCTGTGGGATCCGCAGAGGAGTAAACAAACTCTTCTATCATGTTTACGGTCACCTCAAGACTGAGAGAATCCAAAGGCTGTTAATACGCAGAGGGCGGGCGACTGCGCGGGTGATGGATCGCAAAGAGTCTGCCTGTCTGGCCTCCGAGCGTTGGTCTTGAAATACCTCAGCTGCTTTATTGGCAATTAGAGACGACCAGGCTGTATTTCTTTCTTGATAGGGAACTCAGAACATTCCCCGCATGCCTTTCCCAAAGCACGACTGAGCCGTGTTGTCAACTGCGGTGCCGTTGTCTTCTTAACGAAGTGACGGGAGTTGATGTGGGAAATGTCAAGCGCTTTGGTGCTGGAGCAAGGTCACTTAGTGCAGGTGCACCTGGAACCCAGCTTTGTGTTGAACTAAAGCGTTTGCATGTCAACAAATTATTCAGCCTTGCGCTGCATTTTGCGCCATTTTGTTTGGTCGTGAGAGTTTTGGGATGTAAAATACAGTATGTGCCTTGGCGCTCTAAAGGCTGGGACTCACTGTCCTAAATGAATGTGTGTGGACACCTGATAACGAGGCCTCTCTTTGGCGAGTCGTCCGACTCCACATTGGCGACAGTCGTGCCCACCAGCTGCGATTTTAATGACTTTCCAAATCAATCAAAAGATCTGGGTCGCCGCCACAGAGGTCGGCTGGCACCGACAACAAACAAAAGAACTCCCGCGTCTGCAGTCCTCATTGTTTTACCGGGGGAACGCGCTGGTTGTTTTGATCCGATTTTCTTGTTGCGCTTGAAGTGTGACTTTGGTTACCCATGTAAAGCTTACCCATGAACACCTTTTTTGGTCGGGAAACAAATGTATTTGCCGAAGCTATTCTACTAAGCGCTAAATCCGATTTTTATCGTCTTGTTCGTAAATCAAGAAAGGGATGAGGTGAGAGCAGTCAGGCAATCAGTGAGTTCACTTTAGTTATCTTACATGACATAATACAGACATTTGCTAAGTCAGCAAATGTACGGGTAAAGACACTCCCGGTTACTGACAGCAAGCAACTGCGGTCGGAGGTTGACGATGAGGAAGCAGGCGGATGTTGATAAGCGCAAGGAACGCCGCAGTGTGTGGGAACGTGTGGAAAGTGCTGAGAAAGGGCCTACTTTCTCTTCCACCCTCAGAAAAACACCTTCAACCCCAGCAGTGGAACATTCCGATTGGTTGACTCCAGATTTTTTTTTTTTTTCCCCAGATGATAAAAGTGTGCGCTAGCTGCCTCATCAACAACATGTAAAAATGAGCAAACAGAATCCTGTTTTTTTTTTTTTTTTTTTTCCCAGCACTCCCTGGCAAAGTTTGTAGGTCACATCGGGGTAATCCACTTTACTCTTGGGAAAGTCTGCTAATTAGCAGCGTGCTGGGGGCTGATCCATCACTCCTGACTGTAATCTGAAGACAAAGAGGCTTTTCAACCAGTTTGGAGCGGTATCACTTTGAAATCAAATTGATCAATTTTTGATGGACCTGTTAAATACACTTTGTTGCAGTCTAGTAAGTTAGTTGATGAACTAGTTATCTGCTAAATTAGTTGCTGAAAATGTGATACTTGGATCACAGTTCGCTAGTTGGTTAAATGTTATGAATGGACATTCGTGAAGTCTTTATGGTTGAACATCAGTTAGTTGGTTGGTGAGGTAGTGGAAACGTTCGACTTGGATCACAGTTAGTGCATTCGCTTCTTGAATAGTTAGCTCGTTTTTTGTTTTTTTTTGTTACTTGCATTGTTATGCTTGGATCCAAATTACATACAGAATAATGATTATTGAATTACTTGGTTATACTTTGATCGCGGTTTGAGAAGACGTTATCATTGAATGAGTGTGAGTTAGCTAGCTTGCTAGTTGGTTGTTTACCTGGTAAGTTAGTTGAGTATGAAGATGTTATTAGACGGATCATCATTTAGTTACATGACTTAAATGTAGCGATTGGATGGTACGTGGCTGGTTAGCCGGTGAAGAGGTTATGATTGGATATTTGTTTGTGAATTGCTTGGTTAGTTAATTCTTTAAGCAGTTACAGTACAGTACATTTACATTGGACAATAGTTAGTTAGTTGTGATGTAATTCTTTTGGATTACAGTAAATGAACAGTTTCCCTTATATACTGGTGGTAACAATGTGATTGCCAAACAGTTGTTTGCCAGTTGTGTTGTGTCGGTGTGCAGAGCAAAATCTTTCAGCATTGGTGATGGTCTACTGAGTTTCTTTCTTGTTGTTTCTAGTTCCCACATCATCGTTGTGTCATTTGAGGTCCCATAAATGTGTAACCCGCAATCCCCCAGTTTGACACACTTCCAACAGAAAGTGGATTGAGCCTCAGCCAATAAGTGAGCTGGAAGGAGGAGAACATCCATGACTTAACCGCAGCGATTGAAGGGTGCTGCTGGAGTTTTAATATCGCAAGGAAAGTGGGTGCTCCTGACTGATAGAGGTCTGCGGTTGCTCTTTGATGTTCCAAATGAGGATCAGACGAAGCAGGTTAGGGCCAAAGCTGCCCCACCGCCACCAGAGATTGAAGGAAGACCTCAGCGGGGGAGAGCCTCTCCTCCCTCCCTTTAGCGCTTTATCTTCTCCACCTCCTCATCTTTCTTGGCACCCTCGGCTTCTCTGAGTCATCCAGCCACTTCATCAGAGGCTTAAGGCAAGGGTTCTCAAACTTTTTTGGAACCAGGCGATAGATTTTCTTAAGGACCACCCTCATAATGTTGCAATGACAAATAAGTATTGTTTTAGAGAAAAAAAAATGGGACAGTATGAGAATAAAGTTGTATTCAAAAAGAAAAAAAAAAAGAACTCCTAGTCTTTACGAGCACAACGATCTAATAGGAAAGTAGTGCTTTGGAACCATCTTGGTGCCAAGGGACTGACGGTCCAGTTTCAGAACCACTGGTTTTAGGACTCCTCTCAAAGTTTCTTTTTAATCGGCACTAAGATGAATTTTGGAGAGAGCAACCCGAGGGGTCGCTCACACGGGCCCGGACGCAAGCGCTGGAAAAACATGTGTGTACACAAATCCGCGATGAGGTCAAAGGTCAGAGCAGATGTCAGCCAAGGGGCGGGCCAGACTAACCCCTGACCCAGGTTTTGAAACTGAAGGTGAATGAGTAACATGTGTGTTCTAGTTTTTTCGCGCTTTGCTTTGCCAAGAGACACATTTGATATACGAACGGAACGGAACAAAGAGCCACTGTCGCTCAAGTGCAGACAAGTATTAGGACCATAACAAACAAAACAAAAACTGTATGGATGCAGAGTGCAAGAAAAAGCATTTCTCGGTCCGGCAAGGGGGAAATTCCGCTTTTATTCCTTTGCAATCGCAATGATATGATTTTGGACTGCTCTCATGACTTTCATTCTTTATGATTATTGCAAATGCTTTCTCGACTAGCCTCTCAATAATATCCCTGTTAATTGTAAGTTGTTTTGATTATACTGCATATAAACTTCATTCCATTATCACATTTCCACATGTTTATTCTTGGATGTTTGAAAATGCATTCATAGCCCTTATACTGTCGGATTATTATCGCAGCTATTAATCGATGAATCGGATTTCTTAAAAATATTTTATATATATTCAATTCAATTCAATCGTTATAAAAGACAAATAAAAAATATAAAAAATGTCAAAATAAATACATGATTTAGCCCACAGTAAAAAAAATATATATATATATGTGTATATGTGTATATAATATAAATTATATAAAGAATCAGCCCAGAGATAAAGTAAACAAGATGCTCTGTTAAATCACTTCAACTTTTGGGTGTCCCCTTAGCAGGCGGCAAAACGAGAGCTTGCAGCTGTTCCCCGGTGCCATTCATCACAATCAGCCTCAAGTCGGCGCCGCTTGTGGAGCGCTGTTAATTCCTTTCATTGCCATAAAAGAAAAGCCATAAAGACCGGAGATCATCACTGCTGTCGCAGAACTCCATCATAGCGTAATGGAGGGAAGTCAAGCACCTTTTCTTTTTTTGTCTCCGCAGCGCACATATGTCAGATCCTTTCCCCCCCCAATCCCCACCATCTATTGGAGCCTTTTAACGCTGATTTATTTGCGAACCACGCGCTCTTCCAGCTTTAAATCTAGTTGCCCCTACTCGTCCCACTGTGTGTGTCGGGCTCCATCAGATGATTATCTGCTGTGGCCCGTGCTGGCCTCGACCCACGCTTGTTGGTTCAGCACATCTCAGCTGCTGACTGAAGCCGTGTGCGTGCGTGCGTGCGTGCGTGCGTGCGTGCGTGCGCGCGTGCGTGTGCGTGCGTGCTGGACTTCCTGTCCTTCATTGTGACACTGATGCCCGCGTTTGCTGTCACTGCAGTTCATGTGTCATTGGATCCGTACTGTTGCTCATCAGCCCGTGGTTGTAGCTTTGTTTTTTTTTCTTTCCACCATCCCTCAGTATCTCTCAAAACACAAATTCCTCCTCTTTTCGGAACAGTCAAGGTCCAACCATATTGTTTCTCAGATGCTCTTAATCAAGGTTATTTTAGTTTATGAAAACTAGCGAAATAACTAAAAGGTCAATTGGAAAAAAAAACATAATTTTCGTTAAAGGAATAAAATAAAAACAAAAACGCTTTTAAGAAACGAAAACTAAGTGAAACTATATTTTACGTTATGAGTATAATGAAAATGTCCTTCGTGTTCGTCTTTGTCAATTTTTTTATTACATGAGCCTTTGGGGCTGATTTGAAATGTTTTTTTTTCTCAGTATTACAGCACGGCCGCTAGCCGTAAGAAGGACAGTAAAATTTGCATTATGTAAAATTAAACAATGTTCAAATTTAAAATGAATTCAATTCAAAATTCAGGTCATTTGAATTGAACAAATTAAGAAGAAAAAAAAGATGTACGTGCTAAATATAGAATATTCACTCTGGATCAAGCTTTTGCCACCAATAGTCAAGTGTAAAAAGAAGTCAACCAGCTTGAATATTATTCAATTATTTTCAACTCTATTTTCACATTTTCCCACTTGGCCTAAGATGGAAAAAAAAGCACTTTTGATGCTCACGAACGGAAGTCTCATGAGCAGGATTCCCCAGCACAGACAACAATATTGTTCCTCTTTCATTATTCATGTGCCGTAATGCCTTTAATGTCAAGCAGAAGAATTATTTTTCTTGTGTTGTCATTTGCATCTAAAATTGAGGAAGTGCAGGGTTACCAGTGTTTTTTTTTCCCCCCCCCTTTCTAAGGGCTTACCCTCAATGGAATTCTTTTTCATGCTGTGTGTTGTCTGTGTGAAAATATCCAGGGGCTCTTCATGGCAATATGAGGATTTAATAAAAGTAAAAAAAATAAAATAAAAAAAGCAGGAGTGACTAATCAGGCCACATGGGGGCTCCAGAGATAGAATAACTTGGAGGGATGGCTCCTCTGGGATTCAGACACACTCAGATAAGACCAGACCTCCACCAAGGCAGAACTTTAAATTGAGATCCATTCCAAATTATTCCAGTTGGTATTATACTGTATATTGCTGCAGCAACATCAAGACTCTAAAATCATCCATTGGTAATTTAATGGACCAAAAAATGCCTACTTTATTACACTGTCTTTGATTAAAATGGTAGTCTCAACGACAATATGTAACAGACTGCTGTCTCAAACTGAGAAATATAATGCATAATTGACTTTTTACATGATTCCGCCATCACCGCCCAATAATTGTTAACGATAAATAAAGTGCAGGTAACACATTTGCATATCCAGTTGTTAGTTCATCCAAAACATTTGCTAAGACTTTTTCTTGTAGGGTTGCTTTCTCACCAAAATGACGCGGCTAATACCATCAAAATACCAGAAGTTTTTATTTTCTTGTGTTTTTTTTTTTTTGTTCATTGATCCTTGTGCACATGCTGTTGTTTTTCCCTCAAAAATTTCCACGCCCCATAAACTTGTACTTTCTTACTTACTGCTATGCTCCTGGCTATAAATTTTTTTGCTTTCATGACGCGGGGAGAGTCCCTTCAAGTTTATTTGGTTCTAGTTTCTGCTCCGTTGGCAGGAAATCACCCTCACACGCCTGTTTCACTTTCAGATAAAATGCTATTATGGACTACTGGACAGCATACGACTACTGACCTACAGAAGTGGAAGTCAATCATGTGACATGTTGACTTTTAACAACAAGTGGCTGACTGTTTACTCTCATTGTTCAGCTGACTTTGAGTCCCTTTTTAATTCCTGGCTACTACATTCCTTTTTAAATCATGGCCTTCTACATTCAGTAGTCATACTGGAAATAAACTAAATCCATTGCATATTTGTAGTTCACTGTTGACAATTAAAAAAAAAAAAATTATGTGAAACCTATCGCAAGCTATTTGATGAAAACGCACCTACAATAATCCAAGCTCCATTGTGGTCACGTTCCTGCTATTTCGCAGATTTGTTTTTACTTTGTACAGTTAATTATTCTATTTTGTTGTAACTCTTATTTATAGGGTGTAATTCCACTATTGACCGCTAGATGGTGGCACACTAATTGGTGTAAAACTGTACTTTTGAAAAATGAAGAATGGAAACAGGAAGCACCGTATTTGAAAAGTGCGTTTAAAGACCTAGAAAAAAAAAAATTGTGCTAGAAATGCTCGAAAACATGCCTAGCAAATATTTAAATAGGAGTTTTCTACATTTTAGTTTTGAATTATTGCAGGCGTGGTCTGGAACGTGGAGGGAGATTACTTTGTGTTTTTTGTACTTGTTCTGAAACATCCCAAGATGCCACCATAGTACTTTCTAAATAAGAATCGGTGTCAAGGAAGTATGTGGGTGCATTTTCCTTTTCTGAAATTATGCTCGGAAACACAAAGCAAAAAACAACTAAACAACGGCGGCTCGTAACCATAAACCCGTAAGTTGTGTCCCTCTTAGGTTAGCGACTCTCGGTCCCTATTACTGAACCGACATTCCTATTGGCATAAAAAAAAAAAAAAAAAAAAAAAGAGTTAGAGTACACTAAAAAGTCGTTGATAGAATATTGATTCCTTGTTCTCGTGAGAAACTGTTGTTGCTGTGAAGAATTGTGTTGCCTCTGTTGGTGCATAAAATCAACTGACTTCATGATGCAGCAATTTCCCATAATGTGTTTATTAAGACCTATTTTCTCTCTCTCTCTCTCATTCTTTTTTTTTTGCTGTAACTTCTCACAGGGAATGATCACAATTGATACTTTTGTTTGGTTAGCTGCATCACACGCGCACACACACCTTCATGCTATTGTTCTGCATCTCTGTTAGCCTTGCAGGGGGCCTCCAGTAACTGATTCGGTGGCTGCTGGTGAGTAATGACTCATGATATGGCGGGGAGGGAGCCCTCTGATGGAATGTCTGGGAGAAAACCCCCCAGGGTCAGGCAAAAACATCTACTTTAATCCTCAGCAGGGACTATGCACCTCTAGATGACCACCCCCACACACCCAGATGGTTCCTTGACGCCCCACTCTCAGAAAATACACTACTTTTTTTTCTGACACAATGGCTTGTCACTGGAGTAGGACACTCAGAGATACTGCTTTTGTACTCTTGGCACTTTAAGAGACTGGGAATGTATGCCTTGAAAGAGGGACAAACTGTTACATTGACTGTTACCCACCCCACGGAAAACTCTGGGAGAACAGTCTCATTCAGATTTTTTGATTGCGCCCCTGTAGTTTTTGAATGATCAACTGTTATTTTGTTGGTTGACCTGAGTTCACCGAGACCTGTGTTGTTTGTTTGCATGACCTTATTTATAATCAGCAGAGCAAAAATATACACATGCAAGACTCTCGATAACATCGGCTAACAGCCTGAGCTAAACTTCCTCACCAACATATTTCTTGTTTCAGCATAATTCCTCGAAACTAATTACTCCTCTCCTATTAGCCAGGGCTTTTCTGTCATCTTGTGGCATCCTAGAGCATCACAGAAAGAACATAAAATGCGTAAAAAGGTGAATTCCTGCATAGCAAACGACAAATAGTCACGGGGACAGTCTATCCACTCTGACAATTTTTTTTCATCCGATTACATCATCCAGCTGCTCCAAACCGAGCAAAAAAAAAAAGTACCGTTCATTAGGGCTAACATTCCGAAATATGCTGCATGCATGAACAAAGGACTTGGGTGAACTTGAGTTGACGTGAGTCAGCCATCTCACTGACGGTAAAGCTTCACTAAAGAACGTATTGCCGACCATCTTTGATCACGTATCCTATGACGTTTCTGTTTGCACTCGTAGCACGTTTTGTTGGAACAGTCCACATTATCGGTGGGGGGGTGAGTCACTTGGATCCTGCCGCCCTAATAACTCACAGACTCAAAGGTCAGTTACAGAAATACCACAGTGGCACCCTAGACAACACACAAGCGCATCACCCTAATTAAATATCACGGTTGCACATTTCTGTTAACCTTGTGCATACGCTCGTAGTTAGATACTATATATATATTTTTTTTAATGCTATGATTCTGGTTATCAAAGTTCCCCACGTCCATATACCATAACATCAACACATGTATAGACAGACTTACAGGGATATATTCTTTCTCCTCTGCGGTAAATGACCACGACCACCAGTGATGCCAGTAATGCGTTACTCTAATATATCCAATTTTTACTTTAACGACTAATTTAACATGCTACTTTTCTCAGAGAAGTAATCCGACTACAGTTACTTTGTTACTATGGTGCTCACTGAGTGTTATCTAGCTTGAAAAACACTGCCGATACCTAAAAATAACAATAAAAATATGGACTCCAGAACAGAGAAAGACCCACAAGGCTGTGCGACTGTATGAGGACCGCAAATGTCATCGTTATATTCCCGCACACTAATCCTAACCTCGTAAACTCACCTGTCGGGGTTGTCGTAAACCGAGGACCACCTTGTTCGACAACCCCAATGAACATTCCAGTACTTGCGGTTATCCGAAGCTGGCGCTTTTAGCTAATGCTAATCAATGCTAACGTTGCAGCTTTGCTTGCCTTTTAGATTTGAATTGAAAGTGCTTCCGAGTAATCGCCAGCCATCGCTTGAAAATAGCACTCCTTATCCCTGCCTAGCTTGGAAGTCATGTGCGGACAAACCCTAAATTGGCGGAATTATGACATCACAATTTCAAATAGATCACTTGCGTACATATTTTCAGAAGTAGGCAGCTAAGAAAAAAAACAAAAAACACTTGGCTGTGTAATTTCAAGTAAACACCCTGTAGTCTCAACTACTTCCATATGAGCAATCAAAAAGTAAACGCACCATAACATGACATGCACAAGTAATATGTCAAGACCAGCCTTTATTATTTCATTATAAAGATGCATTTCACGAGCCGTCGCACTTTGCAAAAACACCGTCTTAACTCGAACGCTGAAATTACAACCTTCTCTAAACGCTCTGCTATTTAAAGCCTTTGAACTGGGCTCTGCCCGACTTTTGTATACTGTACAGTAAGAAGTGGCTTCAAGGCTGGGAGGCTTCCAGTCCGCACAGAGGGCTTTCATCTTCTCCTAACACACACAAGTAGCAATCTAAGCATTTGAGTAAAAGCCATATGGAGTCGTGGTCGTCCTCAGTTTGAAGTAATCCCTTGTAGCATGCTGCTAACGCAGCAGAACCAAGCCTGCCGTCGACGCACGCCTGCAAATCCGACACCGTTTCCGATATCCAATCTCACGCTAATGGTGCGCTCTATCCTCTGCGCGGTCTCCCTCGCTTCCCAAAATCCGTCAGAAATGCTGCGACTCCCATGAAGTCCTTTTTTCGAATCCCAACCTGTCATCGCCGGCGATTGTATGTAGGTCAATCTGCTTTGCCTCATCCAAAGCCACGCAGATATGTGGCCATCATAATAATATTACATGTCCATGCAGTCAATGATGCTTGATTGGACGGCCGCTAACATGTTCGGGAAAATTGACTTTCATATGTTATGTTTGACTGTTTTCAGAGTAGTGATGTTATACCAGGATGTTTCCCTGTTGATAAAATGAGCAGCATGACAAATTGTTGCTCTTTTCAGTATGTTGTGCGGACACGCTTGAGCCAGTGGCTATCTATAATCCATTTTCTGCTGTTTAGTCAGTGAGCACGCAACGCAATGGCGTCGCTGTGTAATATATCACATGTGCGGCAGTATGTTACACAAGTGTCAAAAGGTATCCGGATGAAATAGCCTCCCGTCATGACCCGTCTCCAGAGGTCATGAAGCAGAGCCTGGGCAGAACACGTTTTCCAAACCAGCGACTGCTATGAAATCCTCTTTTCTTACAAAGTTGCCGGAGGAGCGAAATCATTTGGCAACTGTCACTGAGGGTTTGTGTGCGGGCCAAGTTCGCTCCGAGCAATTTGTCAAAGGAGTGAAATGTTTTTGTCCCATGGAGAAGCTGTGATCTTCTCTTCCTCGTGTTTCTCTTTGAGCCCACTTCTTCTCCTTGGACACCCCCCCCCCCTTTTTTTTTTCTTGTCACAGCTGATGTTTTTGGCGCAGCAAATCACACAGACCCGCACCCAGCGCACACACGCGCGCTCTCCTTTTTGCGCTTTTTAATTCTCTGCAAATTCCACACGTCAAGCGGAGGGCGAGCACGTGAGCGAGCGATTCCCGACTCGGCTCGCCGGATCGCCACCTGACATGTGAGGAGGAATGCAAAGCGTCTACGGGGACAAGAGCCGAAAGAGTCTACGATGGATGGAGAGAAGCGAGCGGAAGGAGTGAAAACAGCACGAGACCAAGCCTGGGGATTCAACCGAAGCGACGCGCTGATGACGCGAATCGGTGTACTCACATCTGGAACAGCTTCTGCAGCTGCACCTGAAGGAGGACTTTTGCTCTTTTCCTGTGTTGACCTCTTTAAATTGGAATCTCTCTGGAGCGCCGAAACGCTTTCCCCTTTGTTCAATTGAAAAAGAAGAGGACGCAAACATGCAAGGTAGGAATGAGAGATCTCAGATGCTGGAGGAGTGAATAACGTTGCACACAGGAGAATTTAAGAGTCTTTTGAGACAAAGATTGTGTAAGTTATGGCAAAGCTCGTCCCGCTACTCCACAGGTTTATGCACACACAGGCAGTTTGTTTTGGAGAATGAGCCCAGGAGGCCAAGCCAGGAGAGGAGAGCACCTTCCAGAGAGTTAATAACCCCCCACCCCCTTGACTTCCCAAAAGTCCCCTCCCTCCACCGGCCTCCCAGCCTACCTGCACCAGTCACAACACGCTGGAGACCCGCGGGGAGCTCTGAGAGTCCCGAGGACACAGGCGCAGAGACTGACTGAGATCCACCACCGCAAGATGTCAAAAACCTCCAGGCTGGCCCGGCCTCCCTCAGCCGGCGCCGGATCCAGGCTGCCCTCCCCCAGGAAGGAATGCCCTGGCACAGCTTCGTCGGCCGGTCAGGCCCGGCTGCAGAGTGTGGGCGAGAAGCTGATGAGGGCGGGCACGGACAGTGTGTTAACAAGGCAGAAATCACTCATGGACAAAGCGCAGAGCGAAACCCAGGCGGAACAAAAGGTCCTAGGTGAGGCTGGACCCACCGTGGAGTCAAACCCTCAGAAGAGTAAACCCAGCACGCTTAAAGCAGCAAGCCAGCATCACGGCTCTGTACACAGTAAGTCATCGTCTCAATATCATTCTGGACTCATTCAGTAACTCTGAAACTTGAACTCAGCCCTTCTCGTCTTTCAAAGTTGTTCTGTTGTTGTTGGTTAAATTTGGCGATCAGGGCTTTTTCGCGTGCCTCCCTTTAACATTGGCCAATAGTCATCTTCTTAGCCTGAAGCAAAGGAAAAATTAATTTGTCAAGCATCTGCTGCATCAACCTCAAAAGCCGCACGAACACACTTGTTGTTGCAGGTCATTTTAAGATATGAATTAAAATGACAACAGTAGTTTTTGTTGGAAGTTTGCTCATGCTCATGCTTTGCTCATGGACCTGAAGATGAAAACCTGTTTGTGAGTTGCAGTACAGCTACCCCATTTATATAAGTGTTCATGCGTATTTGGCTGAATTTTTCTATGTCAGTTTGATCCATGGGAAACTTTTTAGACAAACATCGTGGGTATGCTTGTCCCCAGTTACCATCGCCCTGGTCCGTCCGGCACACTAAAATCGAAAAGGGAACCGTTTACGCTCCAGTGAATGCAGCAAATATTGCTGCGCTTCAGTGGGACACTGATTACGAAGGAAGTTGCGTGCTCTTGAAGAAAGGACTCTTATCATTCCCTTTTGACTCTTTGATTGTACTCCCAACTCTGCAGGGCGCCAGCTTTCACTGTCGTGTCGGGGTCACACTCACATTAGGAATCTCACCAAGTTTCGAAATGTACTTTAAGTGTTTGACTGACGGATCGTATATCTTCCTGTCAGCCGCTCTCAAAGAAATCAGCGGAGGAAGGTAGGCTTCAGTCTTTGGGGCGGATGGAGGCAACCGAAAAGGGGTGAAGTTAGTAAGAGAGTGACAGAAGGAGGTCAGGAATGTGAGCAGGGCATGCTGGGGAATCAACAGGTCTCCAGCCCTGCCTGTGAGTGAATCCCTCCCCGTGGTTAAAAAAGCGTGCTTGTGGGTTACAAGGGGGCAGGTTTGTACTGGAAACCAGATGTTTCGTGAATACAAATTAGGATTGTGTCTCTTTGTGAGGGTCTTCACTTCGGTCCCAGCCCCCCCGCCCCATCAGCCCATCTTAATCCTTCATGCGCCTTCTCCCACTTACTCCCGTTTCAGTTCTTTGTACTCAAGAAGGATTCTTGTAGAAAGATAAAGATGCATCCAGCCGTAGAATACGCAAAAGGTGACCAAGAACGGGATACACTTCTCCGGTCCCCAAAGGTGCTGCTAGTTCCAGGACAAGATGGCAGCTGAAAGAAAAGAACTACGGGGTCACGTACAAGCCAAAGACAATAAGAGCACATGACAGGTGACATTTCCACTGTGTGAAAGCTGAAGAGCTGACCGCTGGTTGACACAGGGCCCAATTTCAGACCTCTTGGGAGTTATTCTGTCACTGGAAGTGGGGTAGAAGGTTCATCTAACTTCTGGTTGGAAAAAAAAAATAAAAGAAAGAAGGAAAAAGAAGTACAAAGCCAGCAAGGTGCGGACTCGCAGGCACCGTGGACTTCGGCTTTGTGGACCTTGACCAAAGGATTGCTGTTTTCATTTCATTCATTCTCAGTTCTCTTCTTGCTCAACTTGAAAGTAACTTAGCCATTGTATCACAACGTGGGCCCTCGGGTTATCGTGCCCCATCGTGCAAGGATTTGTTCACATGAGGCTCTGAAGATGCAGTCAGGCGCGTTTCTGCGATTAACTCATCTCTTAGCGAGCGACTTCAGGGGGTGAATCATCAAAAGCAGCTGAAAACTTGCTTGTGTGAACTCACGTCTGCAACGTTTGTCAGCAAGCAAGTCGTGGCGTGATTGAAGTGCTTCATTGCGCAAGGTGATGACAAAAGGTTTGGATTTCTTTTGTTCAGACAAATGTTATTTGTCCCCCCGATAAAGGCAAGAAAAGAGTGATGACAACACATTTTTGGAAGAATGAAAAAACTATTGGAATCGGACTGCTCAATCGTGTGATTACAGTTGCTACTGCCTTTTTTTTAAAAAAAAAAAAAGGTTTTAATATCTATGACTTCCCAGATTGTCGAGCAGTTTACCTGTGAAAAGTGCAACAAAAGTGACCTTTTCAAGACCTTTTTTTTTTTTTCCAAATGCCACGTGTAAAGATGGGACAATGCCTCTTGTAGAAGAGAAGCCCAGTGAGTCATTAGAGACATTAGATTACAGTATGTGGGCTAATGGTGCGTTCATGGGCCTGCAGTCTGGGTTTGCAAATGAGTGGCCATGACTCATCCCTCGAAACAGAAACAGACGAAAAATCGGGCGGCTGAGCAAGAAGAAAGAGTGTTGCTTATGTGATCACTCATGAGTGTGTATTGTAAATTCTCCCCACCAGGACTGCAGTGTTTTTCTTCCGGGGGTGTAATTTGCAGTGGGGTTTTTTTCCTCCTTGGCTCCTGAGGCAGGAGACTGTCGAGGTGATTGGCTGCAGCTGTAGAGTGAATTCAAAACGCAATCTAATGGAAGACCACCATGGTGTTGAGCCTCCATTTGTTGAATTTCAACTGTTGCGTTGTCAAAAGTTGGGTTTGGATTATGTTCAAAGGCTTTCCTAACAACTATTCAATTGATTATTATATTTTTGGGAGTAACACTTTCATTCACATTTGCAGCTCAAGCTGTCTGAAGTACAAGTCAGGACCAACTGACCTTTAGCAGACACTTTAGTCGCTACGTACAACAAATCATCTCTCCAAAATAGAAGATTGTTTGGTCGAGCTGGTCATCTCAAAAACTGAAATGAAACAACTCCACTTCCCTGCATAGTGTTATTCCCCCTTTTCAGTCTTTCAATGACGAGGAGACCATTATGGTTTTGGTGGCCTTTTGAATGTTGCAAATGGCAATATCGCACTGAGGATGAAGTCCAAACATTTGTTTCGGATTCCACTGGATTCACATAACCTTTTATTTTGGCAAATGACTTTTGCATGTGAACATTATTAATATCTACTATGTCATTTCCACATAGAGGATGATATTAATGCATCGTTAAACCCGTTAAAATTTTATGAACTGCAGGCATTTGTTGAGGGTGTGGGTGTGGGGGGAGGGCAAAGGAAGAAAATTAAGAAACAGACGTTTATGACATCTACAGTGGATTTCAACACAGTGACTCATGGACGTA
Source organism: Filicampus tigris (assembly GCF_054856515.1). Classification (NCBI taxonomy): domain Eukaryota; kingdom Metazoa; phylum Chordata; class Actinopteri; order Syngnathiformes; family Syngnathidae; genus Filicampus; species Filicampus tigris. Next base: position 5,024,733 of record NC_141237.1, on the reverse strand, counting down.
AAACTTCACACGCCGGTCGTAGATTGCGGCATCCCGCCTCTGTTTCATCTCTGATACAATGTTGGAAATTGACCGCAGCCCCAGTCCCCATCGAGACCAACTTGGGAAAATGCCAGCTTAGATGATGGCCAGTGTGAAAGAGGCTAGTGTCCTCAAAGCTCACGTCCGAAAACCAAAGAGTTTACAACACCTGAGGCTTTTTTGTTACCGAGAAAATAAAGGCCCTCATCCACTTCTGTCCCACAAACAGGATGCATATAACGAGGAGTGTGTGTCAGATTTATTCCCGACGCATTGCACTTGGAGCAACTGCGAATAAAATCGACTTCCTGCCCACCTTTGAATCTCCCTCAAGTGTGTGACAGCGAGAAAGTTTCTCGGCCCCTTCACATAATTGCTCCTCTGGGCTCCTTCTTCTTGCACCTGCCAGCCAGCGCCCCCTGCTGTGAAACCGATAAGATTTTAGGTTGGCTCACGCTTCATCTTAACGTAGCCTGAAGTCTTGTGTAGAGTTACGTCAGTGTGTCACGTGACGTTTATACTTTTATCCCCCTGTGCATGACGCGTTCAATTACAGTAGTCTGTTGCGGAGAACTTTAGACAAAACACCCAGACGGGTTTGACCCTCCGCTTCTCACATCCCTTTTGTGTAAACCACAAGAATCATTGATTTGGGGATCACCTCCACCCTTCCATTTGGTCTTAGATCAGGGGATTTTTTGAGAAGGGAAATAATACGCTTCGGTCGGGCGATGAAGTCAGTGGAAAGACATTCAAGCTTGTCAACCAGGCAGCTGAGACGCCTCGTTGACGCAGCGTTTCAGCCCGGCTGTGTCGCTAAGCTGCGGGGGGGGAGAATGCGGTGGGGGTGGATTTGTGCTGAGCTGATGTTAACAGCCGGAGGTTTAAATTACTTCAGAAAACTGGGAAACATTTGGTGACGTACCATTCGTGCTAATGTTTTGGTTTTGCAGCGTATTGTATTTGGAAGTTCATTTTAGCCTTTTTGCAGTTCGCTAGTCACAAATTCATTCGCATATTTTTGTGCTTTTCTGTAATCTCCCAGGTTGCCACAAATGGCGCCAAAGCACTGGCTAATAGGAAAGTAGTAATAAAGTGATGTTTGGATTGCTAGTGGAAGTTAAGGAAAGCCTTCGCCCCATGTGTATGTAGACGGCCAGTTCTGAAATTTTGAAAACAAATCATCTAAAAACCATTTATGAAGGTTAAAGTTGTAAAATGAGTTGGCGATCATATTCAAGGGTTTGGGGATTATAGTTTATGGTATGTTTGTGATTCAAACTCTTTATATAGGTAAAAGAAAACCTGTGCAGATGACCTGGAAAAAAAGAAAGAAAACAAAACAAATTTAAGCAAGCGTATTGATATTGTGACAGTAAGTTAACAATTCCTCAGGCAATTATGCTGTTAGACTAACGATATGTGCCCTGTGATTGACTGGTGACCACTCTAGGGTGTAGTCTGCGTCTCGCCCAAAGTCAGCTGGAATGGGCCGCATCTTACGCATGACCCTAATGAGAACAAGCTGTATAGAAATTCGATGGCTGTTTTTTTTTTTTTTTAGACCATCTAGCAAGACAATAATCTGGTAGCCCGTGGTAAAAACAAAACAAAAACGTGTGTCGTTGTAGCGCCTTCATGCGTTTTGCATTACACCGCAAGACAGAAGAGCAAGTTCAAGCTTGTGTTAGTTCTACTCTGCGGTCGTGTGTCTGTCCCCGTAGGCTACGCCGAAACAGATGCACAATTTCATATCATTTCTTGCCTCCCGGCGGGCTGAGCGTCTCTGATTCCTGTTTGTAAAGTTTCAGCGCCCCTCTATGGTCGAGTTTTGAATGAACCTTGCCTGATGTTACAAAATGTTACAAATCACCCTCTGTCAGAAGGAAAAGCTTGCACTTTGTTTCACTTGAATCAATCATCGTTACTGTGGTCGACACCCTAATATCTCTGACTTGTAGCTTTTGATCCTGTGGGATCTTTGCAATTAATAACGTTGTAGGAATGGAAGTAAATAATCACTTCTGTGAGGGTGGTTGACTTCTATTATTACAATTCCCCCCCCCCCCCCCCCACAGGAAATAACATTTACCAAATCAATCAAACCGTTGCTCTCATAAAGCCTTTATTAGCTGTTCAGGCATTGTTTTAAGGAACAATTACCATTCTTTACAGTTACACAAGCCCAAAGAGGAGTTAACCACTGTATAATAAAATAATTACAGGCAATCCCTTTGAAGCCCTCTGAAAGGCAGAGCAAACAAGCGATGCTTTTCGTGTTAGGCATTAGCCATGCTACTTGCTATTCACGTTAGCCTCTGATTGGTAATTGTCTCAATATGTAATTGCTGTTAAATGTCTTGCGATAAGACTGAGAAGCCGGATGCTTTCCTGAGTAGCTTTAAGGTCTATTCTAGGCCAAAGAATAAGCAAAACACAAATACTCGCATGACTTTTGGGGCGTTCGGTTCACGCGTACTTCTTTTGACTGAACGTAATCTTTAATTAGTTGACCTTGTCTTCCTTTTCCTCCGTGCGCTGTTTACGCTTTCAGGGAGAGCTTATTCATCGTGGCAGGGGGAACCGAGCGTTTTCCCGGCTGCGCATAATGTCAAAACACATTTGTTTGTTGTCGCGCGATTGCGCCCTGGAAGGCTTTGGCAAGCGAGCGTTACTTCTGTCAGTGGTAAGTCGTGAGGTGCAGCTCATGATGGAAGTGACAGCTGGCAGTTCATTTGATGTGCAAGCGCCGTTTATCAATTTTTCACGGCTGACACTTTTCTCCAGAGAACCAATAAAGGGTGCCATCCTTAAGTAATTTGTGTCTTTATGTTCAAAGTACCGTTTTAAGATTGACATGTTCAACCAATTAAACCCTTTCAAGCCCGAGAGAAACTATGAGTCATATCATGAGAAAGAGGTACACATTTTGTATTCTCATTCCACTAAATCCACAAATGTGTAAAAGGTGTTGTTCTTGATTTGATTTGACAGTTGACAACAGTTTGAAGCATGTTCTAATGACACCCACTGGATTTAAGCGGAACTGAAACGACGGGGAAAATACAGTGTGATCTCTGAAAGTTTGAGCTTTTTGACATTTCAGTGCTTTTCGGTTAACGGTACAGCGGGAGTTGCGAGAACATGTTAATATTCAGGAGATGGCAAGGCAAGCCGGCTTTAGTGCATTTCATACAGTCCAGTGACTGCTTGCCGAGAAACGATAATGGCGCAATGTTCCTTGATAATTGTAGCCTTCAGTGTACGGTCTTGGGCATCATTACCTGGCATTGGTAAAGTCATAAGATAGTGTTCAAGTTTCAGGAAAATATATTTCTGTGCATTTAATTCCAGCTTTTTTTTTGTTTTTTTGTCTTAGTTGTCAAAAGCCGAACTTTCCAACCCACCACATCCTCCCCAGCCCCCCGTAAAAAGATTATGAAACTGGCTTTAGAGCGGAGGGGAGCAGCTCACTAAGGGCTTTGGCTGATTTCAGGCTAAATATACGTAAAAGGCAGCTTGGTCCATGGGCTAGAGGGGGGGATCAGGGGGATGGCAGCCAAGGCCTTTTAGGCCCTTTTGATTCTCGTTCTCACTCTCCATATCAGTTTGGTAGGAACATGCCCTGCAAGCCAAAACTAACATGAGCCAGCAAGAGTCTGACTTTTCGTTTTTTTTCCCGTGGCTTTGAACTCTGTTTGGATTCAGTGAAAAACACAAACAGCCAAGGATCTAATTTTGTGACGCTTGCTTAACTGAGGTCTCACGAGGTTCGGAGAGCCATGGTGCTATATCCTGCCGTCTTGCGCTAGCATCTTTAGCTATAAGCGTTGCTAAGAAAAGGCAAAAAAAAAAAAGAAGGGAAACACAAACCTGGAGTTAATTCCGCTTAATTGACCGTATCTTAACAGAGGCAGGACAGACAACAATTTTGCTGCGAAAGAGCTCAGATATGTCCAGAACTGGAAAATCCTCAGGTCTGCTTTGTTTGTACATTGAGTCTGTGCCATATATATGGAGAAATTCTGACTTTACGAGGCAGCGTAAACCTGCCGCGTCTCTCCTCTTCAATCTGCTGACATTTATGTGGCTGAAAGGCAGCCATCTGTCACTTGACTCTATTCGCACCGACGCAGCGCAGTCGACTTCGGTCTCGGCCGGCTGGCGCAGGTGGCTCTTTGACAGCGTGACTGCGACAGAAAGTACACCGAGATTCCAAAAGTGAACAGCGAGACATGTAATCCTCACCTGCTCACTCTGGCGCTGTCAAATATTTCGGTTCATTTTGTGTGGCTTGCCTTTCAGCAAGGCGAGGATTTATCTGGCAGGGATTAAGCAGTGAGTTCTTTGGCCTAACAAGAGAAGAGAGCGAAGCTGCCGTTTTTTTTTTCCTCAAGACGACGCAAATATTGCACCTGCCTCCCTTTTATGTTCTCCGGAAAATCACTTGGAGCCAACTTTATGATAGGAACGGTTAGCACTTTGGCGCTGTATGTTGGCATTGAGCGGAACACACTTGGCAATAAGCAGCGGTCTGCCAGATAGTTCACTTCTTCAGATATCTGTACTTTCTACTCCTTACATGCCAGAAGAGGCTTTTCAACATCCCTGGATGACAACACGACAAAGAAAAGACAAATAGTGAGAGATACAGTCAAACACGGTTTAGATCTCGATTGATGGATTGATTCAGATCTTGGGGACTTGTAAGGCGGAAAAAACAGGGACTGCAGCGACATGGAGGACCTTGTCAGTTCAATCCCGACTATCCTGTCAGCGTTCGAGTCCAGCGGTTCTCAGCACGAGCGCTATGCAAGTTGATAAAAGAAGGGAACTGTTTTACTTTTAAGTACATTTCAGAGTCTGCTCTTGAATCAGGACTGCTACTTTGACCACTGTCCTTTTTTCGACTGAAGACAGAATCTACATTGCATTTGTCAGTCGTGCACAAGAGAAGAGGGTCTGTGCAGGAGGTAGCCCCCCAACCCATCACCTCCTCCCCTTCCCTCACTCCAACATGTGGTGCCCAGACTAAACAACAAAGATGAATGTCTCTAGAATCCAACCTGGCAAAAGAGGTGCTGCAATCTGCCTTGTGGCTCCACTGACTTGCGTTCAGGGGACAATTAGGGGCTGCTTCTGGAACAAAAACATGAAACGTGGCTAGAAAAGATAACGAGAGTGGCTTTTGGGTTTCCAGTGTCGTCTCACCACGAAGATAATTCCAGTTCATTACAAATGAGGTCTTATTTTCATAGTTTAGCATATCTGAGCTTGACTGCGACATCTTGAAGCTTCTCTCCGTTGTACTTTACCGCTATGGATCTGCTTGCTGTTGTCAAAACCAGGTGGGGCCAGGTTATATTTTTACCAGCTGGTCAACTAGTGTTCCACGTGGACCGAGGCGAGAACATGCGTGAAAGTAGAAAGCTGACTGTCCAAAAGGAGGAGTGAAAAGTGGCAGAATACGGTAACCAAAAGTGTTTCCGTTCACTGTCGTCGTTGATCTGTAGATCCCCTGCAGGTGACTCTTGGTTCTTCCTCCACCTCTATTGCTTTGTGGGTTCCAGGTAAATGATTGTCTGATCATATCGTCAGCTGGTTTTGAGAAGCAAGCAGCCAAGCAAATCACATTTGTGAGAAAAAAAACCCATTCCTTTTCCGAACTTTCATTAATCTGTTTACACGGGCTAAATCCTCCAAAGGTCAGATATGGTATATACCGTACTGTACACTTACCCAAAGCACTTGCATAAGTGGGGGGAGACTTACAAATGTCACATGGCCTTCTTTGTTTGTAAAGAATTCTCCAAGAACTACTATCTTGGACCTAATAAACATTTGAAAGGGGAACCACAATCCCAAGCAAAGGTGTCTCTCGGCTCAAGATGAACTGTGCCGCAGGTCAGGAGGTGTTAGCGCGGCGCAATGATGAAGGTGTTGACAACGGCAAACAAAAGCTCAGTGTGCTCCTGTCAACCTGCCTCCTCCCGCACGTCACCTCTCACCTCCTGGCCCCGCAGCCCCAAATCACACCTCCACCCCTCCATCTCTCTTCTTTTGCCAGGAAAGAGCGGGCCTGGCGGTCAATTATGGTTCGGTCCAGGCGGACAAGTCGGTAAAGGCGCCCGGTGTTTGGAATTCGGCAGCTCTCGGCTGGCCACCGCGGCTTGAGCCTCATTGAGGTTTGTGACGGTAAGGCTCGCAGGCTTTGGAGAGAAAGTTCCAGACACGCATGAACAAACGAATTCGGCTGCCCCCTTTCTAATTCCCCAAAAACAAATTTGTCCTTGTGAGACATTCGAGCTGGGAGTCGACCACCCTTTTCGGTGTGTATGTGATACCACACGCACTCTCTCTCGCAGGCATACATGTGACAAGCCTTTGCCAAACAATGGCTGAGCGAAAGGACTTGGGCGAGGAGGAGGAGGAGGGGGAGGAGGAGGAGGGGGGGTGTGCAGTTTAGTTGGATGACCTGATTGGAGCATAAACAGCAGCCCAGGAAGTGCTGAAGTAAGAAAGCGAGAGAGAGAGCGAGAGAGCGAGAAGGAGGGGAGGCAGTGGGAGTTGGGAAAAGTGTGCCGATCCACCGGGAAGGAGCGGAAAAAGTTTTGGGGATTGTCGTTTTTCAACACATTCAAAAGCAAAGGTGAGTGCTCAGACAATTCTGAAATTCCTTATGACAAACATTGTCATTTTCACCTCCATGGCAAAGGGAATTCCCTTGAGGGGTCTTTGCCTTGCCTGCTTGGTTGCTTTCATATGCTTCTGAAAGCTTGTTTTGCATAGCAGTTGCTTTTTAAAAAAAAATGTATTGTATTTTTTTTCACCCCTGATCTGAACTGCAGCCAACCATTCAGTAAAGGGAAAAAAAAGGAAGTGGGTTTCTAATGTGTGTGTGTGTGTGTGCGGCTGTGTCTAATTAAACTAATGGGAGTGCGGGGTGGGGGGGGGGGTTTATGTGGACTCAAAACAAGAGATTGTGCAAATGAAGTGCGATAGCTAAACTAAGCGTTTTGGTTGCATGCCATTGCCTTCCGCCGCCGCCGCCGCGTAGTCATCACTCCTGAGAAGCTCACCTCCCCTCTGTGGATCACGAGGAGGCTGACAGTAAATGGGTGACTGCGGCTCAGGCTCGCATGAGATTTGGACGTGCGCGTCCAAGTTTGCTCACGGGGGATCAAACGGACGGCCAGATTTTCCCACGGGGGGTGGGGGGGAAGATGCGCTCCTTGCTCTTGCAAAGTTATTCCGCAGCCTCAAAGACATTGGGCTGCTGTCATCGAATTTGGGACGTTTCCACGAAGCGGCATAAGGATACGGCACAAGAATGGACACTAAGTTAAGGGTGTGTTTAGGACTTTCCTACTGTGTTGGGGGCGGTAAACAGTCCCTTCCAACTGGTCCTACCATGAAAAATGACTAATTGGCGCCACCAAGAACTGATTTTAGTTTTAAATCAACAAATGTGCAGCATTATGAAACAGTTAAATATGATTTTAAACACATCTTAAAACAATACCCTACAGATGATTTGACTTAGGAAAAAAGTGCCCTTGTTTGAAGACTCTCCCAAATGACACTAACAACCCAGGCTAAACCTAGCTCCTCCTTGACATACTAAGCTGCTCTCTAAATCGAGATTTAGCGCTTCAAACTGCTTCCTTGAGATAAATCCTTATTCAGAAAGGGCTTTGGTGCCATCTTGTCATTTTTTTAGTGCTTAATAGAAAGAGCACAAAAAACATGAATAATTTACTTTGACTAGCATTAGTATAGTTCCGCAGGCAACTGTAAAATTGCACATTGAATGAAGTCTGAACCAGACATGCTCAGAAACAACATTAATGAGGAATGTCCTGTAATTTTGGGCTAACGTTTTTCAAGAGATACATGGACCCTGCATCAGAGTGGAGACAGTCAATTGTAATACTGCAAGGCTCAGAGCGAAGGCATAGCAACAAGATATGCTAATGTTAGCATGTGTGTGTTTATTTTCTTGCTCTGTATCCTCAAATGTTAAGTTATCGCGAAAAAAAAGGGGGGGCAGTGCCCATTTGTAAGGTTACTCTGCAGATAGGACAGAGGTGAAAAGCTCATCACTTGACACTTCTGCTCCTGGTCGTGCTGTAAGTAATTGTCGCCATCTGACAGCGATTTCATATGTCATACCAGATGCAGGCACTGACGTCATCGACTGTTGCAGTGTGAACGTTACAGCAATGTCCCAGATTTTCTGGTTATTGCCCTTTGTGGAGATCTGTGTGTAAAAGAGGCTTTTGCCTGAGATCTTTCCCTCAACAGTTAATTAAGTTAATCTAGAAATCTCCAGTTTTGCTTGAATAGCTTTTTTTCCACTATTCAGTGGATTTGCATCTGGAACACGACCCATCTGCATGGAATGTAAAGCTAAACCGTTGTAAAAATGTCATGAAACTGACTTATTGTCCGACTTGATGTTAAAAGGTCTCATCACTCTTTCGATGGTCTGGCTAGAAAATCCAATAAACGTAATAAAGCGTATACGAACACATACTGAGAGTCGGGCCATATTGAAGCATATTTCCCCCCCATCCAATCAAAGTCAGCAAAGGTCTGACTATTGGATGTGTCTGAAAGATTATCCTGAGTAGTTATCGTGTAGTGTGGGGAGGAGTTATTTTGTGATTGTGACGTGAACAAAACAGCCGAAATGACCAAATAGCCAACAAAAGCCAGAAATAAAAAAAGAGCAGATGTAATTTGTATAAATTAGATCACAAGTTCTCCCAAGTAAAAATATTTGTTTTCCTCATCGTGTGTGTGTGGTCTCTGACATTTTAAAAACCATTGAGAGCTTAAAAATCGGTAAATGTGCACCCTGCAAATAACATCCCAAACCCTTCTTAACAATGAGACGGAACCTCATTATTCATCATTGTGGTTGTCTCTCCAGAGTTTCCTGTGCGCTTTGCCCAGTGCTGATGTAGCGAGGAAACTGTTATTAAGTGTAAGCCGACGGCTGCCAGTTTAATTCAGCCAAGCCGTTCGTCTTTAAAAGCCATCATACGAGCCCTTTTGGTTTCACAAGCAAAGGCGAACAGCAGCTCGGGGAGATCAGCTTCTGTCTTGATTACCTGGCTCAACGTTTCTGATGGGCAGGTAAACACTGACCGTAGTCACGAGCCAACGCACGTGGAGTTCGACGGCCGCCGCGGGTCATTAGGAGGAGGTAGAAAGACACCTGGGCTTGTGGCAGGTCCGACCAGGTGTTTCTCCACCGGGCTGTCTGCGCTGTTATCCCTCGTCATGGCCCCGAGCCAACTCGCGGTCACATCGCATCGCCGCAGCGTTTCATCAGACCTCATTGCAGGGGGCTTTCGATTTAAGCTCCTTTAGCTACTTGAGTCAATGATGAGACTTAATGAGGCAACCATGAGGGTATTTGTTTGTGTGTGTGTGTGTGTGTGTGGGTTTTTTTTTTTAAAGACTAAAATTCAAAAGCAAATATTTTTCCTTACTCTCACGACAAGACACAAATGAGAGGTGGTAACGGTATGTCAAAAATCATGGGTCAGTACCTACCCACTAAAATGTTGGTTTTTTTTTTAAGAAGAGAAATATTACTCGATTATCTTCAACTGGGAGTGGCATTGAACAGCTTGACGCCACTTTTTTGAAGACTTATCCACTGTTCGCAAAAGTGTCGGGTATTGGGAAGCGAGTTGAGCTGAGTATACTGCCACCCTACAGCGCTTTTATCTCTCGTTGACGCTCGCAAAGTCAAAGCAAAATAATTGGCCGCTTGACGGCTCGTATCTCGAAAAACCACGGTGACTGCTGATCTTTTGTGAAACGCTAACATGTTCCGTTTTCCCCTCTTTAATTAGTTGCCGTGTAAAGATACTCAAAGACAAGTGTAGCTCTTTGAGAAGCTGTAAACATCATTTGCTATCATAAGACAGAAATGGTCGTAACACTTTGCCCCAGAGACAGTAAAGCAATAACGACCAGTCTCACTTGTAATGACTCATGAGTGGCCATCTTGTCTCTTCTTTCCCTTGCCCATTTAAAAAAAAAAAACATTTTTTTTATGAATATATATATCCATAATTGGTCTGGACGCTCACTGGAAACACTTCAAAGCAGTCAAGACCAAACAAAAATAGCCTCAAATGAATCTCTTCCTTTCTGGAGGATGACTTGGGCAGCCAACACCGATATGATTGTCCAAAGATTTAAAGTGTTTTACTTTGTTTTCCCAGAAATGTTATCTATGAAAAACATAGAGAAAAAGACACCTTTTGTTGACACACGGGTAACATTTTGTTTGCAGCATAATAGTGTTTGGTGCTGACAGAAAAAGCCACGGCATCGAAAAGCTGCAGAAGCCGGCATCTTATCACGATCCCTTTGCTTTCTTCGGATGTTCGTGGCCTTGTCACGTGCATCTGGGACTTCACCTCTTTGTTGAAGTCACTTCTATGTCCATCTCCCTTGTTGTTTGCCCCCAGGAAGACAAATGTCCTGCAGGCGTGAAAGGACACTGGCCCGGCACTCTTCTGGCGCTATTAACCTGCCAAGCTCTTTTTCTTCCAGTGTAAACATCACCCCACCTCTCTGACATCTATCCGCCCCTTTTAGAAGAGTGGCGAAGAAGTTTGCCATAGCTCCCGGTTGTTTCTCAGCGAACGGATTAAGGTGAAGGTCGTGGCCAATGACGAGGCCCCCAAAAAATCCTTGAAAGATTCATGGTGTAATAGAAGATGTCTTAAAATGGGATAATCTTCATAAAATCACTGAAAGCAATTAAACAAGCCGCTGCCCCTTTCTTTCATTTTATGCTTTCCTTGACCCACTTGTTCTCGACTCATTACCGCGACATGATTCCATGATTACTCCTCTGCCTGACAATCTTTCCCATCTGATCGGATTTAAGTGTCCATTCATGAAAATGCTTCCTGCTTGAATCCAACGCCGCGGGGATGTTTTTGTTGGCGAGAGCTATTTTAGGATGAAACCTGTCTTGTGTCTGCGCATGATGTGTTTGGAGAAGTCCTTCCTGCTCGGACTGATAACTCGACAGCACTGTGTAAATACCGAACTTGATGCAAAGTAAGCCCAATACAGTCCTTAAGGATTATACGACACACATCTTTTCTTCTAGGCCATTTGGGACTGATAACGCGCACGATGAGCCAAAAAACGTATTGTCGGACCGCGTTAAAACCCCAAACGAAGCAACGAATCGCAGATGTTCAGTCCGTGCGGCTCAAAACAAACACAGCTTCCTGTGTTCCAGAAAACGCCAGTGTTTAACATCGTGCACGTAGCGCTGGAGTTCCACCAGACCGTGAACATAAGTGCTGAAGTTTATTTGGAGTGGGCGCTACGTAAACGCTCCCGTCACCGTAAATTCCTGGCCGAGAATAAAAGCCAGACAAAAACGAGATAGATGGATCGAAAGATGCATCTTTAGCTGGTGTTGATTGGTTGCGGGCCGTTGGTTGCGCGTAAATTGTTGGAAATAGCCCCAGTCAATTTTCAGATGTAAAGGCAGTGAAAACATTCAGGTGACTAACTCTAAATGATAAAGCTGTACAATACAAAGATGGTTTGCATAACTAACACTGCCCGTTACGTAAATACAACAATACACTCGCGACTAGCTTGTTTTTCCTGACGGTCGTACTGTGTTTGCTGCAACTTCAGGGACTTTCAACTTCAATGTTTCCACAGTAGACAGGAAGGGTTTTGTGGTCTAAAAGTTGTTTTGCATTCAGATCGCCAAGTCTAGACTGCACCCCAGAGTACGTCTTTGCCATTCCTACTCCACCTCACAAGTCTACTGTTACAAGCGTTAATAAAAGCTAAACGATTCCCCAGTGTGTAAATATTTAAGTATGCTTTTTGCAGGCTTGAAATTGCATGCATAATAGGTCAGACAAGGTTCTTGTATAATTTCCCTCACAAGACGTTTTGGGAAACTGTAGTAAAGAGCCTCTTTACGGATATTAATCAGTATTGCGGAGCAGTTGTGGTGTTTTCTAGTCTGTCATTAGGTTTCTTGAAAGAAATTGAAGACTGTGGCTTGGCTTTTCCATTCCGCCAACATCCCACTACCTTACAGAACATTCCGTGACGTACCCAGCATTTCCATTCACTTTCAGAATGACAGGAAGAAGGGAGAACAGGACTCGCAAACCCACCGCAGGACCTTTTGTGTACTTTATCACCTTTGTTTTCGAGGTTTCCTTCCTGTCAGGTTTTCCTTTTGCTATGCTGTTTCCTTCTTGGCGGCAGCACAGCAATTTCCCCCGTTCCATTTCGAGACCAGACCAGAGCCACCGGGCAGCCAGACATGCTTAATCCATTTTGTGGACGGTGGTAAATGGTGCACGAAAAAAAAAATTGCCACGTAAACTAGTTCAACTAGTTCAACCTAAAGCTGTATTGAATTCGATGATACATTTTCCTTTTCATAATGCATATTTTTTGTCTTTCACCACGAAATTGTGGTTGGATGCTGAACTGCACAAGTGTTTTGTTCCAAGTTAGCAAGCTAAGCTAACATGCTAAATACGACTCATGAAGATTTTTTTGCTCCGTGACGCCACTCGTCCAAGATGTTGAAAGGAAACGTTTTATGGTGAGACCAGTTACTATCTGCGGTGCGAGAAAGCTAAGCTAACCAGCTCAGCTAACAAGGCTTTTTGTCATAAGAGATGCTTTTTTTTCAAAGAAGTTGAAAGAAAATTTGGGGTTGCTGTTTTTCCATTTCCAAAATTAAAAAAAACTAACAGATAAATTCAGGCTGTGGATGAACGACAAACTCACCCTTGTCTGCTCCAAGATAACCATTGTGACATTGGTGCCTTCAGATTTTGATGTGATCCGTGACCACGTTCGTATCTCAGATCATCTTTCCCTATTGAAATGAATGGAAATTGAGATAATCCATTCCGTTTTTTTTTAGAAATCTGTACTTTATAAAAACAGACATTGTTAGTTAGCATTTGGCCAATTATCCCACACACAGAAAGGACAATGTTTTTCTTGTTCTGTTTCCAAAATGTAGCAAGATGAATGCAGGATTTGAATTGACGCTATGCAGCCATCCACATAGTCAGTTGAATTCCTCCAGAACCAAAGGTCAGTTCCGCTCTGACTTGTTGAAGGAGCTTTTTATTATTAGACACAAACACATCCCGTTGAGTCCGTCAGCGCTGACAGCTTGATAGAGGACTCGCTTTGTGGAACCGGAGAGAGGCTTAATTATAGCCACTATCCCACTCTGGATTTACCGCCAGCTTATCCATAATGCATGGCTTACTCGTTATCAGCTGGCTCCCAATTAGGGGCGACCAATCATGGTAGTTTCATCACATATTTCCTCCACGCACTTTTGGGTAAACACAACGTTGGTTCACCAAAACCAAAGTTTGAGTTGCCATTGTCCCCTCCCATCCCACTAATTTACGGTGTAGTCACTGACAGTAATTGCAGGGTCACACCAGTGCATAAGTGCCAACTTTCTCAACAACGTATGGCAAACTAACTTGAGCATGATATCGCAAGCAGATTTGACCTCCAGGAGGTACGCACAGATGATCATTTTGCTGTTATGTCCGTATAGGGATTCAATACATTTTTATAGCCGACTGCTTTGTTGTGTGTGTGTTTTTTTTGTTTTTTTTTTTGGGTGGGTTGCTTGTTGCAGTTGGCAAAGCTTAATGAGCATCGTGTTTTAGAGCAAACCAAACACTAAAAGTTGTGGCTTGTAAATGCTGAACAATGCGCTGAAAGATACTAAAGTGCCGTGTTAAAGCTGAGGGGGACCATAAAGCCCGTAAAGTGATAATTTCCGTTGACCGCAAACAAACCCAATCACAGATTTGTACATAAATCCACCCGTTGTTGGAATGATAGTATCATTATTAATACAGAACTACAGCGATGCTTTTTGTGAGTCGGGTATTCATGAATGAGGCGGAAACAGTGTGTCGAACAGCGTGCACAATAAACCCAACAAAAGACATCAAGATGCCAGTAAACAATCGTTTTAATTGGGAGCGGTGAGACCTTCTTCAGGCTTAAAACCGTACCTCGTTAAAAAGGGTTATTTATTGCTGGCTTTCCAGTTTCCTGCATTCCATAAAAAGACAAAAAAAAAAAGACAACTATGCTACTCAAATGATGTCTTCGATGCAGCTTTGCCAGCGGGTTAAGTTGATGTGTGTGAGTAAAGGTTGTTATAGTTTAACTAAAACTGAGAAAACATTTTCATTAACAAAATAAACAAATTTTATACAAAATTTCAAATAAAATATTAGCATCGCTGTAAATCCGTAAATACAGAAGAAGGAAGGTCAGTTGTTTGAGAATTGGGGTTTAAGTTATTACACGATACTGTGTGACCTTTTTTTCTTGAAAAAAATCAAACTCATACTGAACGAATGAATAAAAACAAAACTAAAACAAAGCATTTTTGAAAAAAATGAAAACTAATAAAACCTAACAAGAGGAACAAAACGAAATAAAAACGAACTCGATTGAAAAATCCCAAACTGTTATAACGCTGGTGTGAGTTGGGCAAGCCATTGGGTGAGCTATCCAAGGAACAATCGTATAGATTGTAACTCCTCCCACCGTGACACTAGTCAGCCAATCCAATGGTTTGGTTCGAATCAGCTTTGCGAGTGGGTGAGTGCAAAGTTTTAATTGAGGATTTTAATTGAGACGGTGTTCTCTGTGACATATTTGTGGAGTGTTGGCTCATAAGTTTGCATCATGTCCTCCCTTGGAGGTTGTGTGTCCCAGTAAGCTGGATTCGCTGCTGCTTTGATCAGCGAAGAGTCCCGTCGCTAATCCTCTTGAGCTGTGGATGTTTGCCCGGGACACACACACACACACACACATTTTCAAATTGTGATTAAAAAACAGATGTGAAGGCCCCGCCAAAAAAAAAAAAAAATGTCAAAATAAATTAGATCGGAAGTGACGTAACACTTACGTGTCCAACTTCTGCTTTTCCCAATGTTGCAAGCCACGCAACCCTCCCCCACCAGAAACCCATTTCACTCACAGTTTTTCACTTGTGAAGATGGAATTTGTTGGCGTGCTTATCATGAGCAGGCCCACAAAAAAAGTTTTGAAAGACCCATTCCCAAAAAGAGACAGGAAAACTACCATTTTGGTTTGAAGTGATCTTTTTCCAGTTGTTTTGGCCATTTCCAGGGTCCTTCAAAGAAAATTCAGACCCCAAAGCCAGTTTCACTTTTCACCACTGTGAAATTTGGTAGGAATGTCTATCATGATAGACCCACAAAAAAGCTCAATAACCTATGCTCGAAAAGACACAGGAAAGCAGGCATTTTAGGGTCTTTTTGACCATTTCGGCAACAGGACACAGGCTGGGATTTGGGAAATGTAAATACGCTCACCTAGTCAGTAGCCCTCATCTTTTAAATGGCTCACGGGGCTTAGCTGCAAATCGCTTTCGCGTTAGCTTTGAGCGCTAATAAACAAGCGGATGGGCTTTTTATCCCGATGCATTCGGGAGGGTGGAAAAACGTCACGAGAGAGGAAGGAAAAAAGAAGGTTCAAGGAGGAAGAAAAGGAACGCCACTTGAACGTCAGTTCAGGCCCTCCCCTGCATTACATCACTGGGATGCTTCGGCACTGATGACATCGTCGAGTTTGGGGAGGGTGGGGCCGTCCCTGAGGATGATGTCATTAATAACCAATCAGACCATACCTAAGAGCCTGGTAACGTCTTGTTTCTGCTCTCGCTTATGGAGCTGTGGAGCCTTAATGTCTAACGGTACACTTTGCACTCAGATTTATGATCATAATAACAATATTTGACTCCATGTGCATCATGCATATTAGGCTGCTGAAATACGGCGGAAATGTGAATATTCATTGTAGAGCACGTTGATTATTGTGTACGCATTTTGCCGCATACCGCTTGATGAGTTATGGCATTTTCCTGTATTGAATCATAAATATTCGGAGGATGAGGAACGTTGTGGATCTTTAGCATTTAAGAGCGCAACTTAAACCGTGATGCTTGATCCGTACCGATCACGGATCAAAATGATCCGCTGCACCACTACAGGTACGCAAAGGCGCGTTGTGACGCATCAGTGATTCTGAAAATTCTGTTCAATTCATTACTTAAAATAACTTGCTTCATGAAAAGCATTCGAAGTCATTTAACGGGTTGTTAATAATCCAATAAGTCTACTTTTTCGTTTTACATTCTAATGACAAAATTCCATTAAACTGAGTGTCATCTTCATTTTACACTTGACAGCTACGAATTTTAAAATGCACCTTTAAACTTTTTTCAACCTTCGCGAGCCTGTTCTATATGCGTCTGATTTTTAAGTGGTCGACATTTTTATCTGAAGTAGCCTAGCTGCCTTTTTTTTTTTATTTTTTTTTTTTAAATAAAGATTTTTAATCCAGATCTCCTCAGTGGTCTTCTGCCCTCCATCCTGAGGAGCTTATAGCTTCCATAGGAAAACTTGAGGCGACTGAACTTCTCAGCTCCAATTCCAGGGCGGATTTCCTCCACCCGGCTGCAGCTGTTCCATGCATTTAAGCCCCCTCTCCCCACCCCCAAAAACCCACCACCGCCCACACCCCTTCTCGATGCCACCGGCCTCGCCGCGTTAGCCCGGGCGCTGCCGTTGCCACGGGAGACCGGCGAGGCATCCGAGTCTATAAGGCCCGCTTACACATGCTCACGCCACAAGTTAATGAAGTGCACACTAAGAAACACGGCGACTCACGAGGCACTGCTTGGTTAATGAACGACAAAAGGCTGCGAGACGGACTCCCTGATCACTTCACAGCATGTGGACCGATTAGTTGCTCAGAGGTTTTGTGCCGAAGACCGGAGTCGGACAATATGTGAAGGAAGATGTTTGCTTGTGATAGAAAGAGAAAAGCCCTCTGTTCCCCAAACGGACACATTATAGGCTTAAAAAAATACTGGGAAGACGACTTTGAAAAAAATAGTCGCTCATTACGTCGCAATCTTGGGGTCGTAATCGGATTATTTTTCAAAATCGTTCAGCCCTTAACTTAGTCTGGCTCAAACGATTCTCCTGACACACAAACACACACACACTTCAAGAAAAACGCACCTTCTTGACTTTCAGCCTACTGTGTCAACAAAACAGGAAGTGGCTTTTAATTGATGGGATGACTGGAAGGGTAAAGGTGACACCGGTGAAGTGGACAGTTTTACTGGGCCTCGGTCCGCACGGGACGTGGGCTTCCTGCCGCAAATGAAACACATGTTCTCTTTCAGTGTTTCTGACATGTTTTAATATACAGCCGACATGCGGAAAGACAAACAGAGACCCAGATGGGAAATATTTGATATTTCCCCGCATGTTAGTGTAAGAAATGAATGTGGCCAGGTCGCGTTGGGCGGGGCTTTGCGGCATGTCTGGTGTCGGTTACCTGTGCGGAAACGACTTATCTGGCCTGACTCCTGTGAGTGACATGTCACATTTGAGCTGCTTTGTCTGGAGGCTAGTCTCCGAGGTTGCCGTTTTGTGTGAAAGGCGCAGACACCGAACGGGAGGGATTACAGCGAACCGGCAATTTGTCGGCTTCTGGGCAAAACAATAATAGAGGCAGAGAAGTGAAGCCCCGTTCACGCTGCCTGTCAAAGCTGCTAATTACAGTGGAGTCAAAAAATATATACTGTAAGTAGAGTTCATAAAAAAAAAAAAAGTGTAAAAATTATGAGAGAAAGCAGCGGTTGATTAAATAAACTCCCCAAGCCATTATATAGGGAAACTTGTTATATTTAATACAGAGTTTCATTTGTATCAAAAAATCTCTAGCATAATAGTGCTGTTTTTTTTTTTTTTTTTTTTTCTTCAATGAATCCTCATACTAAACCATTGAGCAGCCTTTTTTTTTTGTCCGCGTCAGCACTTTGTGTATCCACAGGCTTAGTTGCGCAGCAGAGTTTGGCACGAGCACGCGCATTCATTCCTGCGTACAACCGGCAGGTGGAGGCTCGCCAAGCTGGATGCTCATACACAAACTCTGCATAATTCACTTGCAGATCCTTTGTGATGCTGTAAGGGAGGGGGCGTGAAAGGAGGTCACTTTTTTTTTTTTGAAATTTCCATGTGGAATGCTGAGGGGAGGAAGGTTTTAGGCTGTAATTTCTGCTTGTGGTTGGATACGTGGTACTCTTGAGAGCAGCGGCTGTCAAACTGGACTCAAAATCATTTCAGTTGTTCTGTTTTATCATTTAAAAGAGCGCCTACCTGCATAGAAATATAACCGACATCGTACAACCGTCGCTACGTGCCAATTCAAATCTCTGATAATGAAGGAACTCCGAACAGTCATTTGGAAATTGGAGCTTACCTTATTACATAATAATTAGTGACTTTTTTTTTTTTTAAATCTTGCACTCAACAAATACTCTATATGTAAATAAATCAATTAAAAAGCTAAAAGCAAGCATTAGCAAGCAAGTGCGTAGCATTGTTATTATGCTAGCTATGCACCATCTGTTCCTGGCTCCTGACAGCAACAGGTTGGAGCCTGTTTTCTCCGGAGGCTCCTGCCGACATTTAAGGGGATTGCAAGACGCCGACGCGTGGCCAGCAAAAACACTTTAGAAAAGTTCCCCGGCGAGGGTGGAAGTGGCGGCGGGGCAGACGCGCCCCTCTCTCGTTTCAGCCGTCAGGTGCTGAGTGGCCCGTGCCCTCGGCCCACCGCTCCCAATTACATGGCCCACAAACTCCCCCATTGATCGCGTCGCCTTCCGCGGACCGCCGTGAAGGTGCGCCAATGTCGCGCCTTCTCCCCGCGGCTTTGGATCGATCCCCGGCTGCCACGGGCCAATGAGCTCATGAGCGTCGGCGGTCGCCTTAAGGGGAAAGATGTGCTCCTAATATCGCATTTAAGAGCAGACATGAGGAAAACAACAGCATCTGGGTTCTCCTACGACGTCCCTAATTGGGAACAAAGTGCTGTCTGGGCTTACGTGTTGATTTGATTAGACTTCATTGCAACTTCACCGGCTGCCAAATGCGGGGCTAAGTTTGGATGCGGCTCTGAAGTGTCCTTTTTGGGCCCACACCAAAGCAGAACACGATCATCGTGTGATCGCATGCTTGGCCCAGGGGGTTCACTTCAGTTCAGTCTGCCATCTTAAAGCTTCCGTTTCCGCTTCGTATATATACGTTAGGGAGTGAGCCCCAGCTGTCAACAGCAAAAAAAAAAAAGTAATTAACACGTACTATTAATAATCGACTGTATTAATCGTTTTTAACCCTGACCCTTGTCTTCGGTCCGTGCATTCCGGAAATGCCCCGATCACGCTTTGCTTACAAATGAACCGTCGTCTTACACACCAGGGTTCGGATGATAGCCTTTACGCTTAAGCAAAGACTTGCTTTTCCTAGAAAAAAAAAAAGTCCAAGGAATCAACATGACGGATGTTATTTTTTGTTGTTGTTGTAGTATTCTCCGCAATAGTGCTGACTGCGCTCGTATTGACACACACCCCACGCTTGCAGTCGGTCTTTCAGCCCGAGGGCGAAAAAGAGGCTGGTCGCACTTTGTCCTGGAATGCAGTTGACTTTCTAAATCCCCCCCCCCCCCCCCCTCGCCCCCCGGCAGTCTATCCTGGGGCGGCGGGGCAGGGCCTATCTCAAGCCCCCCTCTCTCCTTTTTTCCACGTGAGCTGCTCCTGGAATCTCTAAGCGAGCGAGCAAGCAGCCAGTCAGAGGGTCAACCGGAGATTCGTCCCCTCTCGCCTTAGGCTTTGGGTTGTTTTATTTTTTTCTGGGGGGGGGGAGGGTGGGCGTGGGGAATGCTGAAGGTGCAACGGAGGGAGAAATGGCAGATGAAGATTGTTCCTGTGCGGAAGGTAATGAGTTTCTTATCCTCACATACCACTCCGCCGGTGAGCGCAGTTCATTTCGAGTTTGTTTTGTCTGCTGAGTGTAATTTAGTGAGCGGTGAGGGGGAACTGTTTGGGAGTTAAAAATAGGTCTGGAAGTACATGAGACATGCTGCGGCCCTGATTTAGAGCATGGTGTTGGGTAGGGGGTTGTTTTTGGGGCGTTTGGGACGCCGCATCGCTATGCACCGTCGCCGTTTTTTTTCTTTTTTTTTTCCGTGTGTGTTTACCGATTAAAGCTGGGATTCCTCAAAAGATCCGCGGTTAGAACTCCAACCAGAGGGAAGGAGGCTCATCAAATTTGCATACGGTTCCCCCCAATTTGCTTTCTTGTCCTAAGTTAGGAAGCTGCCAGAGCGCGGAATTCGTTGTAGGGTGTAAAAGCCATATTTACCCATAAAGAATAAGACTGCTTGAACTATGGTTCTTCAACCACCAAAGAACTGAACCGTGACCGACGGGCGCATTAGCTGTCGTCTCCAGTTTATTTCCCCTTTTCTGTCATTTGGCATTTCTTGCGCCGTGTTTACAAGGATCCACATCTGGTATTTTGGGAGAAATGGGCCGTGGTGATGATGTGTTTCTTGTGCTGTCGAGCGACGACGCTGCGTACGCGCGCAAAAGCTCGGACGGCACCCCCGGTGGTATAAAAGTGGAAAACGCGAGTGGCTCACTGCGGTGACAATTGTCATAAATAGAACCTCTCGCACCGAAAGAAAAATACAATCGGTTCCCATGGCGGCACTGGTTGACAGTCGTTCTTAATGTCTGAATAACTTTTGCTGTGAAAATATTGTTTTTAGGAACATTTCAACATTCTTTGCTGTCATACAAGTATAAAAAGTAGAAAACTCACTGTTATGTGCATACAAAGTAGATTTGAAAAATAATGCTCACATACTTCTGAGCAGCCTGACACTTTGGATGTTTAAAAAAAAAAAAAAAAAAAAAAGATTAACCTGTCATGTTCAGCTGCTCACTCGCGCAGTATTTTTGGATGTGTTTACCTTTTCATGTCTGAGCAGGTTATATCGTTGAACTAGCGTTCGCAACAATTTTGTTCACTCCAGTCAGATGACCATCGCTGAGAAAAAGTACTCGGTCGCATATTGGCGGAGGCTTGCCGAAGAGATTTATCTTCCGGTCATGTGGCCAAACCCAGAAAATGGGATGTTTACTATGTGAGCCCGAGGGCACTTTGACATCAACTTCAGTCGGCAGCAGGGGGCGGTATAGGACAAAAATGGCAGTGCCCTGCGATTGATGGATATGGATGGATTCATCTGCTTAATTACACAATTTTTTAATCAGAATACCATGTTTCGACTAGTGGGGGCACATAGAAGAAATTATCGCAAGTACATTTTTGCCCTGAGTTCCCCTTTAATGTGGAGGGGCATCAATGCCTTTTTTTGCGTATGCTCTTGCTTGATAAACTCGTGGGTCACTGAGTACGTTTAAAGCTCGCAATAACATACCCTCTTCATGACCTACGTGAGGACCAACATACTTGCATAGAATGTCTGTTGATGGCAAAACATCAGCACCTCACATGTGTCTTGACCTCATGTGTTTTTGTGCCCCATCCCCCCCTCCCCTCCCGAATTCAGAGCAGACCAAGAGCAACTTAAG
Source organism: Filicampus tigris (assembly GCF_054856515.1). NCBI lineage: Eukaryota > Metazoa > Chordata > Actinopteri > Syngnathiformes > Syngnathidae > Filicampus > Filicampus tigris. The sequence continues at coordinate 5,003,150 of NC_141237.1, read as the reverse complement.
GGTCACCTCCCCCGAGGACGCCGAGCACGCCACGCGGAGGCAGGCCTCGCCAAATGGGACGCCCGCTTCCAGGGCAGACACCAAAGGCAGCGGCCGCGCCGTCCCGCGGAGACACACGTTAGGGGGGGCCCGCAGTAGCCGAGAGATCCTGGCCATGCAGCCGCCCGACCTGGACAAGAAGAGGGAGGCCTTCCTGGAGCACCTCAAACACAAGTATCCCCATCACGCCTCGGCCATCATGGGCCACCAGGAAAGGCTGCGGGAGCAGGTAAGATGGGCTGGGAATCGGTTCGGATTTAGAATGTACCCTTGCTGAATCGTAGCTCACCGCATGTATCGAGGTATGCTTCAAATTGTCTTTTATGAAAGCTGCACACCAGGAATTAATTGGTTTGTGGCTTGATTTTGGTAATGATTGAAGTTTCTTTTTTGGATAGCTTTTTTTTTTCATGTTTTTACATGTTAATAAACATGACAAAAGCTACAGGCATATCGTATCGAATCGGAATCAGTGAATCGAACAAATCGAATCAATGCACTTGAAAATGTACGTTTTTTTAAATGGTATCGTACTCCATGTATCCGGATACATATTGAATCGTCTTTTATTGGAGAGATGCCCACTCCTAATATATATACATACAATGACGAATTTGTGAAGTGCCTTGCATTTGCGCACGGGTTTGCTCTTTTTGATTGGAATTTGTGGAAACCTCCAATGATTCTCCCATTCACCGAAAAGCTGCGATGGTTGGATGGAATTGCAAGCTTTCATATCATTTGCACGGGTTGGTTGGATTCCCCTTTAAAAACAACAACCCTGTAAAACAACATTATTATGATCATTGCGATCTCGGTAGTTTTTAGTCTTTCGTTTTTGCACCGTTCGAGTGAATGACAAAATTGTGCGCTTTGCTGCTGAGTGCAGCAAAATGGACAGTGTTGTTCCAGAGCTTGTCAGACAGGTAGGTTCAGTCAGCTGCAGCCTGGCTGGGGTGGAGTCACGGCGGTTGCCATGGCGAGGCCGCGTGATGTCACCACTGGAGGGGGCTCGCCGTTTGACTTGTAGGAGCCTGCAAGAGAGAGAGAGGGGGAGAGAGAGAGAGAGAGAGAGAGAGAGAGGTGCAGGAATGAGCGATGGTCGCAGAGCCCAACACGCACATGGATTATTCCATTCTTTGACATGAGCAAAACAACTTTTTGCACACTCCTTCTGCAGTTCATTGTTGACCACTGAGGTAGGTTGCAATTGTTTCCCCTTCTCTTGAGTCCAAATTGTCATTTGTCTTGTACGACGTGCGCAGACTCGTTTGGCAACTTAAACGCTGGGCAGGTGCTAGACGCCTCCATTGCAGAAAAAGAAAAAAAAAAGTTGTTGTTTGGGTTTTTTTTCAGGAGGAAATTGTCGCTTATGGGTGTCGCAGTCATGCGTTACTTGTTGATTATTGCGCCGTTTTCACGCAAATGGCTTGCTGTTTTGCATTGGGGTTGCATTGACATAAACGTGTGCCTTCGATTTGGGTCGACAACTTTGCTACCATTTTAACTCAATGCGCTGTTGTTTTTACTCTGCAACAGTCCTGCTTGTTTAATGTCTATTTTTAAAAATAATAGCATAAAAAAATATATTTGCCTTTGCCAAACTCAAATGCTACTGTTGGGTGGCAATGTTTTTTTTTTGTATTGTGCCCATAATTATATTATTAGGTATAATGCCCTCCTAGTGGCAGAAATACGTGTTTAAGTAAGCCCTGAACTTATTATTATATATTATAATTATACATGTTTAATAACTTCTACTAATGTTATCATTATTGTTAGTTGTAGTAGTAGTTGAGGTAATGTGATTCAATTTGTGCTATTATGCAATGTCAAAATGACAGTTGTGGTATTTGTTGGATTATTGGTTTGTATTTTATTATTGTTGTCATATTCTTATTTTTTTATTGTAGTATTTTATATAATATTGTGTCATTACATCTTATTTATTCTATTTCATGTGATTTTATTTTAATTAATTTTATATTTTCAATAATGATATCACTTTAATTATGAAAATTAGCATAAAATTAATCTAGAATATTACAGAATGAAGTGTTGCAGCATCAAGAGGTATTATGATAGATCTGTTTTTATTTGACCATTTATTACTATTTAATTAAATACATCAATTTGTTTTGTATTAAATTTTTTATGGTTATGCATTTTTTATTATATTTTAAAATATTTTTATTAGTACTTTTATTATCATACATTATTATTATAATCATTTTCTAGTCTTTTTGCACTTATTGCTGCGTGATTAATCATAAAATCATTAAATTGTATTATTACTTTATTATATTGCATCAGAATGTTGTGGGAAAAGTGTTTCTAATTTTTTTTTACTTTTTTCATATATATTCTGTTTTATTTTCATTTCACGATATACCGTGTAGTTTTTTTTAATATAGATTTGTTTTACATTAGCATAGTGTATATTTTTTCACTTTATTATTTTGCTGTTATTCTGCTAACGTAAAAAACAGCTCGAAAATGCATCGTCAAAATAACTTGGACAGCATTAAGTGCATGATTTTTGAAGCAGGACCGGATAGAAATTTTTCCCACGCTGGCGACGTAAGCGTGCCGATCATACAGGAAGAACAACCCCGCTGGCGACGGTGCGTGCCTCGCGGGTGAGGAAAAACAAAATCGTCTCAGGAGTTTTGCATTACAAAAGGCGGAGACAGCCAAGATACTATCACACACAACTTCCCAAATCCTCACCTTGAGAGTGTTTTATTTAAGTCGCCGATTATGTGTTTGCCTTCCTCACAAAAGCCACTGGTTTCATTTCCAGGCCATGAAAGACACGGATCAGTGGAGATGAGATAACATCCCACTGGCAAGACCACCATCAGCTAACAGCAACAGAACCGCCTGACCGCTCACAAACACACACACACACACACACACACACACACACAATTCCTTCCTTCCGCCTGTTTGTGTGTGTGTCTGTGTGTGATGAGCCGTGAATTCCGAGTTGAATAGTTTTGGTGGACACAGTTGAGCGGCCATTTTAGGCCAGCTGCAGACAGTCTTGGACCCCAGGATGTGACCATCTATTGACCTGCGAAAGCGGGTCACCAAAGCAATTGTTCACCTGTGCAGCGTGTCAGGTGAGGGCTGCGTGAGCTGTGATTGCGCCGCGTTCAAGTGCGACCTTCTGAGCAGGACACAACGGTCCGCTTTCCTCATCCTTGGATCAGGGCAATCCAGATTTCATATCAGAAACAGGAACGCCGTTTAAAATGAGTTTTGATGTACCACCAAAAGCAAATGCGAGCCGTGACGTCCACCAGCCAGAGGCAGAGTAGCACTGTATTTGTTTACAGACTAAACTAGTTGCTAGAGCACAAGGAAGTAACACTTCTTGTCCCTTTTCTAATATATTCCGTTTGGGAATTTGGTAGCTCTGCCTCTGTACTTTCCTGGAAAAAAAAAAAAAGAATACATGCAACTTTTTTACTAGCTGTCCTCAATGAATGGAACGTTTTGAAGATGGAATGTGAAATATGTGGACTTTTGTTGTTGTACATTTTATCCACTTGAATGGGTCTTTTTTTTTGTGGAATTTGTGGGAAAACTGAGAATTTTTGGAATTAACTATTTGTCGTAGTTCCCTGAATGATTGTTAGGGTTTGCTTTGTATACAGTACGAGAACAAAATGCAAAACATAAAACTGCTTCTCATTTGTTTAAGCAGGAACGGGAAATTTCATGACCGGGTACTTATTATGGAAAAGTGGTTAAAGTTGCCAGTGGTTGCCACGTGCAATCAAGCAAAGCGGTGTTTATGTTTTGGTTCAATTATTAATTATTATCCCTGACTGTCTCCACCTGAAAAGTTATTTAAGTAGAAATGCCATTGGAAGTTTGCATGGTGTCATTTCAAATGAGTTAAGGAGTTCAACATACTGCCATGTCGCCATGACGTCCGGTAGCCAGAGGCTGAGCTTCACTGTATTTGTTTACACAGCACACATGTGGCTAGAGTGCAAGGCAACGACATTGACTCTACCTTAGCTAATGTGTTCCATGCGGAAACTCAGGCATGCCTCTGTACTGTTAAACAGCCACTGTTTTGTTGCGTTTTACACGATGGTCATATTTCCTTTGTAGCCTCTTGTGATCAAATATTGATGCATTTGCGATGAACGCCACTTAGGTAGCACCAGTTTTCTGTAGACAGAAAAACTGCACATTTGCTGTCAGCTTCGCAGATCTGTATTCAATTTTGCTTGGCAAGTGTGAGATGCTCGGGAATTAATAGCTACTGACAAATTATCAGGAGGAATCAAATTGCTTGGCTTTTTTTTTTTTTTTTAAATATATTGCAACTTTTCCATATCTACTGTTATGTTTTGACAACCTGCCTGAGAGACCAGAAAAGCTAATCCCGATTTGTGCGGCTAAGCTAAACTCAGGCTAGCAAGACCGTGTTATACCGTGAAAAAAAGTGCACACTGGAAGGAGCTCAGACCCGATTAGCTTCTCTGATTAAGTCACTTGTATTGTGTCGTGTTTAAAAAAAAAAAAAAAAAAAAAAAAACACCGTCTGGCTTTATTCGTTATCAGTGGCGATCAGATGCAAGCCAATCATCGGGCCTTCTGTCAGGAGGGGCTTAACCCCAGAGACACGCCGGATTAGACGGGGGGCATCGGCGCCACTGCACGCGTGGCTTGCCCTCCGCAGTCGGGGGGGGTGCTGCATCCTCGGAACTCCATCGACACCCCTCCCGCTAACCCAAAGGGTCATGGCGCGCACGACGTCAACTTTTTGCTTGTTTGCAGTGTTCCAAGTCATTAAGACGGCTCCTGCTACAGATTTGGGCCGCGGAGCTGAGATGATTGGAAGCAGACGCTTTGCTCGCAGCCGCAATGACGATCATTGCCGTGACGGCAAAAAGGAGGACGATAAATGAGAGTTTCCTGCGGGAGTTGTAGCTCATCCCCTAGGGGTGGACTGCGGTGTCTCTCTGACCTTGACGATGATGAGCATTAACAGGGTCTTCGAGTCCACACAAAGGAAAATGCGCGGGGTGGCGGAGTGGCCCGAAAGACTTTTGAGAGAGAGATTCTTTGCTGTCCATTGTGATGAACAGAGTGTGCTTTGCTGCCGCTGTACAAAAACTGACATTGCCATTGCTTGTATATCAAGAGAGAGGTCCCTGGAGTGTCTGACCACTCATCAAGTGTAAAATGGCACCAGCAAGTAACTCTTTTGTTAATCGCCTATTTCTCAAAATGTGTTTGTGAGCAAGCTGTCAAATCAGACAGTGGTAGTTTCGTGCCACTAACTCTTCAACAAATGACCCTTGTTTGTTAGTTGTTCCCACTTTGAGAGTCAATATCACTCCATTATGAGACCGCGGGACATTTATTTCACCATCTCCGGATGTATAAACTGTACATGACTTTGGGAAAAAAGTCAAGTTATAAAGGGTTTCGACACTGACTGCCACTTAAGGTAGCCTGAGGAAACTGTAAAACTGCATCCATAAATTTTGACGACACGACTGTTAATGACCTTCACGTATATATCAGCAGTGGCATTTTTGTGGCTCCGCTTCTTCAATTCTCAAGTCTTTGCCTGCCTCCCCGACATCTGGACTCCACCTTGGGCCCAAAGTATTCCCTTACTTCAAAGGCCGAGCGGAGACAGGGGATGTCGGGGGTGTCTGGATCGAACCCGCTTTCGTTTTCCTCTGAAGAGAACAAAATTGGCATTCAGTTAGTCGGAATTGTTTGAAATATGATTCTTTCCCATAAAAATTGCAGAGCGGCTGGAATGCGCGTCAGTCGTAAGTTAGCTTATCTTGACAGAACATACAGACAAAGCATGTCTTTCGTCACGGCGGACAACACGTGCCTCATCTATTCGTTTTACCTGTACAAATATTCCCGTCTTTGGTTGATTGTTACTTTGATCATTTCAGGGAACAAAAAGGAGACTTGAAACTGAACACGTTGCATTTTTAAACTCATTCAGTGCCAAAAACGCTTTTGTATGTCTTTTCACAGGCCAGCCATTCAACCCCAGGAACTTGTTTGTATTTTTTTAAATTTTCTTTAAACCTTAGGGTAATAAAGGGTCTGAAAATGTGTGGCACTGAATGAGTTATACAAGATGTTTTTTTTGATTATTTTGACCCCCTTCTTATCATATTAAGTCAACCCTTATTTATCCTCTTTTGAAATATTCTCTGGAGGGAGACCATCCTTTTTCACCTGAGTAGACCTTTTCACGTAAACAAAACAGTGAAATATGAGCTTCACCTGCTCTGAGTGCATGGATGGGTGTGCTCCTCTTTGTATTCCAACTTCCACCGCCTTGCCCTATTAGACCGTTGCGTGTTATTCTGGACGAAAGCAATATGAAAGGACAAGTCCGGACGGATCGGAGCGCTGTCACCCCGTCAGCAAATAGTTTGCGTATATTTCCTTGATTGAAAGTGGCGAGAGAAGGAATTCATACCGAAGCCAATGGTCTTCAAATTTTTGCTGTGTGCGAGGCTGGACCTGTTGCTCGCTGAAATTTGATTGGGGGACTGAATTTAGAAAACCTAAACTATTTGCGAGTGATTTCATGGCTCCAACCTTTATAAAAAAAATGACCCCAGGATAAAGTCGCTTGCACTGGAGTTTTTGAGTATGGCAAAGCCTTTGTGTACGTGTGTGTGTGATATGGCCATCGCCTGCTGAGTGTCTTACCTAGGCTGAGGTCTTATCTCCGTGGGATCCGAGTAGTATCGCTTTATCTTTGGACACGGGAGATCAGTGCCTGAGCTGAACACGGGTACGAGTGTTGAGAGTGTTTTTGAAAATGTACATGAAGGGGAGGGGGTTGAGGTAAACCAGAAAGGAAAGAGGCAGGAATAGGAACAGTTGTAGAGGGAGAGTGCTACATGGTCTAAAACAACACCCAGAGGAAGAACTGGTTTCCTCTGGACCAGGGGCTTTCCGTTCACACATGGAAGTAGCTGGTGCATGGAGCTCCACACACTTCTAGTACGGTAAATACTGCATATTTTCATGTTTTCTTTTTTTAAACTTTGTTAAGTAGAGCATGCACATTTTTTGCTCTTAACTGAGGTTACCATCCTGTTCTAGATTAGCATAACAACAGTTAGCATTTAAGCAATTTGTCATTTGAAAACTGTAAAATACTTTGGGATCTTGCTTCAAGCCTTGTCTACTTAGGTGACTATCCTGCGGTATGTTAGCATATTAACTGTTACATCATCATTTTAGCGATCTGTCATTTGAAATGGCCTCAGACTCTGGGGCAAAATGTAAAGACCTTGGAAGTTGCCTTAATGCTTGCTGTGCTCAGGTTGCTATTGTGTTAAATTTTCACCTAGCAACTGCCGTCACGTTAGCATTTTAGCCATTTGTCATTTGAAAGAGTCTCCGACTATAGGGCAAGATGTAAAATCCTTGGATCTGCCTTAGCCTCTTCTGTACTCAGGTTGCTATCTTAGCATATGTTAGCATGTTATCAGTTTTCATTTTAAATAGTCTACAGTGTGAGATGTCAGGCTTACTCTGTTATGTAAGTGTGCAAGATGGTAACAGTCATCCATCTTTTTGAAAATTGACTTCTGTGAGCATATTTGAATAGATTACCATCCCTCCAAAAATTTAAATAGCAGAGCCAGCGAGTGCTCGCTGTTCCCAGCGGCAGACATATCTGATGGTTATGCAAAGTTGACTCTTGAACCCCCACCCCGCAACCTCCTTCTCGCTCATTCGGCGGAGTGGTTGATGTCTGCCCGTGATAACCGCGACTAATTTGTCTACGCCTGAGAGCGTGAAATCGATTGGACGGCGTCCGCTCAGACGTCGGAAATGTCAGCTAGGTCGACAGGCACTCTATTGTCTCTGTTGTTAGCGTTCGGATCTTGAATGACTGGCACAAAAAAGGCGCGTCCCAGAAGTCACGTTCAGGCGTGACACTGGATACTAAAGAGTAATTCCCATTTAAGACGCAAATTAATGAGTCAGCGCAAGTCAGAAAGTCCATCAGGGGACTTAGAAGAGGAATGCATCAGAGGAGGAAGCCACAAGGGGAATGGATGACGAGGGGATTTGTCCGTAATGTCATTAAGGAAGACAAAAAGGTCTGATCACAAGGCAGCAGGCGGTGACTGAAGTTCTGGCTGCTTGAATGAAAGAAACTTTGCAGGTGTTTTGACCCCAAAAATGTCACTGAATCTCTTAAATAGAGTGATACTTCCACCTCTACCAAGGTTGAACAGTCCTCAATTGAATCAGGAGGAAATTAGACTGGTAGGTGTCAGTCGACTACACACCTACCACCTACACCTTCTTACCTACCGATATACCCTCCTATTTACTTTATCCGTCAATTCCATTTTAGCTGTCTGCCATATATTTTTTACCTACTTACAATATACCCTTTTACTTGTCAGACTTCTTACCTACCTACTCCTTTTTATATGCAGTATATAATTCGTACCTATCGTTTTACTATCATCTTACCAACCTTCTTATTGATCTGTATGCGGTTTTACCCACCCACCTACATTTACCTTCTTACCTACCTACCTTCCTATGCTTTTTTTTTTACCTACTTTCCAGCTTATTAATTTACTATCACATTTTTCATAGCTTCTTACTTGCCAAACGCCCTATGTTCTGAACTACTTGTTCTGTTTTACCTACATACTTGTCTACCCAGTCTTGCCAGCCGTCTTGGAAATGAAAAAGCTAATTCAGTTCAACAATTCCACTCCGTCTGATGGATGAGGTCTTCCCATTGGAGGTCAACTATTCAGCTCAGTTTAACTTGTTCATCTTCCCATTCCTCTCGCTCTTTGGCACATACATGGAGACACACATGAGATTCTGCTGTCCCAGATAACCGCTTCAGGCTACAGATGTGGAAATTACTGATCGGCGCAGTAAAAAATAAAACCTGCTGCGACCCGTTCGCACCTGCAGTGAAATTCCACACGGGTGATTTCTACATCTCTGGTCCACACCGTCTGTAATGTTTTTCGCATGTGCCATGAGGAATGTGCAGCTATGATATGAAGTCATGAAAAGGGCATTTTGTTAAGTTTGCAAGTCAGGTTCAGGGAGCCCTTAGCCAATTAGTGGTTCGCTATTCACATATATATTTTTTTCCTGTGGAACCTGATTTGCTTCAAGACGCCTATTTGTCTGCATCATTTAAAAAAAATGCCAGAAGATGCGGCCAAAGCCCTTTGCTAACAGGAACGTAGTGTCAAGCGAGTTACGTTGAAGTGATGCATTTTGACTAATCGAGCAGTCTCAAAGTCTCTTCTAGTGTTCTAAGATAAGGTTGAAATGATATTAAAGGTTTTTAAAAACGTAGTTTGTGGTATATGTAATATGTGCAGTTTAAAGTATTGATTTGGGCAGTTAGAAACATTCGGGAGGGGGCATCAATTACTCAGGGTTTTGCGGAACATGGAAACCTTTTTTTTTAGACTGTTATGAGCTTATTGACAATCTTAGAATGAAAGGATTTTGCGTCGCTTTCGAAATAGCAAGCATAAATTATAATGGCGTTGAGTGCTTCGTAACGTGGAAGGAAAAGAAAACTAGAAATCAGATAAAAGAGACTTCAATGTGTGTTTTGCAATGCACCCCGTTTGTGTTTTGGAGCGAGGAGGGTCACAAAGAGAGACACGCATGAGCGAGTAAAAGCTATTGTTCCAGAAAATGTGACCCCTGCCCAGGACATCCTGAAAACATTTCCAGCGCCGCGGTCATGCGGCTGCCCCCGCGCCACCTTATTTGTATGCTATTCAAATCTCACAGGTCAGCGCATCGGCTCGTTTTGAGCATATATCGCGACGCCCCAAAAAAAAAAAAAAAAGAAGAAGCAATCAAGCCACCAACCCGTCGGCGGTCAGATGGACGGACGGGCTTGGTGTGGCAGGCCAAGATGGTGCGATTAAAGAAAATTGCGGAGAGTAATGGCGGCTGCCATCAGGAGCCTGCTGCGTGGTTATTCTGGTGTGATGTACCTGCTGACAGGCTGCACAATGCCGAATGCCGCCTTGCTCTTGCGTGTCAAGATGCAATTTTTCAACCGTGTACGACTTTAGTTCTTGGATGCTACATTGTTCAGTAGCTGCATACCGGCAAGGCCTAGATGGTTGCTCGGATGACGGATGCCTGCATGGTGAATAAATAGACGGATCAATGGCAGATGGATGCATGGGTCACTGCACTGTAGATGGAAGATGGGCGGAAAAATAGTTACAGTACATGGGTGGATGGATTCATGCGTCAGTAGCTTGATGGTAAAATGCAGAGATGGGGAATTTTTGTGTTATTCTTTGGGAGCATTTCAACGGTGGCAGTAAGCGGTTGCGAGGCACGGACATGGTCACGTGGTCGTTATGTTTAGTTGGCGTTAGGATTAGGAGAGGACCCTTGGAAAAAAAAAAATAAATAAATAAATAAATAAAAATCCCCTGCACACACAAAGTTCCAGTACGCCTGTTCTAGAACGTTCCAAGGTGACACAGAAGACGTTTCGAGGGACACACATCAATGTTTCAAAGCGTTTGCTCTCCAGTGTCAGCGCTCGCGTGGTTTCGAGTGGCCCGTCAACTCACGGTCACCTCCTACCCGTACTATCATCATGCATGAACAGCATAAAGCCACATTTTTATTCATGTTTTTAATCCCTAAGAGTATTTTAATGAGCAATTTTGCCTGCCTCGGTGCACTGTGACTAATCGTATATAGCTAGACGGGATGATTAAAAGTGACAGTGGTGTTACATGTTAAGCACTTTTTAGTGGCCCCGCCGTTGTGTGTTTACATCACGTTGTTGCCGTGGCGCCTCTGTTGGGTTTGATGACCGTCTCGTTTTCCAATCTCGGGCCTCCCGCTGGCAATTTTTTTTTCTGCTCTGTTGCTTTCCTCCTTTTCCTTCCCATCAGTCTCTGCAGGCCATGCTCTCCTCCCTGCACTCCGAGCTTGACATTCAGAGCTACTTGATGACGATCCGGCCGCCCGGTCGCACAGTTAGTCCGCTCGCCCCGCATCTCTGCATCTTGTCGTGTGCTGCTGTTGTGTTCTAACAATACACTATTCCGAAGTCACATCAAATTTAAAATATAGTAATAGATAGAAGATACATATTTCAGTTAAAAATAGCAAACACATTCATGAAACTGTATTAGATTTGACTTATTTGAGAAAATTTGACAATATATATGAATATGGATAGATAATATAAATATATGCATAAATAATACATATAAAATAGAATTTGCTTTATAAAATAGACATGTAATAATACAATACATACTGAGTATAAATACATATCAAATATTTGTGCTTCACATGTCAGTATTTTCGTGCTCGGGCGCAGTCCTCTTCAAGTTAGCCCTCAGTTGGGTTTATGTCTGGGTTCTGGCTCAGATGGAAGTTTACAGATTATTCATGCAGTATGTCACATTCATTTTTTAAAATAGATTTCCAAGGGTAGGATTCGCTGTGTCCTGTCAACTTTTCAAATGAAACGCTAGCGTGTGCGACAAAGCAGCAGCATGCGCATGCAGTTTACGGGAGTCTTTGGCCTGGCAGTGGCGATAGAAAAAGGTCACCGCATAAAGAGCCCACTGTTCCACGACCCCCCCCCCCCCAGCCCCCCCATCTTGGTTTCAGCCACCCCACCTCGTCCATGCGGTGTAGATCATCTTACCAACGCGGCACAAAAGCTCGGCCAGCTCCTTGGTCTTGTCGCACACATCACCGCATTGAAGCCTCGCTAAGCCGAGGCCTGATCTGATTACGAGCGATGGTCACGTCTCGTAACTCCGTAATGACTTGTAGCAACTTTTGGGGGGGCTTCTGTGTGAGAAAGCGAGAAAGAGGTTTAGCTTTAGCTTTTTTCCATATCCAGGCCCAACTTGCTTGATGTGCTTTGCTTCCACATATGCATGCGCTCCCCTTGCAAGAAAAAAGATAATATTGTGTCGAGTGTCTTCTCTCCTCATTGTGTGCGTTGTTTACTAATGTCTCGCTTGGTGTGAACCCGACACCATTAAAAAAAGTGATTCTGTTAGTACACTTAACCCATTAAGGCCTAAAACGCCTTTCTCAACAGCTCCCCAAAAACGTCGGTGGAATTACCCTTGAAAAACCTGAAGTTCTCCCAGAAATTGAACACTTACAAAATGATTCATATCTCAGCCCCCGTAGCAGACTGAAACATAATTCCAAAAGAATTAAAGAGCTTGGACGTGTGGCTTTCACACAGGCAGAATTTATTATGATTTACTGTTTCAATCAAAGATGTAAAAATAACATGTCAGTGCAAGAGAAGCACTATTTTGATTTTTTTTTTTTAAATTAAGCGGTAATTACCATCCTCTATTCTGTTACAAAGACGTCAATATCGTCATTGTCTACAAACCATATATCACGTTCGACTGGTTCCACTGGTCGCGCACGTCGTCTATATATCACCGCCGTTACTTACTTTAATCAGAGCTCCCGCCGATCGACGGCGTCCGCCATTAGACCTAACTACGGCTCGAAAAAATTCCACGACATCCTGCCGCCGCGTGTATGTTCTGATGCATTAAGTTGGCTAAGAGACGGAGAATTAGATTACAAAAGGACACCGACGTAGCCGCTCTCCCGGTTTGAAAAGTAGAAAGACGCAACAGCGCTCCACAGTGGTAGAAATGCGGTTATGCGCTCGCCGGGCTTAATGGGTAAACTAACGCAAGTACAGATACTCGAGCAAGACTGTACGACTTGAATTTGGCTTGCTTAACCCAAGTAATGACTTGGCTCGACTTGCTTGAAATTTAGTGAAGACTCAGTTTGACTTGCTTGATTTTTTTTTTTTTTTTTTTCAACCACAGTAACTGATGTTCCAGATCCTTACGTTGCATCTGTTGTTGCTTCCAGAGCAGAAGCCCCAAGCACTGCCCCAGCCCGCAGCCCGGCGTGGACGTGGACCACCTCTCCCTCACCTCCCTGGACTCGCTGGAGGCCATGTCCGAGGTGGACGCGCCGATGGGCTTCACCCGGGGCAGCCGGGTTCGCGCCAGCCTGCCCGTGGTCCGATCCACCAATCAAACCAAAGACCGCTCGCTCGGTAAGTTGCGGATATCGAACCGGTTTCCGGCTAATGCAAAAAGCTAACCCAGCAGTTTACATATTTAGCAGCCAGTGCCTAGCACCAGATGCGAACTTAACAGTCTACATCGACACTCAGTGCTCAACGTTGTAATAGTTGCTAATAGATTATTTTTTCTCGGGACGACATTTTGCTTTTGATTAATCCATTGCAAAACTGATATATGTACTTGGCCTCTTTGTCAAAATAGGCTGGGGACTTTTTTTTTCAACTTCCGCAGATGATGACACAACTTTAAAAAAAAAAAAAGCTGAGAACTTGATTGACTGCTTAGAAAGCCAGTTTTTTTTTTTTCAAGAGATTCATTTGATGTCGTTGACCCGATTATTGATTTGTGGCCGATGCATTGTCTTTTGCCAGCCTAAAAAAAATAATTAAAAAAAACTTCTGCATTCAGAAATTGTATGGCTAAAAAAACAAAACTAAAACACATACAGGTAAGGTGTGTTTATTCAATTGTCACTTTAGCTGATTTCGCATTTTTTGTTTGTCAGTTCACAACATTAGCAACGTTATGGGAATCGGTTGTTTTGTAGCATAAGAGCTAACTAGCTTTTTTTTCCTTCAAGGTAATAAACGAGGGAAACTTGTTTGATTTGCAAAACAGATATTGTATTAAATTTACAGTAAAAACAAATTTTCCCTTTGGCACTTTTACATTTAATAGTCTGTACTTTTTTAAGCAAAGGCATTGACTCAGTACTGCTAACAGTCAGTTTTCTTTGGCTTTTTTTTTTTTTACACAAATATCTCTACATCTATTTGAGTACAATGTAAGTAGTTTTGGCAGATAGTTGGCGAGTAGGACATCAGGACAAAGCGTTTAGGGGACAACAAAGGCGGATCTAGGTGGTGTGTTACGGCGTGACAAGAGGGGTGGAGTGAAACGGGGCTTTAGTGCCTCGTCCCTCCCAGAGTGTCTCACACACACGCACACACACACACGTACACAACAAAACTCTCATCCCAAAAAGTCTGCGCTACTTCTGCTGTGAGAGAGAAAATGTGAGTATGGAGTGTTTTCTCGCTATTCTTCACTTAAAACTCGTGGAGGGATGTTAGAGTTCTGAAGATGCAAGACCGTTTGTTCAGGAAGCCGGCCATTTGCTGTGAGTACCCCCCCCCCCCCCATGACAAGCGGACTCCATTCACCTTTGTCGTCGTTGCATATTCTTGTATATATATTCGTGGCGGCTCAATGGCGCCCTTGTCGCGTCAAACATCTGGATGGCGAGTGCTAACAGAGCAGCTCTCAAGGGGGGAAAAGTTGTTCGCCACCAGGAGTAGGAATCGGAATCTCACAGACATCTGGTAGCTTTTACCAGCTTGCTGCTTCTATCAAGTCACACCAAGTAAAAGCACACTTTGTTTGTAGTCATTCAATAGAAAGTCCACTTCCCCCGCGACGATTCCTCCCTTCTCGAAAAACGATACCACAACCAATTCAGACTAGGGGCTCCTTTCTTTTAACAACAGACAATCGGTGCAGAATCTTCACGAGACATTTTGTTTCAGGCCACTATTGTTTGCACAAGTGCTGCGTGGGCGTGGCCAGACATTCTGCGGCACACATCTGGTTTTCCCAAAATCGCAGCTCACGCAACACGCAGCCAGTTCAATTCGGATGCACACGCGGAGCCGCTGGCAACTGATAGCAGGGTTTCCGGGCACGTATGGAAAAGAACGGAATTTGATTGAAAACATTTGCAGGTCCGCTGAACGTTTGGAATCCTTGTGACGCGTCATTCAATCTCTCGATCGATTTCGTTCGCCCTGCCCCTCAGGTGTGCTCTACCTACAGTACGGAGACGAAACTAAACAGATCCGCATGCCCAACGAGATCACCAGCATCGACACGGTCCGAGCCTTGTTCGTCAGCGCCTTCCCGCAGATGCTCACCATGAAGATGCTGGAGTCGCCCAGCGTGGCCGTCTACGTCAAGGACGACATGAGGAACATGTACTACGAGCTAAGCGATGTCAGGTAAAGGCCGATGTACGCTATGCGAGTGGAGATGTCGGAGATGGGCAGCAGACCAAATTTCAGCCATCAGTTCTGCGGAAAATGAACTGTCATTGTGGCTGCTGAATGTTCTGAACTCCTGTTTCCATGCCGTTGTTGTATTGCGCAGAATAATACTGCCTGGAGGAGTTGTGAGTGAAATTTAATTCACGACGCTCAGAGTGAAACAATTCATGATTGTATTTTTTTTTTATTATTGTGATGAGTGTAGCTTAAGGTTGAACCCAAAATTCACTGCCTTTTCCTTTTTTTGTCTTTCTTTTTCGAGTTGCAGCCAGTATTTACATTTCTGTTGCTAAGTCTAACACGTGTGATGTTTAGTAGGGGGGTTAATGTCAGGAATCATAGTTTGTTACGCATCTCGGTGGAGGAACGAATTGCAAAACATAAAACTGCTTATCTTTTGGGTAAACAGATATTTAATGACATTTCAAATAACTGCTGACTGCTAACAGTAAATTCTCCAAGAAATTAAAGATTCTAAAAACAAAAACAAACAAACTAAAAAAACAAAAAGTGCAGGAAAAGTGCAATAACAATAGCTTATCATCTGATTTTTAACACAGACAGGCGGACCGGGTCATTTGTAGTGAACCAACCAGCCGATGTAACGATTTGTTGGTCTTGTATTGATTTTTTTCAATTCATCGGCCAATTACTCCATTATCGGAATTTTATTCTTGCACGTATCGGAGTCAACATCGGCCTAAAAAAATTGTAACAGTAATATATATAGTATATGTAGTATAATTAATTATTTCATAAAGTCAGTTCAAAATGTTTCTGTAAAAAGTTCTTTTATTCATATCTTTATTCATATTTATATTATACGATAAGTCAGTTACGATAAGGGAAATATTACGCAACAAATATTGCATCTCTTGATAAAACAAATTGTCAGTGAGCCGGATACAAGATCAGAGCGCACGCCTCGTCTACTATATGTAAGCAGGCATTTTGTTATCAAGTGCTACAAATGATAAGCAGTTCCACCGCCAATGCCATGTGTACTTTGGGCCCGACTCTTTTATCAGGGCTGTAAAATGTTTTTTCGTGCTCGCTGAGGGTTGCCATAAGCGTCCTGCCCCTCATAGTGAGAGCCGGGACCGCTCGTGTCAGGCGTGGATTTCAAAGCAACATGGAACGTTATGGCAGGTTCTCGGCGCCTGTGTCAGGATACGTGCCGCTGGCCCGGCTAGTCAAGAGAAGGAGCGGGCCGATGCCGCGTCGGCCGTATTCCGACGGCGACGCCTGGGCCGCCTTCTTACCCTTGGTCGCCTCTTCCCCGTACAGGAACATCACGGACCACTCCTGCCTGAAGGTCTACCATAAGGACCCGGCGCAGGCCTTCAGCCATGGGCCGCGGCCGGCCAACGGCGACGCCAGGGTGAGTACACAGTTGATTTTCTCCCGTGGAACCTATCCTCCGATATTTGCTGAAATACACCTATTCCAGTTTTTGTGGGTTTTTTTTTTTTTTTTAATGTAACCCCGTAAGATGGCACAGGATGGTGCGAAAGCCCTTAAAATTTCAGAAAGTATAAAGGAAGTAGGGCTGAACAATTTTGAAAAATAATCTAGGAGCAATTTCTTTCCTCTCACCCTCACATCCTGTTTGCACTTCAGGAAAGGAATGTGCCCCCCTTGAACGTGAACACCACTTCTTATTAATCTGTACTAGGGTGCAAGGGGGGGGCCATATTGTTCCACTTGCTTGTACGCTCCACAGCTTGAACTCAATTCAACACCTATCTCTAATCTCCTTCTATTGTTCACATTTTTGCACATTGTTTCCTGCTGATGTAACAAAAGTAAAGCCCTCGCCTCTAATCCGGACGGCCTTTTGTCTAAAATGCTGCTTGGGTATTGCAGACCCCCGAAACTTCCAAATCCTTAAGTTGAGAATGACATTGATAAAGTAAATGATGAGGAAAGACATTGGATCTCGAACCGTTTGGGTCTTTTTCCTTTGAGAGCTGTTCACAGACAAATCCAATTCACAATGAAAAAGAAAACAGATTCAAGGGCCACTTTGACATTCTTCAACTTTAAAGCAACACGCCACTCAAAATTCCTTCATTCTACAGTACAGTAAAAGTGCAAAAAACATTTTTTTTATCAGGCCGCTAAAAATGAGCGACGGGCCGCTAATGTCCCAGGAGCTGGACTTTGGACTACTCTGCTCTCCACCAATTGACAAATATGAAATCTTAAAGTGTGGGAAAAAAAAAAAGCCTGATATGTCTTCTTTATGTTTGACATGGTTATATAAAGGACGGGCCGGGAAGCATGTAAACAACACTTTCTTATCATCATTCACTGCAAGATCGGTGTCACGATGAGCTCTGTCACTGTTTAACCAGGCTGCACTTGACACAGATACAAAGGTTACGTGTGGATGAGGTGTGTACGCTTATGTGTGTTTGAAAACGTATTGCATCATTCCAAGGTGTTACTTACATCCAGTTTTAAAAGAGGCGTGCTGTACTAGAACATGACACATTATGCTAACCGGCAGATAGTAGCCTGCATGTTTAAGAGGACTCTGGAATCTCAAAGAGAAAGTCCTAATTCAAACCAAATGTTCTCAGCGAGGCCTGTCATTTGCCAAAGCACCGATGTTTGGGCGCTTATTCGACAAGCTCCTTTCTGTGATCTCCAAGCTCAGAGAGATTTATGCTTATTGTGCAGCGAGGTAGCCAAACACGACTCTTTACTATATATGGAATCGTACATGTGAATTCTTTTGGCACTTTTAAAAAAATGTTTTTTTAACATTTGTTGTGTTGTACAGTGTGTTGTATACTCTCCCTCCCTGCATGCGAGTCTTGCTGACAGAGGTGGCAAAAGTACTCACCATGCGTTCAAGTTAAGTTAAAATAAGAATTGATTTTGCACATATTAAGCACAATAGCATGCATTGGAGATCGCGCTCTACCATCGTGTAGGCGGGGCCTGGCCTGGTGAGTGACGTGGGTGTCGACGAATGAGATTCTGTGTTTTCAGTCAGTCAAGTCATGGCTATTGGCAGCTCGTGGACGTATTTGTTAAACAGTACACAGTAGGCTAGTTTATCGCATCATGTTGCAGAGTGAAAAATTCATTCATCAGATGCTAACATTAGCCAACCATGTGAGCAAGCTCACGTGTTATTGTGTTCACATGTACATTGTCTGCTTGCAGTTCATTTAATAAAAAGGGAAAAAAATATATCCCCCCGTGAAAATCGACCAAAGTACAGCAAGTCCACAGCAACTTAAAAGGCTTTGTCAGCCACACCCCCTTAATTGAGCTCTCCCCTTTATCAGTCTCGGCCCAAAAAATAAAGAAAAAAGATACCTGAAGCCCGAGTGAACTTTGCATGAGGCTTTGACTTGTCATGAGTCAGGCTTGCACACCGTGAACAATAGCCTTGTTTGTTTGTCAGGAAGAGTGTTGACTTTGCACGGTGACACTCCTCATTGCACATCCGATGGTTATATAACTTATTTTGCTTGGCACAAATTTCAAAGTCCCTGAAATTTCGTGCAAGAATTTCTCATGCTGGTAAAAATATTTTTTTCCATCACAGGCATGTTTCTCTGCCTGGTTATTTTTTTGTTTTTGTTTTGGGGAGTTTTCTCCGGCCACGTACCGTCAGTGGTGAAAAATAACAAAGTATAACTATTTTCCTACTGTACTTGAATAGATTTTTCAGCTAGCTGTACTTTAGCTGAGCATTTACTTTTCGGGCTCCCTGCATTTGAAAACTTTGTCAAAATGGGCTCGATGGTTTTTTCATTCATGTTTTTTAATGTACTCAGCTCCAAGAATGATTTGTGGTGAGTGCATTTTGTCCCGTGCCAGCCTAAACCACCAGCGAACCTGAAAAAACATACAAGCGAGGTTCATTTTTCATTTATCATCATTGTTAACAAATCTATGAGAACATGTTTTGAAAGCATTAAAGCCTGATTTAAAAGGAAGGACATTATTTTGCATGTTTTATCATTTAAATATAGAGTCCTTTTTTCCCCACATATAACTTATTTTACTTGGCTCTGGACACTTTTAAAAGTCCCTCAAGCGTCACATGAAGACTTGCTGGATTTTTTTTTTTTTTCCCATCACAGGCATGCATGTCCATCTGCTCGATTATTTTTTTTCCCCCCCGCCCATAATCGACCTCCTTTCTTTTTTTTTTTTTTTTTTACCAGCCGGAGCATGAGGTTAGATTTATTGCCCGGTTACAGGTTATCGCACCTCACTACAGCGGCCCCAGATTAGCTGACGTCCGAAATGTTGTCGTCGCGGATTAACCTCTCAGGCTGTGCGCTGTTATTGCTTCGCCGGGGCCCGTGGGTGCGAGCGAGCGAGTACCCGGCCGGTCGGAGCTTTGCCAGCGTGTCTGGGAAATGTGCTGAGAGCAGCGCTTTTGTTGTAAAAAGCAACAGTGTAAAAATGAGCTCGCTGAATGTTTTTGTTTCAAGGGCAGTTTCCAGAAATACCCGATTTATACAGCACAAAAGCCACAGTGGCACTCGGGACACCGACAAGGCACACGGATCAGAAATTGGATCATGCCGGAATTTTGGAATAAGCATCATGTGTTATTCAGATAAAATGAAAGGAAAAGCTCTCACGATGTTAACAGAAATGAAAAAATACACCGAGTATTCTGTCGTTTTTGCATTATCCAGACTCGCAACAAGCGGGCACTCCTAAAAGGCAGACTTGCCAACCTTTGTTGAGCTAAGGCATGTTGTTTTGCTTTGATTTAATTGCATTTGTTTTTGTCCTTGATAAAAACGTAAATTAATGGCATATTCAAATAGAATATTAGAGTTTGGACACATTTTTGCTTCAATTCAATGGACATGCCACTCCTACTAGAATAGATATGTGCCTTGGAGGTGAGTCCCTTCACATTGTGGTGAAGCTGTGTTCCAATGTTTCTTCTCCAGATGCACGGCGACATGGTCAATCCTCTGAGGCAGCCTCCGGTGGGTCCGCCAGCGCACCACCCATTACAGGCGGCGCTCCCTCCCTCCCCGCACTCGCCTTCGCGCATCCCGTTCAGCCCGCGGCAGGGCTCTCTGCCCGGCAACGGCACCGTGCCCAGGGAGCGCCTGTCCACCGCCCCGGCCCGCTCCAGCTCGCCCTGCCCCAGCGCCATCCTGGAGAGGCGGGATGTCAAGCCCGACGGCGACATGGGCGGGAAGGGTCACAGTCTCACCAGGGGGAGCGAGGGCCCGTACGCCGACCCGTACCTTCTCCAGGAGGCCCGCGCGGGCATGGCGACGGCCCACGGACCGCACCCCAACGACGGTCCGGACCACGGCTTCCACCGGGCGTCCATCCGCTCCACCGGCTCTTACAGCGGGCCCAGCCCCACGGACTCCATCGACCACCCTTCCCTGTACAGGCAGAAGTCACGAAACAGCCAACTTCCCACGCTGGGCTCCAAGACCCCGCCGTCGTCCCCTCACCGGATGGCCGAGGTGCGGCTCATCGATATCCACGGCGGCGTTCCCATGGAGAGGAGCTCGTCGGCGCGGCAGTCCTTCAGGAAAGAGGACGTGACGGCGACCAAGCCCAGGACCAACGCGGTGTCGTCGGAGCTCCAGGGCCACCCTCAAGGGCCCGTCCCGGCCGCCAGTGACGTTCAGACACGGTAAACCTCGGGGCGGACGGAATAGGAATGAAAAGTGCGCATCCGAGCATGAACTAACTCACTCTGCATCCCGGTTTCAAGCTAACCGACACGTCTTCTCCCTTCTCTGAGCGCCGAGATGGGCGAGTTGCAGCCTGACTAATACACAGGATCGGCAGTTTGGTTTGTGAAAACCGGAGGCGGCGGGGGGACTTGAGTCGCGTGGCTCGAATCGAAAACGGCGGCCGTTTTAGGACTTGAAAATTTATGTCGGACTGTACTTGACTTTCGCCTAATATTAAGTTCATGATGTCATAGGTCTTGCGTACTTACAGTATATTAGACATTGACACAGGACAGTGCTCGGGGACTAGTTTGGGATCATGTGAGTACAAATGAGTACAGTTAATTCATGCAAGTACAAATACTGAGTTCAAGTGTCTAATGTGTAATTTTGTATTTTTTTTTGTACATTTATGATCATTTTCTTTTTTGCCGCACTAACTTTCTTGACGATCCAGATTCGAGACTACCCATTGTGCATATGTGACTTCTTCCCACGGTTCTACTTTTCTGGCCGTTGTTTTCGCAATCTCTGTTCTGATTATTATCACGACAAACTTGACAGGCTAAATATGAGAAACCCACTGAAGGTTTTCGTACCTGACGGGGCGGGGGGTGTTACTCGCTGTGTTCTTACCTCAAAAAACGAAAGAAAAATAAGTCTAAAGGGGTGTTGAAATAACTTATCAGTCCGATAGATCAGGGCGGACCACCTGTACGATTCGCGACCAAACACGCAGTTAGAAATGTCGAGGGAGTCTGGGAAAAGATTGGAGGAATTTGAATGGGAAAGTATTAACTTTCCAAATAAACATGGCCTAATCCAATGTTTGCTCTCGGTCTTAGACGTCGGACGAAGGAAGACAACCTGGCGTCTTTCTGCTCCTAAAAATGGTTTTAGAACTAAGCCCATGAGTCGCAGGAGCATCCAAATATTCCCGCCAACATGACCAGGCCTCTAGCGCTGAAAGTAGAATTTTCTGATGTCTTCTGCAGAGAGCGAATGAAGGCAATGGAGCAACAGATTGCCAGCTTGACTGGTCTTGTTCAGCATGCACTTTTAAAGGGGCCAGACAAGGAGCCTCTAAGGTAAGCCCACCACGGTTTAGGACGCAGATAGGCACCGGGGCACAAACGCTGGGCCACGCGTACTGTGCAAGGCAAAACACAATGAGGTGTGAAATCCTCTTGCTGTCATTCGAAACGGTTTCGAATCGGCTCTTTCTTACTACTTCCGCGGAGTCCTTGTGTCGATGTTTGCTTGCCGCGTAGTCCCAAAAGATGATAATGTCATTAACATCATTTTAACCTCGGGTTTGTTCCACTATTCCCATCATCCTTGGTCATGCCGTGTCCTCACTAACCCTATAACCCCGAGTGCTTTTTTCAACGCTTGCAAATGTACTGGCACCCCGGTTACAAATCCCTGACGAGCATTTTTCTTGTGGCCGCAGCGAGAGACCCTCGAAGACGTCGTCTCCGGCCCACAGTGCACACAGCTCAAGTGAGTATGCTGGAGTTCGATACACTTTCCTGGTTTTGTCCATAACATTGTCGGAAAATAGGGCAAAAGTTATGTTTTGATATATTTTACTGGGAGGGGGCGGGGGGCGTGGCTTAAACCGGTTGCAGAATGTCAGACGACAGCGATTACGACACTTGACAATGGCGCTCAAGTCAGGTCTTGTCGCCTATGAGATGGCCCGGCAGTCGCCCTGAACTTTGCTTGACACTCTTGACGCGCTTGTGTACATGCTAGCCTGCACGTCAAGTCGGGGCGGCTGTCTGTCAGCTCGGCAGATAAGCGGGCGTCATTGAGGGTTTTGAGGACACAAGTTTTATTCTCCAGGGACACGGCGTGATTTTGTGAACGCACGCGGTAACACTTCCCGGAACAAGTTGAGTTGCCTCCTGGGCAGGGAGATAACATTGTTTTATGGGGCTCATTAGTTGTTGCTCTTTTCTTTTTTTTTTTCCAAAAATGAATGCCTTATTGTCGGAGCACATTTGGGCGGCAGACTCATTTTGTGTGCGGCACACAGGTCGCAGTGTTATTGTTGTGTGTTGAGATTACAACGTAGGCCAAAAGTGGTATTTCCTTTGTCAATTTTCACACATTTACCAACTTCCCTAATTGCTTGAGCTACTGCACTCTTACTCACAAAAAAAGTTAGGGATGTTCAGGCTTCGGGTGAAATTTCAGGATGAACCTAAAATACACTTTAACTTATTCGCAATAGGTGCTTGATCAAGGATTCTGTGAGTCTTCCAGTCCCTCCGTTGCAACCCGTTGATGAGCCTCCAAGCCCGGTGGCCACAAAGTTAGCCTGAAGTGTCCTTTTTTTTTTTTTCTTAATCTTGTAAATTTTCCCGGTTCAGGTGGTTCACCGGTTTTGGCGCCCAAGTGTAACTCTTCCACTGCGGGGGTGGCGCCACAAGACAAGCAGAGCCAGATTCCTCTCAAAGCCAACCTGCTGCAGTTCAGGAAGAATGTGTCAGATCTCAGGATGCAACTGCATCAGATGAGGCAGCTGCAGGTAAAGAGCCGTTGGGTCCAATCAGAACATGTCGTCAATTCAATTCATCATGTTTTGTCGAGCTCTTACCTTGTTATAAGAAATGAACGTTTTATGGTGATTCCAAAACTGGAATTCCTTGTAATTGAGCAGTATACATTTTATGCAATTTGGATCAAAATAAAAATGGCAGTTCCAAACCAAAGTGGGAGACTTCCTGTGTCTTTTCAGTTCTGAATTCGCCATTCAAGTGAAGCAAAAAAAAAAAAAAAAGACAAAAGCTTTTCCCTAATATAAAATTCCCTAATATCATTATGATATGCTGTCATAAATTACTGCATATGAAAACTGAATAAAAGCAAATGAAAAATTCTTCATTCCTTTCATATTTGCCTTTCAGCTGCAGAACCAGGAGATCCTGCGAGTGCAGCTGAAGCGGGCCGAGCAGGAGATCAGCGCTAAGCTGGCGGAGGCCGTGCGGCGCCTGGACGACCCCGTCCAAAAGCAGAGGCTTCTGGTGGAAGAAGAACGGCAAAAGTACCTGGGCCTGGAGGAGCGTGTGCTAACACAGCTCGGGTGAGGAGGCCACCTTTCTTTACGCTTGAACGCTTTCCTCAAGCCGGCCCGTTTGGGCGAAGATCACTTTGTGCCCACACCCATGTTGTCGAGATGCACGGCAAATTTCTCCGAGGGTTGATTGATGTCAAGTCGAGGCAACGCCCCCCATTTTAAGACACAGGTTGAGACAGGCAAGCTATGCTAACCTCCCGGAGCTCTTAGTCTCACAGCCGAGGGGTTCTCGGTTAGAATCAGCGAGCCCTGGTTCATCATCCCAGACACAATTGAAATGAATATAAATGGCATTGATCCGTTGCAGCCTCTCTCCCTCAATGAAACAACACAAATTTTAGCGGTGTGTTTTCATACAAAGTCACATTCGGTTGTTTTGAACACACTAGTTCAAATTCTCTTTGTTTTATGTTAAGTTTGACACTAAACTTTAACTCAAAGCAAGAAATGGGCTGAGCGACGGCTTGTATCTTGAAAAATTCCCAAGTCAGGCCGCTTGTATCTCAAGGCACCGTTGTACTGGAGTTTGGTTGGTTTAACTCTCACACACACACACGCACACACACTGTTATAGTCTTGTCTGTGCACTTGAGGTGATTTACTGTATACAAAAGAGGGAAAGCAGTATTTCACCCTCATGCATGCCACCCAGCATGGCTCACAGTGTCATCACCACTGCTCTTTTTTTTTTTTTTTTTTACCCCTGGAGGAAGGAACCCATTCTCTCTAGAGCTGGCTAAGCAGCTTAAAGTTTGCGCGGGGGAAGGACTTCTCTCAAAATTTGCCCGTCGGCGTGTAAACATTTGTGGTTTCGGGGGTGAGCTCATAGCCTAAAACAGGTTGAAGCAGTCCGGAAAGTAGAACGATTATTATCTATGTTTGTTTTTGTTTTTGCACCACTCTCTAAACAGAATGTGTCAATACAAACGTCCGACGGCCTACATTTCCAATCAAACAAATTGTGTTTTTGGATCTTTTGTTTTTGGGGGTTATTGCTGTAGTGATCTGGAGCAATACGTGAGCACTCTGCAGAAGGACCCATCGGGGACTCAGCGAGCGGTGACCCTCAAAGACGTGGAGGAGGGGGCGGTGACTCTGCGGAAAGTGGGAGAGTCTCTGGCTGGGCTTAAAGGTGAGAGCTCGCCCAATATTCTTTGCATACTTTATTGCAGATAACTCCCAAATGACATCAATGTAAAGAATCGTTTGCGTTTTTGCCACATTTTGGCTTCAGTTCATTGAAAATTGTGCTGCTTCTTCTATTGTGCATGCGTTGGCCACAAGGGGGCAGTATAATACAAACATAGACACATGAAGAATTTCCCAACTGACTCAGTAAGATGCAGTCATTTTTCCCAAAGGATAAAGAAGATATGCTTGTGCGTATTGTTATATTGTCTGTCTACATGGTGCTTCACCATGTATGGACCATTTGTAGACATCCCAATGGGAAAAATACACAGGCATCAGCTGTAGATTACGGACATTAAAGGCATGAAAAGTGAGACAGCATCTTGAGCGTTCCTGCAGACTATACGGTCTACGGCCATAAAGTTGTGTATGTCAACAAAAATGTGTTTTGTTTTTTTTTCCTGTGTGTGCCCAGGAGAGTTTCCGGCCCTGCAAACCAGAATGCGCGCCGTGCTCCGCGTGGAGGTGGAAGCCGTCAAGTTTCTCAAAGAGGAGCCTCACAAACTGGACAGCATGCTGAAAAGGGTCAAGAGCCTGACGGACACGCTGAGCGGTCTGAGAAGGTGAGCGGGATAGAAAGAGCATCAGGTGAGGAGTTACTGGAGCGTGAAAGTGAGAAGTGCAAAACAAAGTGACCGAGCTGGTAGGCCAGCCGTGGACGCAAGGAGTGTGGAGTTGAACTGGACGTGTCTCCGTCACCTGCACCCAAGCGAAAGCTGAATTCAACGGGTGGACACGGGAGTGCCACATTTCGTTGTTTTTTTTTTTTTTTATGGAATTGAATGATAGGTGACCATGTCCATCACATTCACAGATTTGCATACTTAATTATCTGCTCCACCCATTTGTGCATATTTGGCTCACGGATTAGATGTACAGTATAGATCAAATATTTTGCTATAATAATAAGAATGAAACAACAAGGCAGGATGGCTAAGTTGGCACGTATTCTTTATCCTCTGCCAAGAATGAATGATTACTGTGGCTTACTGCAGCGCCGTGACCTCTCGCCCTGCACAGTCGTGCAGTATTGTCTGTATTATACCGGGCAGAGGTTTCCATGGCACGCATGCAAGATGTTCATTAAATTAAAGCGAAAAACGGTTAAATTCTTAAAATTCAGCATGTAGACAGACAAAAGAGCAATACACATTTTCTTTATTCTCTGTGAACAACAACAAGTATGACTGCAGCTTACTGAGCAATTGTGACCACTTTTATGTACTTTATATATCTTTACTATACTATCTGTACTATACCGTCCAAAGGTGGCCAAGGTGCTCACATCAGAAGTAGTCGTGCAATGTCCGACTTAAATTAAAGAAAAAAAATGATGCTACGCTTATTCCATTTTATTTTGTGATGACTTTGTTTTTATCAAGTACAATATTCTTTACTAGTTACCCTCATCATTGTTGCAGATCTGCAAGTGAAAGCAGTCAGAGAGTTGCCGATCCTTCTTCTAACATCCCACTGGACAACATCCTATCCCCAGCGGAGACCCCACCAGCATCAGCGGCCCCACCGGAGTCCCACAGCTCCACCGTTAAATCCGAGGTGAAGCCCCCCTCCCCGGTGGTGATCCATCACGTCCAAAGCTCGCCGGTTGCCGTGCGGCAGTCCCAGCAGTCCGCCAGCTTGTCGGCCGCCCAGCCCAGCCCGCCTCTCACGCCCAGCCCCACTCACGTCAACGCGCCCAATCTGAGCAAGAGTCAAGGCCGCGAGTCCCCCAAGGCGACGCCCGCGGACCCGACGAGCCCGGCCCACCATAAGAAGGCACATGGGAGCCCCAGCCAAGATCTGGTCATTGAGGAGCTTCAGCATAGTAAGGACAAATGCAAGAACAGAGCAATGTCCATAGAGGTACGTGTAGCTCTCCTGTTTTTTTTTTATTTTAATAAATATCACGTGAATACAATGACAGACAACAACAGAAAGGCTTTCGATTTAATTACATTTCAGTATAGTTATTTTAGTTTTGTTTAGTTTGTCAGTTTATAGTTTTATCACCCTATAATGAATATTATATATAAATTAAATGACAGTTGCACAACTTTTATTTTAATACAGTGCAACGTCCATAGACGTCTAATGTAGCCAATATATTTGAATTTAAAGAAATATCTCATGAAAAAAAATAACTGGGAACTTTTATTACATTACGTTACATTTTCAAACGGTGTAATGTTCCTATAAATCTTGTCTGGTCATGTTTTAATTTGATTTAATTTACCATTATCTTTGCTATCAGCTTCTTTTGTAATGCCTGAATCCCAATAATGACAAAATTCCCAACCTTATCAGTAATGTTCACCCTTGGCTGAGGTAATTGGGAGGATACTTTCAACTTTTTTTTTTTTTTTTTTTAATGGCCGTAGGCAGCAGAGAAGGAGTGGGAGGAGAGGAGGCAGAACATGGGTCAATATGATGAAAAAGAGTTTGAAAAAATCCTCCAGGAGGCTGAGGCCAATATGATCAAGGGGCTTCCCAGCCCTGATGTGGAAACTAACCCAATGCTGCCCCCTGCTGCCTCCAGAGAGCAAGCGAAAGTTCTTTCGGAGTCCCCAACAGGTCTCTCTGCAATAAATAATACAGTAAAAATATGATGTAAAGTGTTCCTCTGTCTCATTTAACACTATTTTGCCACGCCTTAGAGCCTCAGCCCGAGCCTCATTCGCACAAACCAGCCAAGAGGGTTCCGGAGAAGCTCCCAAAGCCAGTGATGGAAAAACAGGCCAAACCAGCACCGGAAAGACCCTGCAAGACTGCCACGAAACCCACATCCCCGGATTGTTTTAACAAACTGGGATCCGAAAAGGTCACCAAGTCCCCACCGCCGCCACCTCCCAGGAAGACCTTTGGCAGCTCCGGCATGACCACCACGCGTTCTGGAGAGGTGGTCTACACCAACAGGAAGGACTCTCAGGTGAGTCTTGTCAAGTTATGCCTAAGAAGGAGTCTTTTCCGATTGTCCATTTTTCAGAAGTGGCAAAACAACAACCCCAGACTAGCTCCTGTAAGGGGAGCACAGTATGGATTTGGAATAAAACTTCAGCAAACAGGCATACATTAATGCACGACACACAGAGTAGCACATCGGCAGTGTCGGGGGGGGGGGGGGCATTACAGTCCACCTGTAAAGGGCAGGCTTCGGCGGCAGCAGGCCGCCTCCACATCCCATTCTACCGGTGCGCCATAATAGAGGAAGGGACAGTGGTTAGGGGGGAAGCTAAAGAAGGTGTTGATAGAGAGGGTTGTGTGTTACATTTGTGTGCTCATACTCTATGAGTTTGGATGCATGAGTCTGTCATTTGTCCCAGCAGCACACCACCACATCATCTCGTTCTGATCCCGTCATGAAGATCACCCTCGGCTGGGTCACTTATATAGTACAATACCCATTTTATTTACTTACGAAAACAAAAACAAAGCAACTTCTCTTTGCACATCAAGTCAGTTTTAGCGAGAAGTGGCAGTAAAACAGGCCAAAATCCAAATGTCAGGAGTCGAGTCTGGGTGAGAGATTAGTCTACAGTTACTAGTAAAAATCCATTTACTTACAGTAATAAAATATGTATACTTAATTACTTTCTACCTGTGATTTTTGTTTTTTTCTAGGAGGGTGAAGAAGAGGGACTGCTTCCCGTTGCCCAAATTAAGCCCAACAAGAGCGCCCCACTGGAACCCAAGAAGCCCGCCACCCCACCTCCCATTGTTGCCAGGGGGGAGGAGGAGGATGATAGCGACAGGATCATGGCAGAACTCCAGGTGCGTCGCACACACACGTCCACGTACACCGACACACGCCCCCACACTCCTTTTCTCTCTTGGGTGATTTGACTTGGGTGGCTGATTTCCGCACTGTTGGTATTGGGTTGCCGTCCTTCCCCACCTCAGAAGTGGCAATGCAGTGGGCGCTGGCACCTGATCACGAATCCCATTTTTCCTCAAATTCCTTGTCCCTACAACCTTTTCCGCACCAGGTTTTCCAGAAGTACACAGTTCAGGAAGTAGGGCCGCCAAACATGGTGGAGCACTCTACTCACATGGAAGCTCAAATAAGAGAGCTCAGAGCGGACAAGAAGGTAAACCCCCCCCTGTGTCGTCGCCAGCTCGCTGCCTGCACCTAGTAACACTTGCTTGGGCTTTACCAACACTTTTAACCTCCGAGCCTCCTGCCGCTGCCTCCTCCTCATCCTTGCCTCTTTGGATTCTGCCACTTGAAACATTCTCAGGATTAAGTCTGCATGAAAGGAAGCCCCTGGAAGCCAACATGGACAATGTCTTCCAACCTTGCTTTTACCAAATCAAGTAAAAAACATTGCACTTTGTTCCCCAATGAGCATTTGTGTCCTTTTATTGGATCATCCTCCCCAGTCGGGGTTAAAATATGCAGTAGACAAAAACCTACGATTGCAGACTTGGTTCACTCTGTGTGGCCCGGTGCGCATGCTTCTCTCACGTCGCTTCACTTTTTCCGTCTGTGCTTAGCTCTCCCCAATGTCACGACTTCTACTTCCTCGAATCAATTTTGTTTCTTTTTGAACAATCACTGTGTTCATGTGTTTCCAGCACAAAGTCCTATCCTACAAGTAATGTACTCCAAGCGTATTTGTCGTGAAGGACAGAAAATAGCGTGCAGCACGGTGTTAAAGCAGTCTCTTGCCCAATGTCAGCTGGGATAGGCTCCAGCTCACCTGCAGCATTAATGCGGATAAGCGCCATAGCAAATGGTTAGATGGATACAAAACAAATATCTAGCGAATTTAAGAAGAAAGACAGAAACTCATTCTAATGCGCAGCAGAAATTGAGGGAAATTATTTTAGTTACTTCACAGACTTAACATCCCGGTTACAGAGTGATATAATTTCCCAAACTGTCATAGCAGAGCTCAGAGCCAAAACGGGGTGAAAAAGATCCAGACACGGATGAAAATGGAAACACTACTGTCCGGCAAAGCCAAGGGGTACGTACTGTGTCACTTTTGGCTGTGCCATCTTCAATGGTCCTTCTACGCTTGAGTTAATTCCAGATACTGGGCTTTTTAACAGCAAATGCAAACTTTGCAGGTCATATACTACGTGACCGGAAAGATTCCAAAAGAGCATCCGCCCCATTCCGGAATGGAAGAATCCAATGAACACCGGGAGCCCGCCCAGTCTCCATCACAGGTGTCAAATGTCACTGTTAATGACAATTCTCCAGGCCAGCCAGAGCAGCAGGAGCAGCGGCCGGCAAACTTACCGGCACCCAAGTCACCGCCGCCTAAGTCGCCGCCACTCAAGTCACCGCCACCCATTTCGCCCAAACCTGTAGGACTGGCTGCATTCAAATTGCCCAGGAAGCCCCTAAAACGCTCCGAGTCCTTGAAGACTAGTGCAGAAATCGAGAAGGGGAAGAACCTGAACAGAATCCACACAGAGAAGAAGAGTCAGCTGGTCCTGGAGTCTGTTTCTTCTACTAAGAATGTAAAACTCGACGCTGTGGCAACCGCGGTAGCCAGAGAGGGGTCTAAAAGTTCTGCTCCACCACCACCACCACCACCGAGGAGGTCATCAAGTGAGGAGCATGAGACGCCTAAATCTAGCTTTGACGAAGCTAATGAAGAGGCTAGTCTTAGTCCTGATTTACCAGGAGAAGAGGCACCTCCTCCACCTGACAACATTGCCTTTATGATCACTAACACGAAGGTTCAGGCCCTTTCTTGTGGGGAGTACAAGGAACTGGTCAATGCCAAAAAAGGAAGTGTCCAAACCGTGACTGTCGGTGGGGGGAACAATACGACCGATCCCGACATGCCTCTGGATAATGGCTTCAACAAGAAGCCCGTCATCATTATTTTCGACGAACCCATGGACATCCGGGCCGCCTACAAACGCCTTTCCACCATCTTCGAGTGCGAGGAGGAGCTAGACCGGATGCTAGCGGCGGAGCGCATCGACGAGGAGAGCGAGGAGTCGGACACAGACAGGAGCAGCGGGCTGCAGGTGAAAGCTGGAGTGCCCGAGGTAGTTGATGGAGAAAAGGTGGCTTCTTCTCAAGCCGCCGGCGACCACACCAGCCTGTCATCGTCATCGTCATCATTGATTTCGGATTCAGCAGACGCTGGAGATGCCAAGCAGGATAGCAAGAAGAAGTTCAAGTTCAAATTCCCCAAGAAACAGCTGGCAGCGCTTACCCAAGCCATTCGCACGGGCACCAAGTCGGGGAAGAAGACGCTGCAGGTGGTTGTGTATGAGGATGAGGAGGAATCGGACGGAACGGTAAAGCAGCACAAGGAAGCCAAGAGATTTGAGATCTCGCGCTCAAAATCCTCAGCGGATGCCCTCAAGGCACCGAGTCCCACTCCGCTAAAGAGACAGAACTCGGACTCCGTCTGCAGGACCAACGAGATCCGTAAGAACACGTACAAGACACTGGACAGCTTAGAACAGACCATTAAGCAGCTGGAGACCACCATTAACGAGATAGGACCCGCCTCCCCCGAGGAGTCGGTTTACTCTGAGGCAAAAAAGGGAGAGAATGGGAAAGTGTCTGAAGGGGTTGGGCTGAAGAGGTCCGCCTCGCTTCCGACCTCCAAGGGTTCGGCACTTAAGCTAGTCAGCAAAGGTTCATTCCAGAAGAAGACTAAACCTCTGCTCCTTCCGCGCCCTGTAGTCATCCCCAGCACCACCAGCTCCAGCACCACCACCATCAGTGCCCCCAGTACCCCCAGCACCGTCCAACAGGTCTCTCTCTAGCTCTTGCCGCTCCACAAGGCTTCGGGTCTTTTTCTTTCCAAACCTACCTTCACTCCAACCTTACCCACTGAAATGACAAAACCATTAATCCACTCCGCAGGTACTTGGAACTGTTGGAAAAGTCCACCTTGGTTTTCTCTGTAAAAAACAAAACAAACCCAAACTAAAATCCTGTTGACATGATTTGAGGTGGCATTCTGTTGGGTTCCCGCCTCCCACCTAACTCCTTCCCTTCATTGCTGAAAGGTTGTCAGCAATCAATAATCAAAGACACTTCCGTGATGATTAATCTCAATGTTGTTCTGGTTGCATGTTTTGTACTACTGTTTAATGAGTGTGAGGTTCAACATGGGTGCATGATCTTTCACTGGTGTTTTAACCATCAAGGTTTTTTTTTTTCTACTGTCGGTGCCTTGATATCTCACTCTTCCTATGTGTTTTTGTTGTTCTTTCCCCTTCTTTTGTTTTATTTGTTGTTTTTTGTTTCGTTTGGGTCCCCCTGCAGAATACCAGTGTCGCTTCCCCCACTAGTCGGATGCCCATCCCTTTGTCCGCGAAGTCCAGGCAGTCGCCGGCTACTACTGACAAAGCAGGAAAGCAGCAAAAACTGCAGGACGCTCAAAGGCAGTTCCGACAGGTAGTTTTACTGTAGGGCCTTACCCATACAGACTAGAGGACAATGGTTATTAGGGAGCGGCATGTACAGTAAGGCGGGGGAAGGTACCAAAGTGTTTTGATTGTGGATCTGTTGACGTTTCCGCTTTGACAGGAAGGCATGATTGACTCTTGACTGTTACTCCATAACATCACTGTACTGTATGCTTCTGCATGTCCACACTGCTCATGGTTTTCACTGTGTTGGTGACTCAATGTTAAAACTGGAACGAATGGCAGACAAAGAAAAGCGGAACACATCTGCAAAATGGTCATCGCATCTCCAGTTCCCACCACAGCTGAGTTCCTAAACAGTGTTGCTGAACCCCACCATCAACTCCCCATCCCCTCCAGGATGCTTATTTCTTCACACTTCCCGCACCCTTCTCACCATGCGCCTCTGAGCAAACCCGAAACAACTGCTTTGACCACTTCTTAACCTCAATGAGACCTTTTTCCTCTCCTGTAAAAACCTGAAACTCAACTCACCAAGTCCTGATCGTCTCACCCTCAGACCTGGCAGATAAGCGCCAGCCCCAAATTTCCCCCAGCCTGCCTGCTCTCACTTCTCACACACACACACACACACACCAAAAACCCTTAACTCCGTAATCTTCTCCAAAACCTTCCATGCATCTTCTGAAACGTCTCCCGCAGCCTCTTTGGAGGACCTAACACTCCGACTAACAAAGGAAGCTGAAGAGATGACCCTTACAGTCTAACCTTTGCCGCATCCTGTTTCCTGGTAATGTCTCTCTGTTCAGTAGAGGTGGGACAACGTAGATGAAGTGATACTTATCGGGAATTGACTGGCTGGTCAAAGAGTTGAATCAAAGGCAACTGCACTACCGAATTGCGGTTGAAGATGTTTCTCTGTTAATCTCAAAGTTGTCAAAGCACTTTTAAACTCAACATTATCTTTAAAAATAAGAAGGGCCTAAGGATAATTCCAAAGATGCATCGCCACTTCCTTGACACCACCATATACTTTCCTAGTAGCCAGGGCTTTGGCAGCCTTTTATGGCAGCGTAAATGAAGTTCAGTGAATAGCTGAGCATAGGTTCCGCAGAGAAAACAAAATCCGTACAAAGACACGCAGGTCCTCACTGTTGCGCACGAGCACGATTCGCAAACATGGCCATTCAAAATGGCATACAATTATGCAAGTGCGTACCGGTAGTTTGATAGCCTCAGGTAGCGTCCAGAAAACAGTAGTGATAGCAATACTAAGCTAGCATTAGCAGCAAACGAGCCAAGGTTAGCCACAACCTGCTACGTTAGTAGCATCAATTACTCGTAGTAGAGTGAGACTATAACACAAAATTCACCAGTTTGAAATAAATAAGCGATAAATGTACCGGTCGAGCAGCAATGTCGCTAATTCCGCGTCACTTCGGAATCCTTTCACCTGCCTGAAGTCCCTTCATTCGCTCTGATTCTGTTTGCTAGTTTTGCCCATCGTGAAGGATTCAAGACCTTAGCAAATTCAGTTTGTGTGGTCCAGTTGCCTTGGTTTCAAACATCATGGAAAGTTGATGACATTGTAATGTGGTGATATCAAGAGTGATTCCCACCCCTGCTGTCTCTTCTTTCATGTAATCCCCGTAGACATATTGTGTTCATTGTTGTCTGTGTATCATTAGTCTTCACTGTTATGTTCCTGTTTGTATAGACTTTTGTATGTGTGTTGTTTGACTCTTTTTTTTTTAATTTGACAATCAGTATGTGTTTTGGCATCTCTGTTCGCAGGCTAACGGAAGTACTAAAAGAGTGGGAGGGGATCATAAAACTACTTCCCCCACTGTACCCGTCTCTAAAATCCCCGCTTTTTATCCTAGCGCTTCTAAAGGCAGCTCAGACGCCGCTAATCCCGCTAACCCGTCCTCCTCTTCCTCTTCCTCCAAGTCCTCCCTTCTGCCCACCCACAATGCTCGCTCGGCTTCTCTGCCCTCCTCGCACATCCCCTCCCTGTCCAACGGCTCCCTCAAGCCCCCCTCGCAGCACGCAGCTAAAGCTCTTTCCTTCTCCTCGCAGACCCCCAACGGTCGAGTGCACTCCTCCTCCTCCTCCTCCTTCTCCTCCTCTTCATCCTCCTCCTCCACCACCCCCTCCCCTCTGTCGCCTTTGGGCCCGGGTGGGAAGAGCATCCGCACCATACACACCCCCAGCTTCACCAGCTACAGGGCCCACAACGGCAGCAGCGGCAAATCCTGCATCCCGACAGCCTCGGCGGCTAAGGACTAGCCCCACGTTAGCCCCTCCGTAATCCCTGCGGCCCCCTAACTCCTCTTGTGTAGCAGCAACAAGTATACTGTACTCGTCTACGTCAGTTCGTCATCTTTTTCTTGGGGGAGGGGGGTCTCATACAGAGACCACACAAAATGGCCGCCTCAGAGCTCTAACAAGTGGCGGCTGGTGCATTTGGCCTTGAGTAGAAACACACCACAGTTATAGAACTCATTTAATATTATACAAATATAATTATATATATACATATGTTGATGTGATCGTGAAGCAAATTTGAAATCTGATTGGTTAAAAAAAATATATATATATACCCATAGCTGAAGTTACATTGGCAATCATTACTCCTTCTGAAGGCCCCGGGGCAGATTAGATTGGCATGGCAGCATAAGGAGAATGAAATCTGATTGGAGAAATAAAATTCAACATCTCGTGTAGCCAATAGAAATGCGACGAAATGAAGAAAATGGATTGTAGGGAATGAATGAATACAATATTCCATGGAACAAATATTGAAATGTATAGGCCAAGCCAGCAGAGCACGCCTTTGTGGCCCACTACTGCCTTATAAAAAGAAAATTGTCAAATATTGATGTTAACGCAACATAGCAGTAGAAACAAGTCACCCCTCTGTTACGGCTCTGATATTTTGTCCTATTCCGCCTCGGTTTATACTCATTTGTATAGAACAGTGTAAAAATTATACGGGCAGTGTGAAAGGGGGCTACTACATTAGAATCAGATGTACTATATTACACAGACGGTGTACAGATTGTTTTATTTTTCGTACCAGAGCTTTGGATAAGCGTAGTATATTTAATCTCTCAATGTTTATTCACCCTTGTAAATGCCTTGTATACAGACCGAGTATTTTCTCATAAAAGTGAATGCGTCTTAACTGCCAACATTTGGGGGGGAGTAGAAAAAGAAGTAACATAGTGACAAATAACATAAGTGTGCCTATTTGCCAAAGTTGTCCAAGTTTTGGTGGAATTTAGGGGAACACGCGCTCGTTTACTGTCGTGTAAACCGTACTAGAAACAAATCAAAACGGAGGATGTTCATAACAGTAAAGTAGCTTTGTTAACACACCAAAGTTTATTGTTCGTATGCATGCCTATCCATCAGATACTTTAGGAGAGTGGTGTAAAAATAAAACAATGTTTGCACAGATGGACCATGTAAATATTTTCTTTTCTTTTTTGGTTCTGTTTTTGTAAAGCTTTAAGTCATATCGTCATGTTGAGTAGCAGCAGACATTGAAGCCAGCTTGTAAAGCAGGGGTGGGCGACCTGTTATAAAAAGCCTCAAAAACATTTAACACACACATATTTGTCTCTTAATAATCTTGTCATGGTTATTTGGTCATCACATCTTATTTTTTCATCATTTAAAATAGGAAAAAGGTTACCCACTCCTGCTGAAATGCGAGCTTCCATATTTGGATTTTCTGAATAAAAGGTTTAAAACAAGTGTGTGTGTGGGTGTGTGTTTATTTTGAATATGGCAAAAAAAAAAAGAAGCTTGTAAAGGAGTTAACTGAAAGCGTCAACATATTAATCAATTGAGTTATAAAACTGTACATGTTATAAAACTGTTAATGGTGGAATATCTGTAGAAATTATTCATTTTGGTTTCAGATTTTACGTCATAAATGACGTAGCGTGTTTTTTTTTTTAATTTATTTTTTTATCGACTTCTAGCTAGTTTGTCCCGTGCGAGATCTCGTAGGTGCTGCTTGTTACCAAGACAGCAAGGAAGAAGCTGCGAGAGGATCCTTTTAGTTTAGTCCAACATTTCGAGTGTGACAACGTTGCGGATATTGTAGTCTCGTTAAAACTAACACCATGTTATACTTTAAATGTGTTTTATCCTCGTGACCATACTGGGGTTTTTTTCGCGAGCCATCCTCGTAATGCTAACGCTAGCTAAACCAGCAATAGTTTGCTTATGGGCGGTGCTAATTAGCATAGCGGTATAACTTTTGAGACAAGGCTTAGTTTAATGACATTTTTACGGCTACTACCCGCACAGTACTCCCCAAAAAGTCTAACAGGCCCCCTTCGCCACCATGGGCACGGCCTCCTCCCTGGTCAGCCCCGGTGAGGTGATCGAGGACGGCTACGGGGGCGAGGGCGGCGAAGCGTGCGAGATCCCCGTGGAGGTGAAACCCAAAGCCCGGCTCTTGCGCAGCTCTTTCCGCCGGGGACCTCGGGTGATTGGGGCTAGCTTCAAGTCGACGGGCTCCGTGGACCTCGAGTACGCTGCCGAGTACGAGCGGCTGCGGAAGGAGTATGAGATCTTCCGCGTGAGCAAGAACAACGAGATCACGTCCATGCAGAAGAAGGAGGCCAAGCTGGACGAGGAGAATAAGAGGCTGAGGGCTGAGTTGCAGGTACGACACAGCTACAGCATTATGCGAAGATGGCAAAAAATACTAACGTTCAGTACTTACGGAGACGTTACTTACAGGACAAAGTAGCAATACGGTGCCTCAAGATACCACTGAAGTGAATGGACAGTTACTTCGTTCATCCTTACCCAAACAATCTTTGTAAAGTGTTTTTGAAAAGGGAAATAGAACCCTTTAATATTGTACTAAAATATCCCAACATTTAACCTTTTTTATGTGGCTACAAGCACAAAATGATGCATTGCAAATTTAAATTTGAACCCCACTCCATATGGTCAGATCCAGTCAGTTTCGCTCAACAACATAGAATTTGGTAAACCTGTCCTTAATGAGTAGCATGACAAAAAGTTGCAAGAACCCATGGCTGAAAACAGAAAAATAAATCTGCCATTTTGATATAAAGTGTCCTCCATGTGACCTCAGGCTTTGCAGAAGACCTACCAGAAGATCCTCAGAGAGAAGGAGAACGCCCTGGAGGCCAAGTACCAAGCCATGGAGAGGGCTTCCACCTTTGAGCATGACAGGGATAAAGTGAAAAGACAATTCAAGGTACGTCCCAGTTTTTATAATATTCTACGTCGCGCTAATCTTCTTTGCTTTGTTCACCGCCAGATCTTTCGGGAGACGAAGGAGAAGGAAATCCAGGATCTCCTTCGTGCCAAGAGGGACTTGGAGTCCAAAATGCAACAACTGCAAGCTCAGGGCATCCAGGTTTACTATCCCAATGATTCCGATTCAGATGACAACGAAACGACTGTGACTGGTAAAGCCCACCCACAAAAAGGGAAAACTGTCACCAACCTGTGGCATCTGTAGGCAATTACATTTCGTGTCTCCAGCTGCCGGCACCCAATGTGACTACTGGACTGGGGGTGTGCTGGGAAGTGAGCCTTCTATGGGCAGCATGATGCAGCTGCAGCAGACCTTCCGGGGACCGGAGTTCGCCCATAGCCTTATCGATGTAGAGGGCCCCTTCGCTAATGTGAGCAGAGGTTAGTAAGAGAGTAGAATGTGAGAATTTGAAAAATGGATAGGTGTCTACTGAGGTAGGATACATCCTTGAAGTAGAATGGTATCATGCTAAGGCATACTCTTAAAGGTTTTCTATTTGGCCCTCAAAAGAATTGATGACATTTTACTAGACGACTGGGATGCTGCGGTGGCCAGTTTGCTGCAAGTGTCCCCTCACGTGCCTCAAGCCTTGTGGAGCAACACGGTGCGCTGCTACTTCATCTCCACACCGGAGACCAAAGCCGAGATGGAGATCTTTACCAAGGTGTAATGCAATACCTCACCATTAAAAATGAAATAATAAACAACATATTTTTAGTACCGATATTCCTGCGAAGGAACAGTACCGGTACTCCACAAAAATGCGGCCAAGTGTGTTTTTTTTGTTTGTTTTTTTCTCGCTGTTTACTGGATACTCCTGTAAAATATGTACAGTCTTTTATTTACAGCAAAAATTCCAACATTTGATCTGTAAAAAGGACGTCTTGCACCGATAACTGCATTCATATTGTGCGTGTCTTCATGCCTTGAATGCAGAAACACTCTCTTGTTCTGAGGAGGCTGTGTGAAGGTCTGGGACATTTCTACCTTAACGTCTGCTTCCGTGAAGACAACGCCGCCTCGTCCGCGTCGGTGCGCAAACAGGAGATCGAGCGGAGCTCCGTGTGCGTGCTTCTCCTCAAATCCACCGTCAACAGGTAGCCTACGCGTGTCCTCGGGCTTGGACCGAAGCTCCCGTTTGAATTCCCAGCGAACGCCATTCTGTGGTGATGTCGCAGTTCTGTGGTGGAGGATTGCGAGGAGGCTTTTGTGAAGAATCCAGACGGGCATCCGTTAGTGCTTTACCTCAGGACGGAAGGAGATGGGAACTTGTCCGGGCCTACCAGGAAGCTTCTGGAAAGGGTCAACGCTGCGGACAAGGCTGCTAAAATTAAGGTGCAGTATGCACACATCTAAAATTATTTTGGGTTGAGTGAGGATGATTATGTCGAACATGTGACCAGGTCTTGGATCATAGCGGTTCAGCCGAGGATGGGGCCAGTCTCATTTCTGCTCAGCTGGAGAAAGTCATCAAGCAGGTCCTGCTCGAATGCATGCATTCAAACAGTATTCACGTCCGGTTTTAAGGTCGGACTTACTTTTCGGGTGTAGGAGTTGCTCGGCATCGAAGGAGCGGACGCGGACCCGAAGGAGTCCGGGATCGAGGAGGGTCGCGAGGAAGACTCCGGCGACGTGCTGTGGGACCTACATGACGAGCAGGAGCAGATGGAGTCCTACCAGCAGGCCTGCGGCAGCACCAGCTCCCAGCTGGGCTTCCAAAAGGTGAGCCGGCTTCCGTCCTTCGTAGTTCTCAACCTCAGTCTGAATCTACATGTGGCGTTGTTCTCAGTACGTGGACCGGCTCAACGACATGATCGCCGCCCCGCCCCCGACGCCGCCTCTGCTGGTGTCGGGCGGTCCGGGCTCGGGGAAGTCCCTTCTCCTCGCCAAATGGTAAGAATTGTCCGTTTAAGTGTAAAATGTGGAAAAAGCAGCCTGACCATTTGTTGACCTCTGGATCAGGATCGAGCTGCAGCAGAAGCAGTCCCCCAACACCTTGTTCCTCTCCCATTTCGTCGGGCGACCTTTTTCCTCCAGCTCCGAGCCCGTCCTCATCATCAAGCGCCTCACGGTTAAAGTAGGAGATCCCCCGCCTGCCCGGTTGTATTTTTTTCAAGGAGAAAACCTTGCAACTTGTCGCCCATGGCGTAGCTGCTGCAACATTTCTGGTCCATTTCGGGCTTGTCCATGGAGCCCAGCAAGATCCTGGAGGAGTTTCCACGCTGGCTGGAGAAGCTTTCAGCGCGCCACCAGGGCAACATCATCATCATCATAGACTCCATTGACCAAGTACAGGTAACGTCAGTCAGCTTTGAGAGCGGGATTTCCCTCCAGAAGGATAACATTTGCCTTTTCTTTCCTCGCCAGCAAGCAGAAAGACACATGAAGTGGCTGATTGACCCGCTGCCCGTCAACGTCAGAGTGGTCGTGTCCGTCAACGTGGAGACATGTCCTCAGGCTTGGCGGTCCGTCCGGCACGTCACGCGCGGCGGCCGTCCTTTTTATTACAAACGGAGAGAACACCTTTATTTGCGTTTGTGCAAATACATTCTAGCTGAATCTCTCACCACATTTTTCATGGCCAATCCTTAACATTTTCATTACACTTAGGCACAAAACAATGTACTGTGTGATTCAGCCGCAATTTATTATAAGAAGAATTCCAACATTTGTGTTACTTACCGTCTTGCTCACTGCAAAAGCAACCAAAGAGTTTTTTTAAAGTGGAAAGTCAACGCAAACATTTTTTTTTCAAGAATATGTTCTATGCAAGGCCACTATTTGAAACAAGGCATTCTGATAAATATTGCGTTTGTGGAATGAGTGTTAATCCAATCGTTTTTAGCCATCCGTGGGGGCGGCCATTTTGTCTTCTGTCAACTGAAAATGACATCACAACAACCAATCACGGCTCCGATTCAGAAAACAGGTAAGCCGCAATTGGTCGTTGTGAGCAGTTGTGATGTCATTTTCAGTCGACAGAAGACAAAATGGCCGCCCCCACAGATGGCTAAAAAGCATTCCATTTTGCTGCTCAACTCATATTTCATAAACACAATATTAATCCGAATGCCGTGTTTCAACTAGTGGGCCTGCTGCAAACATATTCTTGAAAAAAAAATGTTTAGGTTGACCTCCGTTTTAAGGCAAAGAAGTGGCATATTTTACAGTGGCCAAGTCCGTCACCTGAGCTAAATCCAATTGAACAT
Source organism: Filicampus tigris (assembly GCF_054856515.1). Lineage (NCBI taxonomy): Eukaryota > Metazoa > Chordata > Actinopteri > Syngnathiformes > Syngnathidae > Filicampus > Filicampus tigris. The sequence continues at coordinate 4,962,073 of NC_141237.1, read as the reverse complement.
GCCTTTGAATTACGGAAGATAAATCCGAAGGGAAAATGCCCCAGGAGCAAACGGGAACTGACGACACGATACGTTACAGTAATGCCAGACTTCACCCGCGCTGCCTCTGTAATGGCTCCACAAAAAAAAAAAAAATCTGTCTTTTTTTTTTAGGCATTGTGAAAGAAGCACATAATGCTCTCCCTCCAGGTTGTGGCCCACTCTCCACTTGGACCCGCTGAGTCCCAGGGAGGTCAGGAGTGTGCTGAGCGCAGAGTGCCTAAGCGCGGACCTCCAACTCACCAAAGATCAGGTAGGAGCACCTCACGTCTACATGCGTCCGTCTCAGCGCTGTGGGGGTGACGCGAGTTTGTGTTCTCCAGGAGAAGAGGCTGGAAAAGCACTGCCGCTCGGCGTCCACCTGCAACGCTTTGTACGTCACGCTGCTCGCCAGGATGAGCGCCAGGTTCTCTCTTTTTTTTTTTTTTTTTCCATTTTTTGGGGGGTATTCAATCGGAGAAAAATCAGGAGAAGAAACGTCTTTTTTGGATGTGTAGTGGATGGTCATCGGAGAAGAGCCTCGAGCAGTGCCTGCAGTGTCAGGACACCTTGTCGCTCTACCGCCTGGCGCTCAAAATGACGCTGGACTCGCTCGGCTCGGACAGAGAGCGACACGTCATGAGAGAGGTGCGCCAGCTGGGCGTGCGGGATTCGAGAGCCGTTCGGCCAAACGGCTCTCGAACATGAGCGCTGACTTTTTTTGTCGTGTGTGTAGATACTCTGCCTGGTGTGTTCCAGCCACAACGGCGTGAGTGAGTCGGAGGTTCTCGATCTTTTCCCCGAGTTGGAATTTCCGGCGCTGGCGTCGCTGCTCCTTGGTCTGAGTCGACTCCGCGTGGTCACCCTCCACTGCGGCCTGATCAGATTTCAGCATCTGCAGGTGCCTGAACCCCCCCCCCCCCCGCTGACTTTAAACATACTGCAAAAGCAACTCACGTTTTTTTCAAGCTAAGAAACGGAATATTCTTCAATGGTCAAACTTTTGTCACTTGATTGCAAACCACTCGAGTTTTTTATATTACAGGAAAAAAAAATGGCTTACAGATGATTCGATTTTGTTCAAATCCATAGTGGCAGGGACAATCTTTACTTTTGTGTTACCAGGCGTGGGAAGCAGTGAAATTGGAGTTTGTGAGCGGAGGGCGCGGCTGCGCTACATACAGAGAGAAACTGATCCACTACTTCAGCCAGCAACTCAGGTGCAGCCGGTCGGCCATCTTTGCCCTCGCACGACCCTCCGTTCTCTCTTTTTATGCCAATTATGTGCGTTCCCGCTAGTCACGATCGCGTGACGTGGCGTGTCGCCGACGAGCTGCCCTGGTTGCTCCAACAGCAGGAGGACCGGAGCAAACTGCAGCTGAGCCTGTTGAACCTATTTGTCTCCCAGAACCTGTACAAGAGGTTTGTGTGTCCACCGCACACTAGAGAATGCTTTTTCTAAAGCGAGAGCTGAAATAAAGATTTTTCGATCGTCAGGGGTCATTTCTCCGAGCTGCTGGCCTACTGGCAGTATGTGGGCAAGGACAAAACCTCCATGGCCACCGAGTACTTTGACTCGCTGAAGCACTACGAGAAGAACTGCGAGAGCGAGGACAGCATGACCAAGCTGGCCAACTTGTATGAGACCTTGGGACGTTTCCTCAAAGACTTGGGCCTGCCCAGTCAGGTGGGGGCCAGGTTTTTAATCGTCACTTTTTTCTTTTTTTTTTTTTTTTCACGATTATACGGTTGCTTGGTTATAGTACGTTTTGGGTTCATCTCGAGAGTATCCCTAATTGCGATGAATACATATACGCCACCCCACCGTTTGTTTACCGGCTAGGCCGTGGCTCCTCTGCAGCGGTCACTTGAGATCCGAGAGACGGCCCTGGACCCGGACCATCCCAGCGTGGCGCGCTCCCTGCATCAGCTGGCCGCCGTCTACGTCCAGTGGAAGAAGTACGGCAACGCCGAGCAGCTGTACAAGCAGGCGCTGGAGATCAGCGAGAACGCCTACGGGGCCGAGCACGGCAGCGTGGCGCGAGAGCTCGAGTCCCTCGCCGTACTCTACCAGAAACAAAACAAGTACGGAGGGGCCGTTATCGCCGATTATGACGTGTCATTGGTCCAGCTGAACAGTCGTACTTTTTGTCATTGTTATCGTCATCGTCAGGTACGAACAGGCGGAGAGACTCAGGAAGAGATCGATGAAGATAAGGCAGAAAACGGCTCGCCAGAAAGGCCATATGGTGAGTCGGAAGGGATGGAATCGAATCAACAACGGCACCATTCTATTTGTAGGCAAAAAACAGGTTGACATTATTACAATGCCAACGCCCACATAGTTATTACGCACATTTTAAAAATACTTTATTTCTTTTTACTTTTTGGGTTGTTTAGGGATTTTTTTTTTTTAAAACGGTTGGCGGTGAAGGAAAAAAAAGCATAAATAAATGCATAACTCGTCCTCATATGTACTGGCAGCTCCATTCACACCTGTACAAAGCCTTTAGTGCTTAAAAATAATGCCGGGTTGTGATTAAAACCGTCGAAATGCATTTGTTGCATCTGTTCATTATTACAGTGGACACGAACGTTTTGCTTCTTTGACTGAATCCAGGGGGCCGGACCCAAATGTGGGCGAATGAGTCATGTTCATGTGTTCTCCTCACTGCAGTATGGTTTCACTCTGTTGCGTCGCCGGGCCCTCCAGCTCGAAGAGCTCACCCTTGCGACCGACTCGTCCGACTGCGCCCGGACCCTCAACGAACTGGGCGTGCTCTACTACCTCCAGAACAACCTGGAGTAAGTCTCGCCGGCCAACACTCACATCCACCCTTCGAGAAGCTTGCGCCGCATCGCGTGCCGCTTCTGCGTGTCCCGACCAGCGCGGCCAAGGTGTTCCTGACGCGCTCGCTGGAGATGCGCCAGCGCGTGCTGGGCCCGGACCACCCCGACTGCGCGCAGTCCCTCAACAATTTGGCGGCGCTGCACACGGAGAGGCGGGACTACGAGGCGGCCGAGGATATGTACGAGAGGGCGCTGGACATCCGCAAGAGGGCCCTTTCGCCGGACCACCCCTCGCTCGCCTATACGCTCAAACACCTGGCCATGCTCTACAAGCGCAGGGTAAGGTGTAAAAAAAAAAAAAGGCATTCATTCGTTGTTCACCTATCAGGCCTTGAATCAAATTAATAAAACAAATGCCTTACCTCAAATAAAATCCCCTCTATTATTATTATTAATAAAGATCTCCTTTCAAATTTAGCACCTTACTTCAAATTAAAAAAAAAGCAGACCTGACTCAATTTATCAGCACCTAAACAAAGAAATACCTCGTTTGAATATGTGAATAGCTAATTACACTTACTGTTTTACCACTCCTACACATAAAGGCCTCCTCTCAAATAAATACCTTCTTGTACTTTAAAGAAAAATCCACCACTCCTTGATTTTAAGTAAATGAACTAGTCGCAGTATCTACAGAATAGCAGCTTTAAAAGATCATCACTTCAAAAAATAAAAGCCTCACCTCAAATGGCAGGAAGAAATGAAGGGGCACTTTGTAACTGTATGAAATGTTGATTAAGTGACAACTGATTAATAAATGGGAATATGAAATATTTCTACTGTTTATGCAGGGGAAGCTGGAGAAGGCGGTGCCCCTCTACGAGCTCTCACTGGACATCCGGGAAAAGAGTTTTGGGCCCAAACATCCCAGCGTGGCGACGGCACTGGTCAACCTGGCGGTCATCTACTGTCAGCTGGTGACCTCTCACGACGATTTATTTCATTCATTTTCAAAACTTTTTTTTTTTTTTTTACTAACATCTTGTTTGTGCCCATTTGTCAGAAGAAGCACGGCGAAGCTTTGCCCCTGTACGAACGAGCACTCAAAGTGTACGAAGACAGCCTGGGACGCTCGCATCCTCGCGTCGGGGAGACGCTCAAGAACCTGGCGGTGCTGAGGTACGCGCGCTCGTCGCGGCTCGGTTGAGCGTCGGCCGCTTTTAGCCCTCCGCGTGACGTCCTCCGTTCTGCAGCTACGAGGAGGGCGACTTTGAGACGGCGGCCGAGCTGTACAAGCGCGCCATGGAGATCAAGGAGGCGGAGCCGTCGCTGGCGTGCGGCAACGCGCCCTCGCGCCACTCGTCCAGCGCCGACACGTTCAGCCTGCGGGGACCCGCCCCCCTCCCTCAAGGCCCCAGGTGACCCTGTCACCCCTGCGCGCAGGTACGCTACCACTTTGGGAAACTAGATTTGCACACAGAGCCTTACGGAATTCGGAATTGCTTCCGGAAACCTCAAACAGTATTCTATGAAATAAACAGTGTTAACCAGTGCGAAAATCTTTCATTTGTGAAAAATGTTACTTTGCCAAAGAATATTTTATACATGGAGTCCCTGTCTTTATCCGTCTTAATTGATATACAATGCTTCGTAAATGTACGAAACCAGCTATGTCAGGTTTTTACAACAGCATTAATGAAGCAACCAATGTGTTATGTTTCTGTCATGATTAAAAATATTAGTATCTAGAAGCTCTTTAAGCCGAAAGGATATTTTTAAATGCCAAAATATTATGACCGTTTTACCAAAAAAAAAAAAATGGAGGAAAAAAAAGTGCAATTTCTTGATAAAGTTCATTCTTGAAGTCCTGAAAAAAAAAAACATTTAAGTTGCTCACGTTTGTGTTCAAAAAGGTGAAATTCAGTTTGAAATGTCATCATTCCTCGAATACCAAAAGTCGAACTGAAGTTGAAAGAGTCCGCATTAAAGCACTTCCATGATTGCGGGTGACTGGTGGCCTCGCATAACAAAATTGTTTAGTGCAATTATACTGTGTGACTTTGTATACAGTATGTTTGTATATTTATGTATTGTCATATGTGTTAAAGCCATTCCAATAGTCCACATGTATTCCTGCTAATAAATACTTTATTGAGACGTTAATGTTATTGAAGCATTGCGACCTTATTTCATGCATTCAAGTTCATTTTTTCCTTTATTAACGGTCAGTTATGTGATGTCGTCCGATGTATGCCGTGAGAATTCCGCCGTGTTCTTTTTATTCGGCCGCCGAGCAGCCCTACAACTTTCTCATCTGAGCCATCAGGTCCTCCAGGCTCTGCTCCGTCTCTTCCACCATCTCTCCGTCGCCCTTACTCTGCTTCCAGCGGAAAAAGAAAATCATGAATTCACAACATTCGAACCCCATCCGTAAACGTTGCGGGTGGGAACTGACCGCCGCCGGGATGGTGTACGCCACGGTGATGCCTTCGGGGAGGTCGGCAACGGCGGCCGCCGCGGCCTGCGTCTCCTCGTTGGCCTCCTCTGATACCAGTTCAATCCCCCATTCGTTATCCTCGTGCAGCACCTCCTCCTCGACTTCGACCGCCTCAGTCTTGGGTCGCTCTGCTTCCTGCTTCTGCGGGGGGGGGGGGGGCACACATTTGCAAACGGGACGCCGTGTTAGCCCACCCAGAACGTTTTTCTTGAAATGTACAACAAAAAAAAATTGTCAAACTATTGTAGGTATTTAAATGGGTTTGGACACACAGTTCAACTTCACCTTGTAGACTTCCTGCTGTCTCCTGCAGTGGCGGTCGTTGCACTGCGGGTTGGGCTTCATGGCCATGCTGGGGAAGAAGTCCTGCATGGCGTTGTAGCCCAGATAATAACTGACGCGGCCAAACTTCAACAAATACCTGCAACACCCAGGAGGCAAATTAATAGCTCCCTGCCCCCCTCAAACGAGTGAGTGAATCATGAAATCAAATTGCGATCGACTTGAGAAATAGGAAAATACTGAATGCAAAAAAAAAAAAAAATACCAAGTTCACTGCTGTCATGAAAGGACTTAAAATTTCAAACTAATGCTTACAATAAAGTTAGCTTTTTTTTTTATTTGGAAAAACAAACAAAAGTCATGCATTTGTTTTAGAATTGATCTCCAATAAAAAGTGTAATCTTTTTCACATATAGAAATGTTTTTATTTTTTATTTTTTTTATTATTACAAATATGTACTCAAAAGATACAATTAAAATTCCCGTAACGACTTTTTCTCCCAGCAATGTTTTTCTATTCATTGTAAATTGGCCACTACAGAGTTTACCATAGATTTCTTTTCTGTTGTGAGTGACAGTCGTGAAAAAATATATATATTTTTGGTGCAGCTGTGTATGGAATTTACTTGAGGACATTTTGGACCAGGATGCCAGCGACAACGCCCATGGTCGTGGGCAAGCTGGCGGCGCACACGCCCTCCCTCTTGAGGGTCTTCTCATCGATGTTGGCTGCCACCACCAGAGGGGGTGCGCACTGCGCAAGAACACAAATCAAATCCGGATTGCAGCTACGCAGCAGTAAGGTTCCTGGGAAAAAGTGTGTGTATTTGTGTGTGCGTGTGTGTGTGTGTTCTTTACAGCGAAGCATGCTGTCTCTCCCGGGTTGATGAGCTGTATGTGTCCCGACACGGCGTTCTCGCTGACTCCGGACTCCATCCAGGTCTGTCCCAACTCATTACAAGCCTTCACAAAGGGGAGAGTGCAACAATCACATGCACAAAAGCTGAAAAAAAATAAATAAAAAAATCATCTTGGTTTTGCGGGTCACTCCTTACTGTATTGATGGCCATGCGGGCTTCAAAGTTGTCCACGCAGCTCAGGACTAAATTCACCGGCTTGCCATCCTCCAGGCCTCCGTGACTGAGACAGAGGAGAAGTGAGGACGCTTCCACAAAGCGTGGAGGAGAGAAGGCGAGGAAAAGTCACCTGAGACGCTCCATGAAGTGGTTGAAATTGTCCAGGGTGGTGATGTTGTAGTTGTGCGTCTCAAACGATACGTCTGGATTGATGTTTCTGGTTCAGGGTGTGTTCAAGAACAGGTAAAGAAAAATGAGCACATTTTTTTTTTATTATTATTTTATTGAATGTGCCAATAACACGTGGTACCTGAGTGTATGTTCAGCGGCCTCGACTTTGCTGAGGCCGGCCTGGTGAGGTTGAAAGAAGAGTCGGTTCATGTTCGCCAGCTCCACCTTGTCGTAGTCGAACAGCAGCAGCTGGGAAAGATGTGGACACAACATTAGGAACAACTACAGTCTAAAAGTGAGTATTGGAACGCATTAGAAAATCTAGATTGTCTGTTGACAAATGTGGTTACTTAATATTTTTTTAATGTCAATGCAGTGTAGTAAAATCATTGTCACTGTTAAATGTAAATTGCAACAGTAAACTATCCACATCTATTATCTCTAAAAGTCAAATGTGATTACTAAAATAAATGTTTTTTTGCTGGGGATAAGCCTTACCAAATATGGGTTTCTTTTTTTATATTCGGCAGAGCAATGGAAAAAATAATGCTGTCCAATGAAAAATGCGTTCCATTTTATATGGAAGAAAATGTTTGTTTTTATTTTACATAGAAAAAATTGACAGCTTCCCTAAAAAATCAAATTATGTTGCACTATTGTTAAAAAAAAAAAAAGCCGGAATTCTTTGCACGATGCAGTTGTACCTAATATTCTGACCAACTCATAATAGGAAAAGAGCGTTGCATTATTACCTTACCGATGCCACACCTCGTGAGCATTTCGGCTGTCACGCTGCCCACTCCCCCGACGCCCACCACGGCCACCGTGAACGTCCGGATGCTCTGTCACACACATCGGAGAACATTTTAACAAAACAAAAATAATTTGAGGAGGATGTGCAAGAGATTGCTTACCTCGTAATTATCAACAATGCCCATTCTCTTCAGAGCCATCAGGCGACTGCAAGGGCAGGAGAGGGGGAAAAAAAGCTTGATTGAATGAGTCACCAGTCTCCCAAAGGGCGCGGCACCCCAAAAGCACATTTAAATTATAATCATAAAACATTACCTATAAGGGTTGGAATCGACAACTTCTGCGCTCATCTTTTCAATTTTGGGTCGGTGTAGCTGCTCGGCGGCGGCGCACTGTTTTTGCTTACACTTGATCAGTTCGTTCTCCAACTCCCTCACGCGTAGTTTCAGTTCCTCCACCGTTGCCATGAGGACTCGCAAGAAAAAAGATATATAAATATATATTTCTTGACAAAAACTGTAAAACGTAATAACGCAACGCCCAGACAACAATAATCAACACGGAAAAGTACACGTCTTCACAAGTCCAATCAGCTGTCAGGATATGTGTTACAGCCTATTTCGTTCGTGCGGAAATGCGAGTGGCACATAAGATTTCCGCGTAATTCAAAAATTATGAAGCTTTTAATTTTTTAAATTTTATTGTATTTTTGTATTTTTGTTTGAAATGAAACTACATTAATATTCAAGTCTTATTGTATAATATAGTAAAATAATTGTTTCTTTGGCTGTGTTGAATGTGCGTCACGGTAAATGATCCGACCTAGCCAGCAATCTTGCTCACTAGCAACAGCTGGAAAATAATTAATCCACTTTCTTATCATTTTAAAACGGCTACATGGACGAAATGACGACTCCGGTGCGAGCGCAGCATCAATTCGACGAGGACAGACTTAAAAAGTATCTGTCCACCAAGGCGTTCGTGTCAAACGACGACACACTCACTGTCAGGCAGTACAGGTGAGTTTGTCTGGGAGACAAATTGAAAAGTTTGTTATGCTAACATGCTAATCTTCTTTCAGTGCGGGGCAGTCAAATCCCACTTTCCTGATTCAGACACCTTCCAAAAGTTATGTTCTCAGGAAAAAGCCACCCGGTGCGTTGTTGCCAGGTGCCCACAAGGTAGAAATTAACACATTTAATCACTACATACAGGACTTTCATAAATCCTGCTTGTTGTAGTACTAATACTTGTACAGCAGGGGGAGTCATTTATTTTCAAATTACAAAAATGCTGGACCTACGTTTCGTTTTATGAAAATATTATATTGAGCCTGCACAAAGTAAATTATGGATTGTAATGTTAATTTTGTTGACAATATGTACATGCATACCGAGAAGAAAAAATAGAGTATAAAGGAAACTTCTATTTTTTGTCACTAATTTTAGAGGTTTAAAACCCATTTAATGCATAGATTCATCAATCATTACACAGAGTTAACATTTTAAGCCTTTATTTCTTGCAAGTTGATGGTTATAGTTTGCATAGAATGACAACCCCAATTTTACTGTCTCTGGAAAACAAGATAATTTTAAAAATTCGGAAACTTTAAGCATAAATCGATAGTATAAAGAAAAATGTACATTTATATAATGTGTTTTTTTTTTGTTGTTTTTTTTCCCAGGTGGACAGGGAATATCGTGTCCAAAAGGCCTTGCATTGCGCTGGATTCCCTGTACCTCAGCCCCTCCTCCACTGTATCGACATCGATGTCATCGGAACAGAGTTCTACCTGATGGAGCACGTAGTGGTGAGTTTGCAAAGGTACGAAAATATCTCTGGTATGTAAAGTAACATATTGGGTAATGGCCGCCATAACTGAGCAGGGTCGCATTTTCCGGGACCTCCGTCTGCCCGGAGTGATCCCGGCAGAGAGGGCGGCTCTGTACGTGGCAGCAGTGGAAGTTCTGGCCAAACTGCATTCACTGGACCTGACGTCACTAAACCTGGACGGCTATGGGAAAGGAGCAGGATACTGTAGGAGACAGGTGACTCACGGTTCACCATTAAAAAATTCTCCCTAGTCATGTTTTGTTTCTGTGCGCCCGTTGAAAAACGCACATTTTCATTTTAGAGAGCCGACTTATTTGTAAATAAGCAATTAAAAACGACATTTCCAATAACATGTAAAACATCAGTGGTATGTCCTTTCATCAAGGTGTCCACGTGGACCAAGCAGTACACAGCATCGTCCCACAGGGACATCCCTGCCGTGAATGAGCTCGCCGCGTGGTTGATGAGCAATCTGCCCGCCGACGATCAGGAAGTCACGCTGGTCCACGGAGATTTCCGAGTTGACAACTTGGTATTCCATCCGACCGAGGTACGGGATACCTTCTTATCACGACTGTCACGTCCTCTCGCGTGACTCTTAACTAAGGGTGACGCGTTGTGACCCCTTTAGGCTCGTGTGCTGGCAGTGCTGGACTGGGAATTGTCCACCACTGGACAGCCTCTGGCAGACCTGGCCTACTTCCTCATGCCTCACTACTGGCCCGTAGGCCTCGACATACTGAGCTCTATGGGTAGCTTGAAAGGAATTGAAGGTCTGAACTAAGACAAAGCGCAATATTGAAATTAAAGAAATTCCTATGAAATGCTTTTTTTTTTTTTTTGCGCGTCTGTCATTGAGCAGGTATTCCCACAGCGGACGACCTGATCTCCGTTTACAAACGCTGCCGGGGGATCCCGTCCCCTTTGCCTTGCTTGAATTTCTACTTGGCGCTCTCCTTCTTCAAGACAGCAGGAATCGCTCAGGTATTGGTGGTTCTGCATGTGCATCGTAAGTGAACCGGTGATTGATTAGAATTCTGACTGCGTGACGTTCATCTTTCACTCAGTTTGAATTGGTGAATGAAAAGATAACCATACAAAGCTTTTTTTGTATGGTACAACGCTTTCCGATACATTTTCTGTCATCTAATATGGATGTAAAAGTTATATTTAAAAACGAAATGAATCCATTTCATTTTCGTAATGATACGATTTAGCAGGATTGCGTATTGATCATGTGAGATGGCTTCTGTTATTTGGCAGCTGGCACTTGGAAACGCAAAGGAAAAATAATAGCTTTCGTTCATGTTTGGGTTTTATTTAGAACTTTTCAAATGAACTGTTTATTTTTTTAGTTTAATAAACAGTTGTTGTTTATTTTGCAGTAGAACTTGGAATTTGTACTGGGCGGGTTCTAGCCACCGTTTTTTTTTTTTTATTATATCTTATCTTTGAAATGATTAAACTTTGGCCATATTAGATAGGTCAGGCAAAAAATAAAAATCATTGCCCTTCAGCATTGCTCGGATTGTCTAGGAGTCCTGCTTATGTCCTGGGCTCATTTAAACACATTTTAGGAAATTAGGCAAATTCCCTAGTCGGAGTTGATCAATGTGGCCGATTCGCACCAAAATGGCCGACTTCCTTTCGGCCATTTCAAGCATCTCTCCTTCAGGCCTTTCTGGGTGTCCTCTTATGATATGATAGACACGTCCGCCAAGTTTCGTGTCGATTAGTGGTCACTGGTTGTAAGGGGCATTTCTTTTTGTGATTATTATTATTATTTATTTATTTGTTTTTTATAACTGAATGAATTTCAGGGGAGGCTGTGTTGTCACCAAAACCATCCAATGAGTCCTTAGTTTTCCAATCTGCAAGACCCCACAAGCGAAGTCATAATATGAAGGCCATCGTCTTATCTCTCATTCTCAAGTCTCCTTATTTGTTCTCCCCATGAAGGGTGTTTATGCTCGCCACCTACTGGGCAACGCCAGCGCTCCCAATGCCGCCGACTTTGGCCAGTGCGTGGAGCCCTTGGCTGCGCTCGCCCTGCAGCTGGCGCAGAGGTTTGTTATGGCTCGATTGCTGTCTTCTGTTTACGTAAGTGTTAACACGTTTCCCTTGACTCCAGTACAAATGATTGTAACGTCTGGTCGTGCGTTGCTGAGGTCAGATGCGTTCCACCTGCTGTTTTGGAGCTTTTTGCCAGTAAACACTGGAATCGCGTTTAGAATTCCGTATCCAGCTATGTGACGGCCGCCTTTTGTCTCGCTCGTATGCCCTCGCCGCAGGCCTCCGGCGGCTCGGCAGGAAGCCGGACTGTTTCTGCAGACGGCCAAGGGCCGGGCGGTGCTCCAGCAGGTGAAGGACTTCATGAGACAGCACGTGCTTCCCGCGCGGAAGGTCAGCGCCGAGACAAAGCGCCCCTTTGTCTTCCCCCCCCCCCCACCCTCTTTTCCCATGAGACCTTTGGACCTTGTTAGTTGATTAGCGCAGATTCTCTTGAGCGCGAGAACAAGACCTCTATTGATCTAGCGCATGCCCAGTCATCACCTTTGGCCTGGCACCGTCACTGTGTCTCTGTTGTGCTTGATGAAAGAAAAGAAAGTAGAAGACCTTTATGACCTTTTTTTAAAATTTTTTTTTTTTTTTTATCCAGGAAGTAGCGGAGTACTACATTAAATACGCTCACTCGCCCCTGCGGTGGAACACCCCTCAAATAATAGAGGATCTAAAGGTAGGTTTGAAAAGGGCTCAGACATTTTGGGCCTAAAGAAGTTTCAAACCACTACAGTGAAAGTTTGTGCGGTCAGGTGAAAGCTAGAGAAGCGGGGTTATGGAACCTCTTCCTGCCGGCGGCCAGCGGCCTCACACAGCTGGACTACGCCTACATCGCCGAGGAGACCGGACGCTGCCTCTTTGCTCCGGAAGTCTTTAACTGCCAGGCGCCGGGTAAACGTCCCGCACACCTTCGCGCCCCGTCGACACGACCCGGCTCAGTTAGTTGACCAAAACGGATTTTTTTTAGTTGTTTTTTTTTTTTGTGCTTGAACATGCGAAGCGGAGGCCCCCCTTTGAACCCGCTGCCTGAAAAGACACAGGAAGTGTGTCATTTGAGGGTCATTTCCAGGGGTCTCCCAAAAGCAAACGGCCCATCCATTTTCTATCGCGCTTGTCAACAGGATGAGCTGGAACCAATGCGAGGCCATAGACAAACAACCATTCACACTGCTGTTGACACCAAGGGTCGATTTAGAGCAGAGGTCACTAACCTTTTTGAAACTGAGAGCTGCTTCTTCGGTACCGCTTGTTGCGAAGAGCTACGAGATGAATATTACATTTGAACCTAAAGTAGCATGAATGGAACATTATTCTTGACAAAACAAATGTTGGCATTAGAATATGTTGCCTTCTAGAGATAGACCGATATGCTTTTTTCAGGGCCGATACCGATTATTAGTAGTCAAGGAGGCCGATTACTGACATTTAGAGCCGATATTCATTTTCAGTAATAAGGAAAATATTGGCATCAAAATCGAAAGAAAAATGTACTCTTAACTTTGTTGCAATGTCATTAAGCATGTTTATTGAACAATGTTTCAGGTTTGCATAATGTTGATTTTAAAAAAATATATATATATTTTATTTTATTTGTTTAATTATTATGACAAGATTTTTTTGACAATATACATCTCTGTTGTAAAATTCTAACAAAAGGTTGAGGGAGCACCCAGAGTTGTCTGCATGTCTTAAAAAGGATAAATGAAAACTTAAACAATAGTTCCTTGTAGTTTTGCACAGTAAATGAAAATTTCAAAGTGGCAGAAATGCCAATTTTGATTTCCACAGTGTTAAGTTTTAAAAAAGGCCGATGCCGATAGTCGTCAAAACGCCAAATATCGGCGCTGATAATCGGCCTGGCTGATAATCGGTCGAGCCCTATTGTCTACTTTGGTACGTTTTTTTCCCCCCTGAATTTATTTGTTATTAAGGATTTAAGAGGCCTTTGAAGTGCCCACGTCATGTTTTTTCAAAACTTGCACAAAAACGGCGGCCGCTTTGCACATTGTTGTGAATATTTAACACTTGCCTTCTCCTGTCGACAGACACGGGGAACATGGAGGTGCTGCACATGTTTGGCAGCGAGGACCAAAAGAAGACGTGGCTGGAACCTCTGCTCGGAGGAGAGATGCGCTCGTGCTTCTGCATGACAGGTGACTCGACGCCTCCGCACGGTGGAGCACATTCACGCAGGACGGCAGCCAGAAAAGCAAACGCTCTTTTTTTTTAATCGAATCTTTGGGGTGGTGCTCCGCCGAGCCTTCCCGCGAAATCGGTGCGTAATTTCCCCCAGTGTTCCCGTCCATGTGGTTGCTATGCTGCGTGGAAACAGCTGCGGCCTCGAGGTAATCAGAGCGGGCGTGAATCTTCCCCCCCAGGCTTTTCCAAACACATCACTGCGTGGAGTTATGCTGGATTTTTTTTTTCCGATTTTCAAGGGGGGAAGGAACATGATGTAATGCCAACACGTATGAGACTTAATTACCATAGGGACCTTGTAAAACACAATCAGAAAGCTCACAATGACAGTGGGGGGGGGGGGGGGGGGGGAATCCAATATTATTAGAAGGGACTGTATGAAATGACCTTCCTTTACGATCCCTAAATGGAAGAAAAGTCCGTTTTTCCATAACAAAGGATCTTTATTCTCCTTCAAAACGACTCAAATGTATTGTTCAAAGGTTTCATTTCACTCTGTGAGACTCAAACCGAGTTGTGGTTCCTCAGAGCCCGACGTGGCGTCCAGCGACGCGACCAACATGGCCTGCAGTCTCCACCGAGACAAAGAGCAGTTTGTCATCAACGGGAAGAAGTGGTGGAGCAGCGGTGAGTGCGTCGTTTTTTTATATTGTCCAGATGAGTCATTGAACGTGACAACGCACGAGACGGCAATCGCGGATGTGTTTATTTCCTGGATTGATGACATGCTTGTTCACTCTAGCAGCGCTATGCCTCGGCTCGGCCGAATAAACATACTTTGTTTATTGGAAGTGTTTGAATTGGATTTAGCAGAGTGCTCTTTAAACATGGCGATATTTATGGGTCTGCTTGGGGCCTCTGCTGTGTGAGTCTGGAAGGTTTGTCCAGCACTCTTGCGCTGATGTTTTTGTTTTTTTTTCGCAGATTTGAAAAATTAGACATGCTGTCACAGAAAAAATATTTATATACATCCACCAAAAGTGAGCATTTCTCTTTTTTTTTTTGTCGCAGTTTCAATTTCGCTTGTGCTTTTGTTGTAGTTGAGGACAATTTTTTTTTTTTTTTTTTGAACAATATTTCCACAGGCTTTAGAGCATAAAACGGCCATACGGGTGGATCTTAGTTCTCATTCCACAAACAATATTAATACGAATGCCGCGTTTAGACGAGTGGGAGCACCTAATGAATGTTCTTGCAAAGACAAACTTTCCACGTGACTTTAAGGATGTGAAAAGGTGAGACGGCATCACAAATCATCTTGCGCAAAGATGATGATTTTTTTTTTTTTTGACTGTTAGTTTTGACCGTCTTATATTGCCTTATACATTTTAAAGGATTCACCGTGACGAGCTGATCTGGAACGGATCATCCCATCCCAGTTCCCCCCCTTTTTTTTTTTTTTTTTTTTTTTCCCCCCTGACAATGGGCCAAATGATCCCCAAATGCAACGCAATTATGTTGACCTCAGACGTTCCACCGCATGTCACAAGCCGCTCGTTCTGGTTGGCCTCCAACTGGCGAGGTCATTTTTGCGACAAGAGCAAAACACCCAAAGCTCAGTGACGGCAATTACCGACCGACGCCCCAGATGTCATCCGAGATACCCCCCCCCCCCCCCCCCCCCCCCGCCTTTTTGTTTATGTATTTGTCTTTGCACCCCGCCCTTTTTGGACCGAGATGGGTGTGAATCTTTCCCCACGTCCGCCGTCCAACAAATCTCTCGCTTGGGAAGGAATGTCAACATTTTAATCGATTCTGTGATCTCGCTCCTCCGAGGCTGTACGAGCTTTGATTGCGTTTGATGCGTCGCCGTTCACCACGCGTAACAATAAACACGCGCTCGATTGCTCCGTTGGACTGTAAATGGCCCGAAAACGCTTCCCCGCCCCTGTTCTGCAGGGAGTCATAACGTCTCGGTCTCGCTGCGATCTCACCCCAAAAAAAAAAATAATAATAATAATTTGTTGACAATGAGCGAGTATCGCCTCAAGGGTGTTTCCCCCCAAAGTGTCCTCTTCCCGTGCGTTGGATTGCGTTTCTCCAATGACGTCCCTTATTATGAGGCAGCGGCTTTCTTTCCATTGTCTGCGTGTAAACAGCAGGCAGGACATGGTGATCCCTTCCAAATGGCTGTGGCGGCGTACCCTTTTAGTTTAGCCAGTGCTGTGGAAAGAGGATGACTAACAGGTCCTCGCGGATGGAAAGAATGGCAAGCTGTCGAGTTCCATTCGACATGAGCCGACTCCGGCTTGCTTTTATTTACTTTGACTCAATTGGTGTTGAAAAAGGAAGAAAAGAGGAATACTCTTGGAAAATAGCCCACATGAGCTTGCCAGTGTTATGTTGGTGCGAGGTAACCATGCGTTGTTGTTGCTTTTATGTAAAGTTGCCTTTTCAGGCTAATTTAAAGAACAAATAATTTGAAAAAAAACCCCATAATCTTTGGCAAATTTTGAATATATTTGTTCCGCACAGAGAAAATGTCTGGAACAGAAAACCAAACTTACAAAAAAAAAAAAAAAAATCCTAAAAATGTGCTTTTGGGTCGCTCAAGCGTTACTATGACGACCATCGGAGGACTGTTATTGGCCGTTCGTAGGAAAACGCTGTAAATTCTCTTCCCATCCAACTTTTTCTGTTCTACTCTTGCATTCCATCATAACGCAGACCCAAGTTCCATGTTTCAAGTCTATCTTGAGTATTTTTCGGCCTCATTTGTCAACAGCTGTGAAGTCTGAAGTTCCTAGTCCGCACCCAAAGCGTTTAAAAAAAAAAAAAAAAAAAAAAAAAAAAAAAAGCAACGGCAATTCTCACATTTAATGGTACCAAAGGACAACTTGTGGTACAAGTGGGTGACCTTATCGGTCCTTTCAATCAACGTAACATCCAAAAAGACAAAAATGCAATGGTAAACTAACGCAATACGTGCAAGAATCCTCATGTAAATGTTCGAGATCAAACTCCATTTATCTCCTTACATTTCATCTCCTTCAAAATTTGAACCGACAAGGGACAGTCAGCTCAGTCTTGAGGTGTGCTTTTGTTGATCATCACCCACAAACTGTAAGAGCAGTAAGCACACGTGATTTGTCCCAACCCCCCCCCCCCCCCCTTCGTGCGGGGGTCTCTCACACATTCAAAATCGGTTCAGATGAGAACAATCTGATTGTGTGTATACAGTGAAGGCCCGCCTATCTGCGGTTTGCTATTCACCCTTGCATGTAGTTTGTGTGCTCTTTCTGTAACATCCTACAGATGGCGCCAAAATGAAATATTACTTTCATAACAGGGATAAAGGGGAGCTAAGTTTAGCCTGGGTGGTTAGTGGAAGTTTTTTTAAAAAAATCAAAACATCTGTAAGCGAGTATTTTTCAAGATTATTGTTGTAGGATGACTTTGAAATGATGGCAAACTGTTTTTTTTTTTCAAGGGGGCGGGGCTTACTGGCAGCTTTTCACCAGCTGCCTAACCCCGTCCATCGCGAGGGTTCACTATAGGGCGTTTGCAGCTTTAGCTGTGACTAGCGGGTCTCATGACTTTAACTCCTCCTCTTCCAGCTGTCTAGGAGCAAAATAGTATTTATCCTTCCTCAGGACTCAAAAGCCAAATTGCTGCCGATTAGCGGCGAGCCCGAGTCGCGCCTTTTACATGCTGAAGGTGCTGGTATCGGGTTCGTCAGAGCCGGACTGCGACCGGTTCTGATTGCGCGTGTTGAGCGCGATCTCCACCGCCGGCTCGCCGCCGCCGCCGCCTCTCCCGAGTCGCCGCCCGAGGCGCTTTGCGCTTTTGAGGACGTGCCCCTTGAAGGAGGAGCCCATGAAGGCGTAGAGGAGCGGGTTGACGCAGGCGTGGGTCAGCGCCAGGCTCTCGGTCACCTGCAAGGCGTGGTCCAGGCCCTTGCTGACCTCGCAGTCGGTCACCAGCACGTAGATGGTGTCGAGCGCCCGGCAAAGCTTCACCGCGTTGTAGGGCAGCTGCGTTAGCAAGAAGACGGCCACCACCGCCAGGAGGACGCGCAGGGCCCGCCACTTTTTGTCCCTGCGCACCCCGGGCGCTCGGGCCAAGGCCCGGCCTACCCGGCAGTAGCACACCGCCATGACCAGGAAAGGCAGCACAAAGCGGAGGCCGATTTCCAGCAGCTCCAGGGCGGCCTTGGCCGGCCGGGCCATTTTGGGCGGGTACACGGCCGTGCAGTACATCCTGTAATGGGAATGCTTGACCGTGGAGAAAAGCAGTTCAGGGAGCCCCAGGAAGATGGCCGCCGCCCACAAGGCCACGCACACCAGGATCCACTGCCTGCGCACCCGGGGGCCCCTGCCGGCGCCGCCGCCGCCGCCGGCCGCGCCGCGAGCCAGCGCCCGGTAGCGGTCGGCGCTGATGCACGCCAGCAGCAGCATGCCGCAGCCAAAGTTGGCGCTGTAGAGGAAGGAGGTGAGCTTGCAGGCGGCCGGGCCCAGCCGCCAGCCGTGCACGGCGTCGGCCGCCCAGAAGGGCAGGGTGACCAGCAGCAGCAGGTCCGACGCGGCCAGGTTCAGGATGCACACGTCGGTCAGGGTGCGCAGACGGGAGCGGGACGCGTACACCGCCACCACCAGGGCGTTGCCCGCCAGGCCCACCACCAGCGCCAGCGAGTAGATGACCGGGAGGAAGACGGCGGCGAAGGAGCGCACCGCTTCCTTGTCGCAGATGGAGTGGTCGTAGTTGTAGTCGTAGCTGTCGTTATGGGCGGAGTCCTCGTCGTCGTCGTGGTAGTAGTAATCCTCCATGTTTTTCCCTGTGGGGAGGGGGGGTGGAATTTGTGGCGTGTTAATCCACTCGTTTTTAGCCATCTCCGGGGGGCGGCCATTTTGTCACTTCTGTCGACTGAAAATGACATGACAACCGCCAATCACGGCTGACCTGTTTTCTGAATGGGAGCCGTGATTGGTCGTTGTGAGCAGTTGTGATCGACAGAAGTGACAAAATGGCCGCCCCCGGAGATGGCTAAAAACGAGTGCATTTTGCTGCTTAACTTATATCCCACAAACGCAAAAATTAATCAGAATGCCGTGTTTCAACGAGTGGGCCTGCTCGTTTTTCAAACTTTTTTTTTGAGTCAAGGCGCATTTATTTGATTGAAAAAAATCCCGCGGCACACCACCAGCTGAAATTGTGAACAAGAAAAAGCTTATTTTAACAATATACGTGCTATATTGTTTAAATAAGCATTTTTTAACATTGAAGAATGGCGTCATGTTATAACGTCTTGAATAGGAATTAAATAAACGTAAAGAAAAAAAGTATTTTCTAATGTTTCATATTGACAGTGTGAAACGTGCCTGTTTGGACCAATATGCGTCGTCTCTCATTCGCTTGTCTCTAAACAAAGACAATTAGCTACCTGCTGCTGCTGCTGTCACCTGCTGGTACGGAAGAGTACTACAACGTAGTAGATACAGCATTACGCTGCCAGGCGCTAGACCGCACAAATGAGATCATTTCCCACGACACACCTGACAATATCTCGCGGCTCAGGCACACAGTTTGAAAAACACGCCCTGAAGCCAGCCGCAAAAGACTTCCAAGTGCAGGTTTGTTCCGCAATGGATGAAACAGATGGAACATTCCGAAACATGTCAAGTCATTTTTTTCCCCGCATATTCAAGACTGGATGAAGCAATGTGGTCCATTCTTTTTGCAAATAAAGCAAAACCCCTTGGGAGATGTAAAATGGTTTTTTTTTCAAGGCATGCATAAGATTTTGAAATTGCCACCAGGCGCAGAATCTTAACGGCATACTTTTTTGCTTAGTTGATGCCGTTGCCGTTTCTAAAACGTTCTTTGCCCCCGTTTCTCCACATGGGCAAAATCACGGAATTGGCTTTCTGTAGGACACGGCACAGTTGGAGACTCTTTAATGGTTTCTATAAAAATCATAACCTGTAAACCAATAAGGCAATTTCTTAGATCAGGTGATTATCATGATCCTCATTTGGTTGCAAAAAAAAAAAAAAGGACCTTGACTCATCGTTAAACTCTGAAGGGGGAAAACAACAATTTGCTTTAGATGGAAGGAAGGAAGGTATAAAATAAGCAGCAAAATAAACATACACCTTTTTAAATGTAACATTCCGTCCAACTACAGGGAGACAAAAAAAAAAAAAAAAACATTCAAAGTTCTTACCTTCTTTTTTTCTTTTGTCTGTTGCCCGGTAATCAAATGTCCACGCACACTCCGACGCTTGTTGTGTGTCTGTGGAGCCAAGTTGCCGGAGGGAAAAAAAAAATAAAAAAGCACCCGGTGTCCACCCCCTCCCTTCACCGTCTGTGTGTGTGTTTGTGTGTGTGTGTGTGTTGCGTGCCTTACTGCTCGCATGCACTCAACTCTCTCTCCTTCAGCTTCCTGAGCAGTCTTTTTGTTTACGCCCGCAGGCCAACAAACAAAACCCCCAAAACACCTTAGTACTTGTCATGCGAAGATTTCCTCACAGCGCTTCTTTGTAGGATAAAGTTGAAAATGCTTTCTCGTCATAGCACTGATTTTTTTTTTTTTTTTTTTTTTTGTCGTAAAAGTACGACTTGTTGACGCATTTTTATTGCGTTACCTCATACAAACTGCTTTTTTTTCCTCACAATATTGTGACTTTATTTTCATAATGCAATTGACTTTTTATCTTGTAGTGCTTTAAATTTGGAAAAGTTCCCACTTTAATGCAATTTCAACTTTGTATGTATAATAGACATTTTCTTGAATTTTTTTAACTCTATTTTGACTTGAGTGTAGTGATTTTTTTTTTTTTTTTTTTTCCCCCAAAATTGTACATTTATTTCATTATTTGAGCATTTTAACCTTAAACATACGATTTTATTCTCTTTGTCTGTTTTTGGATATTGCAAGATTGTCTTGTATTATTTCAACTTTATGCTCGTGGAGATAGAACTGTTTTCCGTCAGTGCTGCCAATTTAGTCTTTTAAGCGTATTTTTTTCCCATTTTATTCTTGTAAAATTCACATGTTTTTTCCTAAATGTGGAACTTTATTGATTTTTTTTTTCTCTCTATTGTGACTTTATTCTCTTAAAAATGCAACAGTTTTTCTCGTAATAGATTATTCTTGTAAAAGCACAACTTGTCATGCATTTTTTTTTTGTTATGTGAATAACCTCACAAAACTTGAGCTATTTTTCTCATAATTTTTTATTTTTTTATTTTTTATTTTTTACCCTCAGTTGTTTCCCTCATATTTGGACTTCATTCTCATGAAATGAATCCATAATAATTTCACGTTATCACCACCTTAGAGGAAGGCTCAACTATTTTGTTGTCAATTGAACGTTTTTCCCCATATTTTTTTTCTTTTTAGTGCGGCGCTAATTTGTACAAAAGGTCATCAGCATGTTGCTTTGTGCATGTTATGCTAAAACCTCCGTTTTACAATACCTGAATGCCAACTGTAACAGTGTTATAAAAACAAGTAACCGCGTGGTGGCCGCAACCCTTTGCACAAGTACGTCAGCCTTCTCTTTTTTTTTTTCTTTTTTTTTTGTTTTCACCATGTATGGTGTTCTCGCTTTCAAGGGGTCTTTCAGCAGTATTCCGCCAAAGTTGAGGCGAGAGAAAACGCAGAACATGAACTTGCTTGTCTGTCGCCATCCAGTTTACACAGCGGGACATTCCTGGCCGGCGAAGGAAAATGAGGCTAAGTTTAGCAACAGAAAATCAACAAAATGGCAAAAATGTCTCCCGGACAAGAGTGCCTAAATCAAAATAGAGGTTGAGAAGGTTGTCGTCACATTCCAGTGCGGATGGAACACGTTTGGACCTGACAGCTTCTGTCTTTTGTAGCAGGGGATTGCCTCAGGCTGTTCTCGCCGCAGTCGTGTTATGCTACACTTAGTGCTAAATACTGAAAAACGACTTGGGCAGATGCCAATTGCATCTACGGCAAACTCCGGTGGGCAATATTAAGTGTAGCACTTCATAGTGGGACTTCATTCGAGTAAAATTGCGTGTTGGTTTTCATTTGGGCTAACAAGCTAGCGAAATGATTGATATGAAAATGAAACATTTTCATGATGGCTCAGCCGCCGCTCGTGTTTTCAATATTTTGAAAGATCTTGGTCGCGGCGGCTAAAGAGAAGAAAGTTTGAAAATGTTTACACGAATGTACAATATTATTAGTATCACAAGAAAATACATTTGGGAAAACAGGGAAATCAAAGACACCATTTCCGAAGTCAGAATTTTTACAACAACAAGAATCAGTTGAATGGAGTTAAAATAGTAAAGTAAAAAATGTTTCTAGAAAAGGTTGCCATTTCTAGAAAGCTTATTTTTTTGTTGTAATTTCCTGAGATTAAAGTGGAAACTTTGTAAGACTTGTAACACTTCAAGATAAAGAGACAATTGCATTTTTACGAGAAAAAAAGTCCTCACGGGGGCCCGTTTCATGAAAATCAAAACAGGAAGACTGGCTTTTTGGTCGCCGTGTCCTTGCAGATGGCTTCAAAGGCCGCGCGAAACCAAGTAGCCGCAAGTCTAAATAAAAGCGGACCTCCGGCTCGGGGAGGGGGAAAACAAAACAAAAAACACAATAAAAAAACAAATCTATTTCATCATGGCCTTATTTGACTATTTTTTTTTTTCCCCCCAACCTTTAGCAACTAAATGTGAACATTTCAGGAAATATCAATCGGCATGTGGTCAGTCATCCATCTGTCACTGCCCGGCTGTACTTTTCCAGCTAGGGTCACATTTCCCAGAACACGCCCACATAAGGGTCGTTCCCAAAGGTTTTCACGTGTGTGTGTGTGTGTGTGTGTGTGTGTGTGTGTGTGTGTGTGTGTGTGTGTGTGTGTGGTCCTCTTAGGAGCGGGACATCCTCGATGCAAAGTGGCCATCGTGATGTGTAGGAGCGGCCCTGAGGACGCCAGCAGCAGCAGGTCAGTGGACGCTTTGTCGCCACCTTGAAGGCCTTTCCTCCCAGCTCAGTCCTCCACTTTAGACCTGTTGCACACTAAAAAAAAAAAAATGTGCAGCCAACCCAATTGGTTGTATTATTTTGTAATAACCCAATTTTGGGGGCGGGGCTGCGGTGTTGTGCAACACAACCCAATTTTTGTGTTTGTTTTGTGGGTTATTCATTTGACCCAACTTATCGGTTTTGATAAATAACCCAAAAAGTTTGGTCAGTTCCTTTTTGACTCGACTGTTTTTGGAATGTAAAACTTTTTTTCCTGTAAAATTGTGACTGAAATATTTGTATAAAACCAACATTTTTTTTTGTTTTTTTTCCATTGTGCCTCGATTCTCATAAACGTTTGAATGAGGCAAATTATCCGACCAATAAACCCGATATATATTTCACCGATTTCAGCACATGAAATGCAAAACCAGAAACTGGCCGTGGGCTAAATTGTAGTCATCCACAGTCGAGTATTGAAGTTTTTGTTTTCTTTTTATTCTCTTGTTTTCCTGTTCCACTTACGCTTAAACGTGAGCGTGTGCACTTTGGCCTTCCATCACCATACAAAAGTAATCCTGATGTTGTTTGTTTGGTGCTCAGAGGTGAGAGCTCATTGCGGAGAAAACCACACCCAGGATATACAGTGATACGGCGCATTCTTATTTCAGCCACAAAACGTTGCTCACGTTGAATGTCTTTTCCGTTGATGAACGTTTGCAGACATGCCAGACACAGTATGATCTTGGTGCCAATGGATACGGCGGGCGTCAAGTTGATCAGGCCTCTCACCGTCTTTGGACAAGACGGTATGACCGCCACCGTGTCGGACAAGGCGCAATCACGCGACGCTGTGTAATTATAATTAAGTGCAAATTTTACTTTTACAATGTATATGAAACCTGAGCCCTAAAATATTTTTGATCAACTCCAAAGGTTTTACAAACTGGTACAATTTCCAAATACTTGCCGAAGGTCTGCAAAGTCCACAAAACAATAAGCAATTGATCAATTTGTAAACTTGCTTGACAATTTTGTAAAAGCATGGAATTTATAGCAGTCCACATAGCTTTAAAATTAAAAAAAAAAACAACAACATTTTATTGAATCACATTACATGGTGTTCCTAATGAAATGTCCACCGTACTTTTTTTTTTTTTTTTTTTTTTTCCCCCCCCCAACTTGATTTCACCCTGTCTTTGCCCAGACGCCATCCATGGGGGCCATTTTGAGGTGCACTTTGACAACGTGCATGTCCCCGCTTCCAACATCATTCTCGGTAGGTGTCAGCAGGAGTGAGTCAAGAATTGTATTTGATTTTGAATTTTTTTTTGTAAACCAAACATTTACGCTATTAAGAGTACTGTAATATATATTGCAATAACGCATGTCTCTTCCCCCCGAAACGTCGTCGTCTTGTTGGCAGGCGAAGGTCGAGGCTTTGAGATCGCCCAGGGTCGTCTGGGTCCGGGCCGGCTGCACCACTGCATGAGAGCCGTGGGCCTGGCCGAGCTGGCGCTGGAGCTGCTCTGCCGACGCGCCGCGTCCAGACGAGCCTTTGGCAAGAAACTCTACCAACATGTAGGAAGCGCCCTGAAAAGCCTCTGTCGACGCCTAGTGGACAACTTGCATCATGACGTGTGTGCGTGTGCGTGCGTGTGTGTGTGCGTAGGAGGTGGTCGCTCACTGGGCGGCGGAGTGCCGACTCATGATTGAGCAAACCCGCCTGCTCACACTCTGTGCCGCGCACGCGCTCGATACGCTCGGCAGCCGAGCCGCTCGCAAACAGGTGAGAATTCTTCTCTGACGCTCGCTTTCTTTGGCGTTTTGTTCAGAGGAAAAAGTGTAATGGGCAACCAATCTGTTTTTGGACATTGGCAGAGGTCTGATTGTTTCTTTTTTTTTTTTGGAAAAGTGTCTTAATGTGTGCGCGTGCGCTTCATGGGTGCAGATTGCGCTGATCAAGGTGGCAGCGGGCAGGATGGCGTGCAAAGTGGTGGACTGTGCCATCCAAGTGTACGGCGGGGCCGGCGTCTCTGGAGACTTCCCTTTGGCGCAGATGTCAGTATCTACTTCAGTCAATCAATCACACTTCATTTATGTAGTACTTTTCGTCCCTCCCCCCAACATGAGTTAAAAACAACAATCAATAAAATCAAAAAATTAAAAAATCAAATTGCTATAATATGCTCCTGCCTATTTGTCTCAAGTCACACACGGTAGTACAAAAAAAATATATAATTTTTTTTTTCTGTGCTGTAGGCGCAATGTCCTATGAAGTAACATGCGGTGTACCTCAAGGTTCAATTTGAGGTCCTTTCCTGTTTATTTTATACTGGGTCACTCTTGCCGGTGTCATTTCCACAGCGACGCTGACACCACACAGTTGAAGATCTGTCTCCTGAAATGTATATGTATATATTTTTTTTCCTTGCAGGTATTCCTACGCAAGAACTCTGCGTATCGCTGATGGACCAGACGAGGTGCACTTGTCCACCATTGCCCGTTTGGAGCTGAGGGATCAACTCGCCAAAGCCAAACTGTGATGCCAGCTTTTAGAAAGGTGAGAGACACACTCTTGACACACAAAAAGTACATGTCTGAATACAAGAAATTCCAATCCATCAAATTATTTATGTATTATATTTCAGTGGGGATGCCAGCGAATCGGGGGAGCACATAATATAAGGGTAGAGAGGACATTCGGCTTTTGAAGGGACATTTTGCGGGGGCGGGCTCATATACACGCGTGGGTGTTGTATTTACGGATCGATTTCTTAATACGCTAACTTCTAAAACAAGTACGAAACCATAAACAGGCAGACATTCATAAAATACGGTACATATCTGATACACATACTGTATACAGAAAACCATTGAAACAGCTGTTAAATGTCCGAATGTGTATTTTTCATTTCCATACTGTAAAAAAAGCAAAAAAACCATCTTGCAATAGAAATGTGAGTTGCTCTGTGTTGACGAGCAAATATCACCACGGTAACCGAGCAGTAACTACAACTTAGTGCTTTTGCTGTGGTTTTTCTCTTGTTTTTCCCCCTCCATCATTACGCAGTCTTTCCTGTCTCGGGTTGACTGCAAATTACATAAAAACAGATGGAAAAAAAGTAATCATTAACGATTGTTATTTTCTCCCCTCCATAAGGCCTTCCTGTTGCTGGGCGTGGTCCTGGAGTTCGGTGTTGAGGGTCTCCGGCAGCAGCAGGCAGAGGCCCGCCGCGCTGGCAGGTACGACGCCGTACACCAGCATGGGGAGGCTGTGGTGGTACATGCTCAGGAGTTTTATCAGGGGGGACAGGATGCCTCCCACCCGGGCACACGTGGTGTTCAGACCCAGGCCACTCTGCCTAGCGACACACAAAAAACAGCAAACGCCATGTGCTGTGGATTTTTTTTTTTCTTTGTCATGTTTTTACGTCAAAACCCAAATTGTGTTATGCTGTGATTATGATCATGATGGTTGATACTAGGTCCTGATTGATATGGATTTTTTTTGCCGATTCTGATATTTGGCAGAATGAGATTCCGATAACTGATAAATGGACTGATTTAATTAAAAAGTATAGACAGTATACTGTATATCAGAGCTGGGCAATTTACCATTAATTCGCGGTCCGTTTATCGCCTTCCGCCTACAGCAGGGGTACCCTTCCGCCGTCCGTTTATCCGCCATTTTGTCCGGCTGGACCAAATAGTAATCTAGCGGTCGGTGCGTCTATCATTTTAAACGCGCTTCCGTTGATCCGTCCCTAACACTTACAACAATAAAGATATCTATTACGCGAGGATACAGTTTAACGATTACTTCCTGTAGTATTTAACTTCACAACAGAGAAAAAAATTGGCACTATTTTTGCTTTGTTCCAGATATAGGGGGTGGTGGTGTTTGAATGTCATTCATTGTTGACTGATGTTGTAATCTGTTAATGTGTAAAAATAAAATAAAATCGCCCAAAAAGTTTAAAACAGCATTTGTTGACCTTACCTTAGCGTGGTGGGGTACAGCTCCGCTGTATAAACAAACAGGATGGCGTAGCAAATACTGGATGCAAATTTTCCAAAGATGGCTATGACTGTCATAACAACAGTAAACTCTGAAAAAGAGGATTTTATATTTGTCAATACTCCTTTTATACTTTGTTGGGAAAAACATTAATACATTTAAAAAATAATAATAATAATACACAAACACACAGTCCCGGTATGAATTAAAAACATACAGTAATATAAATGTGTGCACCCCTGCCACCACCAGGGGGCAGTATAATGCATACAAATGAACATGCAAAACATGATTTTTCCTTTTGTTTTTCATTAATTTCTTTAAAGGGCAAGTCAACCAAATGTTTGGGTTAACTTCACCTTTAATGAGATAAAAATACAAATTAAAGTATGCCTCGTCAAATGTTCCATTTTTTTTTTCCTTTGATCAATATCCTTTGTTTTTTTGTATAGTAATAGAACTCCTAAAATTAGAAGACGCACGCTTTTCATTGGATCGTGATAATGTGTCTGATCAATTCACATTCACATGAAATCAAATCCCAGTTCCACATGCAACATCCAGAAGAAATTGTGGACGTTACCTTTTGGCACGAAGACGAGGCACAGGCAGGCGATCCCGCCCAACAGTAACGAGACAACTTCACCCACTCGCCTCCCGAAACGGTTGATGAGCGGCAAAGAGACCAGACGGGCGAGAAGCTCCACCAGAGCAAAGATCAACTGCGTGACGTAGATGTTCGTTCCGAAGCTGCCGACACTCAGACTCAGGCCGAAGTACAGCAAGTTGGATCCAAACCTGTCGCCAATCCACATTCGAATGAACGAATCACGCGGACGGTCGCCCGGGGTGCGTTAAATCCTCACCACACGTAGCTCATGACGAGCACTCGTTTTCTCAGGTACGCGATCTTGAAGAAATCCAGCATCTTCCCTCTTTTGGGTATTTCCTCCAACTCCATCTACATGGGTTAGTCCATTTTTCCATCATTTCAGACTAATTTGGCCGCGCCTCGCTGATGCCCAAACGCGCACGACGGGTGCGGCTTGTTCCGCATTTATTCGGATTCTGTGAATATAAGTGCGACGGGCGGGGCGGTTGAGCTTTGCGTTGTAGTTGACCTTGTCCAGCAGAGCTTGCGACACGTCCCTCCCGTTGACCTTTGCCGCTTTGCGCACCTCCTTCACGGCCTCCTCCTTCCTGCCCTGAGTCATGAGCCAGCGAGCCGATTCCGGCAGGACCCTGGTGAGTTGAAATGCGCCTCATTTACCCTTGATTTTTCCATTCGCGTTATGAATGAGTGTCTGAAGTGTCGCGCGACCGTTACCCACCAGAATAATACGGGCAGGACAACAAGAAGAGGGCCGTAGAGGGCCAGTTGGAGGATCCTCCAGTCGGGGATTAAATAGGCAAGACCGGACAACAGAACCAGACCGATGGGGTAAAGACTGTGACTGACGATGGCGCAGAGGGCAAACTTGGACGACTCGCACCATTCGCCACCTTTCGTGAAGCGCAAGAAGAGAACCTTCATTCGTGCCAATGGGCAGGTAGGTGGGATGGATGGATGGGCAAAGAATTTATTCCATAATTCTGCCTATTGTGTACGGCGCGCCTGTCTGCGGTTCCATGACCCGGGTGGTCCTCCCAAATCTGGCATTCAACCTTGTACGGTGAACATTTACCTTTTCTAAATTTTGTAACGTGAACTCGGTAAAATGCGATAAAGGGTCCAGATACGTTTGTTGATAAGCCTTGCGTGTGTTGTGAGGTTCTACTCACCGATCACAAACGCAGTGGCAATGAGGCCCGACAGGGAGAATCCACACATGAACTTGAGAGCGATGTAAACGTACACATTCGGTGAGAATGCAGCACTGATGCCTGACACGAGAAGAAGAAAATGCCCGAGCAAGACCACAAAGCGGCGGCCGAACCTACAAAAAAAACAAAATAATAATAATAAATTGTATTTCTTGCTGGCAATTCCAAACGCATTCTGGCTTCAGTCAGTGTGTTTGAAGAAACGACGACCTGTCCGCCATGTAGCCCAACACAAGAGCGCCAATAAGAAGTCCAACCATGTGACCGGACTGGGACACCTCAATCAGCAGGCTTCTGTCACACACCAGATTGAACTGTGTGACAAAGAGGTCAAATAATGACAACAATCTGGTTCGAACAAAAGTCATGTATTTTTCACAAATCTAAGTCTGTGTGCTGTAGGCACAACGTCCTATGAAGTAACATAGACAACTAAAAAAAAGACAACTGCCAACCTCAACATTGTTACTGTGACACTTAAATAAAACATTTGCCATCCTCGCACAAGGCTCAACTTGAGGTCCTTTACTGTTTAATTTATATCGGGTCACTCTTGCCGGTGTCATATATAGAGGGGCGTATTTTGTGTAAAAAGCGCTGAATAGTTTGATAAGCTGTACACAATGAAAAGGCCAAATCTTAACTTTCCTGTTCTATATTGACAGATACATTTGCATCTATTAAGTCACATATTTTCCATATTTCATTTTTTTTTTTTTTTTGTTCTTCTGTTTCGTAGGTAATCAGGAACCTGTCTCACCTGTGTCACGATGCTGGACGCCCCGGGTGGCACCTCGAGCTCGGATCCATTGAGGCAGCCCGCGGTCGCGTTCAGGCCGTACAGCTCGATGGTCTCCAGGTCGGAGTCGACCGGCGCGAACATGAGGCAGCTCTCGAAGCCTCCATGGGAACTCACGGGGATGGTGAGCTCCTTCTGCCTCTCCGCGGTCAGGTCGGCATCCGCCCGCTCCAGGATCCAGTCGGTGTTGCAGTAGTTTGGGAAATCGAGGCCGACAAAAACCTGTCCGATGAGGTCGAAGGCGATGAAGATGCTGGGGATGCACAGGGCCGCCACCAAGCGCTTCTGGAACAAGCCGAACTCGCCGA
Organism: Filicampus tigris; assembly: GCF_054856515.1. Lineage (NCBI taxonomy): Eukaryota > Metazoa > Chordata > Actinopteri > Syngnathiformes > Syngnathidae > Filicampus > Filicampus tigris. The sequence goes on along the minus strand of NC_141237.1, from coordinate 4,932,500 downwards.
TCTCCTTGAGGACGTGCGCGAAGGTACTCATGTTGAAGGAAAATGCTCTACAGCGTAGACGCGCTCACTTGCGTTTTAATGCGCCCCGTTAATGGTTAAACACAATCAAGTTGTTTCCTTTTATGAGCTGCCAGCATGCACAAAATCGAAAATGATAAAGGGTTGGCTGGGCCGCAAAGGCGTGTCGAAGACACGTGTCGCATGGGTCAACGCGCTTTGGGATTGTCGGGCCAGCAATGTAACACTTACAAGAGTAGATGAAAATGCTCTACTAAAATAGACCAATATGTGAAATGTATCGTACGTGAAATAGGTCAAAGCTATCATAAGAAAAAGACACTGAACCAAAAAATGACAGTTACTTCGATTCAATCAAAAATAAGGAATACTCAGAAAATGACACAATAAAACATTCTAACTTTAATACTTAATGCAAAACAGTACAATTATAAATTATAACAGAGCGCTGAACATTTTGTGTGATTTTTCTACGACCGTCAATGGCGACACGCCTTTTCCTGCCGCGAGCAGGCAAAAAACAAGCTCAGACTTTCGATTTCCCTCTTTACTGACGGAAAAGACTCGAGAGAAACATGCTCGGAGCTCCAGGAACGAAAGAGACGGTGATTATGATGATTCCTGCATTACAGCCAAAACAAGTTTTGCGCCTGAACAATCGGCATTTCGCCTGATCGGATAAAGCAACCGATACAGGATGAGACGCTTGTCCGCCAAATGTTGCGGCAAGCATCCAGAACTTGAAACGACGACGTTCAGGTACAAGCAGAAAGGTGACAGTTGGTCATTTTAAAATATATAAGGCGAGCGTAAAGCACTGATTGACTCACTATTCCACTCTCTGCACATTCCCGATCAAAATACTTCGTAAACAGCGACCGCTGACACGACTGTATCGAAAACGTGTCGGTGGGGGCCGTTTAAGGTGGTAAAAATACACAGCTTTACATCGATTTTTTTTTTTTTTTTTTTTTCTCCTTTTGCTTACAAAAGGCAGAAAAAGCGAACGTAGACTTCAATCAGTGAACCGTCAGTACCCAAAGTCTTGTCGTCTTCCTTCAAAGCCCTCAAAATGGGGCGGGACAGAACAAAGGCCAAGCGTGAAACATCCCGGTATAAAAACGAAACCAAAAAAAAAAAAAAAATCCTAATGTCATTATTTACATACTACGGGTTAAAATCAAGTACTTGTGTTTCTCTATGTAGACAAAAAAAAGTGCACTTAATTTTTTTTATTCCCCCCCCGAATTACTCGACCTAACCTTAGCTGGCTAGCGAACTGTTAGAAAATGCGCGGTTTCAGCTGTTGTGAGAATCTTTACTTTTGGCTGCTGTTATTTTGTCGTTTACTTCCGATATAACGAAGAATCGGCGCAAGAATTCCCACGATGTCAATTTGTTTCCGATAAACAGCATGTACAGTGTCTTTATCGTTGAGATGAGTATTAAGGCATAGACAATTTCGTTTGGTTTTCACGCCATTTCCAATTAATGGCATCATTATCGGGTATCGTGAAGAGGTAAAAATGACTTCTGAACAATGTAAGCTTGACTGACATATGAAGTTTTTAAATACTTAGGTGCGTTCCTTTTTTGGGAGTCCCCAGAATAGAAAGATCAGCGTCGACTGAAACCGACATTGTACATAATAGCAAAAAAAAAAAAAAGCAACAACGCGCATTCAGTAGTTCTGCTGAAATAAGGCATTGTTAAACGCTAAAAGTTTGTTAGTTGAGATTGTGCAAATGCGTCAAATATCGAAGGAAAGCAAAGAATCCAAACAGTGGTCGAACATCTTCGCAGCCATCAAACAAGTACATTGTAAACATTTTTTTTTTTTGTTTGTTTGTTTTTTTGAGTGATTCTTAAACTGTACGTCGTCATACTTGAGCCCGCCGCCTCATTCAACAAGGCGGCTGTTGAACAGTAGTTTTCTTTGGCAGTCGTGGTTTTATTTCCAGCCATAGAAAAAATTTAATAATCTCTATGTATATTTAAATACGTTTTTTTTTTTTTCTTCTTCCTCCCAAAATGTTCACATCTTTTAGGCAAGTCACGGTCCCAAGGTAGTCAACGCCGGTTTAGCTAATGGTGAGCTGAGCAAAGCCGATCAATTTGACGTCATCCGGTATTTCCGATCCCTCGATTCCAGAAGCCTGCAAGGAGTAAAAAAAAAAAAAAAAAACTTATTGATACTAATGAAACATAAAAGAACCCATCTAAATACAAGTTCAAAAAGAAGATTTCAAAGATTAAATGCAGTTGTATTGTGGTAAAACGTCAGGTACAATTTAACTGTACTTAGGCTGTGAGTCTTTTGTGTACCACTAGAGGGAGCCGTCCTACCACACGTTGGGAATATACACAATTTCTATCAATCAGTCCTAGAATACGCCCCAAAATTGTTCAAAATGTCTTAAATTTATAGGTGATATTGATGTCGTAAGGCTATTTTTTTTTTTCAGCCAACTTACCAGAGGGCAATTTTGGGAGGGTTGTGTTCAGGACCACTAAAATATCAACATTTTCACTTAAGCAAAAGTTATTTACTCACCAGTTTAAAAACGACATTTTTATCGGTCTTGGGCTCATCAACTATTTTCTGCAAATTTGCAGCAACTGCAAAGTAAAAAAAAAAAAAAAAAAAAAAAGTTAGTTTTGTTTGTTTTGAATGCGGAAGACGTACAGACGGCTGTTAGCACCGACCTACGACTAAATCCCTCCCATCCACCAGGCCCGCTGACACCAGCTCCTGAGAGACTCCGTCTGCCGTGTCTGAACAAACGCACACATTGAATGCTTCACTTGCGCAATCGCAATTGGACTGTACCCCAAAAGTTAGACGTGTACTTGGACTGCGTTGCAGATACTGCCTTCTAACATTTAATCCTTATTTTCCCTTCATGGATGGCGTTGGCTTACCTCTGCCTGGCATGAACTCAAAGCGGATGTCATTCAACTCCCTCTTTTTATTTCTGCAAACAGTGTTGAGTCAATTCAATTGCAAGATCATAAACGGCAAATATGGGAGCAGCCGGAACACACCTTAACCGTAATACCAAACTAATTGGAGACGTCACGTTGCTTGAGGCAGAAGGAACCTGTGGGGGGGAAAAAAAAAAAGCACTCTCATGCTCTGATTCCTTTCTTTAAAAAGACATCCTCTTGAAAAATAGAAATAAATCAATTTTTTTTTTTTTTTTAGAGTTACGCATACCAGTTGTGTTTTATTAGCGTTAGCATTATGAGTGGGATCTTGAGAACATGTAGCGATTGAATCATTCATTTGTGCAGGTGTGCGTCACCGGCGTTGGAGCAGCGGCGGCGGTTCCACCGTCTGATGCGTGCGATGCAGGCTGAGGGGCGGCGGCCGCAGCCTGAGGTGGTTGTGCGTCCGCGGCGGCGCCGGCGCAAGGCGGTCCGCTCAAAGGCTCCGGCGTCTGGAACATCTGAGGTACGAACGCCGGTGATTTTAGAAGCCGCGCCGTGTCGCCGAACGCCTCGTGGGAAAAAAATGCTCGGGGGACTCACCTCGGAATTCTGCGGCGCTTCCTTCACTCTCGGCGACTGGCGAAAAGACAAATATAGAGTATGAGATTGTCCTGGTGTCCTCGCAGAGGATGGAGAGCACAGGTGCGTCTCGGTACATTTGATTGTGGAAAACGTGAAGTAGTTCAGTTCAAAAAGTGAAACTTAAACAACGTTCAATATTTCATTTTTAAAAAATTTTTTTATACATAGTTTTGATGATTACAGCTAGTTGTGTGTTCAAAAATCTTTATAACACTTTTAGTCATTTTGAACACATGAGAAACGATCGGCTGATAAATGTAGTATAGAAAATCGATATTTTCCTGTGCGTTAATGACTGAGTTTCACTTTTTGAATTGAGCGACTGAACTAAATCGTTTTCAATATTCGAGTTGCCGAGACGCACCTGCCGAGGGGGGCACGCGAGAAGTAGAAGTGCACACAGGAGTTAAACGGCTCACACGTTTAGTGTCGTCGTATTAATACAGGGCTGATACAAAAAAAAAATAGATACGGGATGTAATAATTTAATTCTGACGTATTACAAGCAGGTTTTGGCTTAAATATTTACAGTTCCTCTGATTCATTCATTCCCCATCAGTTTAATTAGCATTTTTTTCCAACACAGCTCTCATTAACTGTTTGATTGAAAGTAAATAAAGAAATACAATGCACACAGTCCTATTGTACCCCGTTTAGTGAATTAAAAAGTTCAGCAGGAACATCACACTGTTAGATTGCATGAAATAAAACCTTTTTTTTTTTTAAAGTCCACTCTGCTTTAGGAGCAAACCCGTGTTAGTCACAAACAGGAAGCGCACATGTACTTGCGCCGATGACATGTAACAAGACGGCGTCAAGTTGGCCGACATGTGGCCCAAAAAAAATAACAAAGCAGCAAATGAAATTGCAAAACTTTTTACTTGAACGTGCAACTGATTGGAGGTGATTTGGTGAGTAAATAAGTGTAAAAATAAATAAAATAGATATTGAAGTAGGAGGAATCAAAAAAAAAAAATACAGATGGCTTCCAGGAAAAGGAACTCTCGGTGAACCATGCGGGACTGAGTACGTTTTTTGTTTTTTCGCCAAGTTCGCCATGTTATTGCAAATTGATTTCATTGCTATTGTGCCAAGGTGGTCATTCTCATAAAGTAGAAATCACATAATCATATGACACGTATGTTGCGCATGTGTATAATAATTAATTAAAACGACAGTTAGCATAATGGGAAGTTGTATTTTCTTTCTAAATATGTTTTTATGTAAAACTATTCATTAACCGATTTTTTTTATCTCATAGTCAACTTTTAGTCAATTTCGCCTTTTTCCTTACATTAAGGTACTATTTATGACAAGGGTTTCGTGTTTCTAATTAAAGCTTCAAACTAGGGTTAAGTTACGCTAAAAAAAAAAAATGTTTGATGAATAAAATAACATTTTTGTTTCTCTTAAAGGTGAAGTCAACCTCCACCAATCTCAGGGGGCGGCCATTTTGTCACTTCTGTGGTCTTAAAGATGACATCGCAGTTGCTCGGGTAACAACCAATCATGGCTCAAGCTTCAGAAAACGGCCGTTACCACTTCTGTGGACTTGAAGATGACATCGCAGTCGCTCAGGTAACGGCCAATCACGGCTCGCCTGTTTTCTGAAGCTTGAGCCATGATTGGTTGTTACCCGAGCAACTGCGATGTCATCTTCAAGTCCACAGAAGTGACAAAATGGCTGCCCTCTCAGACAGACAAAAACGGGAGGATTGTACTGCTTAACTTATATTGCACTTAAGCGCTATTAATATTGCACTTAAGCGCTATTAATATTGCACTTAAGTGCAATATTAATAGCACTTAAGTGCAATATAAGTTAAGCAGTACAATCCTCCCATTTTTGTCTGTCTGAGAGGGCAGCCATTTTGTCACTTCTGTGGACTTGAAGATGACATCGCAGTTGCTCGGGTAACAACCAATCATGGCTCAAGCTTCAGACAAAACCGGGAGGATTGTACTGCTTAACTTATATTGCACTTAAGTGCTATTAATATTGCACTTAAGTGCAATATAAGTTAAGCAGTACAATCCTCCCGTTTTTGTCTGTCTGAGAAGGCGGCCATTTTGTCACTTCTGTGGCCTTGAAGATGACATCGCAGTTGCTCGGGTAACAACCAATCATGGCTCAAGCTTCAGAAAACGGCCGTGATTGGCCGTTACCACTTCTGTGGCCTTGAAGATGACATCGCAGTTGCTCGGGTAACAACCAATCATGGCTCAAGCTTCAGAAAACAGGCGAGCCGTGATTGGCCGTTACCCGAGCGACTGCGATGTCATCTTCAAGTCCACAGAAGTGGTGACGGCCAATCACGGCTCACCTGTTTTCTGCAGCTTGAGCCATGATTGGTTGTTACCCGAGCAACTGCGATGTCATCTTCAAGGCCACAGAAGTGACAAAATGGCCGCCCTCTCAGACAGACAAAACCGGGAGGATTGTACTGCTTAACTTATATTGCACTTAAGTGCACTATTAATAGCAAGACAATTCTGGGGTTGACTTCCCCTTTAACACTTAACTACAATAAAGATGTAAATTACAGGCAGGACACTTGTTTTACAATATTTTGTCCTTTAGTATTTCACTGTACAACAGGGAGAAAAATCATCCTTTTTTCATGCAAGTATCTTTGTGTCCCAAAAAACAATCAACCTCTCTGCTTTTTATTTTTAGCTGATTTGAAAACTTTGTGGGCGTGGCCTGCGCAGCTAACGAGAGTCCTTCCTTGTTGGGGGAAGGCCATGTGTATTTGCGCTGGCAAGTGAACAACCCTGGACGCCGCCGGCAGCTCGAGTGGGTAGGAGAAGCGCACTTGTCGCCTGGGAGCGCCAGCAGGCTTCACCTGCTGCTCCTTCGCCGTCAAACAGAACATACAGACGCACGGGTGAGACACACATGGAGATACGGCGGGCGCGGACAAACGAGGCCGGGGGAGGACGCGGGCGCCGACGGCGTGGGCAGCTTTACCCTCAAGGCGGCCACGGCCGCTCTGCCTTCCTCGCTCTCTTCGTCCAGCTCGTCGTCGCTCCACTCCCACTCGCCGTCCTCCGTCTTGTGCAGACGCCCGCTGGAACCCGGAACGCGACGCACCTGCGGCGAGACGCCCAAGAAACTGAACATTGGCATTCCGCACTAAATGGCAAGATTCAGGTGAACGTTTGCATTTGGCTTCACCGCCTGTCTGGAGAAATCTTCGCTTTAAGTTAACAGATTGAATCATGAATCAATTCAAATAAATGCTTCAAAAAACGTTTCGAAATTACGACTCTTTTGTGCTTTAATGCTAAACGCGCCTGAACTGTCTTGAACAAAATGCATGTACTGATGTTTTTAAAATGAAACAACCGTAAGCCCATTTTCAAATATATTTTGTCCATGTACCACTAGAGGGAGCCCGTGCATCACTAATAAGAATCACTGCGTTACAATAAATGGGATATGTTTTAACGTGATAAATATTTCGACATTTTCCTTCATTTCCCACTGAGGATGTTAAAGCAAAAAAAAAAAAACGGATGAGCTGGATCATCCCTTACCCTTTTCGACCGCTCTGACATTGTGGGAGCCCTCTGAAGAAGTTTATCCAGGAGGTAGTCGTGTGTCTGTCAACAGAACGAGGGAAATATTCAAACATTTTTGAACAGATTAATGTATCGCTTGCATTTTTTAATATGTAAATGGCACGTCGAATCGCAATTAGATTTGAGTAAATCATTCAACGCTAACTACTGGAAAGGAGGAATTGGCACATTTGCCACTTGGAACTCAATTAAAAGTATTCCATGCGAATGATGTAGTCGACAAATTTTCTTTGAGTGTAGCATTCACTAAATTCAGAGTGTGCCATGCGAGTTGAACCACTGCCAAAGCCTGCCCCCTGCTGTACGCATTTGGGGAAGCACAAAACGCTCCGCTCTACATTCCAAGCCAGCAAGCGGCACACGGGTTGTTCCGGTCCGACTGCTTTGCCAAAAGGGCTTCCCGAGGCGCGGACTAAGCCATTTGCTGACTCGCTGTGCGTCCTTACCTTGGCTTTCTGGAAGAACTTATTCTTCAGCAACTCCGAGGACGTTGGCCTGAGAAAGCACAAAGGCGATCGGATCGTTAGTGAGCTTGGCGTGATTCGGAGCACTTTTTAACCGGAGGCAAACGTTGTCAGCTGCAGCAAGAACGTAAAAGTGGCATTTTGGACTACTGATATAAATGTGTGAAAAAAAAAAATATGGCTTCAAACCAGGTTTTTGTTTGAAATTAAGGTTTCAAATTAGGCGCCCGGCCACCTTTTTTCCGGGTCCTTCTGCAGACACATGGAGATCATCTTCCTGAAGGACTTGCCGTACTTCTTGACCATCTCCTTGTCGCTGACGGCCGTCTCCAGGCCCGGCGGCTCGTTCTGCAGCGTTAGCATCAGCACCTGAACACACCACAGTGGTTTGGTCCGGCGGCGAGCGAGACGGCCTTCCGGGGAAGCGCTGACCTTCATGGGCGGGTATTTGTGGTAAGGCGCCGCCCCGGTGGCCAGCTCGATGGCGGTGATGCCGAAACTCCAGATGTCCGCTTTGAAATCGTAGCCCTTCACCTGGAGGAGCAGGTTATGAGCGGGCTAATGGTGGGAAGCGCTGGTCGCCGTGGTTACCAGAGAGGGCGCGCCCACCTGCTCCATGACTTCGGGCGCCATCCAGCACGGCGTTCCCACAAACGTCTTGCGCACTTTGTTGCGGGTCATGTCGCCGCCGGTGGCCAGGAAGGCACTCACACCAAAGTCTGGCGGGAAACACACACACACACACAAACACACGTTAGGGTTTCAATGTAAGGGTAGCGTTTCCAAGAAGGGTTTTTAAAGCGGAAGTCCACCCAAAGATATTTTTTTCAAGAATATGTTCTATGCAAGCCCACTAGTTGAAACACGGCATTCAGATTAATATTGCGTTTGTGGAATAAGTGTTAATCCACTCGTTTTTAGCCATCTCAGGGGGCGGCCATTTTGTCTTCTGTCGACTGAAAATGACATCGCAGCCGCTCACGTGTTTTCCGAATCTGAGCCGTGATTGGTCGTTGCGAGCAGCTGTGATGTCGTTTTCAGTCGACAGAAGACAAAATGGCCGCCCCCCACAGATGGCTAAAAACGAGTGGATAAACACTTATTCCACAAATGCAATATTTATCAGAATGCCCTGTTTCAACTAGTGGAGCAAATATGTTTGCGTTGACTTCCACTTTAAGTAGTACTCGACTTTTTCCAGTTACCTGCGATTTGCACGGAACCGTCTTCTCCCAGAAGAATGTTTCCAGCTTTGAGATCTCTGTGGAAGTAGACACTTTTAGACTTCAAGTGGGACTTTTGTGGAATTCTTGACTTAGTGCTGCACTAAATTATCTGCCAACTAGTGCGGACGGAGCGGCAAAAAAGGGTCCCAGCCCAGCTCTGCATACAGACATACTTGCGTACTTACTTCATTATGAATAAAAGTGTGTTTATCTATTTAATTTGGTAGTGGAGCAAAAATGTATGTTATCACCCAGGCGCGAATGTTGATACATGGCCACCTTATCACAACAGTTTGACTTCAATACAATTTTTTTTTAAGACAAATGGACAATCAAGACAAATGGAAAAAAACAAAGTCCATCACTTGATTTTTCCAATTGTGCCGCCGATGCGCTATGAATGCTGACATTGTGGCTTGGCTGTGGTTGCTTTCAAAGGCTACGACCAAGATTAGAGCGTGATGTCATATTGAAAACTGGAAGACAAAAATTAATAAATAAAATCATATGACATCATTACTACAGTCGCAGCTGCTTGAACCACTTCAAATGCGTCCCCTGAAGCGCGACTATCGGATGCCGCTGGGACTCTTTTGCAGCACATCATAACGCTTGTTAGCATTCACCGAAGCGCCGGCCAGAGACAAAGCGCGGCAAAAAAAAACAATACGGGACTTGTGCTAAGACACAAGTCTCTCCTAAGTGTTCATTTAATGATTCCATTTTTTTTTTTTTTTAAATGAATTGCATGTCAAAATTTAATGGAAATTCCACTTCAAATAAAAAAATAAAACAATAATTCATCTTTACGTTAAATACAACTGAACTCTACTTCAAAAAATTGATTACAAGTTTGGTCAATTCAAACGCAAGGCTTGATTTGTATTGGTTCATTTTCAACGGTGACAAATAAAGACGTAGGTGAGGGCGGCTGGGGTGAAATATTAGCCAGGGGTTGCCAGGTGGGAGCAGGCATGCCGTGAAAGTGTCAAGGAGATTTATGCCGCTCATCTGGCCACGAGCGCACCTGGCAACCACGCCGGGTCACCTCCTGTGACATCACATCTCCGCGGCAGACACGCCCCCTTGACACTCGATGAGCTTTTCTCACGGCTTAATTTTCTAGCAAGATTGTGAGCCGCCTGACATTTTTGACGGACGTACTTGGACATCAATTGGACTGAATGCGTTCAGAAAGGCGGAATTTGCCACTGCCATCTAGTGGCCATTCTTTTACGTGCAATGTTCACTCGAGGTGGCCACTTTTTTCTTCGATTTTCCCCAAATGTACACCTTGACTATTTTTGTGCAATTACTTAAAAAAAATCTCATATTACGATTGAATGCTCATAAAGTCATGACTATTTCTTGTGAATTTAAGATTGCTGTTTTGTTTTTTTTGTACAACTCATAAGGGTAGTGCCGAGGTGGCGCAGTTGACCGGCACGTGGCAAAAATCCGGAGAGGAGTCAAGAGCCTGGACGACTTTTTTCATTTTAATGACACAATTTGAAAGACATCACCACACCACGTGGCTTTTCAAGAGGCGCGCTGCAGTAGACTTGGGCCCTAAATTATGCAGCATCTTCAAACGGATCCCAATTCCATCCATCTCCCCTTCTCGACGCGAGCGGCACTTCCGTCCTAATTGTCCGTTAAACTAGCCCAAGGCCTTATGATGAGTTTGCATCATCGACGCCGCTTCATCGTTCCTCGGCGCACTTGTCAATCGATGGCATCGATCGGTTTTCGCCGCGCTCGCTCGGCATCATTTCCGCGCGTGTTGCCTGTTGCGTTTGCCGGCAGGGGGTGGAAAGGAAGACGCGCGAGATTTCATGCTAGCGACATGACAACGCTTGTGTCGGAATATGATGACTTTGTTAGCACGACGCGACTTTTTCTCCGAAGATCGCGCGGATACTGTGACAATTATCAAATGCAACGAAAAGTGGAAAGTTAAGGGGAGAAGATTTTTTTTTCCCCTCATGACCAATTTATTCTCATAATCATGTTTTTTTTTTTTTTTTAAAGTTGTCATTTCATTCGTATAAAAGTTTCTCATAATATTACAAGATTGTAACTTTTTTCATACACTGACATTTTTTTCACGAGAATATTCGCATTTTTTTTTCCCTCATCATATGACAATTTCATTGTGATAAAATGGCCACTTCTTCCTCAATTTATAAGAGTTGATACTCATAAAGTGAGGACCTAATTCTCGGAAAGTTACGCCTTTTTTTCAAACATAAAATGCAGACTTTAGTCCTTTCAAAATGATGACTTTTTCAACGCAAAGTTTTTCTTGATCCTTGTGATTATGACATGTTCCACAACATTACAATTTCTCAGAAATGTGCCACTTTGCTGTCATATGAAAACTTCACTTCCAGAAAATGACACATTTTTATTTTTAATATCAGACTTTACTATCATAAAATGAGTTGAAAATTCATGTTTTATTCTCGTATGGTTTGGCATTGTTTGCGTGTCACTTTTTCTTTTTTTTTTAGATCATATGACTTATAATATTACAATGAAATAGAATTGCAACGCGACTCTCGTAAAAGACGACGTCATATAACTTTACAACTTTCTTCATGTAAGATTCCAAATTTTCCATGTCATGCCACTTTTTTTTTTTTTTTTTGTAAAATGATGGCTTTCCTTTCACAGGACTTCCCCTAGCAAAACGTCCTCTTTCATGCAAACCGCCAACCACCTGAGCCGACGAATAAGCCGCGCCTTATTTCCACGTGTGCCCCGTCGTAGACGCCGACAGTGAGAGGAGGAAGATCAAGTTTTAGAGGAGGTAGCGTTGAAGTCGGTCGGCGACAGCTTGGCAGCGGAGGACTTAGCCCGGTCTTGAACTGGCTTAGAGGAGAGCTTTGGGGATCACATTTCCTGTGGCACGCAAATCTGCCATTGACACATTCCACTCATGCATATTCATGCAGTCAAGTTCCCAAAGGCTCATTTGGATAGCAAAACGTTTTTTTTTGTTTCTTTATCTCCGCGACCTTCAAATGTGACGCAACGCCGCCACGCATCCCGATATTCATTGCGATAAGCCATAAAGTGCTCGGTCCAGCTTCATCTCCACGACACGGCTGACCTTTCGGGCGCAAAGCGCCGCTGAGTAAATGCCGCGTCCTTCACGCGGGTCCGCGAGTCGGACCCCGAGCGAGGAAATATGAATGACGTTTGCGCGCTTGACGTTTTCAGCCGACGTGGTTTGGACTTGAACAATGTTGGCGTTTGCTAGCGTTTGATTTTTCCACGACAACGCAATTTTAGGTTCATTACGTCACATTGTTATGTTGTGATTACATGGCGGTAAAATCCAGAGTTTTTGCCTCAAAACTACGAGTTTACCCTTGTAAAATTATACTTTACAACACCACAACATCGTTACACACTTTAGGGACTATCCTCGTAAAAACTTTCTTCTCATGATATTCAGACTTCATCCTTGTATTATTACTTTGTTCCTCGAGCATAAAATATTTTCTCAGACTATGACCCAACTTTAGTCTCATAAGATTAAGATGATCCTTTTTTTATATTAATATCATTTTTTTTCTAACAGAACCTTGGCTTTACTCTCATAAAATTACAACTTTTTTCCTCATATAAACTTATAACGTGAGTTTATCATTATATAATGATTATTTTTATTTTTCATGATACTACTCTGTTCTTGGAACTTTTACTTTGTTATATATATATATATATATATTTTTTAAAAATCAACTTTATCCAACTTAAATTCTGATTACTGTTATTATTATTTTGCCCTCATGAAAATGTGACTTTGTTCTTCTAATATTGCACCTTTATTCTCATTTTTTTTTTAATTATTTTTTTAATTTTTTTAAAGTTTACAACGTTTGGTGTGGCCATAATATGGGGCGGGGCATTAACAAGTATTTTACCTGTGTATCTGTCCGTTCTTGTGCAGGTACTCGAGGCCCTCCAGAACATCTCTCAAGACGGTGGCTATGCTGGCCTGGTCCAGGACGCCCGTTTTGTGCTCGCCTCGCGAGATGATGTGCTTGATCACATCCAGCACTGAGCCTGACGACGAAAACAACGGACAGACCTTCAGGATTGTTTTGATGCTTTTTTTTTTTCTTTTCTCCCCCAAAGCGAACCACAAAGAAAACCATTTGTGCTTATTATTAAACCAACACGCCACACACAAATCAAAACGCGCTTGCAAAAATGCAATTCCTAGTAGAGCAACCTCAAAATATTTGGATGGGCTCCAACAACCCGTTGAAATAGAGAATGCGGTGAAGGGACAACCCAGGATTCAAGATGGCTTGACAAAGGGAAAATCCGACTTTGAGAAGCATCTTGTGGACCGATTCCACTTCATTTCTTTCAAGTCTTTTTCTGGCCTTCGACACAACGTCTGCGAAACATAACCAAGGTTTTTTTTGTACACTCTAGTTTTCATGAAACTTGGTTTCTGAAAATTCCCCCCCCCCCTCCAACCCCGGCCGTTTTCGCACGTCATGCTTGATTTTCGTACAAAAGAAAAAAAAGAAAAACAAAAGCGGGACTTTTCTCTGTAACACCCAGTCAAAAGATGGCCCTTCAAAATAAAACAGTTTGGCTGGCTGCTAAATGAGCCACCATAGGGCCAAATAAAGTGTGACGATAGAGGTGAGCTTTTATTTTGAAAGGCTGAGTTTTGACAGGACGCCGCCCCAACTTGTTTTGCCGAGCAAACTGGGAGGCTTCTTAGTGCTTGGAGTTGTTCCTAAAAGTTTGCATTGTGTACTACACGTTGCCGTCCGTTCAACTCTTTTCATACAATACGATAGAAAGTTCTGAGTGCCAGACCTTTCATTTTAAAAAAAAAGAAAGAAAGAGCTTGGGAAAAATGTTCACTTCATTTGTCATTTATATTCAATTCACACTACTTTGTATGTAAAAAGTATTTTGTGTTTTTTTTGGTGAACGAATTAACTGTGTTTACATCATTTCCTATGGAAAATATTGCTTTGGATTTCGTTTGCGTCAGATTTTCTCAAATAAATCACAAATATTACGAAGGGGAAACGGTAGTGAAAAAGTCACAATTTGACCAAAATAAACTCCGAATTTTACAAGAATAAACGCAGTAATTTTGCAAGAATAAGGTCATAGGTCAAGTCATGACGGGTGTCATTTATGAAGCAGGAGCTTCTCTATGTGCAAAATGTTAGTAGTGTCAGGCCGGCAAAACATGCTAATGAGACTTGACGTGTTCAGTCAGTCGAAGGTGAAAGCAGCTGACCAGTTTGCCCTTCAGCACCCCCCCCCCCAGCAAAAATGAATCGTGCTTTATGTCCTCAAAACACAAACCAACACGTGGCTTCTGCGCATTCAGGCGACGCGCCCACAGGGTTTGAGAGTGGAGACAACGGCTTGATTTTTCATGACACCCTTCTTTGCCGCGCGTGCAATTTACAAGACATTTTGATTTTACTGGGACTTGAAATGTAGTCAAGATCGTGCATCTAAAACCTTTCAAATCTTTTGGACTCGACCCGTCTGGCCTCTGCTAAAATTCACAAGGTGGATGACAATCTTGACCTGGCAGCCGGCGAAAGCGCGGCCGGGGCTTCATATTCGTTTTTTCCGGGAAGACATTCCTCTGCTTGCCGCGGCGTGACTCATATTCTGTCCCGGTGGCTTTGGAACTGGATGTCTCTCTGATGGGGATTCAATCAGCGACCGTTGCGGTCGTATCTCACTTTCGGAACAGGAATTTCCGGAAAGGTCCTTGAGCGCACCTACGGCAGGCCTCCGATCTCAAAGTTGGCTCTTCTTGAGATGGTTACAAAAAAAAAAGAAACAAAAAAAAAAAGGGGGCGTCGACAGGCGGGCGGCTGTGACTCCGTTCGGGAGAGCGGGCCATCCAGTGACCGATGGATCGGCAGTTTGAATCTCGCATCAAACTGTCCACTTTGGAAGTGTCCTTGAAAGGACTGCCAGGTCAGCGAAAAAAAAAATTAAAAAATTTTTGCGTGATAGGACCCAGCCGATCAAGTGGTTTCTTGAGAGCAGCTTTCCGAGTGGCTTTGCAAAGCAGTGAGGAGAGAAGTCAAGGACGCATCGGCTCACACGGCCCCCATTCAACATATGACACGGCGTGTAGAAATGCCCGAAGCTGGTGACAAAGTCAAGTCAACAGCGACATGCCACGACCAATCGTCACCGCGTTAAGTTGGGATCAGCCTTTGAAGAGCAGCGTGAAGACACCGAGGCTTTTTTTTTTTTTTTTTCATGCCGCACAATAAAAGTCAACATCAAGGGGGCCGAGCGTTTTGGCGGGTCAAGCGAAAGCGGAGAGAGAAACGCTCGTGTCGAGCCATCTGGACGCTATCACTTACGTGGAGCGCAACCAGAGTCATTTCATTTCATCGAATGTGATGAAAACACAGTCCATGAATCGATTACATCATTTTTTTAAAAAAAATTTCCGTCCAGCGACAGTAGCAGACAGAGTGGTCCGGAATTCAAGCTTTGATCGTCAATGCGGAGGAAAAACTACAACTGGAGTTGAACTGATGAGTCGGCTAGTCGACTTTCCAGCTCCAGAAAAATTGTGACTAGACCCCCCCCTTACAATGTTGGAATGTTACTTAAAAAAATGTCTGTAGAAAATAAAAGTTGTTTAACGGAAGGGGTTCTATTCACACTTGCTTGTTGCGCAAAATAGTTTCCAGCCTCCCATAGGCTAAGCGACGGTGTTCAACATTCGAGGTTACACTGACATCAAGATGGATCCACAAAGCCATGACCGAGGCTTTCGTCACGTCGATGCCCCCCCCCCGCCCCCCGTGATTAGGAAGTGGCCACATATTTACTGCTAGTCAAACGACTCGATACATTCCTGGGGCGAAGGAACAATGTAATCGGATCCAGCTGCACTCCTTCCTCCTCCGCGCGGCTCCTCTGGCTGCTTAATTGCAGCTCTGCCACACGGACGCCTCGACGCCAGCCCGCTGGGCTGTTATTACCCCCCCGGCCCTGTCATTAGCTGGCGCGCAACTTAAAGCACCTCGCGCGGGCACACACAGCGAGGATCAGGCCGACAACCGCGGGAACGAACCGACGATTTCATTGCAAACGGACCAGCCGGCGGATTATAATTGAACACGACATTGACTTACCGCCACTTAGCAGCTTCATGACCAGCCACAGTTCATCCTTCACCACGAATGAGGTGTAGTAAGACACGATGTTGGGGTGATGGCACTGGCTCATGGCCTGGATCTCTTTCTGAAACACAACCAATGGAGGCAAATGACTAAACAAGAAATTCACTTCAAGTTTCCTGTCAAGCTAAACTCAAAACAAGCTGCTGCTAGCTTAATGCTAACCCACAATGCACAATGTTCCCATCGCTGCATCGTGTGTTTATTTATTTATTTTTTTTACGTCTTATTTTTTTGTAACTTCTCAATAGAGTGTGATTTTTGCGGGGTTAAACCTGCCAGCGAAAAAATGATGGAGTTCCGAGCATGTTGAGGAGAAAATTGCTAACTGTCGCTCGGGCCTCAGTGAAACAGACGGTAACGCTGACATATTTCATGATGGGGCAATTAACGAAATTAACGCAACACTTGGCACGGAAATGACGTCAGAGGCCGGTCACTATAACGCATCATATGCGCGGCAGTGGAAAAAGCTTTTAGGTGGCTATAAAAAAATTTAAAAAAAACAAAAAGTGTGTGTCCTTGGAGAGCAGCGAGAGTGAGATCATGCTGGCAAGGGAATGCAGATGAATCAACACGTCAACTTGAAGACATTTTTAAGAAACAATTTAAAAAGTGATTGCTCGTTAGCAAGATCTTTTAGAACAGGGCTTCTCAAACTTTTGGGGTTAAAAAAATGAACAATCCTCATGCTAATTAAACATCATTAGCGTGTGTACCTCAAAATGTTAACTATTTTTTCAATGGCATAAAAGTGAAATTGGAATAGTAAGGTGAATTGGAATATCATGCTATTAGGTGAATGCCCTTTATTCTGAAAAAGATGCCTTTATTCTTTAAAAAAAAAACGATTAAGAATATTTGGGGGTTGTTAGCTGAAAGCCATCGAAGCTCCCTTGTGGAGTTTTCCTCAAAGAAGGCCGCGGGTCGTTGCAGAGCCACGCATGAACGTCATCGCCACAGCGATCAATCGCTGGAAGCCCTCCGGGGTCGAGTCGTCGTTAAACGAATGCTTAGCTCACACAATTCCAAGCACTGCCTGCGCCCCCTCTGCTGAGTCATCATTCCAGAGCTCCTCCGAGACAGGATGAGCGGATGACGATACAAGGCGGGTCTACGAGGGGTACGGATTTTTAGCCGAAAAGATCATTTTTCCCCATTCGCTGACCAATCCGTTTTTTTTTTTCCTCGACAACAGGTGCACCCCACATTCCACCTGCGTTTGAACCCAAAGCATTGCCCGATTGTTTCGAATATCTTCCAGTCTGGCGGGCCAGACAAACAACTCAGTGGGTTGTCTTCGCCATCTTTCCATCTCTGGACAATCCATGGCCAGAGAGAACAATGATGTTGCAGGCTTGGCTTGAGCCTCATCCCCCTGTGTCCTCGTCCCGGTGGAAGTGGCGGGTCAGCGCCGCTCGGCGGGCCAGAAGACAAACAATGGGCTAACGGGGAGGATATCGGGCTCCGGCAGTTGGCAGGTTTGCCCATCTTTTTCCAGTAGACAATGTGAGAACCAGGGAGGGTCTTTGTTGCAGGGATTAGGTCACTGTAAGCATATGCCGCCTGGGGCGGGAGGACTTCCCAACATGTTCTCATGGCTGAAAGCTCTCACAGTGACATATCTGTGTCAAGAAAATGTGTGCACTTTGGCTAGAGCACAAAGTATACTGTAACTGTCCACAAATAAGGAAGACATGGAACAGTTGATTGCCTTTTTGAATTACAGTGACACATAAAAATCCTTGAAAACTAAATTTTAAATACTGCATGACTTGAAAGAACAATGAACAAATAAATTACTTAGAAGGTAAATAAGAATATACTACAATAATAGCAATTGAAAAAAACTAAAATACTCTACCGGCTATTCCTACGTATTCTGGCCTCTTGGGGGCAGTGTGGTGGCGTGCAAGGATGGAGCACACACTGCTAATGAGACCCGAAGAAGTTGAACTCTACTGTATTAATATAACTCGTTTTGCACAGATTGGCAATAATTTGTAACTTTGATTAGTGTCATCTTACCTATCTGAGTGTGTTTCCACAGCATTTGTGTTATTTGAAGGAATATCACTCCCGAAGTTGATGCAAATTTCCCGTTGGCGTTTGAATGGGATCCTCCATTGTCTTTAGCATTAGCGCTAGCGATGTCTTAAAAACGAAGCACGTTTTGTATTCAAACATGCAATGTATGTAATTCTTTTTGTGTGTTTAGTTTTACAATAACTTCCAGCTAGGGTGTCATTAAATAGCTTACAGTGCGCTCAGAGACGGCAGAATCACACGACGCAACAGCTTGCTAGCAATCAACATGGTGCATTCAGGGTACTTTCACAACGTCGGGAACTTGCAAACGCATCGAGCCGTTTTGCACATCGCTCGTTTTTCTACGATTTAACGTTTAAAAATAACGCTGATGAACATTCAATATACGTTTTCCACAAAATTGAGAAAGCAATCATGGAGAATACACACAAAAAACAAACATTGAAAACAATATCTGCAAATATACGAAACCGCGGGGGCCAAACCGCAATAACGCAGGGCTTTCTTGTACTAACGTGTATATTCATACCATATGAATTTTAGGCCAAATCACCTAGCCCAAGCACTGCTTTGATCTAAGAAGAAGTGAGACAGATGGAAGCAATGCACATCAGATGCGCGGTGACCTTTCTCAACAGAGAAATACCATCCCATCAGGCGGCGGAATAAATACCACCACTTGTGCGAGGGAGTCGAGGTGCACGACCTCACCTTAAATACACGGCCAAGCGCATTGCTTGAAATTTATGGCGATCCAACCCGGAAACCACCTGACACTGACCCACCTGCCCCATAAATTTGAAAAACATAAATCATTGAGTCTGATCGCTTGCATGTGGCAGGACATCCAAGCCGAGCGACTAAATGACTGATTGTCCTGATCCGAGCCCGGGGCTGTGTCGCAAACTGGTGCCACGGTCACACAGAGAAAGAAGCCACTATGGAAACAATGTGGTGTCACGGACGACAAACATAAACATATTGTTTCACTAGGAAGGCACTCGGCGGAGCACAGACACCCGTCCGCCGAGGCGGAAAGATTGTATTGATGCAAGGGATTCCTTGCAAAGACCAAAAGTGTTTCATTGGGAAAAACATGAAGAAATTCTAAAAGAAATTCCAAAATAATCATGATTTGGAGATCAACCAAAATAAATCGGGATAATATATATTTTTTTCCCCCCATATCGCCCTGCGTTATTCCACAGTGCGCATTCACGCAGCTGTTGCGGCTTTGCGCATTCTGATAATTAGATCGTCGACATCAGCGCGAGCGCATCAGTTGCTTTTAACAGCAAAGGGCACGGGCAGCGAGTCTCGGGCGTTAAACTTCACACGCTGCTTACTCAACTGGTGGCGCTCAAGCCTCGGATACCAAGTCGGAAGCTGGCAAATTCGCAGGTTGCCTTCTCGCTTGCGTGCCTTACACACTGAGCAGTGGCAGAGTAGCTTTGCACTTTTCTGCCATTCGAAAAACAACTGCACTCCATGTCACAGTTATGAACATTTGCTTAATTCCTCCTCTAGAGGAAAAAAAAAATGCAAAGGGCGGGAGTTGGGGAGTTTAATGCTGTGATTTATCTTATGCTAGTTGGCTAACGATATGCGGCTTCTTACCAAGAGCTCGTCCATATTGGTCTGGCACTTTTCTAGGTTGATGCGCTTGATGGCCACCTTCTCCTTGCGCGGCGCGCAGTAGGCGGCTTGCACCACGGCCGTGGCCCCGCTCCCTGCAGGAGAAACAACACGCCCATTATGGATCAAGTTAACGACAGCCGTCCCGGCCGGATTAGCGTGTCCTGTGGTACGTGACAGGCCCGTTATTTTTACAGCTTCCCACTGTGTACACTGCCGCAATGCTGCCACCACAGACGAGGAAACGAATGGATGGTCACGAAGAATCGCAGAGGTCGTCACGATCGATCCGCAGCAACGGCCACGTCGCATAATTTAAAACAAAATAATATGACAGAAAGTTTATTCGTCTACTTCAATTAGTGCCGTTAACTTACTAAACATCTTTTAAACGTTCACTCGCCTACTTCGCAAAATTCGACCAAACAAGCGTGGCGTAAACAGAAGTCCCACCCGAAATCCCCCCCCCCCAGTCTTTATCTATTACAACTACCTATATGAAATGGTTTTTTTTTTTAACTCATTCACTGCCATTGACTTATTTGTGTTTTCACAGTCCAGCCATTCAATCCCAGGAATTTATTTCGATTTTTTTCAATTTCTTTCAGGGTAAAAGAGGGTCTGAAAATGTCTGGCAGTGATCATCAAAGAGACCCGCTAGTTGTTTGCGGTCCATGCGAGGTCATTTGACCGCCCCCTTGATACTCCATTTTACCCCGCGTGCACATGCAGGCGGGGGGGGGGGGGACCTTTGCACTCAATCTGCGGTTTATGCGTGCAAGGCTGAGAGCACTTTTTCCTCTGGCGAGAAGCTTTGAGGGGCGGAAGAATGAGCAAGCGTGCTCGTCCACCCTCCACTAAGCTTTTCCTAACCCCCTTTGCCCTCTTCTTGGCTATGCCCAAATATTAACAAAGTGCCCATTGTTTGGACTTCTGGTTGAGCCAAGAGCCTACGAAGATTTGGAAACGGGCGAGGCGGCGTGTTGAAGACAAAATCTGTTCCCAGAGTTGAATTAAAATAGAGGCGAGCCTGTGAATTTCACCGCGTACGGCTTCGCGCGACGCGAAAGAAATACTGTGCAAAGCGTGACGCGAGTGCGGCTCGACATGGTAATCCAATAAAATTGCAATTTCCCGTCCCGTTTCCTGTGCGCGGCTGACCCACCAAGGGTAAATGTTGTGGTTTGTTCTTAAAAGTTAGGCTCGACTCTTTGGTTGTTTGAACATTTCTTATTGTATTGTATAAATATCTGACCTAGCCGAGCTCAAATGCTTTCGAGTGATGGCTGCGCAAACTACAAGCGCCTCCTCACAAAGCGCTCGGGGTGGGCCAGAGTTTGGCGTTTGGTCGCGGCAGAGGCAAACACACACTCGCAGTTGCCGAGACCACATTGGGGTGTAAATTCCTCAACGCAAACAAACAGCTAGTCGTCAGGGGTGGCAAGCTGGAGGAAACGTGTGTGTGTTTCCAAAAAATGTGGGGGGAAAAAGTTGTTGGCTTTGCGTCATATTTGAACATGTTCAAAGGAGGAGTCAATTAATACTAGATGTTGACTATTTGCTAGCATATTTCAATGCTCTTCATGTTGAGTTGATTTATTATTAGCATTAGCGTTATTAGCAATATGCCTAATCAACACATGCTGACTGAAGTAATCAAATGCTCATGATTTAAAAAAAAAAAAAAAGAACAACTTTTTTGGTAGGTTGCAAAAAGTGGACACGTCTGATCACCGGATGATTAAAATACTATTTAAATATTCTGTCGGAATGCTTTTTTTTTTATTTTTATAGAGTTTACGGTACTTAGTTGTTTTTAAAGGTCTTCAAAGACACTTTTACTATCATACAAATACATTTAAACTGAAGTTTTTTTTGTAGCTTGCAAAAAGTGCGTGTTACGCCAAAATAGCTAACTGTACCCCCCCAAAAAATCAAATTTGACTGTGAAACTAGAATCTTAAGGGGACTTTAGTGTAATATTACCGACATTTTATTAATACACTGAACTCCCCATCCGCCCCGCCTATTCATGGTTCGCTATTCACATTTTTTTGGGGGGGGTGGAACATATCCTCAGCTGTTGGCTGACTTCTGTAAAACACTAAGATGCCACAAGCTGGTGCCAAAATCCCAGCTAGTAGGAAAGTAGTAATTGTTGTCACAAAAGTACATTGAGGCGAGTGGGAGATGACATGATGTGAGGGATGAGTTCGGTTTAGCCTGGGTTGTTAGTGGAAGTTCTTGGGCATTTTTCTCAAAATAACATCTGTAAGACATCCATTTTTAAGGTTATGAGTTGAGACAATATTAAACTGTTTTGGGATCACAGTTTGTGGTTGAAACTATTATTAAGGGGCCGTCAAATATTTGTGGTTTTTCACTAGTCGCAGCAGGGCTCGGTCTGTCTTACTGTAATATGAAATAGTCTTAATTGATCTAACATATTTTTTTTAGTAGTGACTAACTGACACTGTGCTGAGGGCAAATTGTTTCAGTACAAATGATCGGAAAAAGAATCGTGAAAAGGCAAGTAACCTGACAGGCTGCCAGCAGCCATAAATCATTGTTCACAGGCTTTGTTCAGAAAACGATCGCAGGGGAAAGAAGTGGAACGACCAGCTGAGCAAGTCTGAGATGGATGCTTCTTTCAAATCCATCAAAGCGAAAGGGTCCACCTCCTCCTCCTCCTCCTCCTCCTCCTCCTCCTCCTCCGCCGCCGCCTCCACTTCCAATACTGGCCTTGTACTGTGACATTTTTGTGGACTTCTGGAGGAGCAGTTTGCAACTTTTCCCGCTTTGGACAGAAGAGAAAGCGGCGGTATTGACCAACTGTCAGACAATATCAATCGTCTCGCCGTGGTTGGCTTTTGCGACGGCAGCGGGCGGGCAGCGCTCCAAACTTCACGCCTGCTACTGATGAGGCATAAAACGACTTAATCCTCGATAGTAAAAATGAAAAGCACCAAGAAATTGGTCTTAAATGGCAAGTTTTGTGGGGAAAACTGACTTTGAAGGGGAAGTCAATGCAAACCCACTAGTTGAAACAAGGATTTCTGATACATATTGCGTTTGTGGAATAAGAGTTAATCCACCGGTGTTTAACCATCTCTGGGGGCGGCCATTTTGTCTTCTGTCGACTGAAACTGACATCACAACTGCTCACAACGACCAATCATGGATCAGATTCAGAGAACAGGCCAGCCGTGATTGGTCGTTGTGAGCATTTCTGATGTCATTTTCAGTCGACAGAAGACAAAATGGCCGCCCCCAGAGATGGCTAAACACCGGTGGATTAACTCTTATTCCACAAATGAAAAATTTATCAGAATGACGTGTTTCAACTAGTGGTGCCTGCTGGGAACATATTCTTGAAAAAAAATATGTTTGGGTTGACTTCCGCTTTAAGCTAACTAGAGAGCGGATCAGACTTAAGACAATAATAAAAACAGACATTAAAAAAAACAAAATATTGTACTTCATTTTGCACCATTTACGTTGAAATAAATATAAACACTGCTACGTCAATGCTATTCGTTAGCCAAGCTAGCAACAGCATCTTAGCAACAAGCTATCTTTTTTTTTGTTCTCTAGGCCATTTGTTTCCATCACAGCCTTGACATAAATATCACTAATGTATACAGTATACTGTCGGACGGAGCATTTTCAAGTCAAGCGTCCCCCCCCCCGAGACGGCATCCAAAGCGGCAGACGACGTCAAAAAAGAAAAGCCGAAACATTGACAAAACAAGCATGCACTTTGCAAGACATTGCAATATGTTTTCTGTAAGCATCTTTTTCAACAAGCCATATTACGGCTGTTGCCATAACGCAGCTAATGTGTGAAAGTGACATTGTGACATGGAGCTTTTACGTCGGGACTTAAACGTGCCGTAGCGTTTTTTTTCCCCAGGGCACGACCCATCGAACCCCAGTAGTCCGGGCGCTCCAGTTTGACGTCCTCTCCTCTAAGGTCAGTGTATTCCAACATCTCTTCTAAACTGCTTGAAGTGGTTTGAAAACACAAGGAGGTGATTCCGATTACTAATGGGAAGTCACACGGGGGGTCAACTGGAGTTCATCAAGTGCAAACGGCACATTATCAGATTAGCATGGCCTTGAATTAGCTTCTTAATGGAGCAGGTATGCGAGTGCCGTGTCAATGTCTTACTTCGCCGCCCGACTTACAACTCGGCATGGCCATTTGGGAAAAATGTCGGGGAAATTATTGATCAATCACAGTGAACGCCCGTTTGAAAAAAATAATGGCAAAAATGTACTTTTATTGTTAAAGAAATACACAGTTTAGAGATTCTGGGACATTGGATTGGCTGTATTTTTGAATGACATTTTATTATTAAATTGCTGCTTTTTTTCAATGCGCGGACATGTTGCGGCAAATATGAAATATTACTTGCAAACTAATTGCGATTTTTTTCCCCTCAACATTGCGATTTCAAGGTCCTCTTTCCATGTATTTTTTAATAAAAACAAGCAATAAATTAATCTATATTACAATAAGCAGTATTAGATTTGAATATCAACAATTGTTCAGCTTTGCTGTCAGGGGGGAAAAAAAAAAACCCCATCGGTGATGTAGTGGGGGAACACTGACAAAAGCACAGCACAGTTTGTGTACCCTGACACTGACACTTTAGCTTTGTGACAGTGTAATCGCTGGGTCATTAGCAGCATTCAATGGTGCGCTTGTAGCCGTCCGCCCCCTTCCTCAAATACACCAACCACCAAGGGAGGGAATATATAGAAAGTGAATGCACCCCTGTTATCAAAGCGGTTTTCTGGTGTGGAAATAAAGTCACAATTATTATTTATCGCCCCAAACTTTGGTGGATTAAAATATGCAGAATTCAACTGAAACAGAGCTGTGGCGGGGATTATTTAAAATAAAAATACAACAATAAGCACTATGAGATTGTTTGATCAGGAGAACACTGGAAAATTGATACTTTGTAAGAGCATCTTTTTGCTAGAATTATTTGTTATCTTTTTGCAGGGGGAATTACCATAAAAAAAAACAATTAAAAAATAAACAACTAAAATAATGTGGTTGCACAAGTGTGCACACCCGAGGGAAGTGGTCCTGTTCAGATGAAAAAAATAAAAATAAACAAAACATTGAAATTCATGTTAAAGAGTACGCCCACAACTGTTTTAAGGGCCTCTGATTTACCCATAATAGATTTCAGATGTTCTAGTAGGCTTTTCACGACTTTTTTTTTGTACAAGCAGAAGTTTAAAGGTTTTGTGCTACTTGGAACTGTTCTTAGTTCCCTCCACCTTGTTAAAGAAAAACATTTGTAAAGGATAACGCCGCCACCACAGCCTTGCTTCTAGGTAGGTATAGTGTTCTTCTGGTCAGGAATTGCGTTTGGTTGCCTGCGCTGCACTGGTGTGCTACACACACACCTTTGTGTTCTTAGCAAAGTGGGGCAAAGCGAGGGTAGGGTCACTTATCTGAAGGGCGGGACAGCGCAGGGCTGCAAGCCAGTGTGAGCGACGCGAGGGCCGCAAGATCTTTGGATAAGGCCTGGCTTGCAATTCTTGAAAGAAATGAAACCTCAGATTGACTGAGGACTCAGGTTCAACCATTTTTTTTGCCCCAGGAATTTAAAAGTGAGGATTTATAAACCCTGGAGGCAACGCAGTAATTCAAGTATGATCAAATTTAAGTGATTTTAAAAAATGTGTAATTTTACAATACTTTGGGTTGTTTGATATTTTTTATTAAGAAATGTGTTTTTGCAATGCACCAATTCAAATTAGCGTCAAATGAAAAATGTAGGAATGAGATTTTTTTTCAAATACATGTAAACATCACAGGTGTCAAAATCAAGGCCCGGGGGCCAAATCGCTCCCCGTAAGATTTTGGAGGAAATGCAGCAATTAAGATTATTATCACGTTAAAAGTAGTAGCGGTTGCATTTGCTTTTAAAGCCCCGACGCAACAGTCTGTCTGGAGAGTCAAAACTTTATTCAAGCCGTGATTGTGAATAAATACGATTTCTCCCAGCAAAATTGTCTTCAGCCTTGCCTCGCACCGTTCAGTCTCACACGCTCGTTTCAATATACCGGCGTAGCCCAACTGGGCGGGGTTGTCTTTCTCAGTGGAAACATTCCACATACTTGAAGTTCTAACACCGCCCGGCAAGGACTGTCCCACCTTTAAGTCACCCTCCCTTTGGCTCAGGGCAAAATGAGATGCTTAGAAGATTAAAACAAAACATAGCACGGTTTGTATTGGCGTTCAGCAAGCGTGTCTATTCACAGACTATCAGGCAGAAGGGAAGCTAGCAAGCAGTAATATCACATACCAATCACCTCGTGTAGCTCGTAGTCATCTTTGTTGATGGACCACGGTTGGGAACTCAGGTCCTCCGACATGGCTGAGGACGTTTGTGCCTTTTGACACCGTCGAAGAAAAAGTGTCGGCGCCGCAGGCAGGGCGTTGGGGGCCGAAAAAAAGGAGGCAAGACCCAAGTAATCCAAGGAGCAGCAACAAGGGCGACACTTTGCCTTCTTCGCGAATCCTGCAGCACTCGTGCTGTCATTCCCAAAGTTTGACACAAGGCTCGCGGCCCCGCCTACCGCATTCCTCCTCGGCAAATGTGGACTACCTCCGCGGACATGTTGGTTGTGGTCACCGAGCAACTACCGCACCGGCATTGGGTCACAAATGGACACAATGTCGCGCCACACTTTAAACAACACTTGTACTCTTTGCTTAAAATTACAATATAACAGATAGAAGCACTATTTAGGTCCTCATCCCGACTGAAGTGCAACGGGCAACCCAAAGCGATGGCAAACGACACAAGGGGGCGTTAACTTCAGTTTTGATTGGATCTTGCCACACTAGGTCGTGTTGTGATTGGGTGTTGATTAATGTTGTGTCGTGCCGCGTTAAAGGGCGACACACCTGGTGGTGGTTGAAATAACATGCGAGACTAGCTCAATAACGACACGCCGTGGACGGATTGTGAAATGTGTTGCATTCGCTTAGGCGTTCTTTTTAAAATTATGTAGTTTATTCATTAAATATTTTATTTGATTTATTGTAAAGAAATACAGTAAGTTAAAGGTTTTTTTTAACATTGTATCTACCTAATAACTGGCAAATCAGTTAATATTTCAATATGGATTAAAAAAAATAATTATTTTATTAAAACGTATTTTTCACATGGTTTACATGAGTCAATATGACTAATGTGTCTATCGTGGTTATCTTTTCTCATAAAATTGGTTAATTCAAATTCAGTAGTTCTTCATTTATCCCATAAAATAAATGGTTGACTGAGTCATTGTGAATAATAACAATTGTAAAATATATTTATATTTTCACATTGCTTACAAAAAAATGTACAAACAGAACATGAAATGTAAAGGCACAGGCGAGTGTGAGGAAGCAAGTGAGAAAAGCAGTCAGTCAAATGTAGAAGAGTACTGCATCCATTTTACACTTCCCCTTCTGCTGTAATCTCATGCCAACAATCAAAGAGGAAGGGTAAGAGTAACCGTGGAACGTTGCGGTCTTCAACACTTGCAATAAAAATTAGAGCAGCAGAGATAGCCCCCTTTTCTTTGTGCACTTTGGTTTTCATCATAACAGTCATAAAATACATTCTAAAGGACATATATTTAACAAATCAACTCCAGTGTTACGGTTTACAATTACAGAATTTCTTCACTGTTTACGTAACATTGAGTTTGTTTTTGGGTCCCAAACTCACAATCGTTTCTTTCGAGTTGATGGAATGATAGAAAAGCACTTCTCAAAACACCTGTACAACATTCACAACTATGGCAGAGAAAGAGCTTTGGCCAGCCGTTCCCAAAACCAGGTCTGCGTGTACGGATTTGTGTAGTCGCACACGGTCAGGAAGCTTAGGATCCTCGGGAACTGTTTTGTCATCGACTTGTAAACAACGGGGATGAGTCGTTTGTTGCGAGCACCTGTCATGGCAGAAGGACACAAAAAGTTTAGTTCTCAAATAAATAAAGTCAAATGGGTACCTTGACTTACGCCAGTAAAATCTTATTTTGTCATGAAACAGCAAGGGAAGGACAGTTATATCCTTTACTGCAATGTCTGTCAGTATATTTAATATAGATATTGATATTCATGCTTGGTATGCATTATTAGTGTTAAATTTTCTACCGTTTCATTTCAACTCTCTGTACATCTTATATTACAAATGCAACTCTGTCAAAGAAGACATGTTTTTTTGACATGTGAGTAAGGCGTCCGGTTGGAATGTTTTTCGGATAAATATTGGAATTGGTAGCTGTCTCAAAAAAAATCCTTATCGGTGGAGCTCTGCTCATTAAGTCAAGATATCAATGAATTGAGTCAAATATGATTTTTTTTTTTTTTAATTTAAAAAAATCACCAGGAGAGAGGCTAAGCGCAAACTTAGTCTGGAAGTCGCAGGCATCACTTTCAATGTATTCATCGGAAATCACAACCACCATCCTCTTACACCTGCACACAGAAGACACACAGTGAAAACCAGGAAAAGTCTAAAAATAATAATTAAAAAAAAAAAAGTATATATATATTAAGGATGCATTACTATCTCACCTCTTCTCAATGAGCTCGCTGGTGATGGTCCACACGCACGATCCGGGTAGGACGTTGCGGTCGAACACGCAAAGCTTCAGCCGGTAGTCCGTCTGCTCCAGCTCTCGGATCATCTCGTGCACGAACGAGATGTCGCTCTTGCAGTAGCAAATGAAAGCATCAAACAGCTCAGGAGCACCTGGAGACAAAAACAGTACAGAGGTGCTCAAACCGTGTGGGTCGTCCAAATCATATTATTAAATTAGCAAACGCTTGAAAAATATTTTCACTGACCTTCCGGATCATCCTCCAGGGTGAGGCCGGAGCCCTCGGGCGTGCGAGGAATGCAGCTGTCCACCTCAGGGACCTGCAGGGGGCGAACGGCCCTTTTCTTCAAACTCTCGTGATACTTCCTCACATCCTCCTCTGGCGGATATACAGACAAAAAAGATAGTAATAGATAGTCTCGCTATTTCGCAGGTTTATAACTATTTTATAGTCCCTGTTTAGTTTGGGTATAAGTCTATCGTTGGCCACTAGAGGGTGGCACACTATTTTGTTGTTTAGTTTTTCAAGCCAAATACTTGCTGGATCCGTCAAAGTGACATTTAATTTTTAATATTAATATAATAAATATATCGCGAATTTTCCCTTTTGCGGGGTGGTCTGGACACGTCCACCCCGATGGAGGGTAGTTCACTGTACTTCGTTTTTCAGCTATCTGCACTTAGTATTTTTTACGTCTTTTTATTTTTCCCCCCTACATTTGAAAAGAGATGTCTGTGCTTTCACATGCAAATGAACTTGTAAACTTTCTCAACTTACAGTTACAAATGATAAAGTCAACCGCGGTTGGTGGAAGTGCTACTCTTTCCATTTGAAACAGGAAGTGCCTCCTAAAGATAATAGAATAGATGATATATACGTATATATATACAGGTATAGATCGATGGATAGATGGATAGATAGATAGATAGATAGGTGGATAGATAGATAGATAGATAGATCAAATGTCACAAAGGTGTACCGATCAGAGGACGAAGGTCTTCCACGACGTCGTTCCTCTCCACTTCCTCCAAGATGGACAACAACTTGCCCACGGTGGCTTCGGTCGAGCACGACTGCCAGTCATGCAAGACCCGTTTCGTGGGGTCGGGGACCTGCTGGTAGTTGATGATCTCCAGGTATGAGAAGCCCATGGCCTCGGCCACCATCGTCCAGTCGGCGGCCACCACTGTGCGCGGGTTCAAGTAAAGGCTCAGCTTCTTCCTGACGGTCATGTTGAGGGCGACCAGAGGGGCGGTGGACAGGTCGTCCGGCACCTCCGAGCAACAGCCTGCCATGTTGTATCTTGACTTTCTTTTTTTTTTTTTTTTTAAACGAGGGCTGCAACATTGCACAACCTACCTGATGGAAAGTGCGTCACGCGTGGGCGGAACAACAAGGCACTCTGCTACAATCGCGCGCACAGCCACGTTTCTAGTAGTTTCACCCTTTCATGTTGGACCAAACTATTAACACCCAAACGTTAAACATACACAACACAGTTATAAACGATTTCTAATGGGAGAAAAAATACTTTTAAGACAACTGTATGTAAATAATAAAAATAGAAAAGTATGCAGAGTTGATTGAATAGCAAAAATGTTGCATTTTTAAAGCATCAATGTTTGTTTATAAGTAATTACATTTTTTTAAAATGATTTCACATATTTTACATGGGCATTTGAGCTATTTCTTGTATCTCATCTCCAAATGATCTGTCTGTTTGAAAAAGCCCCTTGAGCACCGAAGCTTTTGCACCCTTTCTGTGTTGCTTTGCCTGCTGCACATAGTTTTGTTTTCTTCTCACTGTGGGACTTCCTCATATCATCTCCCGCCCCTTTCGTCTCATGCGAGCGTATTTCCTGTAATTGCTGGCCGCACAGATGGGTTATGGAAAAATGTGATTTCAACAAAAAAAAATAAATATGAAGACAAGCCCCTGAAATACAGCACCATTTAATATGTAAGAAACCAGTTTGAATGGGAGCATAACTTAAAACAGTATATGTAACAGAAGAAGGCAAAAAAAAAAAACGGTTGCCGTTGTGGTGGCTGGTATTGACCCAAGCTCACAAGTTTTTGCTTCTGGAGAAATAGAAATCAATGCCTCTGTCGCCGTGCTGTTTGGGGGTGTGAGACGGACCTTTTCTGCCTCTTGGGTACGGCCCGGCACCATTCTGAAAAATAATAAAAGTGAGTCAACATGCTTGGTGAACAAAGGGCTTTAAAGTCACCTTTGTATCAATCTTATAGAGCTATATGGCAAGAAGGTGAAGGAGAAGGAAAAAGTAGTGTTTTATATCGGTTACATTTTCACATTTTACATGACATTAGTGGTATAAAGGTTAAGCAGAGAGAACTATAAAGCAACAACTCCATGCATCTAGATTGTACAAAACCATGAACCCATGTTAAATAAACAAACGTATCCAGTAGTTAAAATTACTCCACAGAAATGAGACTTAGCTGAATTATTAGCAAGCATACTAGCCTAAATATCATACTTTATTTTTGACAGTGTATACAAAGTGCATTCAAAAGGTTATGTGAGCCCAACATTGATAGGTTTCTACTTCCCATTTTAATGGTCTGGTGACAAGACTGCTACATTAGCTTTTTAGCGAGTCTGTTTAAGCGCTGTTACTGCTTTTGCTTTGACAGGTTTTCTACTTGCCGTTAGCTTGAGAGGACAGCTCGCCGCTATCGAGCAGTTTTGTTAGGATCATAAGGCAAGTTACGATTTGAATCTTTTCTCACTGCTGTGGCACATGAGTCCCATCTGACTGACCTGTTTCTTGCCAACGTGTCGGCTCCATTCAGGCGCCAGGACGACAGGGTTGGGGTAGGTCTCACCTAGGATGACGTCGGCGCGCGACAGCGCCGCCTTGCTGAGGGTCCACGGCGTGTGCACGTCAGCCCCCCGGACTTTCTGCAGCTCGGGCAGCCAAAGCCGAACGTAGTCGCCCTAAGGGTGAGCATTGGGGTTGGAATCAAGAAGAATCAATAGTAATAATTATTCAGTGAATGTGTTCATCAAGCATGCATTGTCACGTTTGTTTTAGCACACCCATGCACTTTAAATACATGAAAACGTATTAAAACACACTTAAAATCACATTGTAGACTTAATTGAACACAAACAAAAATGTACGAGTTTAAAGTACATGCTCTACTATACTATAAATCGCAGGTTTTCACGATATCGCCGGTATTTCCGTGATAACTTTCAAATCTAAAATCTGCCAGACAGCTGGAAGCTGTGGGTCACTGAACGTACGTTACTGTCGTAGTCCAGTCCTTGCTTGACCATGTTGAACTTCCTGTTCTCCCGGGGGTCATTTCCAATGCCCGCGCTGTACAGCCAGTTGCCATAGTTACTGCAGACGTCATGGTCAATCTGCGGGAGGACATTTGCATGAAGTTTGATTACAGAAGTGCTATTGACATAAAGGGGAAGGTGGGCCCTAAGTAAAAAAAAAAAAAAAAAAGGAATTAAAATGAGAAATGAAGGAACAATAACGTTGTATTTCTGACAAACCTATTGTAAAAGGATTCAAGTACATGTATTTGTCAGTCAATGAAAAATAACTATTACTTCATTTTTCAACACTAAATGCAATGTGAAAGCATGAAAGAATTACCAAAAGGTACTCAAAGTACTCGGCTCCCATCCTCCAGTCAAGGCCCAGGTCCTTGGTGAGGAAGCTGGCAACGTTTTGGCGCCCTCTGTTGGACATGAAGCCCGTCATGGCCAACTCCCTCATGTTGGCGTCCACGAAGGGGACACCTGTACGTCCCTCTGGACACATACAGTAAATAAAAACTTTCTATGAATATTTATACATACAACCATGGTCAAGCACTCATAACTCTGCATTGGAGCTGTGCAAACCTTTCCATGCGTTGAAAAGCGTCATGTCTGTCTTCCAGGGAATGGTTTTGTCCTGAAGTCCTAAAAAAAAAAAAAAAAAAAAAGAGAAAACAGAATCAGACACTTCAAAAGTTGAACAATTTGGATTTCAACCAAATGTTTCTTGGACAATATGGCTCCAAAGTCATACAAACATTTTTATTTTTCTTCTTTTTTTTTTCTGCAACACCTTAAGATGGTACCAAAGCCCTGTCTAATAACGAAAGCCGTATAATAATTGTTGTCAAGAAAGCATGTTGAAGTGATTCATCTTGACTAAGAGACAAGCTTTGTATGTCAGGGCGGAGCTGGTTTTAACCTGGCTTGTTAAAATGTTACGTAAAACATTGCCTGTCGCATTAATAATGGTTTGATCAATTCCCTTTACATTATTACCGATAGGAATTAAAAAAAAACTTAAATGAGAACAACATTCACCTTTGACTTGAAACAGACGATTTCCATATTTGAGCGCTACGAACTTGAAGTAATCACGCCACAAGAGCTCAAAAATGACCCTGTAATTGAAATGAAATGGTGAGAAAACGTACATACAATCCTCCTAAATCATGTAAAAAGATCAACTGACCAATATGTGCTCTGATTGGCCGTTCGCTCCCTCTCGTATCGGCGTATCTGATGATAAATGTACCTTGGTGAAATGCAGCCCATGGCCAGCCTACAGAGGGCCCGGCACAGCTTATTAAAAGACAGCTTATTTCTATTTCAAGATTTAATTGACACAGAAATAACACTCACCAGGGCGCAAATTTGGTGGAATAGTCCACGCCCACCAAGCCGTTACGTGTCTCCTTGTAGGCTGCGACCGCATCCTGAGAAAAGACAAACGTTTCCTTAAAAGCCGATACATTTACATGTTGTTGTAAAATGAGCTTACCGTGTCCCAGAAATAATGCTGAAGTCTGCGCAGCGCCTGACTTTCACCGCCAGTGCATGGAAAAGCAGAGCGAGGGTCATTCAAAGGCTCTGGAAAATAAACGTCAAAATGACTATTTTATTCATTTTGTTAATTTATTAAGATCTTTTTTCATTACTACTTTATGAAATCACATTTAGGAATTCGACTCATCCATATGCACAGACAAACTATTTTGATCTTTTATTTTAAACTTGTTTGTTTCAAAAATAGACTGTCGCTACTCACCTGTCTGCTCCAGGTCCGCTGCGGTGGGAATGTCGCCCTCCTGAAGCCCCCCAGGAAGAGGCTTCAGCAGGTCCGGGGTCGGCAACTCAGGCCTGACCTGACTCTTGGATTCCACTTCCTTCCTAAACTGAGTGTAAACATCTGGCAGCCTGACAAATGGAGTGAAATGAATGTACAAGAGCCATGCTATGCTGACCTTTGTTTTTCCGATAACAAATCAAATACAGCAATGTAATTAGGCAAAACAAACCTAAGTCATTTACAGAAATTAAAAAAAAAATCACAATAATTGGAATGGCAATTAGAATTGCAATTGATATTTAAGTAAGCTATATTATATATCAAAACAAATATTTTGGGGAAAACAAAACTTTAATATAAAAACAAATGTTATTTAACACTACATATTTATCCCAACACATTTTTTTTTTTTTAACGACCACTAATGTGGACTGAGATATTTTTTATTCAAGCTTGTTATTTATTGCCAACAAATTAAAGAAAAATATATACCGCCCATTCTGGAAATTATTTATCTGCGTGCGCATGCGCACGCACGTCAAGCAAAGTCTCACCTGGAAATGTGTTGGAACGGCAGATCGTCTCGGTGGTACAGCGTGGACCCCCAGCAGGTGCGCACTTGGACCTTCATACGTGCGCACACGTCCTTGACACCTTTCTCCACACTCAGCTCTTCGGAAGTTGCCTGATGGAAAAGTTATAATACCAGTAAGTACGACGCTGCTGCTAATGCTAATGCTATTCGAGGGTGCGAACGAACCTCTTGGTGGAAAGCGACGAAGCTGACAGAGCCCAGTTGCTGGATGAGGTCGGCCACGACTTCTTCTGGCTTGCCCAGTCTTATTACCAGGTTGCTGTTTAACACGCACGCACACAATGTTCTACCTGTAGCTGTTAAATGTTTAACCATCATTTAACAAGGCAGCAAGTAAGATTTGATTGACTTTGCTGGTTAACTATAAACAGCACCACGTCCATTGAACTGGGGCAAATTATCTAAAAAAACAATTCGTTCAATCCTTTACATTCCTTTTTTTTTTTTAAATACAATTAAAGTAAAAAAAAAAAACACCTTTATACTACCTCTGCCTCAATTTAAGATTGGAAAAATACTCAATCTACAGTAGTTTAGGCAGAAATTACCTGCCCCTCTTCACCAGCGTGTTCCTGAGATCTCGGATGCTGTCCAGCAGAAAGCGTAGGCGAAAAGGTCCCGTCTTTGGCAGGTTGTACTTGTACGTTCCCACATAGTGTCTGGGGTCAAAGCAGTACAGTGGCACGACGTGATCGGCGTGCTTCTGAGCAAAGTGGAACACCTACACGGGGGGAGGAAATACACAATTCACGATCACTTATGTTTTTCATTGATTTTGGAATTGCCCATTTTCTAATGAATTATAGAAAGTTATATCAACCACATCCTTTTGCTTTGAAGGCGTTTCTTGGCCTCATTGACTATCCACTTGCAAGAGAAGTGTTATTCCTATTTTTTTAATAAATGTTCTTGTTTCTTTGCATTATTTTTAAGTCTCTTGCGTCCTGTGGCTTTAAATATTGATGTCGTACAGGATTGTGGGTAATAGATCTCCCTTTCTTTCGTAAAGGTTGGCCG
This sequence comes from Filicampus tigris, assembly GCF_054856515.1. NCBI lineage: Eukaryota > Metazoa > Chordata > Actinopteri > Syngnathiformes > Syngnathidae > Filicampus > Filicampus tigris. Next base: position 4,897,405 of record NC_141237.1, on the reverse strand, counting down.
GACATAACCTTTGCTAAATTAGGTGGCTTAAAGGGCGCATCCAGGCACCTTTCCCAAGCATTTGGAGAATTCGAACGATGCTATCCCCCAGTTACTCGCGGGTCGTTTCGCTCGGCTAGGATAAGGAAATTTCCAAAGCAAAGACGAGAATCCAGAAGTTTCATTGCGTTGTTGAGCCACGTGAAATAGAGACGCGAAGCTCGTCAACAAGCCAACATCAATGGTATTAAAGTTAACATTTCCCATGGTTTAATATTAAAGGTTAGTCACTTATATTTTAGATTGACCAGATTAGTCAATTTACGTAGATGAGAGCCATTTTATTGTGAAAGTGTATCCGGAACTTCCAGCTGCTAGCTAACGAGCAAAACAGTGCAACGTCGACAAAACAGTGCCAAAAATGTTCCTAAAACATGAACAAAGAAAAAGCTTACCACACTAAAACATTAACAACAAGTAAAACTAAACCTAACGTCCACATTTTCACATGACGTAGACGTAAATGAGTTCTTACCTCATTGTCGTGGATTCGTAAATCGTTTCTTAATAAACATATTATCGTGCGGGAGGCAGACATGATCGAGCGTCGATAGGTACCGAATCGAACCAAAATAAGAACTGGTTCCGAAACAATAAACAAAGGTAAGTCAAGTCAGCCTCGCCACCGGTCTCACACGGTCTCGTACGGCCACGCTCTGGTTGAGGAGTCGGTCACGTTGTAACGCGGTTGTATAACATTACACTTTCATAAGGTTTTTTTTTTTTTGTTTTGTTTTTTTTAAACTCAAATTTTTGAATGCATTTATTATATTTAGAGACACGTTCCACGGTATGGTAATTGGATCAGTGATTTTAGACTTTTGTTTTTTTAATCCGAGTTGTTTTGCAGCCTTGGTCATTATTATTTATAGTAAGGGGCCAGCATGGTGAATCGTGTTTGTATGTTGTGCACACTTGCACGCGTTTTCTTCTCCAAAGACTGAAAATTGTGCATGCATGTGCAAATGCCAGGTCCGTAACTGTCGCAATTTCGCAATTTTTTTCAGGTTGACTTCTGGCAGTTCGCCCGGGGCGTTGAGCGAGCTTCGTCATACATGAACGTTTTGCCATGCGCTTGACATGTCAGAGTGTTACGTCGGCACCCACCGCCACTGACAAAATGTGATAACTACATGATTTACTATTTGCTTAATATTTCACTATATGAGGAGGAAAAGTGGTACATAATTTTGTACTCAATGGCTCTTTTACTCGAGAAACATGCAACAAAACGTCCTCCCCCGGATATTAAGGACACCATGTGTTGATATTTTATGATTACAATCCTCTTCTCCTGTGCTGCGGCTCATCATTTAAAGAACCTTTATCAGATTTGGCTTACCGGCAGACTTCCCTGCAGAATTCCCATGCACGTTTTTATGGAGCATAAAGTGCTCCGAGAATTGTCCCTTGTTACTGACCAACTGGATTTTGTCCTTACGGGATAAAGACATTAATAAATTACCACAGTTTGGACTCTTGAAAAAAATAATCATCAGCGGTTCTCTTGACTTATTTTAGGAATGAAACAGCAGGTGGCAGTTGAATGATTATCATTGGGATTGAAAAGCTTTTCCTTTGCAAGTTGTCCTGCAGTCCAGCGGGCGCTTCACCATGAGCACCTTCACACAAGTCCTCGAGGAGATCGGCGAGTTCGGCTTATTCCAGAAGCGCCTAGTGGCCGCTTTGTTCATCCCCAACATCTTCGTCGCCTTCGACATCATCGGCCAGGCCTTCACGAGCGTGCACTTCCCAAACTACTGCAACACCGACTGGATCCTGGATCAAGTGGATGCCAACCTGACCGCGGAGAGGCAGAAGGAGCTCACCATCCCCGTGAGTTCCCATGGAAGCTTCGAGAGCTGCCTCATGTTCACGCCGGTCGACTCCGACCTGGAGACCATCGAGCTGTACGGCCTGAACGCAACCACGGGCTGCCTCAATGGATCCAAGTTTGAGGTGCCAACTGGGGAGTCCAGCATTGTAACAGAGGTGAGAGGGGGAGACTCACCATGACGGTGGACTTCACTCACCCGTTTTTGTCATTTAAGTTCACCAACAACTTATTTTTGCTCTTCGCTTCAACCATCAGTTTAATCTGGTGTGTGATAGGAGGACGTTCATTGAGGCATCTCAGTCTATTTACATGGCCGGGCTTCTGATTGGGTCCTTTGTGTCGGGCACCATGGCCGATAGGTGACTATGGCGAATTAATTTTGTGAATGTGACCAATGCTCCCATTCTGTAATTGCATTTTTGTTAGGTTTGGTCGCCGCGTTGTGGTCCTGCTGGTCCATCTTCTTCTTCTTCTGTTTGGCGTCAGTGCTGCGTTCTCTCCCAACGTCTACGTTTATATTGTTCTCAAGTTCCTGTGTGGCGTGTCCGTGGCGGGGATCCTCGCCAACTCATTCGTGATAGGTGAGTGTCGTGTGGCCAGAACACTGCCATTAGGTTTGCATCCCAACATCATTTCCCATAAGGCCACCATTTCTTTTTAAACTTAATTTCAGTCTTGTGTTTCACTGAAGGTGGCGAATGGTGCGAGTCGTCCAAATTTGCCTTCTGCACCATCGTCTGTCAGAGTTCTTATCCCATCGGTCTGGCTCTGTTGTCTGGTATCGCCTATTTGATCCGTGACTGGAGGATCCTCCAAGTGGCCCTCTACAGCCCTCTTCTTGTTGTCCTGGCCATATTTTACTGGTTGGTACTATTCCATGACACTTGGGCACTCATTTACAACATTTGAGTGAGAAAATACAAAATAGTTCAACTAATTCACAAACCGTACCTTTGAACCCGCCAGGATTCTCCCAGAATCGGCTCGCTGGCTCATCACTCAAGGCAGGAAGGAGGACGCCATGAAGGAGGTGCGCAGAGCGGCAAAAGTCAACGGGAGGGAAGTGTCGCAAGAGCTGTTGGACAAGGTTGAACACCAACACTAACATCAACCATCATTTATACCTCACATTCATAGAAACCAAATAAATAGGGCATTAAAAAGCAACATGAATGATTCACTCGCACATTTGCATACACTGGGATCGGGTAAATTAAGTTCCTGTCACAAATGACAAAAGCTTTACTATTTATGTTGATATTACCGATATCATCTGCTATCTTCGTATGTCCTCTAAAAAGTGCAGTGTTTTAATAAAAAAAAAATATGCAGGAAATATAATATCCTAATGATATTTGTGTTCAGATGGAGGCGGATAAAATGCCAAAGAGAGGCAGCATGGCGGACATCTTCAGGATACCGTATCTCAGAAAACGAACCCTCATCTTGGCCTACCTCTGGTGAGGATTGAACACCTAACAGCACACCGCTCCACATGAGAGATAAAGAAAGAACGAGTAGTCTTCAATGTGCACAACAGGTTTGCAATCAGCATGATGTACTACGGTCTGAGCCTGAACGTTGGCAACTTCGGACTGAACATCTACCTGACGCAGTTGGTCTTTGGCCTGGTGGAGATTCCCGCCCGTCTGGGTTCTTTGCCGATCATCGGGCGCTACGGCAGGCGTCGGTGTGAGGCCCTGCTGTCAATGTTTGCAGGGGCCACTTGCCTCGCCATCATCGCCGTGCCCAAAGGTAAGATGAACGCGCAACCGACTTACACAATTGTACAATACAAAATTTGAAAAGTAGTTATTGTTTTTATCCCAACAAGAACTAACTTTAAAAATGTTCTTGAAAATATTATACTTTTGATTTTATGAATATATAACTTTAATCTCTAAATCATGAGATTTTTTTGGGGGTAAAAAATTACTTTCAAAAATACCACAGCGCTCGACTGTACATCTCCGGCAAATCCACCATAGCCAACTGCCTTTGTGTCATCAAAACCTGGATGAAACAGTAATAAAACAGAACTCCTTATATGACTTCATCTTGAAAGTGTATGACATTTTTCTTGAAAATATACAAGTCTAAAAAAGATACGACTAATTTAAATATGACTTTTCAGCTAGAAAATACTGTATACTGTACATACTATATAATTCTAGAAAATAAGATTCTTCCGATTTATTTCAGACCTTCCTGTCGTTGTGACGGTCATAGCCATACTTGGGAAATTTGCATCTACTGCCTCCTTCACCATCGTGTATGTTTACACAGCAGAACTGTACCCCACCACGCTAAGGTAGGCAACCTCCAAGATTTCATTTGGTTTTTATGCAGGAAGTGAAGTGGTTTAAAAGCCTTGTTGGCTTTTTGTGTATTTCTAGGCAGAGTGGTGTAGGTCTGAACGCAGTGTGCGCTCGCGTGGGAGGCATCCTGGCCCCTCTGATAAGGCTGCTGGGCGTCTACCATGATTCCATCCCCATGTTGGTGTACGGCATCATACCTGTTGTTGGAGGGGGCCTCTGCCTGCTGCTGCCAGAGACCCTCAACGTCGAACTTCAGGACTACGTCCAACCAAGGTAAGTTGATGAAGCCTACAAAAGTAAAGTACAGATTTTTCTCAAAACGTCTTTTTTTTTTTTTTTTTAAATTTAGGAGGTCTGACGATTATCGCCAGTTATCAAGATCTGGCATTACATTAAGACGAAAAGAAGACACTTTCCTGACCGTCATCCCAGGGACCGGGGAGGCTGCTTTATCTCAGTCTGGGGGATGCTAATCCACACAGATAACACCAGAATTATGTCTTCTCCTGAACAAGTGTCACAAGACTAGAAGAAGTGTAAATGCTTTGTTTGTGTTCACAAAGCAACAGAACAATGAAATAATGAACCTTCCTGTCTGTGATGTCAGTAGAACCCTACGAAATATTGTTAACGTGTTTCATGTCTGGGTGCAAACTATGTGGTTCTACAACTTCTTTTCGAGGCAAGTGCAAATAATGAAATTGAATACAGCAGTGTTTCAAGCAACATGTATGAAGGAATCGTTTGAATTCGACTGTGATGTCTTAGTCAAAACACTGGGCGGTGCCACATTGTGAATTGGCACGAAGAAGAACATTGAATGAAAACTGTAGCATTGTGTGCTGACTACTAAGCTGTAAATAAAATGACTAAAGAAATACAAGACTGATTGTTAAGAAATACAACACCAATCAATCCCAAATGTCTGGTTCAGGCCCAGACAGCAACACGCGCCCAATGTGAAAGTCTTTGCGGCAATAAGTCTTTCATCTGCGGTGATTGGAGTGCACTGAAGCTAGATGCTAATGCTAACAGCATTTAAACTTAATATACACTTTTCAAAACACACTCTAAACAGAGTTGAACACAAAAACGCTTACCTTTAAAAATGAGTATACCAAATGCAAACTAGAGGCTTAATGTTCTGTCTATATCTGTGAAATGCATCATCAATAAAATGGCTCAGGCCAATGTTAAACTACCACTTAGCAAGGGGACATATAGTCAAGTTAAATTTGACTGACTTTGCTGCTTAACTGGAAACCTGTGCACGTTGTGGCCACAGGTGCTAAAGGCCGACGTGCAGCAGAATTCTGTTGATTTTCAGTACAAGTGAAGTTGAGGTTGGGTGGGGGTGTGGTGGATATGCATATAAAAATAGCACTATCAAATTACAGCAATCTCTCACTGGTCACAGGTGATAGGGAGCGAGACGTGACGCAAATATTGACAAAACACTTGTAATTGCCAACATCCCAGTTTTGTTTTATAATGCGTGGTCTATTAATATTTTATACTGTTGACATACAGTACTCCATTGGACAACCACCTCTGGGTGGATTGTACACTGGAAAGGCTCCACCCCATTTTCACTCCGCCTACCATGCGCACTGCAAAACGAAACATTCTGTTCCCGCGGCTGTCTAATTGCAGCATCTTGTAAATATCTAGCTGTCACATTATACAGTTTGGTGCATATGTATTTGCATTTTCGGGCAACTGGAAATACAGACGTCAACAAGCCAACCTCCGCTGGAATAAAAGCTAAAATTTTCCAGGCTTAAAAATATTGTACCAAGATGGTGGCTTCATAGTAATTTTGCATGGCTGAAAAGTATTTTATTGTGAAAGTGCATGCTGGAACTTGCCGCTGCCCGCTAGCGAGAAAATGACAGCAAAACCAGTTTGTAAAACAACGCACAACGAAATAGTTCTCACAACGCTTACCACAAAAAAACATTCCAAGTAGGCGTACTCTAAATGTGACGTCCAGTTTTGAACCTAAATGAGCCTTTCTTACGACATTGTCGTGCGTTCGCAAATCGCGCGTTTCTACATAAAAAAAAATGTAGTGCGGGAGGCAGACAGGACCAAGCGTCGATAGTTACAAAGTCGAACCACAACAAGAACCGACTACGAGACAGAAACACAGCGGTCAGTAAAGGCAGCCTCGTCCCCAGTCTGACGCTGTGTTATGCGGCTAAGCTTTGGTTGAGGAGTCGGTCGCGTTGTTCCAGCAACACTTCAGATCTTTTTCTTAAAAGAGCCACCCCAACTCAATTTTTTCCAATGGATTCATGTTGACATAATATCCACAGACAAATTCCAAGGTAATGTTGTGATTTGCAAACTATATGCTTAATTTTGTTCATCCAAAATTCGTTTGCAGTCTGGCTAAAGCTTTTAATATTTAACATTTCTTGTGATGGGGCAGCATGGTGAATTGGGTTGTCTTTTTCGCCATACTTGCTTGGGGTTCCTTCTTTGAAGACTCAAAATTGTGCGTATTTGCAAATGCTGTGACATTGCAGGAGGTCCACAAAATCTAAAATTGTTCTAGTAACTGGGAAAACAATTCGAATCCAAGAGCACCAAGAAACATTCCATCCACATACATCAGTTGTTGTCGGAAGGTAGTGTTAGGAGCAGACTATCGCCTCAAACCAACCGATCAAGGCAGATTGTTGCCACAGAAAGCCAAGGTTCTGTTCAGGCTATCTTCCATAGAGGATGTTTTTCCTTGTCTATGCTGTCAGCTGGTTGCTCATGTGGGATTTCAGTTGGTTTTCTTGTATACGGTATTTACAGTATGTATGAGGAGTGGGGTTCTTAACCTCTTCAGTGCAAAAAGTGCCTTGAGATCATTTCTGTTGTGAATTGACAGTAGATAAATAACGGACACCTGACTCTGCTTGAACCTTTCTCAAAAGTGGGGTTTTGTGACATTTTTGTTTGTTCATTGGTCCACCACATCGGGTATGGAAGGGTTTCGGACCTTTTGTCCTTGCATGATAAAGATGTTAATAAATGACTACAGTTTGGACTCAAACAAAATAATTATAATCTTGTATGGCAGTTGTCAGCGGTTCGCCAACTTATTTTAAGACAGGAATGAAGCAGCTGATGTGCAAGATAAAAACACATCAGTTAAATCATTACCGTTGGGATTGAAAAGGATTTCCCTGGCACGTTGTTCTGCAGTCCAGCGAGCGCTTCATCATGAGCACCTTCGCGCACATCCTCGAGGAGATTGGCGAGTTCGGCTGCTTCCAGAAGCGCTTGGTGGCCGCTTTGTGGATCCCCAGCATCTTCGTCGCCTTCGACAACATCAACCAGGTTTTTGTCGGTCTCAATTTCCCAAACTACTGCAACACCGACTGGATCCTGGATCGGGTGGATGCCAACCTGACCCTGGAGAGGCAGAAGGAGCTCACCATCCCCGTGAGTTCCCATGGAGGCTTCGAGAGCTGCCTCATGTTCACGCCGGTCGACTCCGACCTGGAGACTATCGAGCTGTACGGACTGAACGCGACCACGGGCTGCCTCAATGGATCCAAGTTTGAGGTGCCAACTGGGGAGTCCAGCATTGTGACAGAGGTGAGAGGGGGAGACTTAGCCGTTTTTGTCAATTAAGTTCACCAACAACTTATTTTTGCTCTTCACTTCAACCATCAGTTTAAACTGGTGTGTGATAGGAGGACGTTCATTGAGGCGTCTCAGTCTATTTACATGGCCGGACTTCTGATTGGGTCCTTTGTGTCGGGCACCGTGGCCGACAGGTGACTATGGCGAATGCCACAGTGTCCACCCGCTATATCACAAAGTCTTTTGTGGAACATATAGCGGATGTGAAAGTCCACAAAGCCTGGTTCAAATGCCAGGAATTTGTGATACAGTGGAATCTCGATTTTAAGGACCCTAAACACACAAATTTAGACGGACAGAAAGTTGTGTCCAGTCCGCCCAAAACGCCCATTTGTCAAAGTCTGTCGGTTCCAGAATTGGCCAAAGTTGTTTATTAGTGCTGTAGCGCAATCAACAGAAATTGGTACAGGCAGACATGCCTCCGTGTCAGCCATGATGGCAGGGGCAACATTGATATTAGCTTAGCATCGTCGCAGGCACGCTGCTCAAAAGGATTGTGACATATCTGCCCATTCATCACCCTTTGCCACAATTAGTCCTTTAAACTGAGGCTCCACTGTATCCACTTATTGTCCTCATTACAATTTGCAGAAACACTGTTTATTAATTTAGTTAATGTGACCCATTCTCCCGTCTTGGAATTGCATTTTTGTTAGGTTTGGTCGCCGTATTGTGGTCCTGCTCGTCCATCTTCTTCTTCTTCTGTTTGGCGTCAGTGCTGCGCTCTCTCCCAACGTCCACGTTTATAATGTTCTCAAGTTCCTGTGTGGCGCGTCCGTGGCGGGAATCGTCGCCAACTCATTCGTGATAGGTGAGTGTCGTGTGAACAGAACACTGCCATTAGGTTTGCATCCCATCATTTTCCACAAGGACACCATTTCTATTCAAACTAAATTTCAGTCTTGTGTTTCACTGAAGGTGGCGAATGGTGCGAGTCGTCCAAATTTGCCTTCTGCACCATCGTCTGTCAGAGTTCTTATCCCATCGGTCTGGCTCTGTTGTCTGGTATCGCCTATTTGATCCGTGACTGGAGGATCCTCCAAGTGGCCCTCTACAGCCCTCTTCTTGTTCTCCTGGCCATATTTTACTGGTTGGTACTATTCCATGACACTTGGGCACTCATTTACAACATTTGAGTGAGAAAATACAAAATAGTTCAACTAATTCACAAACCGTACCTTTGAACGTGCCAGGATTCTCCCAGAATCGGCTCGCTGGCTCATCACTCAAGGCAGGAAGGAGGACGCCATGAAGGAGGTGCGCAGAGCGGCAAAAGTCAACGGGAGGGAAGTGTCGCAAGAGCTGTTGGACAAGGTTGAACACCAACACTAACATCAACCATCATTTATACCTCACATTCATAGAAACCAAATAAATAGGGCATTAAAAAGCAACATCAATGATTCACTCGCACATTTGCACACACTGGGATCGGGCAAATTAAGTTCATGATGGAAAACTTTCAATTGCTTGGATCCTAGGCGTGTAATGAAAATCAGTTTTGGTTTAAAAGACGCGAGTGCATCAACTCAAAGATATCCTCACACCTTATAAGTTCATATTTCACTATATCCTGTCACAAATCACCCAAAGCTTTACTATTTATGGTGATATTGCCAATATCATCTGCTATTTTCATCTGTTCGCTAAAAAGTGCAGTGTTTTAATTAAAAAAAAAAAAAAATGCAGGAAATATAATATCCTAATGATATTTGTGTTTAGATGGAAGCCGATAAGACGCCCCCCAACAGGGGCAGCGTGTTGGACATCTTCAGGATACCGTATCTCAGAAAACGAACCCTCATCTTGGCCTACCTCTGGTGAGGATCGAACACCTAACAGCACACCGCTCAACATGAGAGCTAAAGAAAGAACGAGTAGTCTTCAATGTGCACGACAGGTTTGCAATCAGCATGATGTACTTCGGTCTGAGCCTGAACGTTGGCAACTTCGGACTGAACATCTACCTGACGCAGTTGGTCTTTGGCCTGGTGGAGATGCCCGCCCGTCTGGGTTCTTTGCCGATCATCGGGCGCTACGGCAGGCGTTGGTGTCAGGCCCTGTTGTCAATGTTTACAGGGGCCACTTGCCTCGCTATCATCGCCGTGCCCACAGGTAAGATGAACGTGCAACCGGCTTACACAATTGTACAATACAAAATTTGAAAAGTAGTTATTGTTGTTTTTATCCCAACAAGAACTAACTTTAAAAATGTTCGTGAAAATATACTTTTGATTTGATGAATATATGACTTTAATCTCTAAATTATCTGATTTTTGGGGTCAAAAATTACTTTCAAAAATACCACAGCGCTCTTGTCATAACTCAACTCCAACCTCATCTCTACTCCACCCAGCTTTACGAAACACTTCAGTCTGGATTCCGTTCACACCGTAACAGAAACAGCACTCCTTAGACTCCAATGTGCTTGCCACGGACTCTGGTACCATTTCCATCCTCCTCCTTGACCTTCCTTTCGCATTTGATACTATTAATCACACCATCCTCCTCCACTGTCTCCAGTCTACTCTGGCAGAGCATTCCTCTGGTTCATCTCCACCTTTCTGACTATCATCACTTTGTCTCTGTCAACAACTCCAAATCCCACACTTCCTCAGTCAGCCATGGAGTTGCCCTAGGTTCGATGCTCAGCCTCCTCTTGTTCAAAATTTACATGCTCCCCCTCGGTCAAATCATTCTTCACCATGGATTTCATTTTCACTGCTACTTCCGATGATACTCGACTGTACATCTCCGGCAAATCCACCATAGCCAACTGCCTTTGTGTCATCAAAACCTGGATGAAACAGTAATAAAACAGAACTCCTTATATGACTTCATCTTGAAAGTGTATGACATTTTTCTTGAAAATGTACAAGTCTAAAAAAGATATGACTAATTTAAATATGACATTTCAGCTAGAAAATACTGTATACTGTACATACTATTTAATTCTAGAAAATAAGATTCTTCCGACTTATTTCAGACCTTCCTGTCGTTGTGACGGTCATAGCCATACTTGGGAAATTTGCATCTACTGCCTCCTTCACCATCGTGTATGTTTACACAGCAGAACTGTACCCCACCACGCTAAGGTAGGCAACCGCCAAGGTTTCATTTGTTTTTTATGCAGGAAGTGGTTTAAAAACCTTGTTGGCTCTTTGTGGATTTCCAGGCAGAGTGGTGTAGGTATAAACTCCGTGTCGTGTCGCGTGGGCGGCATCCTGGCCCCTCTGATAAGGCTGCTGGGCGTCTACCATGATTCCATCCCCATGTTGGTGTACGGCATCATAAGTGCTATTGGGGGGGGGCTCTGTCTGCTGTTGCCAGAGACCCTCAACGTCGAACTTCAGGACCACGTCCAACCAAGGTAAGTTGATGAAGCCTACAAAAATAAAGTACAGATTTATCTCAAAACGTCTTTTTTTTTTTTAAATTTAGGAATTCTGACGATTATCACCAGTTATCAAGATTTGGCATTCCCTTAAAACAAAAAGAGGACACTTCCCTGGCCGACTTCCCAGCGACGGAGGAGACTGGTTTATCTCAGTCGGGGGGATGATAACTCCCACAGATAACACCAGAATTACATCTTCTCCAGATCAAGCGTCACAAGACTACAAGAACTGCAAATGTTTTCTTTGTGTTCACAAAGCAACAAAACATTGAAAAAATGAAACCTCCGGTCTGCGATGTCATAGAACCCTACGAAATATTGTTAATGTGTTACATGTCTGGGTGCAAACTATGCGGTTGTACAACTCCTATTCGAGGCAAGTGCAAAGAATTCAATTGAATACAGCAGTGTTTCAAGCAACATGTATGAACGAACTGTTTTAATTCAACTGTGTCTTTGTCAAAACACTGGGTGAGGATGCAAGAAAAGGCACGAAGAAGAACATTGAATGAAAACTGTAGCATTGTGTGCTGACTACTAAGCTGTAAATAAAATGACTAAAGAAATACAAGACTGATTGTTAAGAAACACAACACTAATCAATCCCAAATGTCTGGTACAGGCCAAGACAGCAACCCGTGCCCAATGTGAAACTCTTTGCGGCAATCAAAGTCTTTCATCTGCGGTGATCAGCGTGCAATGAAGCTAGATGCTACTGCTAACAGCATTTAAACTTAATATACACTTTTGTAAATATATTGTAAACCAGAGACGGGCATTCCGTCACGGGTGCGGAACGGTCCGTCCCGGACGGAGGACGGGGGACGACAAGTTTTAAAAAAGGGACGGACTAAGCAAAGGCCGAAGGTGGACTTTAGTCCGACCCACTAATCGTTCCCTCAAGTTCATCTCAACATACTTGGCGAAATGGGCAAACGACAAAAATTGCCTCCGAACGCTTCAAACGCGCCACTAGTTACCCAACTGTGCAGGAGATTTTTCAACAGGATATATAGCGCGAATTCTACTAATACGAAGAATGTAAAAACATACCAGGTATAAAAAGTTCCTTGCTCACAGTCCTCCAAGCCCGGTCTCTTTTTTTTGTTTTTTTGTTCCGGTAGTGGTAGCACACATCAGCTGTTGTTGGAAGATGGTGTTGGGAGCAGCACTTGGTTTTCTTATATATGGCATTTACAGTATGTATGGTATGTATGAGTAGTGGGGTTCTTAATCTCTTCAGTGCAAAAAGTACCTAATAATAATAATTTCTGTTGTGAATTGACAGTATACTATATAATAAAACTGACCTGACTCTACTTGAACCTTTCTCAAAAGTGGGGCTTTGTGACATTTCTGTTTGTTCATTGGTCCACCACATCGGGAATGGAAGGGTGGCCAATTGGATTTTGTCCTTGCATGATAAAGATGTTAATAAATTACTACAGTTTGGACTCAAACAGAACAACTATAATCTTGTATTGCAGTTGTCAGCAGTTCGCCGACTTATTTTAAGACAGTAATGAAACGGCAGATGTGCACGATAAAAACACACATCAGTTTAATCATTAACGGTGGGATTGAAAAGGATTTCCTTGGCACGTTGTTCTGCAGTCCAGCGAGCGCTTCACCATGAGCACCTTCGCGCACATCCTCAAGGAGATCGGCGAGTTCGGCTGGTTCCAGAAGCGCCTGGTGGCCGCTTTGTGCATCCCCAGCATCTTCGTCGCCTTCGACACCATCAGCCAGGTTTTTGTCGGTCTCAATTTCCCAAACTACTGCAACACCGACTGGATCCTGGATCGGGTGGATGCCAACCTGACCGCGGAGAGGCAGAAGGAGCTCACCATCCCCGTGAGTTCCGATGGAAGCTTCGAGAGCTGCCTCATGTTCACGCCGGTCGACTCCGACCTGGAGGCCATCGAGCTGTACGGACTGAACGCGACCACGAGCTGCCTCAATGGATCCAAGTTTGAGGTGCCAGCTGGGGAGTCCAGCATTGTGACAGAGGTGAGAGGGGGAGACTTAGCCGTTTTTGTCAATTAAGTTCACCAACAACTTATTTTTGCTCTTTGCTTCAACCATCAGTTTAATCTGGTGTGTGACAGGAGCACATTCGTTGAGGCGTCTCAGTCTATTTACATGGCTGGGCTTCTGATTGGAGCCTTGGTGTCAGGCGCAACTGCCGACAGGTACAACTATCGCAAAAACTCCGGTGTCCACCCGCTATACCACAAATTCTTTTGTGGATTGTAAAAGAAATGTAAAAAGTCTACACACCCTGGTTCAAATGCCAGGATTTTATGATACAGCGGAACGTTTGATTTCATGGATCCCGAACTAATGGACTCTGGATTTAACAGAACCAAAATAGTGTCTAGTCCACACAAAACGCTCACTTGTTAAAATCTGTTAGTTCAAAAATTGGTCTACTTGTACAACATACACACGTTTCCAGATTATGCTGCCGTTGTCACAGTTATACACTACAGAATAGAGGCAGTTCACAGATGTAACTACATGGCGGCCACGTTGGCAGGGGCAACAGTCCCATCAAAGGCTAAGGAAAGCATGGATATTAGCTTCCCCCAATTAGTCTGTTAAATTGAGGTTCCACTGTACTTACTGTCCTCACCACAATTTGCAGAAATACTGTATATCAATATTGTAAACGTCTCCAACGTTGCAATATTTTGTACTTTGTTAGGTTAGGGCGGCGCGTTGTGGTCCTGCTCGCCCATCTTCTTCTTCTCTTGTTTGGCGTCAGTGCTGCGTTCTCTCCCAACGTCTACGTTTATATTGTTCTCAAGTTCCTGTGTGGCGTGTCCGTGGCGGGTATCCTCGCCAATGCATTTGTGATAGGTGAGTGTCGTGTGGCCAGAACACTGCCATTAGGTTTGCATCCCAGCATCATTGATTGCAGTCTTGTGTTTCACTTAAGGTGGCGAGTGGTGCGAGTTTGCCTTCGTCACCATCGTCAGTCACAGTTTTTATCCCATCGGGCTCATGATATTGTCCGGTCTCGCCTATTTGATCCACGACTGGAGGATCCTCCTATTGGCTCTCTACAGCCCTCTTCTTGTTGTCCTGGCCATATTTTACTGGTTGGTACTATTGCATGACACTTGGGCACTCATTTATAATATTTGAGTAAGAAGAAACAAAATAGTAAAATTTACAAGCCGTACCTTTGAACCCGCCAGGATTCTCCCAGAATCGGCTCGCTGGCTCATCACTCAAGGCAGGAAGGAGGACGCCATGAAGGAGGTGCGCAGAGCGGCAAAAGTCAACGGGAGGGAAGTGTCGCAAGAGCTGTTGGACAAGGTTAACACCAACACAAACATCAAACTACATTCATACCTTAAATTCATAAAAACCAAATAAATAGGGCATCAAAAAGCAACATGAATGATTCGCTCGCGCATTTGCATACACTGGGACCGGGCAAATTCGGTTCATGGATGGAATACTTTTAAAACCGAATCGTTCCACTTTTATATGAACCTACCTTGGATCGTATCGAGATACGTGTCCAAAGATACACCCGCACATTGTAAGTAAATATTTCACTACAGTATGCCTGTCACAAATCTGGGTGATTTGACAATTTTTCTATTAAAACACATACTACCAAGATCTGCTATTTTCATCTGTTTGCTAAGAAATGCAGTGTTTCAGTTCAAAAATAAAAATTCAGGAAATGTATCCTAATGCTATTTGTGTTTAGATGGCGGCGGATAAGATTCCCAAGAGAGGCAGCATGTTGGACATCTTCAGGATACCATATCTCAGAAAAAGATCGCTCATCATGGGCTACGTCTGGTGAGGATTTAACACCTAAAAGTGCACTGATCGCACATGAGAGATAAAATGATGAGAATTCTTCAATGCATACAACAGGTTTGGAATCTGCCTGTTGTACTACGGCCTGAGCCTGAACGTTGGCAATTTCGGACTGAACATCTACCTGACGCAGATGGTCTTTGGCCTGGTGGAGATCCCCGCCCGTCTGGGTTCTTTGCCGCTCATCGGGCGCTTCGGGAGGCGTCGGTGTGAGGCCATGTTGTTATTGTTTGGAGGGGCCACCTGCCTCTCCATTATCGCCGTGCCCAAAGGTAAACTGAACACACAAGCGACTTCAATTTTATAACAATATAATATTTGAAAAGCAGTTATCGTTGTTTTTATCTTAACAAATGACTACTTTCTTCAAAATATTAGACTTTATTTTGTAGATATCTTAATTTAATCTCAAAAGTATGAAATTTTTTGTTGAGAAAAATATCGTTGCTGTCCTGATAAAAACACTTATGTCCTTTTTTTCTTTTTATTGTGATAGTACTACTTTAATCCCAAAAGTACTGTTTACGACATTGTATCTAATTTTTTTAAATACATCTGACTTAAATTTAAGAAACTCATGACTCAACAAGGAAATACATGACTTAAATTTTGAAATGACAGTATACTTAAAAAAAATCCAATAAATATCTGACTTTATTTGAAACATTTACAACTAAAGTGAAAAAATATCAGACATACTCAAAAATATGAGTTTTATTTTTAAAACAATGCAATTTTTTCTGCTTTTTTCTTGGGAATATCTTATTCTAATCTAAAAAAAAGAAATGCATGGCTTTATCTAAAAAAAATGTAAATGTTACTATTTTAAAATCTAAAATACAACATTTTATATTGAAATATGACTTTTTTTTCATATAATTTTATGAAATTAATCTCTAAAATAGGATCTTAAAATGATGCAACTTTTTTTCTTGGAAATATACAAGACGTTCAAAATCTGGCAAATGATTTTTCTGAAAATATTACTTATTTTGAAAGTATATGACTTTTTTTCTTGAAAATATACAACTTATTTCTCTAAAAGTTTTTTTTTTTTAGAAAAGTAGTTTTTACATTTTTTACATACAAATTAAGTCAAAAAATATACATACATGTAACGCTGACTGTTCATCGAGAAAATACTATAAGCCTACTATTTAATGCTTGAAAACATACAATCTTTTATTTTGAAAATACCACTATTTTTTCTCCATTTTTTCTTCTAACATAAGTATTTGTGATGTTTCTCTCGATTTATTTCAGACCTTCCTGTCGTTGTGACGGTCATAGCCATACTTGGGAAATTTGCGTCTACTGCCTCCTTCACCATCGTGTATGTTTACACAGCAGAACTGTACCCCACCACGCTAAGGTAAGGTAGGTAACCTTAAAAGTGTATGCAAGAAGTGAAGTGGTTACAGATTTGCTACAGAATATTGTTGGTTTTTGCGTGTTGCTAGGCAGAGTGGCGTAGGTCTGAACTCCATGTGGGCTCGTGTGGGAGGCATCCTGGCCCCCCTGATAAGGCTCCTGGGCGTCTACCATGATTCCATCCCCATGTTGGTGTATGGCATCACATGTGCTATTGGGGGGGGGCTCTGTCTGCTGCTGCCAGAGACCCTCAACACTGAACTCCAGGACCACGCCCAGCTAGAGTGAGTTAATGAGCCCTACGAAAACAACAGCAAGACTAATGATTTTTTTTTTTTCCGCCCAATGTTTTTTTTTTTGTTTTTATTCAGGAGGATTGACAAGGCATACGAAGAGAATGGAGAAAAACAAGGCAAAAGCACGGCATTGTAGTTGATATGGACAATTACAGGCGCTTGCTTCATTGTCATGGTAACACATGTTCCTCAACGCAGAGCGCCAGTGGATTTTGTCAATATGTTTTGTAACAATTCTCATGATTTATAATTTGAAAAAAAAAATGTTAGGGCTTGTAGGCACAACACCCTTTACAGGTGAGAACAGCCAGTGCCCGAAAAGTTCTGAAACGTTCCAAAACATGGACAGTCAAATTAAGTTCAGTTCTGTCAAGATTATACTGCATTTTACATTCATCCTAAAATTTCACCTAAAAGACAAATATCCATAACTTTAAAATTCTTACACACAAAGTGCGCTTGATTTTCACACAGTGTTAGTATTTTGTACATTATGCCCATTTTGTGGCCACCTATTTGCATTTTGTGCTCATGTTATATCTACAGTGTGGCCATGCCATCTCTAGTACTCCGTAGACACCGTATATGATATTTGCCATGTATATATTTTATACACTCCTGTTTGTATTGAGTTTTTAATTGCTGGAATGCAGTATTAGGGTCTATGCCTGCCCATCAAGTGTGAAATGAATAAACTAAGTCTTTGGATAATCCTGAAAATGTCTCCGTTTTGCACTTCCACCCCAACTATGTAACTGTAAAGCTAATTTACATAATAATTGCCCACACATCGAATTTCACCGCCCATGACATGATCACTATCTGAAACACTGTCATGAACGAGCATATTAATAGTGCTATTCAATTATAATCATCTCCCACTATTCACAGGAGACAGGGACCTAGCCATGATGCAAATAGTGAAAAAAAAACAAGTACACTAGTGATTTACACCATTCTAAAACATTTTTATACTGTCTATATTATTAGTTTATACCATAAACATACCAAAAATTCTGATCTCAAAAAGTCATGTAGGTCGCTTTACAACATTACCCTTGCAAACAGTTGGGGAAAAGACAACAAAAATTGTCATTCGCAATCACTTCCACATAATTCCTTAATGCCAATGTACTACTTTCCTATTTCACTGGCAACATATGGCATTTAGTGTTTGAGAAGGAGCACGTAAGTGACATTTACTATGAAGGGCAACCGGAAATAGAAACGTCAAGCTCATTATCAAGACAACCTGCCGAGGGTGAAAAGTTAAGTGTTTCCATGGTTATCTATCAAGTACAATAGTGGCTTCTATTTAAGACGGACTTGTAGAGTCAAATCCCGGCTCCTACCTAACAAGCTGAATTGGCAAAACTAGCAAGTAAAATATCTGTGTATCATGATGTGTTTTAAAACATCGAACGTAAACATTAAAAATAAAAATTTGGAAGCAAAAGCGTGATCTAACATCCGTTTTTTTTATTTATTTTTTTAACAAAACCAGTATCTAAATGAATAAACATTATGTTGCTCCTGTGGGAGGGAGACATGACAGCGGCTTGGTGCCAAGTCGAAGCAAAACAAGAACCAGCTCTGAAAACAAACACAGCGTTTCGTGTGACAGCCTCGTCCCCCACCCCCCCCCGGTCTAACGTTCTCTCATGCAGCCACGCTCTGGTTGAGGAGTCCATCCAGGTACGATGCTGTGCAAAATAACGCTTGCAAAATTAAGTGCTTTTTGTCTCCGTGTTTGTTTTTGGAACTTTTGCGGTTTAGTGGTATACGACTACAATGTATTCATTTATAATTCCTATATATTATCTATAGATATATAAACATTACATGCTAACTGAATCTGTAATTTGCAATCTTTAAGGCTACTTTATAATTCCAATTATTTTTGCAGTCCGAGTCAAGCTTTTAAAATGACAGTGTCACATTAGAACTGGTTAAAAAACAAACAAACCCAAATGGGCACATCATCACTTGTATACTCAACACACAAAGTCTGCTCAAAGCAGTTTTGCCATCGCAATTTCTTTCTTAGTCAATAAACAAGCTACATTAAATTGTGGCCCAGCTAAGACATGAGCTCTCTCACAAAAAAAAAAAAAAGCATGTCTTCCCTTTTATTTTTTCAATTCCATTTTGGGCATTTTCAACAAGTCCGTGGCTATGAAGGGTGTGGGAGGGATGGGGTAGGTATTTGGGTGTGGAATTTTTCAAGTTTCTGGGTAAAACAACACTTTTATATACAGGGGATCCAGGGGGCCCGATATCACCCAGAAATCTTCCCCCTTACAAGTCACTAAATGGCCAATCTGGTTCCCAAATGTTTCCAATCTAGAGCACAATGGGAGGTAGAGCTCTTAAGTGTCGAGCTCCTCTCCTATGGAACCATCTTTCAGGCGTAGTCCGCAGGGCAGACACCTGCTCTACGCGCCAAGCTTCCTTTCCTCTATCTTCACCTTACCTCAACCTGTTTATTCAAGTAATAACATTACAGTCGCATGGATTGTTAGGTGTGCTGTTGTCTTATCACCATCCATATGGTATGCTGCTAAGATCTGATTTAGGCCTTATCTCTTTCCCCCCTTGTGGCTGGTGCACCCTGCTTCTTGATGGACGCCTTCATATTCATCCACTGGTTATCGGCGGTGGTGAGGCTGGGGACGGTGGCGTTCCGAGCGGACTAATGGCGTCACGGTCGCTGTTGGGACTGTTACTGTTGTTACCATCAACCTCTCTATCCTGTGTTCTTTCTCTCTCTGTTCCACT
This sequence comes from Filicampus tigris, assembly GCF_054856515.1. NCBI lineage: Eukaryota > Metazoa > Chordata > Actinopteri > Syngnathiformes > Syngnathidae > Filicampus > Filicampus tigris. The sequence continues at coordinate 4,877,881 of NC_141237.1, read as the reverse complement.
ACTCTGTCTTTACATCTCAAATCAACTGGTCGAATCAGATGTTTGCCCCAAAGAGCCTTGGTTCTGTTCAGTTTCCTTGCCTCTGTCGCCGGGTGCTGGCTCACGTCTTGATCTGCTCCATGTGTAAAATGTCTTTAGGTTTGCACTTGTTGTGAATTGACACTTCATGTATGGAATGTTTTAGGGCGGACTGGATGTCCTTGAATGATAAAGATGTTAATAAATGACTACTGTTCCGACTGTAAGGAAAGAAAAAAAAAAATTGCTCTGCGGTTTTCTGTAAGGTCATGTAACAGCAGATTTGCGTGATAAAAACGCACGTGGGATTAAACATTGACAGGGGGATTGAAAAGGCTTTTACATTGCACATTGTTGTGCAGTCCTGCGAGCGCTTCACCATGAGCACCTTCGCGGACATCCTCAAAGAGATTGGCGAGTTCGGCTTGTTCCAGAAACGCTTGGTGGCGGCCTTGTGCATCCCCAACATCTTCGTCGCCTTCGATATCATCAGTCAGGTCTTCACGGGCCTCGACTTCCCAAACTACTGCAACACCGACTGGATCCTGGATCGGGCGGATGCCAACCTGACCCTGGAGAGGCAGAAGGAGCTCACCATCCCCGTGAGTTCCCATGGAAGCTTCCAGAGCTGCCTCATGTTCGCGCCGGTCGCCTCCGATCTGGAAACCATCGAGCTGTACGGCTTGGACGCGACCACGGGCTGCCTCAATGGATCCAAGCTTGAGGTGCCACCCGGGGCGTCCAGCATTATGACAGAGGTGGGACAAGGATGGTCGCCACGGCAACAGTGAACTGCCTTACCATGTTTGTCATGCGTTTGCTCTTTGTTTCTCCATCAGTTTAATCTTGTGTGTGACAGAAAAACCTTGATTGAGGCGTCTCAGTCTATTTACATGGCCGGACTTCTGATTGGAGCCTTCGTGTCAGGCGCCATGGCTGACAGGTACATTACATAGCTGACAGTAGACTATCGTCAAATACCTACAGCAGGTGCATGCCACAATGTGGATATGTGGCCATCGGAGGACGGGGGTGGAAACACTCCGCCCCCAAAAAATCAGGGTGCAATACATGCCTAGGTTTGGCAAGCTCAAGTAAACCAATATTCATCTCGATAAATTGCATTCATTATATATTTTTGTTTTTTAGGTTTGGTCGCCGCTTTGTGGTTTTGCTCAGCATTCTTCTTCTTTTCGCGTTTGGCGTCACCGCGGCGTTCTCTCCCAACGTCTACGTTTATGTTGTTTTCAAGTTCCTGTGTGGTGTGTCCATGGCGGGAATCCTAACCAATTCATTCGTGATAGGTGAGTGGTGTGGATCCAGTATGAAAAGCTTTAGGTCCTTGACACTGTTCCAATATGTTGTCCACTTTGGCGCTCCATGGCATTTTTATCAAAAGAGGATCTGTTCTTGACAAAACACCCACCTGAAATCTTGGTACTACCATCAGTGATGAAAACTGACTTCATAGAACAGGCGTTGTGAGTGATAAGACAGTGATAAAACTTTACACCTACTTACTTCAGGTTGTTCAAAGTCTTCAAGGGGAAGATTATAATGCTGGACAACTCTCCAAAGCATCCGCTGAATTGACTTTTGCGGATGCCGAGTTCCAGTACACCCGTCCAGATAGACTTTCCAGTCCAATTAAAAACCCAAGATCGAGACTGCTGGCTTTAGATTAGGCGCCAGGGAACCTGAGTCAGCAAGGGAGGGATGTAAAAGGGTCACTGGGACCAAACACCATGACGTCTGTTTTCTTTTCATTGAAATCCACCACATTCAGTGCCATCCAGGCCTTGATTTCCTCCAGACAGGACAAAAGTGGCCGTAATGAGAAAGCGTCCTTTTTGCTCAGTGGGACATACTGTACTGTCGATCAGACTGCATGGCAGAGAAAGGAACTGCCATACTTTCCTAGGATGGAACCAAGGAGCAGAAAATGCAAACAGTCATGAAAAACAGCAGGGGCCCCAAAATGGAATCCTGTGGCGCACCATACCACATTGGGGCAGGAAAGATATGCTTCCAAAAACTGCAAAGCCGAAGCACTCAAATACTGGCGGCCTGACGTCCGTACGATAGGTTTCAATGGAGTCTTTTTCAATCGCAAAATTAGTTTCAGAATCCAAACATCTTTTTCCACAATGCCACCATTTCTTTTCAATGTTGAAACTTAATTGCAATTTCAATTACTTTTGTTTCACTGTGAAGGTGGCGAGTGGTGCGACTCGTCCAAGTTTGCCTTCTGCACCATCATCAGTCACAGTTTTTATCCCATTGGTCTCATGCTATTGTCCGGCCTCGCCTATTTGATCCGTGACTGGAGGATCCTCCAACTGGCCCTCTACAGCCCACTTCTTGTTGTCCTGGCCACCTTTTACTGGTCCGTACCATCAGCTAACAGTTGGCCACATAAACATTTATATGAGAAAATAGTAAAGGTCATTTCCATGGATTCCACTTCAGGATTCTCCCAGAATCAGCTCGGTGGCTCATCACTCAGGGCAGGAAGGAGGAGGCCGTGAAGGAGGTGCGCAGAGCGGCAAAAGTCAACAGGAAGAAAGTGTCGCAAAGTCTGCTAGACAAGGTAGAGCCCAACACAAACCTCAACCATACTGCTCAGCTCGGATGTATACAAAACCAAACAAATGTGGAATGGAAAGGTTGGAAGTGCTTTTCAAACTTGTAAGTCAAGGTACCACTGTACTTGTGTTGAAATTGTTTACTAAAAACTACAGTGTTTTTGCCCAAAAAATAAATAAAATACAGAAAATCTAATGTCCTGTGATTGTAGATCGAGGTGGATGAGACACCCAACAGAGGCAGCATGTTGGACATCTTCAGGATACCATATCTTAGAAAACGAGCGCTTCTCATGGGCTACGTCTGGTGAGGATTTAACACCTAAAAGCGCACTGTGCTCAACATGAGAGTTGACAAAAATTATGAGAGTTCCTCAATGTGTACAACAGGTTTGGAATCAGCGTGATGTACTACGGCCTGAGCCTGAACGTTGGCAACTTCGGACTGAACATCTACCTGACGCAGTTGGTCTTTGGCCTGGTGGAGATCCCCGCCCGTCTGGGTTCTTTGCAGCTCATCGGGCGCTTCGGGAGGCGACGGTGTGAGGCCATGTTGTTATTGATTGGAGGGAGCGCTTGCCTCTCCATTATCGCCGTGCCCAAAGGTAACCTTAACACACAGCGACTTCTCTGATTTTTTTTCTTGAATATTTCTTTGATTATATTATGTGTGTGACGTTCGGCTTGTCCTGTAACGTTAATCTAAATATGCAAGTTTTATCTTGAATATAAGACTTTTTCTGGAAAATGCTGTGCGTGACTTTTCATCTTCGAAATATGTCACTTTTTAACCTGACTATATGCAATTATTTATGTTGTAAATACTTGACTTTCTTCACATATACAGTATATGACTGTCTCAAATATGACTTTATATCCCAAAATGCTACTAAGTCTAATAAATATACAACTTTATCTAGAAAATATTGAACTCTATTGTCAAAAATGATCAGACTTAAAAAAATATATATTTTTAAAATTTTTCTTGATTTTTTCCCCCTTGAAAATAAACACCGTACATTTCAAAAATCTTGAAACTACACAACTTGTGCCCAGTAAAATACACCACTTTTGTCTTTTTTTTCTCCAAAATATATGACTTCCCTGTGCATCACTTATGTACTTTATTATTTGTGATATTTGTCTCCCATAGCTGTGTTTCCCTCCAACTTATTTCAGACCTTCCTGTTGTTGCGACGGTCATTGCCATCCTTGGGAAATTTGCCTCCACTGGCTGCTACTGCATCGTTTATGTTTACACAGCAGAGTTGTACCCCACCATACTAAGGTAGGTAGGTAACCTCCAGGGTTTCAATCGGTTATGCCGTTGTACCTAAAAAGTATGGCAACAGCTACGAAATATATTTGTTTGATTTGATTAATCTCACAATTATCTCACTGATTAATCGAATTATTGGATGAAAATGTGAAACGACAAAATGTCCATGCAAAGTGCTGGTAATGTTGTGCTCAATTTGAGGTACCCATCTTCCACACAATAATATCTGTGACTTTGTGTGTGTGTGTGGCTTTGGAAGACGGGGCCTGGCCTGGTGAGTGATGTGGGTGTGAGCGAATGAGAGTGTAGAGTTGCCTGTTGTGCGGTCAGGTTAGCGGGTGGCTGTTAACTGGCTGTCAAATTGTTTGCGTTATCCGATTAATCATTTGGGCTCTAAGTGAAGGGGTCGCAGAAATTGGGTTAAAAATCGATTCGTTTTCAAATGCTGCTGGCGTTTTGTGTGTTGCTAGGCAGAGTGGCGTAGGTCTGAACTCCATGTGCGCTCGCGTGGGAGGCATCCTGGCCCCACTCATAAGGCTCCTGAGCGTCTACCATGACTCCATCCCCATGTTGGTGTACGGCATCATACCTATTAGCGCGGTGGGCCTCTGTCTGCTGCTGCCAGAGACCCTCAACGCCGAACTTCAGGAGCAGGTCGCGCTGAAGTGAGTTGACAAATGCTACGAAAACAACAGAGACACGAATTATGTTTTTTTGTTGTTGTTTTTTTAACATTGCAATGTTTTTTTTTTCTAGGAATAATCACAAAGGATATATACAGGGTGAAGAAAAATGAGGCAAAATCACAGCATTGTGGTTTATATGGACAATTAGAAGCGCTTGCTCTGTTGTTGTGGCAAAAAGCAGCTCATCAACGCACAGCACCAGATGATTTTGTCAAGAAGGTGCACTCAATTTGCTCACACGCCGTGTCCAGGAATGATATTAACTTATTTGTATTTTGTCTATTGGACCTACTTCCTGGCCACAAATTATTACTCTGTGAGAACGTTGTACCAATTTCATGGGACTTTTGGGGAGGTCATTGTTGAAGATGGATCACAACAGAGGACCTAAAGATGAAGTGGTACACCTTAGTCAATAAACTTTTAATAAAATTATCATTTCATGTGCATGTTATATCGATATTGTGGCCATGTCATGGCTAGGTCTCCATAGTGATATTTGTTCTGCACACCTGCTTACATTGACTTTTTAAATGCTGGCAAGAAAATTGGCTCTGTGCTCACAGAATCGTCTGAAATTAAACAACTAAATCTTTAGTTATCTACTTATTCATGAAACATGTCATGAAGCAAGCTACTCTGCACTTCCTCCCCACACAAAGGTAGCGGAACAACTGTGGGGGCACCTCACCTCCCCACTTTTTGGCCTGCCTTTGATGTACTCCTTTGCTCTTTTTAGTACATTTTCACACTCCTTAGTTATTGCACTCAGATCAGTAGCATAATGACATGTAGCAACCCATGAGAGTAACATGAACAATTTGTTACACGAGAGTTAAATGTAATTTAGGAGATATGACACATCTGTGAGCTTGATGGATTATCTCGGCAAAGGAGAAGGGCAAACTAAAACAGATTTAGACAGATTTGTGAACAACATTTAAGTGAAAATTGACCTTTTCCCTTCTGCACGGAAAAAATATATTTTTTTGTTGAGTTCATGAGAAATAGGAGCAAAAATGAGTGTTTCTTTTATATTTTAGTTTTGTGTAATTACAGCACAATCTGTTACAAAATGTCTTGATTTATTACATTGAGGGTTAACAGACATTTATGAAACTGAGGAAAAACAAATGATTCAGATTTTATTTTTGGAGGGTAATTATGATTTTTTTTTCTCCTTCAAACCCAGTTGTTAAGTATGGAAGATTTGAAATATGGTTGGTCAAAAGTGTTTGTTATTTGGCCAGTAGATGGCAGCAAAATGTCAAGCTAAGATGACAATGTGAGCCCCTAAAGATACGTGCAAGTGGGTTGTCTGCCTCTACATTTAATGGAGCCGTGCACAATTGCAAAACCTGCTTTTACTTATCAAAAAAAAAAAAACTCCACCTCATCTATCACCAAGTCAATTTTGGTGTGAAAATTACACAATCCTCGTTTTCCTCCCCTTTCATGCGGGGGTGAGATTGATTGGCCGGCTTGAAGACTGCCAGACATACAAAACACAGTGTAAGACAGATTACTTTTCAGGGCCATTTTCCAAACGAGTGTTTGTTATTGCTGTGGAGGATTCTCTTCAGCTGCTTTTTCCACTGCAAGAAGGATGACTCAGATTTCCACGGTGCGCCAAGGTCATTTGGACACTTAAACCTGAGTTAAAACACGCCGTGGACTGGCGGCTCGCAAGTGAAAAATGGCCAATTGTGACCGTTTGTCACTGTCATGCTCGTGGCTTCAAACAAGCCGGGGCAGTCTTTCCCAAACTTTATAAGGTGTGCATCCCCTTTGACATCCTGACAGATGGTGCACCCACTCTCCTGTACATATACTTAAAAAAGTTCAAAGAAAGCCTTTTGGATGCTTTTAGAGCAGTCTTTCCACATCCTAACAGAGTGCGCACCACCGCACACCCACTCCCCAGCACTTGCAATCAATAAAAGTCAAAACGTTTGTATAATTTGCCCCAACTCTTGAAGGGGGTACGTGGCTTAAAAAAAGTTTAGAGAAATTGCTTGTAAAACATCCAAAGGTGTTTGTTTTGACTTTTATTGAGTGTGTGCGCCATAGAAGAGGTGCGCCAACTCTGTTGGAATGGAATGTTGAAAGGGGTGTGTAGCTGAAAAAGGCTGGGGAAAGCTGCTCTTAAAGTATCCATATGTCTTTGTTGTGACTTTTTTTTGTGCACTGTAAAGGAGGTGCGCCAATTTTGCCGTGCTCAATGAGGATGAGTGAAGTCAAAGGTTTTGGAAAAGACTGCTCGTAAGTATCGTAAGAGTATGTTTTAAATTTTTTTTAGGGCGGGTGCGGGAGTAGGGGGGCAACTCTGTTGGGATGTATTTACTTGAAGATTAATGATGGTTGTGCTGGAGACTAGTACAGGCAAAAAGCAAAGTGGAATATTTTTCCAATCAATTATTCTATTGAGCAATTGAATAATTGATACAATTTTATTTTACATTAAAGTTAATTATAAAACTTTTTTTTTTCCTGATTAGTGTTTATTAACAAATTATTGATGTTTATTTGGTATTATTTAGTGATTAAAAAAAACAAGGAATATCACATGAGAGGGATGAATGTACCTTTTTGAAACTGATTCAGTCACTGGTTCAGTCATTGAGTTGCAAAGTAAAAGCAGCAGTTTGCAAATGTCTTATTTTGATTAAACAAAAAAGATCATCGGTCTGCTTTCATGAAGCGCTACAGAAACCAGAAAATAATAGGATTTGAACAATTTGAAGTTAATGTCTCTCATCGATAGCCCGATTATTAAAATAGTTGCTAATTCATTCGATAACGGATTAGTTGTCGATTAATCGACTAATTTTGACACCTCTACTTGACAGCGTCACGCGCAAGGGGGGGGGACGCCTGCTCATTAATTTGAAATCAATGTGAGCATCTGTCAGCTTAAGGGAGGGAGGGCGGGAGCTTGGTTGTGTGTGTCCGTGTGTGTGTGTGTGTGTGTGTGTGTGTGTGCGTCTGCCACAACATTGTCGGCGAGAGCCTCCATCCGCGCATTCGCCTGTGCGCAATGGCACCGAGTGCACCAGGCAGCCCACAGTCGCCGCGCTACTGCCGCGCATACACGGACGCGAGGACCAGACAAGTTGAAACTCCGTACGAATGTTGCTTGCTTCTCCTCCATGGGATCTCATGATTTCTCCAGCGGGAAACACTAAGAGGTAGGCTTATTCTTTTTAAATGACAGTATGATTAGTTTCTCGATGGGCTTTAATGGCTTTCTTTGGACTAGGGGGTCTAATTATTCCCACGTCTAATGAATTCTTTCCAGGCAAGGTGATGGTTAAGCCAGATATGACGTTGCCATTTAATTGGATTTCAGCATTGTGTTAATTAATGAAGACTCCATGGCAAAGATTTCACTCTTTTGTGCTAGTTTGAATGTGCATGCGCGTGTGTGTGTGTCAAAGGGAAATGAGTTTCCATTAGCTCCACGGTGCAGGTGTGCGTGTGAAAGGACAGACAGATATTTACATTCTAGGTAAAGTATGCGAATGAATAAATGATTGATTACATGGCATACCCATATATATATATATATATATATATATATAGGGACGGGGGGGGGTGAGGTCGGTGGGTGAACAATATTTTTGTTTTTAAAATATTCCGTTTCAATATAGTACTGTATGCTGTTTTTTGGTTCAAAAAGTGAAAATTGTATGCTCTATGAGTTCGTCACACAGTCTTTAACTGCTTCAGTTTTGATGATCATGGCAGAAAGACACAAAAAAAATTCCAGTGTTTCAAAAAATTGGAATATTTCATGTGTCTGTTTCTCTTCTGTCATCTGCTTCTTGACAATACAACACACATTTTCAACGGGGGTCAAAACTGACGAGTTTGCTAGCCAATCAAGAGCTTGACTGTACTTGTGTGGCTATCAAACCAAGTGTTGGTAGTTTTGGCTTTGTGGGCAGGAGCCAAATTCTGCTGGAAAACAGAATCAATGTTTCCAAAAAGTTTCTTTGGCAGCATGAACATTTTCCGAGTAGACGGCTGCGTTGACTGCGACCTTAATAAAAGACAATGGACCCACAGCAACAAATGACACGGCTCCCCAAACTACTTAAATATCTGTTGCTTAAAGTGTAAAAGCAGTGCCCATGAATGGTATTTGCTAGCCCATCTATGGCACGTTGCATTGTTTGTTAGCATTAAGCTAAGCGGGCTTTGGTTACTTGAAATACACAAAAGTAAGCGTTATTGTTATATACCCACTCATCCAATTCTTTGAAGACACTGAGACAAGATCCAGTGAGAAATGAGAGAACGCTCAGCAAGGTGCTGCTTTCCCCGACGAGATTTGTGTTGAGAGTTGAGGTTGTGAGCGTCATTGCACTGCAGCCAGACGGCGAGAGGCTCTATTTGGTCACAAAGGTGAGGATGGATGGAGTGCAAACAGCAGCCAGACACACATCATCGGAATGCTTTATGGCCCCTCCCTCTTTCCCCGCCTTGATGCCAGCCGTCTCATTAATTGCTTCTAAAAGATCTTCATGGGTGTTGGCATCAGTCCTTAAGATGTCTGCTGATGGACACAACATTTTATTTGATTTATTTTGCCGCATCTCCACTCACATCAGTCCATCTCTTTTCTGCACACTTTTAGGCTCAGCAGGGAGCTAATTCTGGCTGACTTGGGGCAAGAGGTGACGTGCAGCCACAGGGTTGACGCTTACAGTATTGTCGAGTGACACAAGGAAAGAGAAGCGGGTGTGTCTGGACATTATGGGCTCAAGTTTCGTGAATGGTTTAAGTCCTGCGCGGCACGCAGCATAACTGCGCAGCGGCGGGGCGGACCCAATGTTGGTCATTGTGTCGAAAATGAGCGGGAGGTCTGCGCCGCTGAGGCAGTGGCCACAGAGAGTGTCCATACGTTCTATGCATGTACAGAATGGTCCTGTATGTTGACAATACGACACTGACAAACACAGTTGCCCGTACAGGTCTGCCAAACGTGTCACCCCCCCATGTCGGCGGGACATGGCGATGCTTAGCAAAGCAGAGCAGCCATGGTGGAACGCGTCGGACGAGCGCAACGGCAGCGCCGAGGCGTCGGAGGCGGACGGCGGGCGCAACTACTACGCCATGCTCTACTCCCTGCTCATCCTGGCCATCGTGTTCGGCAATGTGCTGGTGTGCCTGGCCGTGCTGAGGGAGCGCTCCCTGCAGACCACCACCAACTACCTGGTGGTCAGCCTGGCTGTGGCCGACCTGCTGGTGGCCTCGCTCGTCATGCCCTGGGCCGTCTACCTGGAGGTAAGACACTCTTGTCTTTTTTGCTCCGACTTGATTTGATTCCAGTCATACCGGTGGTGTTTGATGCGATGTTTGCTCGCAACGACAGACTTGGGGCGGATTCCCTTGGGCACGATCAACCCCCACCAAAAAAAATAAAAATAAACTGACAAAAGTAGTGTTGTTTAACAAGCTGACCCCTGGACCACCACTGTCCATTTGTAATGCATCAAAGAAGCCCAAATTTATATAAGGCTACGGACGAATTTATATAAGGCTACAGACAAATTTATATAAGGCTACAGACGAATTTATATAAGGCTACAGATGAATTTGTATAAGGCTACAGACGGGGAACAATATGATCACCCTCCCCGAAGGCGGATGTTTATCCACTCGAGGTCTAAAATTGAGACGGCCCTAAATAAAGTTTGCACTCTGTCAGCAGAACGCTTCGTCTTCGCCCAGAGTTCAGACGATTGAGCGGCAGGCAGGAGGGAGCAAATTAACAGGCCGCGCCAAAAGATAGATGGCCGACTTTAAGCGGGCGCTCCATTTTGTGCGGGAGTGCACTCCCTCATTACAAATTCAAACGGGAGAAATGACTCACTAGGACGTCAAATTTTCACTCGGAGGCAATTTAAAGGGCATGGCGAATGGGCCCCGCAAGAGGTAATCTGTGGAATTGGATTAACCTGTGATTGGACGGCGGTCTGCTCCCAGGCGTCGACGCTCGTCGTAACACGCCGGCATGGACGGCGCGGCTGATCTACGAGCCGCGCTCGAAGGCCGCGGCGAGCGAGCGTTCACTTTGCACCAAACCACTGGCGCCAACCACTGCATCACTGCTATGTCCCGTCTAGAGTGACAAAAAAACGCACCTCATTTTGCCATTTTATTCAACCATTATTGCCGCCTCCACAAGGCGTTGGCACAAAACGTCCGAGCCCAGGCGATCATGCTTCCCGCCAGCTTCCCCTCCCTAATTGATGGCGCCCAGTCCCTTCCCCCTTTGCGTCCCAACAATCGGCGCACCCGCTGAGTCGCTTTGCACAGCGAGAGCTCGACATGACAAACGCCCACAAAGTGTGTGTGTGGGGGGGCACGGTTTTCCCACACTGCACGTACAATGCTCAATATCTCAATGTGTGTGTGCGTGTACGTGTGCGTGTGTTATGGCTGGATGGAGGGTGGGCGATGGAAGCACCGGTCAGCCATGTCATAATTTCTAGGAGTTTTCCCCACAACTACTCGCAAACACCATCGACAGAATATATTGTTTTAGGGTCGGGCCGATTTGATGGATTAATTAGAATTAAAACCATTTAGTAGTTGCTGCACTGATGTGCCGGCCTAACACAAACGACAAGGCTGCAAACAGAGAGGAGCAAGCTTACAAAAGCGGCCAGCGTTGCAAATTTAATGATTTGGTCGCTATAGTTAGCGGCTTTTCTTCATCTTTCCTGATTGAAACAAAGGGAAACGCCATCAATCCAGGACAGCCTACCCCCGCAAAAACATGAAAAAATACATCATGTGTTTTTAGTGAGAAAAACTGCTTACAACAACATACAGTAATGATACTTTGAAATAGAATGTAAATAATTGAACAGTTTAGCCATATTTTTTGGCTTCAATTTAAAGGACGTGATGGCCCTTCTGGTGTGCCCCGTCTCGGCCACCCGGAGGCAGTATAAGCTAGACATACAGTCAAAACTGTCGTTTTTAGCAGAGGACAAACGATAGATGGCTGTGAGTATTGCTTTATTTTTAAGTTCTTATTTTAAGGCCATATTGCCCAGCCTTAGAATAGATATTACAGGGCACAACATCGAACAGCTCACAAAAGGTCAAGCTTGTCACTTGTTGGTGGGGGAAAAAAATGGTTGGACTGTCCCTTTAAGACACAACCGTAAAGAGCAGTAGGCGATGGGCGGAAATAGGGTGGTCATCACGGAGATAACATCAAGAGGTAAACACAAGCGGGAATTATGTTTGCCTGTGTGTGCGCAGACGCGTGCGTGTGTGTGTGTAGACCCAAATACTCTACTGTATATAGTGCCACTGGAATCCATTAATCACACCAGTGACAGTTATTCACCAAGCATTATGTCGCCTAGAATGTAAGCTTTCATTTCCTTCATTGCCGCTTAGCTGAAAATGCTAAATGTTAATTCATAACATCCTTCCGTGAAGGCCTCATCAGTGGACGGAAACTGCGGGGACCGAGGCGCATCATGGTATTGTTTCTGAGGATTGCGACTACTATACAATGTGATGTATTTTTACGATTTAAGGAAATGGAAAACGTCAGCTTGCGAGAATGTTACGCTGACAAAATCCGATTTACAAAAAAAATAAAAAATAAAAAATTGTAGTTGTATGGATAAAGATGTATTCTTCATGAAAAGCTATAATGAGAAAAAAGGGGGTATGAATAATTTTTGGCTTGACTGTGTGTATATATATATATATATATATATATATATATATATATATATATATATATACATACATATATATATATACATATATATACATACATATATATATATATACATATATATACATATATATATATATATATATATATACATATATACATACATATATATATATATATATATATATATATAGTATATACTGTAGATAGATGGATAGATAGATAGAAATAATTGTATGATTATTTAAAAACGATATGATAGTTCAGATGTTTTAATGTTAAATGAATGGCAAAATCTGAGGGCTAAGCATGGACCCTTGAGGCACACCAAATGAGGCACAACACCTCAATAAGATCGAATTGGCATCCCTTACTTTGACTTTTTGTCATGAAATGTGCTCACTTTTGAGGGAATGGAATTTCTACGGAGCACGTCAATTGATTTTAACTCGGCTTCCTCGGCGCGCTCCACGGACACCCGACGTGACAAATGTGCGGCCTAATCTTGGGTGTGTGTTCCACGCAGGTGGTCGGCGGCGCCTGGCTTTTCAGCCGCCTCTACTGTAACGTCTTCGTCACGCTGGATGTGATGATGTGCACCGCCAGCATCCTCAACCTGTGCGCAATCAGCATCGACAGGTGATTGTGTGTGCGTTTGTGTGTTGTGTGCGCGACAGACGTCAGTACTTATCCACAGTTGCCATGGCAATACTTGTGGAAATGTCAAACGTAATTCCGCATTTCAAAGTGTGGTCGGATTTGTGTGTGTGTGTGTGTTTGTCGTGTTGCCAAGTGAAAATGGGGAAGACCTGGTGTGTTTGTTGTTGGGTTGAAGTCTGGGATAAGGGAGTTTTTCACACAATAGTTTACTTGTTCAAATTGACAAGAATAAACATGCATTTTGGGGGAAATGTCACAACTCTGAGAATAAAATCATACTGTTACGACAATAACATTTTTAGGCATAAATACAATTTTACAATTTTATGTGGGTATAGAAAAAGAATAAATGTCTCTTTTCTGACTTTAAAATGTTAAGCGAATAAAGTATGTTTTCAATAAAAAGTCATAATATGAAATGGTTTTCATTGTTTGCGGCTTATTACTCCTACTTTTGTGGAATTACAACTTTGTTCTCATTACATGACAACTTTTTTTTCTTAGTTTGGTAAAATAATCATAAAACTAAAAGTACAACTTTCCCAATTGTAATATTATGACTTGTTGACTTTTTCCTCTCTTGTAAAATTATGACTTTGGTTTGTAAAATTATTCTCATAAAAGTATGATTTTTCTCAGAATTCTGGATTATTTTGCTTTGGAAAATGGTGACATTTTTGTTATGACGTTTTTCACGTGAATTGCAGTTATTTTCGTGAAAGCGCAAACGCCTACATTTGAAAAATTACGGCATTTTTCTCGTTCAATAATAATCTTATGAATTTACTTTTTTCTAAGTTTGGAACTTGTCACTCCTACTTTTGCAGAATTACAACTTTACTGTCATTCGATGACCATTTTTTTTCCAGTTTTCTAAATCACTCATAACACTAAAATCCCAAATCCTACATTAGTAATACCACGACTTACCCTTCATATGATTTTTTTTTTTACCTCATAAAATACGTTTCGTGTCCCTTAGGGGCTTGGGAAAAAAGGTTCGCACCCCTGATTTCCCCCCGTGTGGCGCTTGCGTAAGTCACCTTGATGATTCAAAGGTGAACACTCTGAAGTTTCATACGAGTCAAATTTATATTCAGTGGACCATATTTGCCTCGTGAAGAACTGCGAGCATCCTTTGATCAATTCTCCAGTGACTCACTATGAGTGGACCGGCTGCTTTTATTCTACCAGACGGCACACAGCTTAAAAAAGTACCGCTGGAGGAGTATTGGTGTGTGTGCGTATGCCCCGCATTTGGCCCCAGAGAGAAGCCCAAGTAATTAGTCCGATGAGGATAAACAATCATGGCAGCGAGCTGGCCCCAAACGGCGTAATGCACCATTCGCGTTGGCTCCGGGTCGGCCGTTAATTGCTGCCTCTTCCACAGCAACATTCACAAACTCATTACACACACTTCCTGTCGGGTACGCCCCTTTAAAGTCCCAAATCAACACGCCGATTGATCAAGGCCGCAAATTGTTTGGCTCGCCACGGTCGGTCTTCGTATTTCTCACAGCGGTGTTTTGTTGTTGGATTTTTCTTTTGTGGGTGGATTATTTTCTGAAATGGTCGAATGCAGGGATTATGTGAGATATAATCTAAGACACCTCCAGAGTGTGCTGTAACATAAAGAAACATTCATTACATTATGAAAATAAAATCAAAGGAAAATTACTCAAAAGTCAAAGTGGTAATACTATGAGTACAAATCACATTGTTTTACTGCAAACTAATACAAGATTTTAAAAATGTTTTTATACAATACAATAAGTATAAAGACCCTTTACTAATAAGATTACAACTTTGTTTCTTAGAGAATTATGACTAAAAGTTTTTCTCGTGCATTTTCGACTGCTTGTATGTATGATTTTGGTCAAATTAAAAGGGTTCTCTTTGAAATGATGACTTTTTAAAAGTATGACTTTTTTTCTGGTAAATCAAAACGCATAAGATAACGTTTTTAAAATTCAACTTTTTCTTGTGAACGATTGACTATTCCTATGAAATATTAGCTTTTTTTCTTATAAAAACATGACCTTTTTCCATTCAAAATGATCACTTTCTCGCATAAATAACGACTTTGTCCTGTAGAATTCCAAAATGTCAATTTTTTCTCGTAAAATAACTTTTTATCTCTATCCATTTGAAAAACAATCATTTTAACTTCTTTTAAAATTGACCCTTTTTTTCTTGTAAAATCGCAACTTTTTTCTCATGTGAAATTAGGAAATTTTCTGGTAGAATGACCATTTTTTCATGTAAAAATTTCGACTTGCTTTTCAAAAAACATTTCTTTTCTTGTCAACTTGTGACTTTTGCCTCACAGCTTGGGAACGTGTCCTCCTAAAAACATTTTTTTTTTTTGTGTCTGTGTGCGTGCAGGTACACAGCGGTGGTGATGCCCGTGTTGTACAACACGACGCACCGCTCTCGCAAGAGAGTGTTCGCAATGATCGCCACCGTCTGGGTGCTGGCCTTTGCCGTGTCGTGCCCCTTGCTGTTCGGCTTCAACACCACAGGTCAGCTCCTCGTCAAGCACATCAGCACCGACGGAAACGTGGCGGCGGCACAGATTTGCTCGGCGGGTTCAAAAAACGCATTCCCAGTTCCTTCACGCAACCCACAAAAGTGTTCCGATGCTGTGAACTCGGTTGACATAATGAGCACACGGTGGTGTTGTCATTGTGTTACTTTAAATGTCTTGGAGCTATTTTGAGATGATCGAATTTTGCCCCCAGTCTTACTTAGTAGCCCGTCTTCAGGCAAGAAATCTAAATAGTGCAATGATGAGAGGTTTTGTTATAAAAGTATGAGACTAAGGTTGTATTCAGAACAAGAAAAAGCCATGGGGTCATGGGAACTGAGTTGTAATACTACGAGGGGGTGGAGGGGGGTAAATCGGAGAGTCACGAGAATGAAGTATTGTTAAGGAAAGTGTCGTAAAGTTCAGAGAGAAAAAAATGACATTCAAATGAAAATTACAGAAATAATGTGATTATATTGAGTGAATGGAAAAAAAATCCACAATGTGACAGTGTGAGACCAAGAGCCACCACGTATGTTTTATAAAGTCAGGACTTTTTTTCCTGGTAGTTTTCAATTTAAAAACGCAAAATTCCTACTTTTTTTTGGTGAATTTGACACATTTATTTTCGTAAAAGTATACAATTTGTACATTTGTAAAAGCACTATTTTATTCTCGCAAAATTATGAATTTTTGTTGGGGAAAATTTTCAGTGCATCTGTATTCTCTTACATTTTTTCTAAAATTTCTTTTAAAATAACAACCTTCTCGTAAGAGTCCAATTTTCTTCTTGTCGTGCCCACACGCCCAGAGTCCCCCCACCCCGCATTAATCCCCCCCTTTAGTCTCACAAAATTGTGATTTTTCATGGAACAATTTCTATCATGATTCCTATATAATTTCTGCCTCTGAAGCAACTTAACTACAAAAGGCATAAATATATTTTGGGGGGGGGGGGGGCAAGCTCTACTGTAGAGCTACAAACTCCAGTAACCCAGCTGATTATTGTCTTTATCGCTGTTGTCTGAAGCCAACCAGGCTGGCTGACTAAAACGCAGCCTCATTTGTCTTGTGAATGAACTTCCCCGAGAAGCGTAACATCGCCAGTCGTTATTGCCGAGCCAATAACAACACACGCGCATTGCTGCAAACCGCAATGGGGAGCGGTGGCCAGTGCACACAATTCAAAGATACGTGGACATACATGGCCGCGTTTCGCTCCATTCCTCAATCAGCGGCAAACAATGGGCGGGAATATGATGGGGGTTCACGCCGGGTGCAGCGTCCATCACCATCATTATCGCCATCCACAAACAAACACTTCCAATTAACTCATCAGTCAGTCTTTGTGGCCAGATATCAAGCAAGAAAAAGTCACAACAATGTAGAAAAAGTCTCAATGTTACGAGAATAAAGTCTGATTTTTTTTCTCCCCCCCCAAAAAGTTGGAATATAATCAGAGACAAATTGGAATGTTACAGGAATAAAGTTGTATTTTATATAAGAAAAAATGAACAGAATTTTTTAGAACTAACTTGTAATGGTACAAGGAGGAACTTGTATTTTTAAATAAAAAAGTCAGAATATCAAAAATTTGAATAGCACAGGAATAAAGAATGTTGTGAATGTGAATGTGAAAATTCTTTCACCTAAGTAAACGCAACATACTGGGACCTACAACCGCCACAATTTATTCTCAGATTGTGACTTTTTTTTTTCAAATGCATTCACATAAAAGCGCAAACTGTGTCCTTTATGATCATTTTGTGCATTTGCACATCTGACTGACTAGATGAATGCTTTCAAGTATTCCGCACATGTATGCGCAGTCATCTCGGCCACGGCTCACTTGTAGCTTGTAACCTGTTACTATTGTTTGATGTCGTTCAAGACAGCTCGAGTAATTGTCGTTGTAATTGTCGCGACGGTGAATACGCTTTATCATCGCTGCCATCCTCCTCCCCCTTGTGTGCTATTGATCAATGGGGTAGGCAATCATTTCCAGTGATTTTGGCACATAAAGTACACCGCACATATTTAACAGGAGAGCTGGCGAATGAGAACGTGTGATCCCAACGCTGCTAGCATGATGTCGAAGGCAATCACGCCCACAGTAATAAGCTGCGAGCCAGAGGGTACAGTTGAGTACGCGGCGAGAATATCAAGCAGGGAAGATTGAGGAAGCCAAGCCCAGGTCAAATTGAGCCACTGAGATCTTAAGAGTGGGCAATTTCCACTTCTGTCTTTTTGTCCATTTTCGTCTAATGAGAGAAAAGGTCGACATTGATTAATCGACGACATCATAGATATTTCTTCAGTTGTCAACTCCACAGCCCCGACTCACTCATCCAATCATATTCAGATTTCTTCACAGTATCGCAGATATGTTTATACATTCCATTTTTTAGGACTCAGAACACATTTGACAACTTTACAAACTATTTGCAAGCTATTTAGTAGTAGTATTTAGTAGTGAGTGCGTGCATGCATGTGAGTATGTGCGTTTGTATGTGACATAGTTTGTGTTTTTTTTTATTCCCCTTTTCTCCACCCATTCCCTTAAAAAAAACATAGTTGACGGAGCTTCTTTTTAGGCTTCCCATTGATGCCATTTTGTCACGTCAACGGCGCTCAAAAAGTTAAACGTTTAGTCATCATTACGGAGTGGTCAAGACAACATGTCGACTGGTCGGTTGAAGCCCTTTAAATTGCTCTCTTCGAAAACAACAAAAATGGAGTTAGCCCACTCTAGTTCTGAGTGGCTCAATAGCGCGTTTTTGTTTCTCCAGACGACCCCACGGTGTGCTCCATCTCCAACCCCGACTTTGTGGTCTACTCGTCGGTGGTGTCCTTCTACCTGCCCTTCATGGTCACGCTGCTGGTCTACATCCGCATCTACGTCTTCCTTCGCATGAGGAGGAAAAGGATCACCTTCAGCCAGGCCACCGGGAAAGTGCAGCCCGGCTCCACGCCGCCCTATGTGGTCAGAGCTTTTTATTTTTATTTTTATTTTTATTTCATCACGCCCTCCAGCTAAATTATCTTTTTAAGTAATGACTTCATTTAAGTCGTGATGGAACCTCAAAAGTCCACTTCCCTGCAATGCGAGGGAACTTTTCCGTCAGTTTTGGTAGTCTTTTTTTTCCCGTCAAAGAAGTCCATCTATGGAGTAATTTTCTATTACGCTTGTCCGTATTAGAGTCTCGGGTGAGCTGGAACCCATCCCAGCTGATTTGGGGGCAAGAGGTGGGGTACACTCTGGTCTTGACTATGAGGCAGACATGCTAACCTCCGTACTGCTATTAGCATATTTTAACAGCCTGATATTAATCTGCTAAATTCTGAGATTTTACTGAATGGAAACTAAAGACGTTAAATTGACGAAATAATGAAAAAGAAGAACTTTTATTGAAGCTGACACGGGGATGTAATTGTCAGATGGGGGTATTGAGCGTCGTGCGCGTGAATAACAATTGCATTATGCATCAAATTCACCTTTAAATTGGACCCTTCCTTTCACATCCAATAGACTCACATAAAACACACACACGCGCACACACACCACGTACATTATGTGACCTTCACCGACGCAAAACTAAATGTGTAATCACGCTGATGGACAGCGACAAGCAGTCCTGCAGTATGATATCATTATAATAGGAAAGCAGTTATTTGGCCTCAGTAGGGAAAAAAGTCATTTGAAGGAAACTGCATCACCCAAACTACAACAAAAAACAAACAAAAAAAAGCTGACGTCAATGGGTACTGTTTACCACGGCTTAAGTCAATCATCGTTCTCTATTAGGCTGAACGCCCCAGATATATTATTAATAAACATTCAAATTAGACAATGTGTCCCAGTTACATCCATCATTCCAGTGCAGGTTGTGATAAACACTGGCTATTTTTAAAATGGGCTTGATCGAAGTCCAAAGTCCACATGGACTAATTTTACTACAGAGTCATTCTTATTGGCTGACGCCCATGTCACTCACCAGGCCATGTGCCGCTTTTTAAAGCTACACAAACTCGAAGCTACGGACATGACAGTGTTGACAAAAAGTCTTTAAATGCCCATTTTGGTTGTTTGATTACGTGAAATCATTTTTTATCCGATCACTCGACTCATCGATGGGATAATCGTACAAGAAAGAGGGGGTGACAGATTAGCGTCCAGATGATAAAACAATCTACTTACCTCTCTCATCCGACAGGAGACCTGCTTACAGGACGACGCGGCCAAGACCAACCACGACTTGTCACCTATAAGGATCAAAGTGGTGAGTGTTATTATATTATTATTATTATTTATACTGTAATTTTCCTTTATAGTACCAATTTTCCTGTTTTCTTTTAGAAAGAGGACTATTTAAAATTAGCATGCGACTTCTCCACGTTTCCGATGTTGTTTTGTTCCCGGCAGCAGTGCGTGGAGCCCTCGGGCCCGTCCAAGTCCGACCTGCTGTCGGGATGTCTGTGGCGCAAACGGCCCAAAACGGGACCCGTGGAGAACTCGGCGCTACCCCCGGTGGACACGCAGAACTACTGCAGCATAAGCCACGCCTCTTGCGGCCGCACCGAGTTGGACGTGGAGCGAGACGAGGTAGCGCCGGGGTCCGGGAGCAGTGGGGCGAGGGCGGCGGAGAACAGCCGGCAGGTGGCGCTGTCAGTGGGCGTGAGTTGCGAGGTGAAGGATCTTTCCAACGGACGAACGCACACCACGCTGCGGCCGCTCAACACCAACAACCCCAGATTCAGGAGCATGCACGCCCGCGAGAAGAAAGCCACCCAGATGCTGGCCATCGTGCTCGGTGACTAACTTTTTTTTAGAGATCACAGCCGCGTTCTTGTAAAAAAGAAAAAAAAAAAAAAAAAGAAAAAAAAAAGAAATATGAACTTTGTTTATAAAGTTTTCCTCATAATTTTATATAATTTTTTTGCTTCCAATATTACGAGTCTCTTTTCATAAAATTTGAGGGCTTTTGTTGTTGCCTTTATTACTGTAAAATTCAGACTTTGATCTCATTTTCTCAACTTGATTCTGAAAATAATAATCCCTATTTTGGCTTTTGTGCTAAAAATATGACGTTTCTTTTTTCCTCTTACCTTTTCAGGGGTGTTCCTCATTTGCTGGTTGCCCTTCTTCGTCACGCACATCCTGAACACGCACTGCAGGACGTGCGAGGTCCCCCCGGGCCTCTACAGCGCCTTCACCTGGCTGGGCTACGTCAACAGCGCCCTCAACCCCGTCATATACACCACCTTCAACGTGGAGTTCCGCAGGGCCTTCATCAAGATCCTCAGCTGCTGAGAAAGAAAAAGAGAAGAGAACAGAAAAACTCACTTTTTCTTGCTCAGCGCGGACAAAAGTCGGATTGTTTTTGTATTTTATTTCGGGAAAAAGGGCTGGATCGAGCCAACTTTTTGTGGACGTCTTTGTGCCAACGTTGTATTGCCTTTTTGCACTGTGTGGACTAACTCGTGTCATACACACATACCCCCGCCCTACAGTGCATACAAACGTGCAAAATCATTGGAATATAAAAATTGGAGGACGTTTTTTTTTTTTTTTTCCCCTGTTTGTTGGCAAACGTCCGTGTGGTATTGCGACACAACCCACGCGGTCATCTGCAAAACTCAACTACAGGGTCCATTGAGTGTTGTAAATAAAGACCTGATTACACAGTCCAAACACATGCTGTGATGTTATTCACATGCTAATAATGATGTGGGAAGAACCAACGGGAGTGAATATGACTATGGGTAATAGGATTTTTTTTTTTTTTCTTAAACACAGGGATGAACAAAATAGGATGTGTCATACAGACCTCCACCACGGTTGAAATGTCACATAAATGTATGAATATGAGTGCCTCAGAGTGAACATAAGAACAAAAGGATTGCAACAGTTTGTTTTAAGGAGCAAGGAGAAAAGGGTGCAAAAAAAAACTACCCCCCCGCCCCCGACCATACACCATTTCATGGGTTTTTGTATTTTGATTAGTTTGTTAGCTAGCAGGCTACTTCCTGATTCACGGAGAACACAAGATAAAAGGGCCGCACCGTTTGGAATCCTGGGGCGGACACTCCCATTTGACTCAAAGAGCGAAGAGAGAAAATAATCCCTCCCAAAAAATAATCATGGTGTTCTACTTTGTTAGCTAACAGCCTAATTCCTGGTTTACAAAGGACACAAGGTGAAATGACCACACGATTTTGGATTTGGAGACAGGGGGGAACATTTCCTTTTAGCCTTCTAGCTAACAAACCCAAGGTGAAAAGACTGTACCATTTTGGATTCTGGTGCTTGGTTCCATTTTGACTTAAAGTGCAAAAAGAGAGAATAAATTTCACCCAAAAAAAACAAGGGGTTCTGTATTTTTATTAGTTTGCTAGCTAACAGGATACTTCCTGGTTCACAGAGGACCAAAGGTGAAATGACTTTTTTTCTTCTGTTTTTACATTGTCATTATGGAGTGTTGTGTGTAGAATTTTGAAGGAATTAATTAAATTTAATCTATTTTGGGAAAAGGCTGTAACATAAGCTCCTGCCTTTTTCGTTTTGGCTCTTGGCTGAGGTCAAATGCTGATAAAGAAGTGGAGTGGGAGTATTAGGATTAGAATAACTTCATATGAATTCTTACTTTTTCAGAAAGCCCAAACACATGAGACGACTCATGATTCCTGACTATTATTTTTTTAGTACTTTGCAATGTATGCTGAAAATCCACTCGCTTCATTATCACTGAAGAAAGTGGCAATGTTCAGCCAGCACTTTCTTTTTTTTCCCCATTTCCCCACTTGGAAAAGCGTGTGAAATTAATATTTAATAACCAAGTGCATATTTAAGAGGATGTAATCAGGACGTACAGTATGAACCCATCACCATGGTGATGAGCACTGACTTTTTCCCAAAGCATCCCCCCGCCCCCCCCCCCACACACACACACCTGACTGCTTTAATTGAATTTGAATATGGATGAAGTGTAGCTGATGCAGCTCTAAAGTCACTTTATTCATTCACAAGACCTTGTGGACTTGCATTAAGAGCGTTTTGCGAGTCATCAAACTTAGCTGTTGTTGTCAGTCCAACAGTCTACTGGTAATGATCAACACACCTACCAAGTTTCATGTTGCCAAGTCAAACAGGCTACGAGGCCTGAATTTTGAATTACTGGGTTGCAATCAAGCCAATTTTTGGGCAAATTGAAAGTAAATTCTAACCGGCAAGGGGAAAATTCATGAATATGGATGATGGATGGATTGCCCTGAGAATAAGGGCGAAGAAACAAATCAATTTCTATCTCAGAGGCCTGTAAACATTCTATCCACAAATGCTCCTAATACATAATAATGAACATTTGTTCAATGCTTGCATCATAATTCTTTGTAAATTTAGCTTGGCCGTCAGAGGACTTTACAACAACAGAAAAAGCTTCCCTGGCGTAAATGGAGGGGAATATATTAAGGCGAGGCCCCGAGTCGCTCTCAAGTTGCACTTTTCATCTTTGCCATATTAAAATAGCTGCGAGGATCTCACACGCGCGCACGCACTGATAATGTTACTGTTCACTTCTCAGCAAAAAACAGATTTGCGGCGTTCACGCCAGCGCGGGGAAGGAAAAAGGTTAGCAGGTCATTAAAAACAAGAGATTCTTCCTTTGGGAGTATGAATTCGCTCATCTAATTTCATGGCAATCTGCTTCGGACATCACGAGAGCGCAATGTGTGCGCGTGTGCATAGTAGACATTTGCTCCCGGAGGTGCGCCCTTGCTCTAATGGAAAGTTAACGCATGTGGAATCTTAAAAAAAAATGTGACGCCGCATGAAAAAGAAGGCGGCGTCGTGTAAGAGGCAGGTGAAATGGGGTGTGTTTATAAGAGCTGACAAGCTCGGCAGCTTCACGTTCCATTTGACCGCTGTCACGATGCAGTGCATCACACTCGGAGGGCTTTGCGGCAATTTTGATACCTCTCGAAATCACATGGACGGAAAATATATTCGAACAACAAACGCAAGAATTTTGTATAGCAAATCCACTTGTAACTAGTTAAAAAAAAAAAAACTATAGCTATAGTAAGTGTCCTTAAATGATGGGGACACCCGGTTGCTAGTATAGCGTTAAAAAAACCCAACAACAACTAAAATAGCTCGCCCGAGGCAACGCAATTGTTAAACACTCATCTTGATGTCGCTCTGCAGACCGAATGTAAAATGGCTTTCAAGTTAAATCAATAGAAATCCTGCATGTGTGTGTCCTACGCTTCCCCCAGTGACAAGTTAACACCATTAAAATGTAATTAATGCGCGGTTTGCCCCCGGGGCGACTTACAAACCTTGGAACGCGGCAGGCGCTTAAAGCGGATCCAAGTGTACGTGTAGTTGTTCACGTGGCACAGTCAACACACGCGTCTAAACTGTCCCATTAATTTGATACGCTCCTAAACCCGTACAATGTGTTACCTCCCGTCAATTTGCTCTCAAACGCATAGATCGTATATAAGAAAAGTCGAATGGATGACACGAATGCCGAGTGACTTCGACACAAGAAAATAAAGCCAAATTGTGTCTGAGTCACATTGCAGTGATTGATCACTTCAGCTTTCCTCTACATTTCCAACAGCACTTTGGGAGCTTCACCTCCGATGGGATGCAAATCTTCTGGAGTTGCTGCACGCAACTCACACCTACTACACACACGTACACACTGTGATAAGACGCTCGGCACAGGAGCCACGAACGCGCGGAGGCCTCAAGAGGAAGCGGCTGCTCCGTGACTTCCATTCATTAGCGGCCACTCAGGATAGATTGGAGGTGTCTATTAGTGGGAATAATTATATTCCCGGGTTATAATTTATATGTGGGTTGAGGGGGGCGTTTGGGAAATTAGTCCAAGGAAAAGATGAAGGGATCAGGAAGAGGAATGACGGGAAGCTTCCCGGAGAAAAAAAAGAGCACACAATGAAGGCAAAGCGTGCGCGTAGGCTACGCGGCACACTCTGGAGAGCTCCCGTTCGCTGTGTTCCTTCAGATGTTCTTCGCCGCGTCAGATTAAAGGGCAAACGCTGCCGCTGCCCTGAGAATTTGCATCACAATGTCGCTCTTATCTGCAGGGCCACGAGATAATGAGCGCGGGAGAAAGAGGCCGGACATCTGGGTTAAATCTTGCTGGTACAGTGGATTTCAAAAAAATGAAAATGTCTTCACATCCTTGTTCGAACGCCAGTTTTTTTGTGATACAAAAAAAACGACACCAAGATAAATGATTTCAGAACTTTTTCCGCTATCAATGTGACCTATCACCTGTAGAACTGAATTTCAATGGGAAGGGGAAAGCAAAAAGAACTGAATTGATGTGATTGCGCAACTGCGTGCACCCTCTCGTAACTGGGGATTGAGGGTTTGTTCAGAATTAAACAATCATGTTTAGGTGGGAGTCAGCTGCCACCATTTAAAGTGCTAAACCCCAAATAGAGTTCAGATGTTCTAGTAGCCTTTCACTGTAGTCACATTTTACCGGCACAATCCATGGTCCACAGACAGCTTCCACAACATCATGGGAAACTTGTTGCAGAAAGATATGAGTCAGAAGAAGGGTTCACCAAAAATTCCAAGGCATTAAACACAACATGGAACACAGAGAAGACTGTCATTATTAAGGGGGAAAAATTAAATTACAAAACTGGAATTCCCTCCAAAACAGATTACAAGACAAGAAGAAAACTGGCCACAGAGGCCGCCAGCAACAATGTTTTTATATTACCAAAAATTAAAAACTGGCACTTGAACAGGGATGTGTAGACTTTTCATATCTTGCGCCACTTGTGCAAGGCTGAGGTAAAACAAGTGCAGGAGCCCATCATCACTGTGCTGTAGCCCCATGAGAGACGCCACAAATTACACCAATGAAATTAAACAGATGAGCGGAGCGCATATTGGAAAAGGCACTTAGTAGCAGATAAGCCTTAAATAGAGGCCCCTTCGCATTCAATTATGTAGCCGCAGCGCATTAGTAATGCTTGGCATGCATGGTCACATATCTTTTCTTACTGTGCGCCACCCATCATAGCTATGAAAACCTCAGAGCCTCCCTCTTCCCCCTCCTCCCCAAGCCTGTCAATCTAGACAGCAATTACAGCAAGACCTTGGTGCCATGTTGGCAGACGGCCTGTGATGGCAGCACACAAGAGACCAAAAAAAGTGACAAAAGGAGAAGCGTGACGTTGATATTTGCATTCAGACTTTTGGGGACAGGTGCCCCCTTCGACATCGAACCTCGCCATAGCATCAGATATAATATATAAATATAATCATATTTTAAATCTCAGCAGAGCATAGTCCTATGCTGAACAAGAACATTAGGACATAAAACCAAACGTTACTAACCTTAAAATCTGACCTACAGCCCATGGGTTTCTGCAGCTATCAGCCGAGCTAACTGAATGCTTTTTAAGTTAAAAAGACGTACTATACAGGTAAAAGGAGTCTGGAAATATTGAGTCCGATTTGCGTTGAGGTCATTATTCTGCCATTAGCCTTTCATGTTGGACGGCAGTGACAAGAACAGTACATTTTTCTTTTCAAATTAGGAGCAAATTAATTGGAACATGAAGCACGCGTGGACTCCATTACAACTAGTGGCCAGTCTCCACAAATATTTTCTAAATGGATTTATTATTGCTAAATTGTGTTTTTGTGAGTCCTTTGCACAACATTGTATGCCTTTAGTTAGGTTTTATACTGATGCGCTTTGTCATTAGTGACACAGCTTTCCTGCAAACAGGCCAGAAATAACACCAGTGGTGTTACACAAGCTACGTTCAGGAGTTGCTGAATTAAAATAGGCTTCAAGTCTAAAGAGCAGGTGACTTGGAGTCACTGCAAAGCGACAATACGGGAATAGACTCGGCTCCCGTTATCGTAACCCACCCCTCATGCACCTTACCCTAGCATCAAATGCTAACCCCACGCCGTAACCCATGACAGTAGTTACCTCACACCCTAATCCATCCTAACCCAAACCTAAATCATCCGAAACCCAATCTCGAACCCAAATCCGTTTTTGCCGGTTTCCTCTCTTTGTGCTAAGCTAGTCTAACTGCCTCCTAGCTGCTTCGTATATAATGCACCGTGCACACAGTATAGTGTTATTATTAGATGAAAGAAACACGAGTTGGTCTTCAAATCCAACCTCCAATCCCCCCCCCCTTCTTTTTCTTCATCAAACTTTCCTTCTTCTTCGTCCCCTTAATCCCTCCCATCTCTCCTCTCGTTACTCCTCCGCAAACCTGATAATTGAATCACAGCAGGATGTCACAACAAGATGACTTGTTTCTTTCACACAATCCCTCAAGGTTGACCAGTCTTCCAGCCTAGACACTAGGAAGACCTCAATCGGCCAGTATATACTGACAATTGTCCCCGGTCACAGCGTTTGTTGATTTGCAGGCTTTCACGCGATGAAACTTTTGTTTCAATTTGACCCAAAATGCAAATGGTGGCTTTATCTCTGGCTTGATGAGAAAATTCCATCGGGTTAATAAATCATTTCATTAAGGCCGTTAGCGTTTACATTCAGCGCCTAATTTATCTGCGGCTCCCATCTTAATTGAGCAGTATACAGTATACTTTCTAATCAATCAATATGCACAAAGGCTATCAATGATAAGAATCGCACACGTCTAACATATAAATGACTGCCTGATTATCACTTTCTAAACAGTCTGCCGAGGATGAACGGCGCATAAATGTTAGACTGCTGTACTACTTGAGCCGTATTGTTTTTTTTCAAATAACGTAAATAATAACCATGTTATGCTATTGGGGAGCTTCATCATGCTACAGGCGGTGTCCCAATGTCGCCCAGCTGTTCTTTTGGCCCCCGCGGCGTATGACCTCCGCCTGCCCCAGCTGGCTGCATCTTCATCATCACCGTCACGGCTGAAGTGCAGTCACTGACATGAAACATCCAATCAGCAGTCACAACAATTGTCATCCTCTGTAAAAATAGCTCACTTTCCAAGATGCAGACGAAAGCATTATCAAATACCTTTATCTTTAACTTTGGCGGCTGCGGAAAAAAGATGGTTTATTGAAGTGAAATTCGGAGACTTTTGTTGCATAGACAATTTTTTTTTTCTTTAAAAAGGGATGATTTATTTACTAACAGCGCCGCCAGTCAAAATGCAGCAGCTCTCATATTCGGCTTCTGCCCGAGTTTTTAAATAAATCTTGAGGCAGGCTGGGCCTGGTGTTACCAAGGCGGCGGTCCATGACACTGTTTTGACAACTGTCAATCTTTAACGTGAGACGGAAGATATTTTTGCACAGCACGACACCAGAAAATCCATGTCAGAGAGGACATAATAATTTTTTTGGTCTTGTGGCAATATCGTAGAAGGTATCATGATACTGGGATATAACGTGATGATAGAAAATGTTATTGTGATATCAAAGCTACATTGATGTACAGTATTTCAATCGATGTTGTGATGACTGATTTGCGATAGTATCAATACATTGATGTATAATAGATGGTATCACAATATTTGCTATGAAATTGGGAGGTATCATACATTGTATTGCAACTTGATATATGTAGTCATGTATTGCCGATGGTATTGTGATATGCTGACATATCATGATGTGTCATAGATTGTATAGTATTGTGATGACATATCTACCGTGACTTAGCATAGATGGTGTTGTGATATCATATAGAAATTGATGTATCGCAGATGGTATCATATCATTGATAATATATCACGGATGTTAGCATAATACTGTGACATCTAATATGTTACACTAACAAAAACGTGGTTCCAGTGGAGTTTTCCCCCGTTTTTTAAAGTACGTCAGACATTGTACATATCTCCTCAATGAATAATGCATTTAACCTTAATGACAAAAATCAGTCATATACACGTTTATCTACATTTAGCATAGCTTATCCCTGGCAGAGGTTTTCACTCTACCGAGGGCCATTCTAGTGCAAGATGAGGTTGTCAAAGTTCGACCCCCTCTGGTTGAACTTGCAGTGTAACTAATTGCCTGTCAAAAGTGACACTAGCTAGCCTGGAGCAACAATAATTATAGTACAGTATAATAAGTAGTTATAATACATTAGTGCTATAATTATCATAACAATGAACCATCGCTGAATGCAAATGAAGTCGGTAAAACTCTCCAAAATTTGAAACATTACAATGACTTACAGTTAGTTAAAAAAAAAAAAAAAAATCCAATCTGCAGTTACATAACAGTCATATAATCAATATAGGTTTCTTGACCTATACAAAGGCTCCAGGGCTGCTAATCATAGCTGTGGAAATTCATGAAAACAAACTTTGATCAACAACAAAACCTTTAGTTAACCTGAAAAGCAAAACAGAGAGAATATTGCGCGCACATCAGTAAACTTTAGCCTGTCACTGTGGCGTTGCTTATCAGCTGTGGGTATACTCGTGGTCCATGCTATGCATTTGAAATAGAAATGAAGTCGCGTGTATTCGAAAACGGATACAAAATGGGAGGGACGTGGGCATGCGGAGGCGGGGTTCGTATGTTATCTATATGCTGCTGCTTTTGTTTGACTCCGTCATTCATAATAAATAGCAAAACATTCCCCTCTGGGTGACGTGCAGAGATGGTGAAATTGGATTACTTTCTGGCTTCAGGAGACAAGGGAATGGGAAGAAATCAGTGGAGAGTTCCTCTGATTGACATCATCTCAATGCCATAGGCGATACATCAGAATATCAATATTATCATGATACCATTTACGATATGTCGGAATACCATCTTGACAAATCACGATATGAACGATATCATAGCAATACTAAGATACAGCCTATTAATACCAGTGCAATAGCATTGCAGCACCACTAACTACTCATCACAGTCTCTCTGATATCACACACCACACCATCCATCACGATATCACAACGAAACCATCCGTCGACCGTCTTCCACATGTGAATCCAACAGATGAATCGCTATCCCCAGAAAAGCGGACCAACTGGAGTTGCTGACGTGTGCATAATGAGGTTCAACAATTGTACTGACAACCACAAAGAAGAAAAATCATTGGACTCAAACCAATCTGTTTGACGTTTTGTCAAAAGAAGTTATAAAATTTTTGGCTACTATCCCTGGCTTTATTTCACTCCGCTGTCCTCTGATATACTTTCCTATAGTTGAGTCATCAGCGCAAGGAAGCAGCAAGGTTTTCCCAGAGTATCATCGCAGTTTCATCAGGGAGGTCCTTGCTCATCAACGTTCTCCCATCCCTGCAATCACGCTCTATTGATGTCAGCCACATTGTTGATGATGCTACAGTTGACTGAGCGACTCTCACAAACCATCATCAAAGGGAGATTTTTTTTGTTTTAAGATGCTTGTTTACGGGCAGAAATCCACAACGCAGCTGCAACTTGGCAACTCGTGATACGCTACTGCGATAGCTCAATCAACCTTGGAACTGTGAGAGCATCACAATACCAGCTGCGAAAGAATGGGATCAATGAAATCAGATTAATACAATATCATTTAAAAGACATCATATCAATATCATGATACCACCAAATAATCAATGCATCACAAAATCGATAATAGCACTGTGCCACAATACTGTACACTCAGTGATGCATTTCAATGCCAGGATCATGTTGATAAGCTATAATGATGTATAATAAATGGTAAGGTAAGGATATCAGCGCTATTTCGATTCATCTGTGGTATCACTCTGTTGCCGTCTACACCACTTCACGATATCAGCGATATCAAATCATCCAATACAACCAATGATACGTCAAGATATTAATATAACCATATCATGACACGTCACAATTAAGACACTATTGACATTATCATATCACAATATTAATACCATCTACAAGATCAATGATATCACAATACATATTATGTCAGTATCCTGTTGTTGTCATGGATACTGTATAATAATGTACTTGGATGGTATTGTGAGCATATCAGAGGTATTGAAATCTATTGGCAGTATCAGAATACCATACAGTAGATAACAGTTCATTTTTATCAAGTGAGTTTGCAATTGTATTGTAAATGCTATCCTGTTGATATCATAGTTATGCTGTATCGTAGACGCGTGGGGTCTCTTTTCAAAATGTTACAAATTGGTTCGTGCACCCCACTTTAGCCGCTCTCATTTCAGAATGACCACTCATCAACAAAAAGGCCAAATGCTCACGGCCTTTTCATCTGTCTGGTGTCCTACTAGAGAGAACACGGCTGACCTTTCCCTCAACTCCAACCTCTACTCCTGCCTGCGAGGCAACACGGCTTCACTAGGAAGAAAAAACAAAACAAAACAAAAAACAGAAGCTCCTTCATGCACTCTTTTTGAGTCTGAAATTAGTTTCGCATTTTCAACAAAATCCCCCAGAGTGGCCAGCGTGTTCTGGATAAGGCGGCATGCAAAACCAGGGAAACTTTTGGCTTTTGGGCGCAGCGCATGACTTCATTCCAACATCCTCCTCAGTGCTTGCTGTTGTTCTTTGTCACACATTTAAAAAAAAAAAAAGAACTGATCAAACATCCATTTATCTATTTTCTATAGCACTTGGCCACATTTGGGTCACGACTCTGCCACAGCTGATTTCAAACTGTTGTCAGTCAATCGCAAGGCCCATCCCATATAGATCATGTGCCAGTCTGCACGTCCGGGCGACACTTCATCTTTTCCCTTTCAATGGCTCAACAGACCCTTTTTTTTTTTTTTTTTTTTTTAAGGTATCCTGAAAAACGAAGGTTTCTGAAATACAAGGGTTCGAGTGAAATGTGCTCCATACTCAGTAAAGGTTTGGACAATACGTGGTTAAATTAAAACATTTTCATCAAAATTGCAAGACATGATGGCAGTATCGGATCTGGGGACTCATACTTGGTCGGAAAGTAAGTGCATCCCAAATAAATGTTGGTCTGAGAACCAACAGCACAAATCAAAAACTGAGCACTGTCAGCTTTATAAAAAAGAGAGGTTTTCCTACAGGTGTACCTAATGAAGCATCCAGAGAGCGCATGGGCTTATTTGAACAAATACACGACTGAACATTGCAGCCTTTGTACAATTCCGCCTCCTTTCAGACAGCTTGTGAATATCAATAGCCAGTTATTCAAGGAAAGGATGGCCTCTCAGCTCTTTTTTTACCAGCTAATCTGGGAGGATTGACAACCTTCTCCCGATGCTAAAGTGTCCACATGGTCCCTTAAAATTTGAAGAAATAAAAACGCCCTGAGGTGACCATTTCCCCAAGCGCAGTTATTAATACTCTTGAGCATCCACCTGCCACCACACTTAAATCCGCCTTGCCTTCAAAAAGCCTCCCCAGTGGAGACCAGCATCTTTATCTGATCTTTATCTCTTTCTCAGCAGCGCCAACATCTCACCTGTCAGCTCAAACCTTCACATAACCTTCTTGGGGATATAAAGATATATATATATAAAAAAAAAGATGAAATATAAACAGGACAAGTGCCTCACATTCCTCATGCAGCAATTGTCAACTATTTCAAAACGCCATTGAGTCAGCTTCAACCCTAAATGAGGCATTCGGAAAATTCACAGAAGAAATTGTAGCGAAAGGAAGAAGGAAGGCGGTAAGGGCGTAAGCAATAAATCAAGAGCACGAGGTAACGATTTCAAAGCGGAAGAAAAGGACAATGGCGCTCAGTATGCATGCTGGATGAACAAATGGACACACCGGCTGTGACGCACAACATGGAAATGCGTCAAAGCAGATTAAAAAAAAAAAAAAATGAAAATTTGTAAACAGGCCTCTTCCAAAGATAAAATCTGGAGTATCAGATAAACCATGCCAATGCCAGCTTGCAGTTATGGAAATAGGGGACTCGGGCTCCAGAGCCAGGTAAAAATCTGAGATATGAGAAACAATATTAAAAAACGTTTTCTGTAGTTTCACTCCTCACACATGCTTTAAATGCATTTAGTCATATTGTAAAAACTTTTTAGAATATATTTTAAATGTATTTGAACACAAAAAAAGGGAGAGTGCAGTCACTTGTACTTGAGTATTTTGACGAAAAATAAATGCTCCTTTTACTTGTTACACAGAGCTACACACTCGCTTTTCTACACTTTTCTACAAATGTTCACGTTTCAGCCTACAAGAAGAGACAACATGACAAAATCTAACAAGCTAATTGAAGACGAATGGCAAATTTCCCCAAAATCTCAATTTGGATTTCTGTAACAGATAAATACACGCCACCGAAAAATCTGCGAGGATGATCGATTGGCAACCTTGACACACCCACATCTGGCCATATTACACATAAACACATTCAAAAAACAGAAAGCATAGACAATTATGCACAGTCTAAACATGCTACAGTACAGGATGTGGTGTGACCATCATTAAATAAGCAAAATAACTGTGGCTTTTGTGCAATTTGGGCAGCCAGTGTAAACACCGAAAATGGTCGTGGCAATAGACTAATTACAAAAATAGGAGATAAGCTTTTCATCGTAATTAGGCACTTGTACAGTATAAATATAGTCTATGATTCATGAAATTATTTCTGAGAAATTAGGGGAACAATCTAAGAAAAAAATTGCTCAACCACAGATGGGGGGGGGGAAATGCCCTACTCCAGTACTCATAATTAAATAATCCCGGAATCATAGCAACATTTTATGTTTATGTTCTTGTCCCACCTTTTCACAAGTGCGTCATGGAAATCTACTGGGTTCTATGAGCGGGATCCCAAACGAACCAGAAAGAGGTTGAAGAGTATGACGCTTCACGCCTTGTAAACTGAGGAATTTGAGAAGATGTCAAAGACATCTCAATTAAAAAAAAACAAAAAAAAAACTGCATATTTGGATGGCACCAGGCACACGCAGATTGCATACTGGACTGTACATTTTGACCAATAACAATTTGAAGACATTTGTTGAGAGCCATGAGCAGCTCGCAATCATCATTTTGTTGCGGGTGAACAAAAATGCAAGCATGACAAAACAATTCCTGGTTTGTAATTTTGACCACGGCGCCAACAAAATAAATCAAACTTTGACCCATTTTGTAACAAGTTTTCGTGGAAATCTATGAAGTGTTTTTGTTGTCGTGATAACAAATAAACTAGGACGGCGCCGGGTCCAATGTCCAATCCCTAAGGACCAGAAAAATCAACATTCACGCTTTATTTACTGAGAAATTACAGAAAATGTCAAAGATTTCCGAGACAACGCTGACACAAGGGAGCAAAAAACAAAAAACAAACAAAAAATCGAACATTCTTATTTAACAAATTGATGGACCATCAGGCATCATGGGAGTGCTTTCGTGCAAATTTGATGACCTGATTCTTTTGAAAAAAAGAAAATCATTAAAGGACTTCATTCTTTAAAATTGACTTTTTTTCACAATAGCAGATTATTGCTTGTATTACTACAAATAAATCATTTTTAAAATACATTTTTCCCCACATTTCGAGAAAAACAATTTCTGAAAAAAAAAAAAAATTGTGCCATTTTGTATGGTTTTCCACTTTTTCTAGGAAATTCTTTAAAAAAATAACTGACAAAGACTAACAATCGTGGAGGAAATACATAATTTGACATCTATAATCACTGAATGTCAAATTTTGATTTTTTTTTTTTTGTAAAAATTCACCAAAAATGGATCTTGAGTTGTATCATGAAAGTTTTGGGGTTTTTTTTTTCCTTACCCCCAAAAACTTCACGATACCACTAGAATTCAAATTCTTTCAACAAATAAACTGTAACGAATTGTACACTTTAAAGGACACTCACCTCTTTTATATGACTTTGAATTTTATCATGATGATTCAAGCGTTATGCAATGAGCAATCTGTCAGGGAGAAAAGTGCGCTGAGCTGCTTTTCCACTGCACAGTACTGACTCAGCTCTGAAGACGACGCTTTACTCACGAAGAGGTAACGGCACGCTGCAGCAAAGACAGAAACCAGGTTGGCTAGCGTTAGCTTGAGTGTTTGTCAAGTCAGGTCTCTACTCAAGGAAATATTTTTCTTCTCATATTATTTATCTTCAAAATTCTGTATTTATTCCATTACATTATTGTTTTTCTAGCAAATTGCAATCTTTTCTTGTAATATTGATATTAAAAGAAAAAATACAACAATTTGCTCCAGGTCCTGCAAAAAAATTGCTCCACAAAATTAGAAAGTTGGGAGTGTTATATTATCACTAAAAATAATTGTGCTGGGTTCTGTGGGGCTTGGAAGCGATGAATGCAATTTGAATTTATTTCAATGGGGACATCCGATCAAAAGTGGTCATGGAACAAATTCAACTTTTAAGTGGAGGAACCACGGCGCACTTTTATGTCAAGACATGATTTGCCTTAACTGTACCATACAGCGGAAGAGGCGAGGGCAGTCGATAGTAAGCGCCACCATCCGTCCAATTGAGATCAATACAATGAACAAAAAAAACAACAAAAGATGTCAACGAGTTTTCTTTACTTCTGCGGAGAGCAAAGTTGCTGCATTTGCCAGGGACCCCAGCGAGGGAGAAGAAGATAAAACTTTTTGATTGCCTCCGTACGGAGGCAGAGCCAATCTGCTGATCCGTGACAAAAGAGGCGGGCTGATTGTTCACAAAAGCTCTCCTCCAGGCTCAATCCATCTCTTCTATCTGATTCCATCCCATTTTAGGCATTTGTATCCGTCTGACCGAGGACCCGCCTTTTCAGGAGGTCCACTTTATCGGCGGCCAGGGCTTCTCGGAGGGCCGCGAAGAAGGCGAGATAGTGCGCCGTGTTGTGGAGCGTGAGCAGAACCCCCGCCAGCAGCTCATTGGTGGCCAGCAAGTGGTGCACGTACGCCCTCTTGTGGTTCCGGCAGCAGTAGCAGCCACACCCCTCCACCAGGGGTCGGAAGTCGTCTCGGTACCTGGACAGTCCACGTAGACGGTAAATCACTTGGCGCGGCGGACGATTGTGGCTGGCTCGCGAAATGGCACGATTGCCAATTCAGGGGGGTACACACTAATTCATCCGAACATTTTTCCCCACTTACCAATCAAAGTCGGCAAAGGGCAGATAGTTGGATGTCTCTAAAAGATTGTCGTGGGGGTGTGCTGAGAGTGATTTTTTTTCCTCCCCCATCAGCTCAAAGCAGACAAACGGAAATGTTTAACATGCTCAATATTTAAAGCGGGGTACACACATACCAATATTTGGACCTCATTTTCTTCCCAGCACATTTACAATCAAAGTCAGCGAAAAACAAATGATCACATTTCTCAAAACGATCATCCTGAGCAATTATCATTTGGTGTGGGGTGCGTCAAGAGCGGTACATTTTCTCCCCGCTTTGCTCGGAACATGGTCAGAGTTGTAATTGTGATCCACCTGAAATTTATCGCGATCACTTATCGCACTTAACACTACACACGATAAAACCAATAACCGCACTCTTGTTGGACAGCTACTCCCGCTTGGTCCTACCTTTTGTCTTTGAGATTCATCTCGAAGGGCGTCATGCACGCGGGGTCATCGGGATGGTGTTCTCCATTGCGTTCTGCCGCGCTCTCTAGCCAAACAAACACACGCACACCTCATTAATCCTCATCAACATCTCATTTCCAAGCACATCTACAAAACCACGACCCTTCTCTGTCAGCCCCGAAAGGAAAATGCCAAAACATAACATCATTTGACCCCTATTACGCGACATGTTCTCGCGACCCCCTCCTCAGCTAATAGAACGGAATTACTCATTGGTAAGTGAGTTCAGACAAGCAACTGGCTGAGTTTACTTCATTTAATGGAAGGGATGATTTCATTCTGAACTTAATGCTTACGAGGGGAGTAATATGGAAAATAGTGTAATTCGTATAGCAGCACGGGGCATTTATTGACTCAATTATAGAAAGGAGAAGGCGGCTATTCGTTTAAAAGGCGTAAATAAATTCATTATATGATACTTTTAAAATACATTTTTTAATTATGATTTTGAACTCATTCTTGGACCTTTATATTCGTCATTCGTATTTCAACCATTTACGCACTCGGCGTATATATTCAAAAACGTTTTTGCCCACGGGTAGGCAGCCAAAAAGGTCTCGGAGAGCTTGTCTGTGAAATTGAGGTTTGTAAACCGTTCATTTTAAGGCCTTTAACACATCTTGACCAGCGGTGCCAAATAATTATGGAGGGCACTGTACATAACGTGATTTGTTATTTTTGGTTTGTGCTGCCGACGGCGAAAAAATGGTGGGCCACAAATGGCCCCCGCGCCCTAGTTTGGCCACCACTCCTTTTCATAGTTCGGTAGTGCGGTTTTGAAAAAACTGCTGATGGTACACAGTGCTTGAAAACAATGACACTATCACGATGCGGTTTTGAAAGATTCATGTTTTGCTTAAGCTCCTTTCAACGTACAATCTGGTGGCACGCTCTCCGTGTAGCTGAAAATAGCTCCAATGGTGTCGCTGCTCGATGGTGTCGATATGGATTTCACAGATCCAGTCGATAGCTGCTCGATTTGCTTTATCTGTCGCCGGCAGACGCGGCAGGCGATGCGTTGAAAGAGAACTGCGTGCGACGCGTCCACCAACACATCCTGTTTGTTTGAAATGGAGCTGACGCATTCAAGGCAGAGTGCACCAGATAAATGGATAATTGGCTGAATGGTTTAAGTGACGATTCAGATTTTTTTTTTTTTTGCTGTCAAGTTGCACGATTAGGATATGCGTCAAGGCTACGTAATGTTTGTATCATTTCTGTACTATGCGCTCATTTGAGAACCACATCAAAATTTGAATGTGCACCCCTGACTCTTTACCACAGATTTCCACTGTATTCAAGCGTTAAATGGGAACAAAGCACTTTTATACAAATATAAATTCAGTCCATGAAAGCTTTATGTGCCTTTCTCTCGGTTTTGTCCGCTCAGAGCAAATTGGAGGTTAATAGCGTCAAGCGCTTATTGATATAACCATGTATTCCAAACCGCGTCTAATGAGGAGCAGCAGCGTTATTTTGTTTGACCAGGAGTCAAGAGATGCTGACTCATGCTTCTGTGAATTTTTTTTTTTTTTTTCCTTCATCAATACTGTGCCGCTACCATACCTTGAACTTTCACTTATCCTTGGTGCGATTTGAGAATGGTTCATGACAAAATGAGAAGAGAGAAAGCAGCCAGTGGCGGCGCGCGCTGTTAACAATAGGCGACAATTAGCGATGGGCGGACGGATTATTTATTGCTTTTATTATTAAAATCATTTAAATGATCTACTTTTTTTTTTTCTCCCCGTCAGACAGGTCTTGTGCACTATCGTGTGGCATCTCAGAAAGAGCACAAAAACACAAATAAGTGATTAGGCAACTGTACTGGCCCTGTATTTTCTTAGATTCAGACTAATAGCAAATCTCGCACTATCGCAGGGAGCTGACGACAACGGCCGCCAGGAAGCGCCAACCCGAGAGCGGCGGTGAGTGAGCGGTGCCTCGACGATGAAAAGAGAAGTTTGGACAATGGAGACAGAGCAGGGCTCCATTAGCATACGCTCCGCTGTGTCAAACCGGACCCGCACCCCGAGGCCTCTGGCGGGTGCTTGTAATTGGTCGAAGGGGGACTGGGAATTCATGTTAACACCGGCCGGCCGGCTCTCACCTACATTATGCTTGCCGGTTCGGAATCGATTAGCACTGTCTTGACACGACTCTGCCGTCGGGCTAGTTGAACGCAACTTTTTAATAAAAAGGCTCGGCTCCTTGTCATAACTCTTGTTAAGCTTCGGTCACTGCCTATCATTGATTTACTGCCGCCGCTGAATTTCCTTTCCCCGCAGTTACTTTTAAATGAGAGGATGACGGTGGAGATTTTGGCTGTGGGACTTTGCGTTGATCTTACGTCTATATCATTATTTAATATCTATTATCTGTGCAGCTACCGTACATCTCATTGAATTCTATTAACTCTGTGAACAGCCTTGAATGATCTGAATTGGCCTGCAATCAATAGTTTCTCTTTTTTTTTTTTTAATAAATGGCTGCCATTGAATGAGTTAATCAGTTGTGAATCACCGCAAATTCCTCTTCAGCCTGATTATTCTGCTTACAGTGGCGAATGACTCGACGTTTCAAGGTTAGGAACGTTGGTTTGAAATAGTGGCCATTCCCTGTATGGACATCGTAACACAATTAATTGGAGGGTGCAAAAGCCACTTGAAAAATTAAACATCTCCCTCAAACACACCTCAGGAAGAATAAGAAAAATGTAGTAAAGGAAACATCACAGGTTGCAGGTTGGTGGTCCCACTATTTCGGAGCTTTTTTTTTTTTTTTTACACAGTTAATAACCATTTTTGGACATGATTCCACTAACAGCCACTAGACGGCGACATACCTATTTAGTTTAAAGGTATACATTTGAAAGAAGAAACGAAACAGGAAAGACTATTTAAGCACACTTGCGTTGCTTCAACGGTTGTTAAAAGTTATTAATTGTGATCTGCTGTAATCCTGCTTTTTACACCTACAAAAAGTGACAGCTATTGGCTCACTCTATGTTGTACATCTTTTGGCATGATTATTGATGTATATTGTGAGCTGACATTTTGAGTTAAGTTAACCGGACAAGAAAAGAAGCAGGTAGTAACTGTAATGTCCTGAAGCAGATATCAACGAGATAACAGCTGAGTCTGTTGCTAATACTGAGTAACGAACGTTATTCCAGAAATAACGGCCGACTTTTTTTGACACATTTGCAGTTGAAAAGCCATTGGAGTCAAATGTGAGCCAACTGACAATGAGTCATGGGGCAGGCGCTGCAATCTCCTTTGAGGTTTACTTGCTTAATCACACTCTCCGGTGGAAAAAAATAAATCAAAGAAGGTTTGACAGAACTGCAATATTACAAATATCACCGATTTGCTTTTAACCTTTTGTCCTCCATTTTTAGATCCAGTGTGTGTGGAAAGAGTAGGTTGGGGGGGGGGGGGGGGGGGGGTGATATTTTAGTTAAGCAGGTCACACTGCCTGAGGGAAACAAAAGGGTAATTTTGCCACTAAAACGTGGACTCTGCGGCGTGGTAAATGTGTTTGCGGGGAAATCTGTCTGACTTTAACCGGTTCAAACCGGAGTGTGCAAGACTAAAGTTGATTGTTGAATTTTTTGAGAGCTTGTTTACAAAGCAAAAATAAGAAAGGGATGAAGATCCACGATGACAATGGAAACGAAAAATTTTTGACATGTGCCCTCTGATATGGAAAAGAGCATTCTATTGCGTTACAAAAACATATTGTAATAACATAATTCATTAGAACACAAATAATTAAACAGTTTGTGAATCATGATTTAATGCATCAATTCAAATAATTGTGCTGCTCCTTCTGGGGTACCTGCCTTGGCCAACAGGGGGCAGTATAAAACAGTCAAACGGAGAAGAGATGCCACTAAATAAGATGCATAATATTAGTTGTTTTTCGCAGAGGATTAAGAATATAGGCCTGTGGGTGTTGTCATATTGGCCATCTACATGTGTTACTTCACCGTTTGTGTTTAAATATCCATTGCCTGAAAGATTATAAAACACCAAGACTCTTGAGGCTAATCGTTAACACGCTTTCTTTTATGTGTTGGCATGAAACGAGTGGAGGCAGTTTGAAAGCAAAATTGGTTGAAATGTTTACTTTTTGACAGTCAAAGTCATCTGGGAGTGGCTTTAAACAACTTGAAGTCTCTTTTATGGGAATTCTTCAAAAACTTAAGAAACCTTTAAACTGATGCTTATTGTCAAGTGCTACCTAGTAAATATACTGACCCACCAGTCCTGTATAAAAATTTGAAGGATGCCCTACAAAAGAAAAAAGTCATCACACCTGAGGGAGGCGTCCCGTCGCCGCTCTCCGGGTCCATCGCCGTGTCAAAGCGGAAACAGAGGGCGCAGCCTCGCTCGGTGACCAGAAAGGGGAAAAAGCCCTCGAACAGATCCACGCCGGCCTCCACGCACGCCAGCACCTCGTCGGGTCGACCCACACCCTGCAGAAGCCTACAAGGAAGTAGCAACATGTGGAATACAACAGCTGGATAAAAGGGTGATGCCGTTTCAGTACCTTCTTTCAGAAATTACAAAATTAAATCGGGAAATCCGTTTTATGTCGTAATTTGACAACTTCATTACTTTGCTCCTCAGCAACAATTGTATTTTACTCCTTTTAATTACGACTGTAAGATTGAAAAATTGTGACTTCATTCTCATAAAACGATTTCTTCTCCAGATAGTGAATAGGTCCGTTGCCGTTACTGCTGTCGTAGTACAACTTTATCCTCGCCTTTTTTCCGCCATTATTCCCACTTGATTCTCTCTTTTTTTTATTCTCTCCACCCTCCAAAAAAAACAAAAACAACCCGTTTCATTTGCTGCATATAAACACACGAGCAGCACTGCTCTACAATCTGTCAGCTCTCGTTCCCTCTCTGGCCTGGCAGATAACGGGCTGCAGGCGTCAAGGTCAAAGCCAATTTAGCATTCAGGGAAGACGCCGTAGCGCAGGTACCTCTCTGAAGCTCACGAGGGGTCTCTTGTATATTAAAAAAAAAAAAAAGATTCAGCTGATTTCATATTCCCTAGAAGTCCCTTGGAACTGACTATGTGGAGACCCCTCTAGTTTGTGTTGGTTACGGAGGCTCGCTCACGTAGCGTACGTGGGCCTGTAAACGTCAGGCCGACAGCGTGAGAGGAGAGGGAGTAATTGATTGGAGCGCTCCAGAAACTGTCATTTTGCATTATCAACGCTGCATCCGCGCACTCACGGTCGTAGCAAAACAGCCCTTTAGGCTCTAAATACAAATATTAGAAAGAAATCATGTCAAAGAATTGACCGAAACCAACCGGACGCATCTCGCCCAACCGACTGCTTTGGCCGTAAGTAAGCGATGTTCAACTAGTTGTGTCGTGCTATCAATCAAGCCGTGCTAATGACAGACTGTGGAGAGCATCGAGTAGAGAACATTCACTAATCATCAGGAGAGCAGGCTAATTTATTGAGTGGAGGAGCATTGAGTCACTTGCTTTTAGCATAAAAAAAAAAAAAAAAAAAGTCAACATCGGAAAGAACATCACAAAATTTGATGTGGCCAAAGTAATGAGCTGTAAACTAAAGTCAGCAGATCATAAAATGATCAAATGACCAAATTTGTTCTTGTAATTCCATGATGCGGGGCTCACCTGGGTTTGTTCTCGGGCAGTTCCTTGATCACCGCGGCAATGAGCTGGCTCCTCAGGGCGCCGTCCAGGCGGCCCGACTGGAGGCCGTCCAGGCAGAAGCCCGCCACGGGCCGCTTGGCCGTCTCCCTGGCCGAGCGCATCCTCTCCTCCAGGACATCCCCGCCCTCCACCGCACCGAACAGCGCCGCTCCCTCCAGCTCCTGGCGACCGGTCGGGAAGAGCGTACAAATCAAATCTATTAAACGGGCTCCACAGTCATGATAACATATGGATTCTTCATCAAGTCAACAGTAATTGTATGACTCATGACAATATTGATTAGAAATTACCCGGGGGTAAATTAGCTTTTCTTTTGCCTTTTTTTTTTTTTTTTTTTTTTTGATGCACCAGAGAAGGGTACAAGAGAGGACAAAGACGACAAGTGTGGCGACAACACACAATGGAAATTAAGAGTTTTTTTTCCTCACAATATCACAATTTTTTTTTTTTTTTTTACGAATTACTGATACCAATTTACGATTTTTAAAATTAATAGTATGGCTTTTTTTTTATATCACAGCTTTATTCTCTCATTCTGGTAAAAAAAAAAAAATCTTGTAAAAATTCATTCACAAAATTACAACCTTAAACTTATTCTACTTGAGTCGATGTGACTTTGTT
The DNA here is from genome assembly GCF_054856515.1 of Filicampus tigris. Lineage (NCBI taxonomy): Eukaryota > Metazoa > Chordata > Actinopteri > Syngnathiformes > Syngnathidae > Filicampus > Filicampus tigris. The sequence goes on along the minus strand of NC_141237.1, from coordinate 4,835,536 downwards.
GTGTTGTTTCCTTTATGTCTTATCTTTTCTAAGATGGTGTATACTTGTGTCAAGAACCATGCATATGACGGGGACAGCCAGGGAGGAATATCAGGGCGGAAAAGGGGGCCAAGAGGAGGCAGAGTCCCCCTCCCCCAGCTCAATCTTTCACCCACAAGCGACAAACACAAAACAACCAAAAAGACCAAAGAAACACCCCAGCGCACTAGCCAAAATAAGTCAATTGTGATAAGGAAAAACAAAACAAAATCAAACAAGTAAATAAATCAACATCAGCAGCCAACCAGAGTTTGATAATTATGAGACGAGTGCTTTCTCTCTATTTTCCTCCATTCTAAATAGATAATCATAGCCCATCACAATAATGAGGATAATGGAGATGCACAAGCGAATGGATCCCCAAATAAATGCAGTCTAAGTAATATAATGGCAGTAGGAGCAACTACGATAATAACAGTAATAAGATCACCATCATGAGGATCATTAAATACGTTTACAACATGAGTTGATGGATGTCCTATTATCATAACAATCGAGATAATATGGCGGAAAGGAAAGCAAAAAGTGTCAACAAATAAATTACAAGTACCATTCAGTGAATGATGTCATCATTTTTATATTCTAATGTTATGCATAATAAAAATAGAAGAAATTAAATTAATAACAGGTAAAAGTGAGTCTCTAGACAGTGAATACGATAGTGCAGTATATGTTATCGTATTAGGGATGTTGGATGCCACTTTTTTTTCAGACTGACACCAGTATGAGTATTCACTCTAGGTACCCACCAATATCGAGAACCATTACCTGATACATAAAGTTTCATTTAACACAACGACAAATAATTGGTGGCTGGTATCAGCCGATTCCACGAGTACCCGATACCCTAAAATAAGGCTGGTATCAGCCCGATACCGATACCATGGTATCATATGTAGTATATTTAATTGTTGAAAATATTTAAACTTTTACAATGGAACTTTCAATTCACACTGCATTATTTCCTATGGGAGAAAAGCTTTCAAAATTAGAATATTAGGATACCAGGCCGCACCTGCGAAGCCTGGTGCAGCAACAGACACTCGTCCAAGTGGGCCAGGGTCCGCTCCACTGACTTGCGGACCCGCTTGCGGGAGGTGTTGTCCTGCCAGGTCTCGCCGTCAGCCATGCTCACGTAGCAGTCGGGCCGCAGCAGCTTCTGCAGGGCCATGAATTTGGCTGCCGTCAGCTCCATGCGCCCGCCGCTTCCCCACACGGACACCGTCTACACGCCAGGCAAAAACGGACATGCATGAAATGGCTCACTGTTCATTGGAGGGGGGAAAAAAAGACAACACTGCAGTTTAGTTGCCATTTTCTAATGGATGTTAAGGACCAAACCAATAACTGAATCATAAATTGTTTGTGCATTTTCTAGATCTGAAAAGTCCTGTTTTTTTTATAAAGTGTTGGAAATTTAAAAATGTTTTTTTTTTTTTACCAATTCATCAATTGATTGAAAAATAAAACAGATTAAGAATTAGTTCAGCCCTAATGGGATCTGAATAAATATTGTTCTGCCACGCTTTTTTCCTATTACAAACTTGAATAGCTAGTTTGTAATCTATAACTTGAATAGAAGCTGAACCAGATGAATGAACTCTCAGCGTTGAATGTAAAAGAAAAAAAAAAGAAAAGGAGACTGTCTAACCTTGTTGGTTGTGTAGCCAGTGGGGCTCGGAGTCGCAGGGTCATGCAGTGTGCAAAACAAAACTGTGTCATGAAGACCTGGGGAGGACAAAAGTTGGGGGGGGGAAATTGCCTCATAAATACAAACAGTGGGGCAAATGACTGCAGAATTTGTCACTGAAACGTAATAATAATCCCTTGTTGTCCTTATAACATATGACACTGTAACAATTCCACTTTAGTCGCCTGAGGAGGCAAAAGCTCGCAAGCGCATTTATGTTCATAAAGCAATGTTGAATGAGGTCACCATTGCGGGGCATTTCTATGAATAATACAGAGTTCGCAACCTCCTCGGTAGGCTATTCAGCCTCTAAATTCAAGGACAAATCACGTCAATTGTAACTTCGCCTCTATGAAAGAAGACACCCAAGCAAATGCTCTAAAAGGGTTGAGGAGAGTAGTTCAAGGTTTGGCTTCAAAAGAATTGGGACTGGATTATAAAGCAAGCTATAAATTATTAGCGGTGTCACGTCTTCTTGAACCGGACCACCCTAGCTCTGTTCTACAGCATTTCCAAGTTATCCATCAAAATTCAGTTTCTCACTCTGTTCAACAGCATTTCCAAGTTGTCAGTCAAAATTAGGTTTCCCCTCCTCTTAAACCGTGTGGCATAAACGTGTCCATCTTTCACCCGTGACGTCTGTTATGCAGTTACGGCAGCAATGCAGCATGGCGAGTTTCCAGATATAATTATTCTGACATGACTGATGCACACATACTCAAATAAGAAATCACAGTTCATACAAGATGGTTAGACGCGCCCCTTGTTCGTAAACTTTTGGACAAAAGGGTTTCAGGAACTTTAAACAGGCACTTATGTGAGATGCTTGAAAACTTTAAAACCATTCATAACTGTACGTATGTTATCAGGAAAACACAAAAAATTATTTGATTTTGAAAATTAGCTTTTCCCCAGCAGTCTCTCAGTTGACATGAATCACTACTTCCTTGACACCAGTTATAATCCTACTATTCCATTTAGACAAGAACGTTGAAATCATGATTTACTGTCGCCAACTCAACCCTGTATACCCTTGCACACATAAATACTGTACACAATTAGGAGCAATTAATAGTCACATACATTTGTTTGTAAGCTATTAAAAGATTGTTTTCCCAAACAATGTCCCTTTTAAAGTACCTGAAAACTTCTTAAATCCTTCTTTGAACTCCTCCAACACCTCTTGGTGCTCTGCTCTGGATAAAATCAAGATAGATGGTTTCATTCACAGTACAACGTGTGTGTGCAATAATTACAACAATGTGTATGTGTATGGCTCACAAATGGTCCAGTGAGACTTGGGTGACCGACGGGAGCTTGTCCAGGGTGTGCAACGTGTCCTGGGTCAGGTGTGGGACTGTACCGCAGCGTGTGTACAACAGACAGCCTGGTAGCTCCAGGGAGTGCTGCCCGGTCCTGCCGAGCCCCTTCAGGACACCCAGGCGGCTTCCTCCCTGGAGAACTCGCGACAACTCGAGCTTCATCCTGCTAGCTGCCATGCGGCTAATATACAAGTTTCGCAAAGCACAATTTAGCTAGTAGCCTGGGGTCGTCTGTGTCCTCCTTTCGTCACGGAATGTTATTATTACCTCCCAAAGTATTCAGGCAAGGTAAAACATATAGTTACTTGCTACGGCTGTCTTTATTTGAAGAACTATCGCCCGCGTTCAGCACCGTGTGTCAGGAAACCACTAGGCGAGGAATTGTGACGTCATCACAACGGACTTCAGCAACTCGCGGGAAATACAGTACCAAACAGTATTAGCATTTTCTAAATTCCCACGCGACTAAAAGGCTGTGATATTTGGCACTACTTTTACGTTTACTCCGTTTTAATATATTCCTTTTGCATTTCGTGATTCTTACGACGTTGCCACGGTTACCAGAGGGACGCCTAATCGCCCAAAAGCATTTTGGAAAATGGAGTTCAAACATACATTCTTGTCGCAACAAAACATGTCAAAGGACTACAGTACCCACAATCCTTCGTGTACGAATCTTACATTCTTTGTTTGTGAGTTTTTTTAATGATTGAACTCGACTTTTCTGGACAATACCGATGGAATTTCAAAGACAATACAGAAATAAGTAATAAACTATTGCATCTTCATAAGAGATGGCCGCATTACCCGGCGCTGAGCCTCACTTTTTCAGGTGTAGGAAGAGCATTGGTAAGAATGGCACAGCAAAGCCATCCGCATCCAAGGTATGTGACCTCCATACTAACCATTGTAACTAAGCAAATATCATATGAACACCATTCTTTATCATAAATCCTCCTCAACACATTCTCTCATCTATAAAAGGAACCCGAAAGGAGTATTAAATTGAATTAATGTGACATTTATGATTTTTCCAGCTAATCTGCTGATTTAAGGCGACCAGCTAAGCCTTCTCTGGAATTAATCTGCCGACTTTGGCCCGAGGTGTCCGTGGTCTTTTTCGCAACAGGTTAAAAAGGCAAACTTTTGCAGCTCCAGACCTAAATTAGACTCAGAGCTTACAGCTTTTCAATTGGCAACCAGATGTGAATGGACCTTTTTAGCCTATTTTGGGCCTTAAACCTACGTTTGTAAAACCTACCAACCAGTTCAATAATCAAATGTGAACTAGTTGACAGCAAGGTTGGCTGATACTAGCTTCATCTATTCGTGTTCGGCTCGGCCTTTGTCCACTGCGAATAGTTTAACTTATAAATTCTAAGAAAAAAAAAAAAAAAAACTATATTAGAAACACATTAGTTTGCTGGTCAAATGTTGGTCTGAAAAGCCTCTTAAGTGTCTATTTGCCCTTGCTTGCAAACGCTCAACATGCTTACGCAAGATTCTTTTTTTTTCCCCCCTTCTATTCCAGAAGCATGCAAACAAAGAGGACATCGAGCACTGGAGGAAGGTGGGCAGCACTTACTGGGCAGTTTGATTACATGTTATGTCTCGGCACCTGTTTAGTGCTGCAACAAGCGTTTCGTCTGGAGGGCTGGCTATTGGGCTACTTGGCTATTACACCTCCATAAGCGTTTGGACTATTTGCATCAGCGTGTCTTGCAAGATGGCCACTTTTCCCGACGTTACTCTCTCACTTTCCACGTTTGGCAGCAAGTGGAGAAGGCCTCGGAGTTCGCCCTATCCGAGGTCTTCTTCCCCAGGAGAGCCCAGACGGGAAGCAAAAGCCTGGCCATGGCCCTGCGCAGCTGGGAGCAGCTGAGGGATCATGACGACGCCTACGCTGAAGGTAGGCGTTTAAAAAAAAAAAAAAAAGAAGTCAGCCCAGAAGTGACAAGGGCTGTGCTTAATGATATGTTGGGGTGGTCGCAGCTCAGACCCTGTTGGGAGACTGGCTGGACAACACCTGGAAGCCCGAGTTGGAGTTGGAGACACGTGGCCTGACGTGTGAGAAGGGGAGCCCGGCCACGCCGCCGCCCGCTGGATTCAACTACGATAACTTCCATGGTAAAACGCTCACTAGCATTCTTAAACGCGCGATGAAAGAAAAACAAAGTGAAAGTGCTCACCGTGTGAAGGCGCAACACTGTCAAGCAAGTGAAATCTGAGTAATGGAAAGCGACTGGGAAGGGGCTACTGGTGCTCTCCCGTATTGGCGCGAAAGGAAAGACAAACGAAAAAGCCGAGGAAAAAGCAAAGCACACGTTTGGCGCTGGGCTTGACGCGATGGAACCCGATTTAGATCTGTACGACCACCTGGCCGAGGAAGAGGAGCACAGTGCCGTCGACAACTTCCTGCAAGACCTGAAGAAGCAGAAAGTGTTGGACGGCGGGATGATGGAGAAGCTGGTGGCGGATGGCGGCGGGGCCAACAGGACCTTCGCGGACCCTGTCGTCACCATGGAGGTGCGCCACCGGCAGGTAAGTGCCAACCGGAGCCGTCGTGTTGAAAGGGGTGCATGTCTTAAAACATTTGGGGAAAGGCTGATCTACACAAGTTGTAATCATTCCTCACCTCTTATTTACACCGGGAATCATTTTTCCACATGGGCGCCTATGTCACTTAATCCATATACACTCAAAGTCACAGATACTTCAGTACAATTTGGTGACCCGAAGTGGACAAAAAGAATACGTGCAAATTGGGTTTTTACCCAATGAGCTACTTGGGAGAATAATGTGAATTATACATTGACGTTGTAATTTTAAAAAGGTGTGCTTTTGGTGGTCAATTTTTTGGTCTTTGTATCGAGAGGGGTGCATGGCTTCCCATTTTGAGGAAAAAAAAAATAATAATGTATTTTGTGCGTGAAAAAGGTGCGTGAGAACAGGGCGCTCAGCGAGGAGGAGGCCAAGAAGAGGCGAGAGCGGGAGCAGGAGGAAAGGAAGAGGCAGGAGGCCAGGAGGAGGCAGCAGGAGAAGGTGCAGCAGGAGATTGTCAGGATGCGGCGGCAGAGGGAGGAGAGGAGAGGCCTGGAGCAGCGCCTCAGACAAAGGTAATGCAGTAAAATATTCAATGAAATTCCAAAAGTTAAGAAAAAAAGAAACAAATTCCCCAAAGATGTTAGGTTAAGTCAAAGCGAAAAAATCAAGTCAGGTCAAAAAAAGCCAAACAAAACAACACCAAATTACACATCGCCCCCGACACACACCTCATCCCACCCCTTGGTGACAATCAGCGAAATTCGGCCAGTCTTCCCGGGGCATCCGCCGCTGTCTTAACGACGCTCTTTGCGGAACCGAATGGAGTGCGACCGCGATTGCTCAAATCCTTTTGAACGGACTTTTGAAGACTTGTTAGATTCGCCCTGGAAATAGTACCAAATAGTACCAAAATACTAGAAAAGATGTCAAACTGCCCCTAGCAAATTAGCGGCTTGCTATCTTGCTTAGATGTTAGCGTAGCAACTGCTAGCATTTGGTCTATCTGCTTTGGCACTTGCCCACACACTGTGTCGCTTTCGCAGGGAAAGAGTGGAAGGTCAACGGGCGGCCAAAAGCCTCCGGCCGGCTGCCTCGTCTCCCACAATGCAGCAGCAGCAGCAGCAGCAGCCGCCAGAGGACAACGTGCAACAGCGGCAAGAAAAGAAAGCTGAGATCTTTGTTCGCCTGCACAACCTCAAGGTTGGTTTACCGGCCGTGACTTGTGTGGGGGCGCGCTGTGTATTTACCGTTGGCGTGGCAGCGTCTGCAGAGGCACTTCTCGCGTTGGTACTCGGCGGTGATGGAGCAGAGGCTGCGTATGGGAAAGGCCAAGGCGCTGTGCGACTGGAGGAGGCAGCTCGGGGCCTGGCGAGCGTGGCGCGCCGTCATGTGGGCGGGAAGGAATCAGCGGGAGGTGTCCAAGACCGAGGAGGAGCTCCGCACTGAAAACAGGCACGTAAAAAAAAAAATAAAAAAAATTGTGGGACGGATTCATGATTTTTCTGCTCTTTCTAAAACACCCTCAAGAGGACTGAAGATGTTGCCAAAATGTCTGGCTAAATAGGAAAGTAGTCATTTCTGCCAAAACAACCGCATTCGTGGGGTTGTTTTGTACACAACTACCCAGTTGTCAACTCCATAGTTCCTTTAAATGTCCCAATATTTTTGCTCATGCGTCCATGTGGCCTTCCTGCAGACAGCGGCAGCTGGCCGAGGAAAGCGACCGGAGGCGCCTGCAACGGCGCCACCTGCAGGAGTGGCGGCTGTGGTGCCGGCAGGAGCGCGAGCGACGCGAGCTGCTGGCCCAACAGCGGGAGACCCGGCGCAAGATGGCCGCCCTGATCAACGCAGCCACGTCGGGCCACTTCAAACCCCCGGAGACGCTGGCAAGCGACCCGCCGGACGGCGCGGGGAAGGTACGGGCCACCATTTTGTCCAAACACTTTTGTCAATAAATAGAATCCACCATGTTAGTAGCACACATTTTCTCAGCAAGAAGCGGATGACCCAAATGCGTCGACTCAACAATTTTCCTCAAGTCCAAAAGCGGCTTATGAGGTGAGCTGCGTATATTGAGGGCAGGATGGCGAACAGAACAGGTGGAAATACGTCTCCGGTATACAAATTAGAAGGTGGAAGCAGAGTGGAACAGAGCTCGGGGGACCTAAGGAAGTGGCGAGCGGGAGATGAAGTCACGTGGCGTCGAGGTCAGTGCGGAGGTTGGGCTCGTAATCAGGTTTGCGCTGGTTATCTGCGTGGATTGTGGGCTGGAGGGGATAGTTGGATTCTACTGCAAATTTGATTTTTACAACACCAAAATCATTCTTCAAAAACGATGATGAGCATTTAATGTACATTTTCCAGGAAGAACTGGGGGAAAGGGGGGTCCAAAATTTCTGGGGGGGGAAAAAAAATAAAAAATAAATCGGAAAAATATTAAAAATATGGATGCCAAACGGCGAATATGTAGGGGTGGGTTTTAGTTTGAAGTTGTAATACCACCAATCGCCACTAGATGGCAGACATGTCTGAGTTGTAATTACACTGGGTCTTATACTGCCATATATACTATGATGTGAGTAGGCCTAATAATTTTGGGCAGGTTTGGAAGGAATGCAGGGCAAACATAGTACCTCAATATTAATATTTTGAGTGAGTTGATTTATGCTTTTAAAAAATGACAAAATGAGTTCTTGCACTTAAAGTTAGTTTCTTGTTCAGCAGTTTTGTGCCATCCTTTAATGGTCATTTTTATGCAAGAAAAAAATTACAGTATGTGTTTTTTGGGTTGTTTTTTTTTTTGCTCCACACCTTTTGTTTGTCTTTGCTATTAAAAAATACAATTCAATATATTAAGAGCACTTTTTTTTTTTTTTGTCATACAGTAGCACTGATGAAAAATTGTGGCCCCTTTAAAGAAGTCAAACCAAACATGTGTTCTATGATGGCATAAAAGTTAGAAAACACTGCCCAACCTCATCTTATTAGGTTCAACGCCCTGTTAAGTGGTTCAAAAAGTGAACCAGCAGAAAAGAGTTTTTTTTTTTTTTTTGTAAGCCTCTTTGTCGTGACCTGCAGGATGATCCCCGGAAGCCCGTCAAGACGCGCCGTCGTAAAACCCCCGCGGGCGCTCGGGTCCGAAGCGGCCGGCGCGAGGAAGCCGCCGCCGAGGCCCGGCGCGGGGACCGGGACGCGGACAGTGCCGAACATGACGACGACGTCAGCGGCCAAAAGACAAAAAGCTCGCACGGAAGCCGCTTTGAAAACCGCCACGCCGCCCAGAAGAAGATCATCATGCAGCAGAAGCGGCAGCTCAAAGAGCAACAGGAGGAGATCGCAAAGCTCAAGCGGGAGAAGGTCATGTCTGCTTGGGAGCTGGAGGCGCAGAGGACCGCTGCCTCCACACAGCCAAGGTGGGATTTTTTTCAATGGCGGGTCCACCGGTTTAAAAACGGCGTATGTATTACCATCCGGGGTGCCACTTTGCCTCGGGAAGACTTATGACCAGAGGCAGGATTGCATAATTGATGTGGGCTGGCCCAAAGGTGAGAGAACTGGCCAAGGTTCCTTCGGTTGCAAATTGCCATTTCAGTCCGCCCGACAGTTAAGTCGGGACAGAGAATGGAGTCTTGAGCTTGAAAAGAAGCCAGGTGATCACGTCACGCGCCACAATCAGCTTGCTGCTGTTGCAGAGCGCCGACGGAAGCGGCGGAACCCGACGGGCCCGATGCACCCCCGTGGCAAAAAACAAAGCCACAGACTTGCCCAATCATCTCAGGTCGGTCAGGCTTTCACACGGCGGCTCAGAAAATTGCACGACAGTCGCATTCTACACACAACAGTTGTCAATGGGATGTACAAACTTCCGTTTTATCATCGGGGTTATAATAGCTTTGGAGTTGTCATTATGGTTCGATTTTACTACGATTGGATTTTCCAAACCACTTATCATTTTAATGACGCGGTTTTGAGAGCGGGTTTGTTTAACCTTCCTTCTTTTGTACGGACATACAGTAATACTTACGGATGTAACGATTCACTCAAGCCCCGATTCGATTCGATTTTCAGTTCCCGATGTTCGATTGAATTCGATTTTTTTTTTTAATTGCTACTATGCTTGTCTCTGTGCACTAGTGTGGTTCTGCAGCCACCCACAATACGCAATGTTTGGCGCAAAAGCACAATTTGATCCACACGTTCAAAATGTGCCAAGCATCCGGGATGAAAAAAAGTTTCAAGACATCATTTAACTCAATTTTGTTTCAATTAATCGAATCGGTTAGTCGATCAGTCGGATCGAATCGATTTGAAAGCGATTCTTGATTGATCGCTACATCCCTAGTAACGCTACAATTTACAAATTTAAAATGAACCCCGAACGAAACACATTTCCGCTATAATTACCGTTAGCGTTAGTTAATTCCATAAGCACTAGATGAAGTGGCAGTTATTTTAAAAATCGTTTTCAGGATTATTTTATTTTGTTTACAAAAACGCTTTCAATTTCAGTCTTATCATAAATATCTTGCGTTCCCAGCCATGGAGGCGCGAGCCCGCGTCCGCGCCGAGCGGAAGAAGCAAACGGAGGAACTGAAGCGGGTGAAGGAAGAGGAAAAACAGGTGAGAGTGAGGCGAGAGGCCAACATGGCTCGTTCGATTGCTCTTGTTATCGCGCGGGCTTCTTTCATTTAGGCGGAGATGAAGGCTGTCAAGGAGCAGAAGCTGAGGGAGGAGGAAGCGGAGAAAGCCCAGAAGTGGCACGAGAGAAGATTGGCCAGGATGGTGAGACGCTCCGCGGGGTGCCCGATGGAACAAAAGGGGGTGCAGGCGTTGACGATAACGCCATTTGGAGGCTACCACCGGCGCGGTGAACTAATTTGCAAATCGTTTTGCGTTGTTCCAACCCCTCCCCGCCGCCTTGCCGTGCAGAAGGAAGACGAGAAAGTGAAGCAAATGAAACAACAGCAGCAGCTCATGGATCGGGCCCGTCGCCACTACGACAGGAAGGTGCTGCGTCGCCGAGGCCTGGCGCCATGGAAACGCCTCCTGGAGATCAAGCAGGCCAACAAAGTGGTAATTGACTCCCTATTTTTTTTTTTTTTTTTTGATTGGCAGTCCACTAACCACTTGCTACTTTAACTTTGAGGCGCTTATATCATACGGCGCTTCAGAGGACTTCTGATCTCCAAGCTCCAATTAGACACAACAAGCATTTGTATAATAAAATCCTCGCCTCGTTGGACGTGAAATTCACATGCGGCGCCTGTTTGTGTGTGTGTGTGTGTGTGTGTGTGTGTGCTAGCTGGAAGGCAAACAAGTGCCGCATCTGTTCTTCCAAAAAGTAGACTGCATGTTTGAGAGATAATCTTATCCCTCAACTAAAAAGCCCGTTTAGTCGTCTGTTTGGCGCGCGATTATAATGTTAATCAAATTTTAAACTTGAAATGACTTGCTGGGAAATCGTATTTTATGAGGCTCAATTATGCACACGTGTCATTATTATGCATGCTGAGCATGCCCTCCGACTACCAGTCATAAAATGGCAACGGTGAGAAGTCAGAAAGCCCGAGCAAAAACAAATACATTTCTGTAATATTTTATATATATGAATCAAGTATTATCTTATTGATATATTAACCATCGACTATATGATTTTAATAATTGCAATTTGTGATCATTATTTGCATCCATAATATTTCCTTTATCGCTGCGCTTCACTCATTGCTTTTAGTGTTTTGTGACTGGTAGAAAAATGATAATGAAGCCGCAAATTGTCACATCCTCTTTTAACATGACTAATCCTCCAAATGAGCATAATTAATCTTGGCAAATGAGCATAATCCATCTGTTTAAGGCACAGTGATTCTCAAAAAGTCAGGCAGGAGCACTATGGTGTGGTGCGCCAAATAATCACTTCATTAAATAGTCAAAATGTCTTAAGCACCGCTCAGTTGTATTTAACTTTACAGTGCAGTTGCAGAACTGTTTGCTTCCAAACATTTATTTGGCTCATTTTTTTTTTTACTCCACTTTTTTAATGAATTAATCATTATTATACATATTAAGTAGAAGTTGATATTTTGCATATTTAAGCACAGTGTTCATGTTACACCAGCATGTTACAATGTCTTACAATATGATTACATATACTTTTTAGGGAAAAAAATATATATATTCACAATACAGTAAGACATTTTAAAGTGACCGTTTATTGCGGGCAGCCTTAGACACCTGCGCAGTTCTAATGCTGTCTAATCGACATTTTTTGATATGCCACAAGTGGGTGGACTAACGCCGATTACTGAGCACGCGCGTGGCATTATTTCATACCCTTCCCCGCTCTCTGTCTTGACTCCTTCGCACCGGCCGCCAGCTGGCCGAGAACCATCAGTCGGCCTCCCTTCTGAGGCGATGCGTTCTGCAGTGGCGCCAGTCGGCGAGAGACGCTCTGTCTGAGAGGGAGGCACGCGCTGACCGACTGCACCAGAGACTTCTTCTCCGCAGGAGCTTAAGCTACTGGAAAAGAGTGTGTACACGCACGCACGCACACACAAACATACGGACACTCAATCAGGATTGCTCTGGTCCATCCTCTGGCAGTGACTAATCTCCACACTGCCTGCACTCCATATTGTGTTCCCAATGTGAGAAAATAAGCCCCGCTTGGACTTTCTGGTTAATACAAGTTCAGCCTTTATCACTTTAGTCCACACTAGGAAGCATTAGACGATGAGGAACGGTAATAAAGTGAAGCCAGATAGGGGCGCTTCCACATTATGAACTTCAGTGAGCCCGAATATGTTCCGACAGCCATTTTGAGGATAAGTGGTTTCGAACCAGTGTTTCCCAAACTTTATTGAGCCGAAGGAACACAATGATTAAATAGGATGTAGAGAATTGAACCGGTCTTATAACCGATTAATCGGCTGATTAAATTTAAAAAAAAAAAAATACAATGTAGGTTTACAATAATAAATGTATTTCACTGACAGAGCATTTGACGAGAGACCTCACAACTCCTCGGCAGTAATACTTTGAGGTCTTTGCAGAGGATAAAGAAGACATGTGCCTGTGGGCATTGTTGTGTCTGGGTTGGGGATATAACGGCTGATTGGATTATATATGATTTAATTTTGTGACATTTGTGACAGCTGGAAGACCTGCGGCTGCTTCAGGAGGCGCAGGCGGATGTCTTCTGCCGCGCCCACACGCTGAGGAGGTTCCTGCGAGCTCTGCTGGACCACGTGAGCCAGGAGAAGAGGCTGGCGCTGGAACATCAGCGGCTGGCCGAGGGGCACGACAACAGGTGTGGAACGGCCCGCTTTCGCCTGGAACTCTGCGGAGTTTGTACTTAGTCAGAAAAGCAATAAGTGTCACCGCCCCGCCAGATGATGACAAATGAGGGTTTGGAATTTTTAAAAAAAGACGTTTATTTGCTTGTGAGTCCAGCGGCGGCGCGGTCAATTAGGTTGGAAAGTATGCGGAGTGTTTTGCCGCTGGCAGAGTGCCATCATAAGCATGTATTTTGATGAAATTCATTTGCATAAAGCAGAACCAGCAGTCTCAAAGAGTGGGGGGGGATTCATTTTTTTAAGTGAGCTCACTAACAAATGAGCAATCTCAAATTTGTATGGTTGTTTATTGATGTTGGGGATTATGGTAAATACATTCTTAAAACTGATGGGTCAAAAGTAGGGATGGACCAATGTTTTTTTTCAGCGCCAATACCGATTATTAGCAGTCAAGGCGGCCGATAACCGATATTTGGAACCGATATTAATTTTTTGTAAAAAAAAGACAATATTGGCAATCTTAAAAAAAAACAAAAAACGAAACGGCTTTAAGCATATATTTATTGAACAATTTTTCAGATTTGCATAATGTAGGGTTTTTTTTTTTGGTATTATTATTACCATAATTTTTTGACAATATACATCTTTCTCAAATACTAACAAAAAGTTCAGGGCGCACCCAGGGTCGTAGTCGACAGTAAATGAAGTTCTCCACAATTTCAAAATGACAGAAATTGTAACTTTCACATATCTTTGTTTTGATTTCAACACGGTTTGAAATTGATTTATTATCGGCAATCAGATGTTTTAAAAAAGGCCGATGCCGATCGTCGCCAAAACAGAGAATACGGGCGCCGATAATCGGCCCGGCCCGGCCGATAATCGGTCTACCCCTAGTCGAAAGTAACCCAAAGTTATCAGTATGGCTATGGTTAAAAATAATGTTCATCTTATTAGCAACATTTTCTAAGAAAGAAGAAGCAACTTTCCCGTCGGGGGCAAAGGACCAGAGCCATTCAGTTTCTTACAGTTCTTTGTTGTTTTTTGTTTGACTTTTGGTCTGACTTCAGAACAGCGCTCCGGCGATGCTTCCAGGCCTGGAGGCTTCTTCCTTGTCTGCAGCGCAAGGAACGGGAGCGCGAGGAGCGGCGGGAGAGGCTTTGCAGGAAAGTGACTGAGGTGCTGCCCAGTTTCTGGTCACGTCCTCTGTGAAAAAGCCCGGTGGCGGACCAACTCACACAAGTAACACAGAACGTCGTCAATCATTTATTGAGAAAAGAATAACGCGTTAAAAGCCGGCCAATGTCAGCCCAAGAGATGTACAACACTCATGCCAGCCACCGAGAAAACAGCAAGACGTCGACGGTTCCGTTTTTTTCCCGAGTCGGTCAAAAATGACATTCTTCCCAAACTGGTCCTTATTTTTTATTTATTGCTCTTAATTACGAAATAAGGCAAGAGGTATGTCAGTGTTCTGTTTAGTCGCCACCCCGTTCGTTTCCACAGCGTGGTCGTTTTCTCAACTCTACTGAATCCACTCGAATCGCGTTATTAAAAAGATGTGTTCACTTAATCTTGGAGGAAATGCTTGGAATATGTGTTAAAAGTGAAGTAAGCACACTTCCTTTGCTTAAGTAGGACATATCGATTGATGTGAAGCGAGCTTGACGACTCCAATGTAAATGCTCAGTGGGCCGAATTAAAGATCAGAGCCAGCCAGACTTTACTCGGCCCTCATTTTGTCTTCAATGAACTTTACACGAGTGTTTTTCGAATGAGGAAGGAAAAAGGCGAAAACACACGCAAGCACATGGAGGAAAAAAAACCCCCACACCCGAGCCGCTCAGAACTTCTCGACAGTCAGTAAACGTATATTTGTACCTGTCCGCTGCGGAAAAATACTGGGCCTGACAACCTGCGGCTTTTGGTGCCAGCGGCAGACTTTCTGATCAGGCGTCATCTGGGCGTGACGACGCCCCTAAAGCGGGATGGATGTTGGAATGACTGACTTTCACGGGTGACTCGTCACCTCCGCTCCCTGGATGGCACTAGGGAGGACACAAAAGACAACGCTCAGTGGCGGAAGGAAAAGTCAAGGGGACAGATGAAGGCGACGCAACGGGAAGGGAAGGTTAGCGGATGCATCGGAAATGTGACATTGGAGGCACTGAAGAAAAAGGTTGCACTGTAGAATAATGTACCTCATAAAAACATGTATAACATAATAGAATAGAATGGAAAGAATTTTTTTCCATCAATTCAATGGACATCATGGACATACGCATAAACATGGAGATGGTCACTACTCAGTAAGCCTTAGTAACTCATATTTGTCATTTCTAGAAGAGGATAAAGCATCTATCCCTGGAAGTGTAGTCCCATTATCCCATTGTCTACAAGTGCTGCTCCATTTGTGTTCAAATATCCGTTGCAATGGGTTAATTGACTCTATCCCCACTAGTAAAACAATTCATTCACATAAATAGAATAGAGCAATCCGTGACATTTTTGGACGTGTTACTAGTGAGGCAAAATTGTGCGCTACTAGTAAACAGTTTTGCCTCACTAGTAACATGTCAACTAGTGCACACTACCGACATGTAGTTGTCCCACTTTATGGAAAAGCGATTGAGCACTCATTCAATATCTTTGATAGCCAGCTTAAGGTCCATGCACTAGTACACTCTTTGCCCTCACATGTGAGTCAATTCAGTGCACTAGTAGAACGTCTAACATTTTTTACTTTACTTTGTGGCATTTCAACATTTGAAATGAGTTCTGTACACTAGTAGGACAGCTACATGTTACATACTAGGAGGCACTAGTAGTGGAAAAAATGTTGACAGAAAGATAGTCATTCTACTAAGTGTGCTACTAGAGTGTATTAGTACATCTTGATGACCTTAAGCTGCGTGTCAAAGATAATGAACAACACAGTACATAAGTATTCAAGTACGAAAGAACTCCAGTCAAGCGGAAGCCTTGTTTATAAGGCGCCATGCTGCCCTCCAGTGGACAAGTGTGGAATGGCGATACGGCTCTTACACGTCTGCGCGTGCGTTCCTCCGGCATGGTAAAAAACTCTGCCCAGTTGGCGCACAGGCCCCGCGAGTGGACGCCGGTGTCCACGGCCAGCCCCAACAAGGCCCGGCGGCCGGAACGCTCCCGAACGGCAGTTCGCGCCTCGCGCTCCGTCACGTTGTAGCTGATGTTGAGCAGCTGCGTCAGCAACAAATGGAGGACGCCACACGTCACCACGGTGCAGTACCAGGCGCTCGTGAAGCACAGGGCGCCACTGAAACACACAAGCACGCGCTAGTGAGCAACGATAACGGGGACATTATCGCGGGAGATGGATTAGTGGTTAGCATGCCGGCCTAATTCTAAAGTTTGGTGGTTCAATGTACTTCGTTTACGGCACTTAACTGTTTTTAAAGACACTTTAAAAAATAATATAAACATTTTTAAACCTATTGAGAGCAGTGAATAAGAGAGCTTTGCATTCTCACCAAAATACAGCCTGTGGAGAAATACTTCGTTACTTCTTCTTCTTCTTTCAAATTTACACCATATCAAAACTAAATGAGTGTGCTGCTATCTACTGGTTGACAATGGAATCACACCCAATGTAAACGAGGGTTAGACCAAAATAGTTTGCTTTAAACATTGACTGTAGTTAACTGATTTTTTGGGATGGCAATAAATTGGCTTTATATCACTTTCGAAAAGAATTTTACCTGTATTCCTCATAGACTCCCGGGCAGTAGAACAAAGCGGTGAGGACGTTCTGCTCCGAACACACGCTCCGCAGCGCCACACCGATCCCGTACAAGGACGTGGACAGGAAGAGGACAAGTGTCAACAGGAAGCTGCGGTGGTTATCCCGGCCCACACAGCTGTCGATCCTGAACCGCCCGCCGTGTGCGAAGGAGATGCGAAGGGAATTCAGTGGCGGGGTGCGCACAAACACAAATTAGGGGAGACAAAATACACAATGATGGGATCAGTCTTGTCAAATAATTTTCAGTGGATGATGCTAAAGGTTTGCCATTGCATTAAGATTGTGTGCGCAACCAAAACAATACGTTTCCTTTGGCGCCATCTGGTGGCAACATGCGTCAAAAGCAACCATATCAAGGGAGTTTAAGAGCTTCAATTAGACTTTAAGCCATCTTGTGCAAGGGAGTTGGGGGCGGTTGGGGGGGTTACTCGCAGGCTTTCACTATTTGTGGCAGTGCTTGCGAATAGTAGCAGATGACTATGTTGAATTGAGCAGAGATAAAAGTAGAAAAGGTGAGGAAAGAGGTATGAGAACTGGAACCCACCAGACACAGTGGTGGTCATGCCGCAGCACGCAGACCTCGCATATCCGACAGTGTCCCGCCCTGGGGGGCCGCACCACCCGGCACACCGAACACCAGTTCTTCCGGCTCGGCTCCGCCTCTTGCGACCACCCCACCCGGTCGTGGAGAACAGGATCCGACTCTTTCGGCTTCACGACGCCAGGGCCTCTCTTGGTGTTAGCGAGGCCCAGCACGGTGAGCAGGAGCCCCGCCGTTACCACGGCAACCTGAACGGCACCGACGCCCCCGCGCGCTACCACTTTGCTGACAAATATGTAGTACATGTAAGCCAAGGAGAAAACCGCCAGGCTAAGAAAAAACTGTGTCCGGGCTTTTTTGCGGTGGGTGAAGTAGTAGTACCACAGCAACAAGCCCGGCAGAGTGATCAGAACCGCCGCGCCGAGCAGGAAGTGGAACGCGGCGAGGTGCAGCAGTGCCGGAAGGAAGACCAGAGGAGGGATGACGGACAGGTCCACTTTGCGGGCGCCGCCCCGCAGCCAGGGGATGCGGACGCGGTCGCTGATGTCGGCAGCCACGCGGGAAAGTGCCTCTGGACGTTGAGGCTCTCGCTTCAAAAACCTGAAAAACAACACCGTTGGCAACGACGGCAATTGACTACGTTTTTTTTTATGGGAATGGGCAGAGAAAAGTCTTGGCCACCACACTAACTATGGACAGCAGATGGCAGCATGGGTCACTTTTGGATGAGATCACTTTGTATCAAAACAATGTGAACATGGCAGGTTGTGACTGAGCAAAGTGTTTGCTACGTTAAATCTACTCCAAAGAGTGGCACAAAAGAGGGAAAATATTGCCAAGATTATTTACATTTAGAAGTAGAAGCAATGACGCAATGTACATACATACACACAAACATGCATGGCATGATGCACACACAAACACACACTACTAAATACTACTACTACTAAATAGTTTGCAAATAGTTTTTGAAGTTTGTAGCCTTGAAAGATCAATCATAATGTTTTCAATTGGCTGGCGCTCAATAGGTTCTCTTTTTTGAAAATGTCTGGCATTGAGAAGAGTAAAGGGGACATAAAGTGGTGCCTTGAGGTACAAGTGACCCAACTTATTTTTTCTTAAAGCCAAAAGGTTGCGCTGTAACAGCTGCCATTAAAACATTAATTCAGGACATTAATTGCCCGAGGTGAGATTTTCCTGTGTTTCATGAACTAAAATGGCTGCCACGCAGTCACGCGCTAACCGCCGACCCGTCACGTCCGACAATCTCGCTCATCATAGGGAGATAATAAAGTGTAATAAAAACGCCCCCATTTGTCCCTGAGCTCCAAGTGTTCATAATTACTTTTCCGAGGAAAATGAATAATGATGGACTCGCTCGATATTGAAGGTCTTGACATCATAATTTTACCCGAACAGCTAATACGTCATGATTATCATATAGAATGTGTTTCCAGTATGCAATCAGAGTGGCTACCACGTTTGAGTGATGGACTATCTCTCAATAAAGTCAATTGAGGCAAAATTGTCGCTCTAAAATGTACAACACAATAGAGAATAAGAAAGAGAGAGCACCCTACAGAATAAAGTGCTTTAATAAGTTCAAATGTGTTTAAAGTGCACAGAGGGTAAAACTATTTTTGACAAATTTATATGGCCTTTATCGCAGATTGGTTGAACCTTGAACTATCCCCGCCAGGGTTTACTGTACCGCACAAAAATGGATGCACGGCGTCGCCTGGCGTTATCCGGCGTACCTGTCGCAGGCGTCGTCCAGATCCTCGCAGTCGCAGCAGCAGGCCCCCACGTGGCTTCGCTCGCCGCGTCTGTTGACGTACTCGCAGCAGCACAACTGCTCCTTTTCGTCCTCGTCCCGCCTTCTCTTCATGGCTGACAGAGAAGCACTCGAGTCAGTTTTATCATGTGATGTTTTGCCCACTCAGCATCTATTACAGTGGGATCCCTTCTCAATGTTTTCTTGATAATTGTAAGCTTCTAGTTAGCATTATTTGTGGGTGCACATACCTGTCTATTGTCCGTCTGTGTCGCACACTTTTCTTGTATCTCAGGATCTTCAACCGTCTCTTGTCCTTGCTCTGTGTCCTCTCTCTGGCAATCTCTGTCTCCCCGGTCCCCTGGCTCTCTTGTGCTGGCGCTCTCAACTTGCTTCTCTTCAGCTCTTTCAACGCTCTCATTTGAATTTGTCTGCCTCATTGTTATTCGTTTTTATGATGCAAAAATTGAACGTGATGTCCTTTTTCTCCATTTTGAACTATAGACAAAAAACAAAGGAGAGGAATAGACATGTCAGCAATAAATGTGTTGCGGTAAGGTAAACTAGTGTTAGCTATAAGTGGGCAGAATATGCCCCACTGACAACTAATTTGGGCCTAGCCAGGCCCCCTCAGTAAAACTGGTCTAGAACCGCCACTGGGACCGAATGAGGGCTGACTCACTTCAAGAGACAGGTTGCTAGAATTAGCTTATTTCACCATGAAAAGAAATACGGTCACCAGGGTTTTAAATTGTAAAACAAAACCATAATGTCCTAATGGTTGTTGTCACGTCCATAATGTCCCCCTGGTAGTTGTCACGTGCTGTTTCGTGTCACTTCCTTGCGTTTCCGGTTGTTATACTGGAGTTTCTTAGCAACCATAAATTGTCACTTCCTTCTAATCTTGTGTTAAGACCTTACACTTGACGTAAAAACTTTCAATTTTACCAAATTGACATTTTCAGAAAATTTCAGGACTTTCACTTCCTGGTTGTGCCGCTCGTCAGCAGTGAATTTCAGGTTCGGTATTGTTCAAATGGCGGCCAAAAATGCGGAAGACAAACTTACCAGAAAAATTAGCTGCTACATGTCCGCTACTCCTCTCGCGCGGTCATTTCCGGGTGTGGCGAAGGCGAACTTCGTGGAAGTCACCTGGCGGGTTATGAAAGTTTAATAAATGTATGATAGGTGCGGTTGAATAATACTTTCGAGTCCATGACTTCTAATCTTTCGGGGTTGTGGGGGTATTCGGCGGCTTTTGATTTTTGTTTGGCTCGTCTGTCCCTTAGTAATGACGTCACATAAAGTAAGACGTGCCCAGTCCACCTCAGGAAAACAAAATAAAAAACACAACCCATTTTTTCCATTTTTTCTCGTTGATTGTTAAGATTTTTTCCCATGTATTATGATTTTTTTTAATTGTAAAAAAAAAACGTCCTAAAATTTAAACTTTTCCTTTGGGGGGGGGGGCGGTGTCGCAATCTGTTCCGTGATTATCAAAACTTTTTTTGTAATGTTACAATTTATGTTACATTGGGATTTTCTTCTGTTTTTATTTTTGGCAAGGAAAATCTTGTATATAAAGTGAAGTTACCTGTTTTGTAAAACTTTTTCTTGTATGATTTTCAAAAAATATACTGTTCCCTCATGACATTTTCCCTTGTAAAAACTGACAAATGAAATCTGTAAAATTGCAGTTTTTTTGTAATGTCAGGGTTTTTTCCCCTCTGACTTTTCCCACATACATTATTTTCATTACATTGAAAAGGATTTGTGTAATGTTAGGATGATTTCCCCCCCGGGTAACACTAAAAATATACATTTTGTAAAAATAAAACATTGCAACTTAATTTGACTAAGTATCAAAATGCTGCAGATTTGGTAGGAAGAATCATGGTTTATTGATCAGGGAAGTAAATTCACCAAAGTGGCCAAAATAGAACAGTGAAGACAACAATGCACCGGTAAACATGAAACTTAACATTTATGCAAAACAGTGGTCAGCAAAACGCGCATTCATGACGTGCAGAGCATAGGAATACATTTAATGAAACAGTAAGGTAAAATGTGCAGGAAAACTTCAAAGTAAGACTTGAATAAACCAATTTATTTCAAGAAATTTGTAAAAACACATCCCAGGCTCAAGGCCCTTGTGCCAAAAATTAAGAATGTGCAAACTTGTAAACAAAGACATTGTTAAATAATGATTCCCTTTCTGACAATAAAACAAAAAGATAAAATATTTACATTTGGTTTTGCGTGCCACTAAAGGCACATTTTAAGAGGTCAGTCGGTAGCAATAAAAACATGGCGAGCGTTGACGTGTAACGCCCCGCCGCGCGTCATTGTGAAACCGCCGTTTGATTGGCCAATGCAAAGTTGTGCTGCAGCAGCATCAGGGAACGGCGGAGCTGCGAAGAGAGAAGTGCAGAGCAGTGACATTTAAATCAGGAAACGACAGAAAAGATTTGATGTTACAAAGCATCGCCACCTGCTCTAAAAGATTGATGGAGTCCTGCAGTACAGTTTTGAGCAGCAGCGCCTCCTCTCTGCTCCTGAACGGCGGCGGGCCCAGCCTGGAAGCGTTCTCGGGCGCGACGCTATTTTGGACACGCAACGGTGTCATAATATGTCGAAGGGACAGTCAGTCGCGGCGGAAGAGCGAAGCAAACCTGGCCTCGGTCCTCTCCTTCAGCCGATGCTTTGTCGTCAGGTACATGCGGTGGGCCACGTCCTCCATGGCCAACAACTTGATGAACAAGCCCACATTTAGCACCGTCAGAATTAGCAAACTGAAATGAAAAAAGAGAGCATTTGTATAGTGCTTCTCCAACTGTGACTTGAAAGCAAGGCTGGAGGAAGATTTAGAGCCACTTTCAACCTTTGTCTGGAAAAACTATCACGTCAAAAGCCAAAAGGTAAGCAGAGCTGCAGTGTGAGATTTGTTTGATATGCGCTTGTAATGTGTTTGAAAATGCTTTTTTGTAAAAAAATCAAAATAAAATAAAAATGTAGCTTCCCTCACAGGACTTCTTGAGACTTTTTTTGTGGGTCTACTCATGATAGACATGCCAACCAAATGCTCATGCTCCTAAAACTGGCTTCAGGGGATGAATTTGATAACATCCAATAGAAGAGCTGTCACAACAACCTCAATTTTGGAATGTGCTGGATCTTATTTGTCGGTGCCGTTGCGGTCGGTGTTTGTAACATGTCCCGACTTGCAGCAGCAATTAAAAGAAGGGGGAAACACAATACAGGAAGAATTGCAATCAGAGCCGAGCAGGTCGTCTTACATCACACTCATTGCAGCCACGATAGCTGTGATGTTCCATCTGTACGGGCTGCTCATCTCCGCCGGGCCTGAACCACGAGAACAGAAACGGCTCAACAGACGACAGATTGAAAGATAATTACAAACCGCGTCCGACAAAGTACCAGCGGCACCAACATATTCAATCATATCAACAGTATGAGTGATTTTGTGCAACCATCCTGCAGTTTGAGAAGTTAATATGGGAGATTGCGTTGTACCGATCGCGGGTTTCTGATTTTGTGCCACTTTCCAAACAAAGTATAGTATTTCCTTAAATAGTGGACATTCCTCTAATTCAGTAAGATAAGCAGAGCTGCATTGTTGTGGAGAATCGACAGATTAGCTTCTGATCAGCTGCACAAGTGGAATTCACGAGGTCGTACCCATGTTGCCGTCTCTGTGTTCGTCAGGCGTTTGGCCGAAATGCTTTTTGGGCTTCATGTGCTCCGGCATCGTCCGGCTGAACGTCCGCCGTCTCCGCCGCAGCCCGCCGACCTCCGAAGCTCCCTGGTTGATCTCGGCCTCCTCCGCCAAAAGTTCTGCCTCTGGATGGAAATGCACTTGGGAAGTTGAATACTTGAGAGAGCGTTCAGATGCAAAGACGTATTCATAAAGACCTCGTTTCAGATTTGATTCCCATTTGTCCTGAAAATATTTTTAGAACCGAGTATTCTAGTAATTAGACCATCAATTGAGTGCGATTTTTTTTTACATGATTCAACAATGCCAATAAAAAAATGTGAATGTGGGGTGCAAGTATTATTTTGTCCACTGGGGGTCACCATCCTCACGTTCTACACTGTTGCATCTGTGACTGCGTGTGCATTTAGAAGGCGGGGCCTAGTCTGGTAAGGGGCGAGTGCGTCAACTAATGAGTTTAGCTTGCTGTTTATTGCAGAACAAAAATTTACAAAATAGACCTTAAAAAAAAAAAACTCAAAAGGCAGCCATTAAAATGTATGGGATAGACTTCAAATGTGATTTTTTTTTCTTTTTAACTACCAAATAAACAAGAATACATAAAGAAGATTCACTTCTTTCATTGCACAGGAATTCCCTCCCATGGCATAAAAACAATGTGATTATTTGTTACTTTCTTGAGGCTGCTTTGAACTAGCAAAATACATGATGTAGTGAGTCTTATGTTCGAGGAGAAAAAAAAAAAAAAAAGAATTTACGTAATGTGGGTTTTACTCACCCAGCTGTCTGAAATAATCTTCAATGCCACTCCAGGAGTTCTTGGTGATGAAGGACTTGACCAAACCCCACGGCTGCTTCTTGTACTTGACATCCGTATACACCCTAGCAGCGCAACACACACACGGAGGGTTTAAAAATGTCGTACAATAACATGCACGCATCTTGCTCTTCAAAAGTCTTACTTGAGTCGACACTTGCGCTTGGTGTGACTTTTGATGTGGTAGCGAGTCTGCGTGTAGAAGTAGTCGTGGTAGGGCACGTCGTGCGTGTACACCTCCGAGTCCACCAGGTAATACTGACCGTCTCGAGACTCTTTGTACAGCGTCTGACAAGTCAACGGAATGGTTAGTCATCAAAGGCTGGAGGGGAAAAAAAATTATCTAGTTGTGGCTTTTGGGCACAATTTTGTCCTCTTTTTATAAATAAAAAGCTGCAAAATACCGCCAAAGCTGGTTAAGTCAGAGCTTCAAAAAAAAAAAAAAAAAAAAAGGTAAACAAACACACCTGGTTCTCTGTTGCTGTGGAGAATTTGCCAATCAGAGGGTTACTGATGGTTATGGTGTAGTTCAGGCTCCTCTTCATGTCTCCGCTGGGGTCTTTTTGCCACGCCACAAAGCTCGGATCTGGACATGACAGCCATTTTGCGAGGCGGGAACATCATCGGTTTCGGAGAGCGCGGCGAGGAGGAGGAGGAGGAGCACTCACTGGTTATCTTGCGCACGCTCATGAAGTGGCGGATGAAGGCGGACTCGGTGAAGAGCAGGTCGAACATTCGGCTGGCGCTCACGTGGAACACCTTGTTGAGGTACAGGCGGCCCTGCTCCTTCGGTAGGCCAACTCGATCCTCGGCTATGGAAGGACAGGAAGTCATTTGCGCACAAATTTAAACATTATTATGTGACATTGAATGACTATGTGGGGGAGAAAAAAAAAAGGCCGTTGTCTGTTTGCACAGTTTGACAAAAACAAAACAGCACACAGAAAGGCTATAACGTTTAGCCAGTGGCAAAACAGTGCACAGTAGCCAACTCGACACACATTGGCTGACACCCATGTCACTCACCAGACCAGGCCTCTCCTTTTAAAGCCTTTGTAGCAATTTTGTTGCGCAAGACAAATTCAAAATTTCACTTGTGGGAGCTTCCCGTTTGCATCTTCCTCACCTTCTTCCACGCTCTCCGATCCGCTCTCCTGAGACACGGCATCCTCTTCCGGGTAAGGTCGCAAATGCTTAGCGACCGTTTCCGGCTCCAGGCGTTCCACAAATGGAACGGGACTGCGGCGCGGAGACAGGGACACGCGGCGCGGCGACATGGAGACGCGGCGCTCCTCCTGCTCGACAACGCCGCAAAAAAAAAAAATAGTGAGCGGAGATAATATTTGTGCGGAGAGAGAGAGACGTCGACCGAGTACCTCGATAGGAGACTTTTGTGAACTGGCGGCGGAGGAAACGTCGTCATTTTCGAAGGACGGCAGCTCAGGAGCGGTAAGGCGAATGGATGGCTTCCCCTCCAGCTTTGAAAAGCAGCAGTCGTCACCCCCGTGACTTACAGACAAAAAGAGTTTAAATTTTACTCTTCGCACTCCTTACCTATTTATTAGTTGCATTTTTTCCCCTCTTTGGGTAAAACTTGAGGGAATTAGTGGACAGTGGGAAAAGAATAAAACAATATTTGCGTGACAACGCGCTCACCTGCTCTGCATGCTCAAGTCCGCCGGAAACTGCGTGCTCTCCATCTCCTCGTGGCTCAGGCCCAGCTCATTTCCATAGTGCTGCCTGACCATCTGCCAAACCTCTGTGTTGGTCAGCGACTGGTAGTGGAGGAAAGTATATTATTAGTCTATCATTTTGGAAGGTGGCA
Source organism: Filicampus tigris (assembly GCF_054856515.1). Lineage (NCBI taxonomy): Eukaryota > Metazoa > Chordata > Actinopteri > Syngnathiformes > Syngnathidae > Filicampus > Filicampus tigris. The sequence goes on along the minus strand of NC_141237.1, from coordinate 4,810,175 downwards.
GGAAGTGAGCTTTGGGTAACCAAGGGCTGCCTTTGTGTGTATGATTTACATTGTGTATTATACGGTCTCCCGTGGAGACCAGCAACAGAAAATAAGAGACAACACTAGTTAATACATCGCAGCATATAACAAGCCTGATATTAATCAGATTACAGTACTTGAACAGTGAGTGCTATGGCTGGTTACTTTCACAGGTAAATAATTTTTGACCAGAGCAATATTGTAAATTTTTGTAACCCAGCATTAACACCAGGGGGGCGGGGGGGGGGCGAATGGATGCACACTAGCAAAAAAAAAAGCATTCAGCCTTTGAGCCACAACATCAAAGTGACTTTTTTTCAGCATTCACACAACTTTTTTTTTTTTAACATTATTGCGTAATCATTTCTCTTTCAGCTTTAGCTTTGTAGTTAAAATTGCATTTGCATTTTACCCATACATTTTGACACATAAAGCAGTTGTGCAATTTAACGCTCAGCTTCAAAGAATGTTTAAGTCAAGACATTTGAGTGTTAATGCTGATCTTCCAGCATTTACGCAAGTTGTACCTGAACTTTAACGCAACACCGCACGTGTTAAAAAGCACATTCGCGTGAACGCTGGTCTTCGCGCGTTCAAGCCAAAAGAATAAAGCGCTTTTTAAAAAGGCTTACTTGCTGGAGGTCATTTCCCCCACAGCCGGCTGCTGGACGGGCGGTCAAAGTGTGAGGTAAAGTTTTTAAAAAAAAGAAAAGAAAAAAAAAAGAACCACACACACACTTGCTCTTACTTCCCGGAAGTGGAGACGCACCGCCCACGTCACTTTCGTCATTTCGCTCAAAAACACACACACAAAATAAACCCTCAAATGTTAATAGATAAATAAATAAATTAATTAATAAATAAACCCTCAAATATAATTTTTTTATTGCTGTTTAAAGTGTCTCAAGAGTCCCCCGTGTGTTTGTGTCAAATGCAAATTACTTCTCCCTCCTGCTTTTGTGGAAACATCTGAGGTCAATGAACTTTACATGGGGGTGTTGTTGTGCCTCCAAATCCCCACTGACACACGCACACACACACACACATACATACAAACACGCACACGCGTGTGCCAACATGCTACTGCAGCATAGGACGACAGAAACCCTCAGCTATGTAATGCCACAATGACCACTTCACTTCACGAGGTACTTCTGAACAATCAAATGCTAAAATGCAGCGGATCTTATATTTTCATTGCATGCACTGAGCATGTAAATTAAACATAGTTACATATTATTCAACTATCCAAACAGGAAGAGTATGAACAAACAGTTAAACGGCACATTGAGTACTTCTACTATTTAACTTTCAGTCGACCTACACACTATTAAAGATCTAATGGTAGTTCATTTGGAAATAATGAAAAATTGAGCTAGCATCTTAGTAAGAGGCTAATGAAACAGGTGCGAATTTGCAGCTAATAATACTTATATAAACTACTGACAAATCATTTGAACCGAAAAAAATGTCAAATAAAAGCAAGTGACTAATAAATTAGCGACAGGCTAATAAAAGCGATATTACAAAGTCTCATAAAGCACAATGCTAATAAACTCATTACGCCTCCTCTTTTTGGTTCTCTTGCCAATGTGCTTTGACCTTTTCCTCTCCCTCCGAGAAGTATAACTTAATTTGTTATACTGCAACACTGCAAACGTATCCTAAATTTCCACAGTCTACCGCTCACCTTTTCCAACTGTCATAAAGTCATAATCACAGTTCGTGTTTGTATGTAAAAACAATTGCAGGCCAGAAATAATAAAGAATTCAACGGAAATCAATCACTATGGGTGCAAATGAGCATGCCTTCTTTGTGGCATGACCACATGCTCGTAGGCTAGTTCGCAAACAGAGGACCCCTTATAAGACTTTGTGAGTTAAATGTTTCATGTAACTGGCATTTTCTCCTCCTGTTGCTATGCGCAACAACAAGCGATAACTTCAAAAGCAGCACGACTCCAGCTGGAGCCATCTCATTCGGACTTTGGGCTGATAAGATAAGTGCTGGTGGTTATAGCGGTCAGGGTAAAGTGACATGGCGCTCTCTGGATTTCAGATGAGAAGAAAAAAAAAAAAAAAAAAAAAAAGCTTCGATAGTGTGGGGGTCATGTAAGGTGACAAGTTACAACTAGGAATAGCACCATGTATTCCTTTCCAAAATAATTAACTGCATTTTTTTTTATTCTAAGTCGAAACAAGGACAAAAAAAAAAAATACAAATGCTAAACAGGTGTACTGAAAATTAGAAACATTACAGACACTGTGGTCCTACATTGATTTGGTTTGTGACATTTTTCTTTTATGTATTGTAATTGTGTTTACATATTTTTAAAATGCATCTGAGAATCTTTCATTTATTGGAGAGTTTACAGCTAACAGTTTTTTGTTTCATTTTTAATGTCATTATGGTAATTTTCCACAAGAGACGCAGCTTTATTTTTTCCATTTCTTTCCCATGCAATAAGTTTGAAGTGAAACAATTTTCTACAGAAATGCGGAAAGAAAATGTAATGTTTTACAGACATCGGCTAGGTAGCTTTAGCATGTCCTGTACTTTTTTTTACTTGCACCGTTCATGCTCATTCCGTTGGCAAAAGCAGAGAGCAGAAAATGTTAAATGAGCACTGGCCACGCAAATTCGTCATTGCAACAGTGGATGCAAAAGACAAAAATAAACACGCATGCTAGCTTAGCCTATTTTACCATACTCCACAGTCTCCGCTTTGCTGCTCTCAGTCAGTCGCCCCGTTCTCCTCCTTTGCTATTTTTTCCCGCCATGTACAATTCTTAAGTTAAAAATAAATAAATAAAAGCAGATGGCAGTGCAGGGGAAAAGCAGCATAAATACAGTGAAAACAACCTCCTTTGTGGAAGTGATAAATGCGGCCTGAGCGTGACAAGAGTCGGCTGTGGTGGACTTTACCTTGTTCAGCAGCGCATTCTGCCACAGGCGGAAGACCCCGTTGAAACTTTTCTCCCTCGCCGAGAATGAAGTGAAGAAGAGCTGCGCGTGGGAGGGGAAGGGAAGGGAAGGGAAGGGCGGGTGAAAACCCAAACGCAAAAATCACTGATCGAACACCAGATACGTTTGTGTCAGCTCTCTCTGTAATGATTCCGCACCTTCTCCTTGCTGGTGCAGATCTGGATGGCGTTGGGAATTAGCCGCGCCGTTTTCTCCCGGCTCATGTGGCTGATTTCTTTGAGGGCCAGGCTAATCTGCAGACACAGTGAGGGGGACGATGGCAGCGTAAAATGGCTGCCCTCTTGTTTCACCCGCGAGGAGCCAAACACTAGTCCGTGCTTAATTGATTCCACAAACACAATCTTAATCAGAATGCCGTCTTTAGACCAGAGCATATTATGGTTCTAAACATTTTTTATATAACTTCAAGTGTGTGAAAATACCACATTCTGCTCATTTTATTACCTTAGTGCCGCGGAAGACATTGCTGCAGAAACACAGACAATTGTGGGTGAGGTAGAGACGTCCCTGCAGGAGTATGTCTCGCTGGAGAGCACACGGGTAGTCTGAGGAAATACATCACACATACACAACGTGAGAAACGACGGCAAAAAACATTATCCTTTGTGGGCTGGGCGATAAATTCAATTCTGCCATTTTTTTCCCCACAGTAAACCAGATTCGCAATTTTAACAGATTTTTTCCCCCCACTCCGTGACACTTACCAAGCAGGAGTCTGTCTGAGCTCGACACGTCTTTGAACAACTTCCGGAACTCATCGCGCCTCTGTTTGTAGGTTGGCACGGGGGGTGATGACGAGCTGAGACAGTTTATCTGGTTGTCGGAGCTCTGAAATGACAAAAATGAGACAGTTTGCATTCCTTAAAAGAGGAAATCAACCAAAACACATTTTTTCAAGAATATGCTCCCAGCAGGCCCACTAGTTGAAACACCGCATTCTGATTAATATTGCGTTTGTGGAATATGAGTTTAGCAGCAAAATCAACCCCTTTTTAGCCATCTCCGGAGGCGGCCATTTTGTCACTTCTGTCGACTGAAAATGACATCACGACCACTCAAGGCTCAGGTAACAACCAATCACGGCTCAACTTCAGAAAACAGGTCAACCCTGAGTAGTTGTGATGTCATTTTCAGTCGACAGAAGTGAGAAAATGGCCGCCCCCGGAGATGGCTAAAGGCAGGCGGATTAACTCTTATTCCACAAACGCAATATTTATCAGAATGCCTTGTTTCAACTACTACTAAAGTCCTCTTAACAGCGGAACAACATAAACAGCCAATATAAACGACTAATATTGTAGTTTAATGCTGTTAATACTCTCTGTTAATGTTTTTAGAACTTACAATATTATAGACACACTCCAGAGACCCAACACTCACGTTTAAAGGTCAGATTACATACTGCTGTATATCCCCCTTTGGTCATAACGTTTGTCAAGTTTTACTCCACTAAACAATATTTGCCCCTGATTTTTTGTTTTTTGTTGTTGTTGGTATCATTACCTCCTGTCCTTCCTCGTCAGAGCCCTCATCCTCTATCTGCGATGTGGTCTCGTCCGTGATGTCACCTCCCGCGCCAGACCAGTTTGACAGCTGGTCCATCTGCTCTGGCGCACTGTGCACATACAAAAAAAAAAGCTAAACGTGTGTGTGTGATCCTATTAGTTGTAAGAGCTTTTTGTTTTGACACCGTGGAGAACTCCGCTGGTGTTTTAAGGGGAGGACTTGGACACCTCTGTCTAATGACTTCTAAAGTGAATGTCATCAAACATCACACGGGGCCCTGAGGGATCTCATTAGAACGCCAGCCCAACTGGTTTGACGGCATGGAAAAACAAACACACATACACACACACACACACGCGCACACACACACACACACGTATTGACTCACGATAAACCTTTACACTTTCTACCATTTTGTATTTGGGGCAAGTATGCAGTGCGCCATCAGATCCAGTGGCTTGCGCTGTGGTAAGGTGACCATGAGTAGGCCTGGATTATATTTTTGACCCATGAACACTGCCTAGCAACAAGTGATGGAGCAATTTGAGATTCATGTGTTATGGTAGTAATTGACCCAATGTTGTGTTCTCATTTTAATGTTTTCAATAGTTTTTATTTAGGACCCCTGGCATTTATGTGTATTTTTTTTTCAAATATTTTTTTACATTCTTACATACATTGTTTTATCGTTAAATTTGCTGTGTTTTGTTGTATTTCTCTTCTGTGTGAAGTTATGGCATGTAATGTCCAAATTGTTAAGTTCAAAAAAAAGGAGTAACCGAACTCCCCCCCAAAAAGGATTTATACGGTACTGTGATTGCCTAGATGCCACAAAATGGTGGCAAACGACTACTTTTGTCTAAAATATAGATCAAACTCACTTCATACCAATTAATGCGGCACCCGTGCACAAATACAAAATATTTTCAGCAAATAAATAATTCGCCTTTTCGTGGATTTTTGAGGGTGAAACTATCTTCCATTATTTGCAGAAAAACTGAATGCCTAACTATTTATACTTCGTGGGGTGTACAGTACGTTACTTATGCTCCTGCTAGTCCGTATTATTGTTTTTAACTTTTGTTTATAATGTAGTTTCGGTCCTCAATCAGTTATAACAGGCTTCGAATGAGGTTTTATAGTTTGACGTTTCTTTTTTTTTTTTTATAGTTTATGTGATCGACGAGGTACATTATTAAAACCATACCATTTATTGTTTGAGTGCGCATATAGTCGGTTGCACATTAATAAAAAAATTAAAAATCTCCAAGGAACCGCTTTGTTAAGCAGATCCCGTGAGGTCAGACAAAGCCTTTTTTTTCAGCGTGGAATGAATCATCTTTATCAGTCTGTGTTGAAAGACGGCAGTTATCACTCCACGTGGATCTAAACTCCCCCAAAACTGCGAGGATGGTGCGATTAAAAGCACCGTGACGACTCGACAAAAAACGAAAACCTGCCAACCTACCTGACTCGGTGTGGACCCAGGATGGCGCAACAAGAAAACGCTCCCAGTTTGAAATTGTCTTATTTGTTTGTTTGTTTGGGGGAACGCTTGCAGGTCTGGGGGTTTATTCAAATGTTTTGTTTGGTCTGCAGGTGTACCTCATACCTTTAAGTGCGATTGACTCCTCATTGGAGACATTTTTGGAGGAATCCATTTTGAAGGACGGGGGTGTTCAAACCTACGGTCTGTGGGTTACACCAAACTCCCGAGCGCAGGTCATCAGGTCCACATAGCAATTTTAAACACAACTAAAACCTATAAATTCTCATAATATAAACGCCGCAAAATGTCTGATGTTTACACCTTTTTGGGGGTAAGACTTCCTCATCCCCTACAAGGCACTGACAGCTCCCATTTGAAAACTATGCCAGACATGCGGTGAGACCAGTCGAACAGCAACAAAGGCAGAGACACCAGTTTTTCCTTTTGTTCTCTTCTCAAGCCCGCACGTTTAATCACTTGGGAACCGTCGGACCCGTACATACATCCACGCGGCAAAAGTACACAACACAAAACACACACGCGTCAAACAAAAACGACACCAAGTTACGTCAAAAACGTTGCAATAAATAGACTCGTCGCGTTACATATTCTGTTCATAATTCTTCTGTACAGAGATGATAGTGTGTGACTTGTGTCCACTGGAAAAGAGCAACCACACACATAGGATGACGATGTAAACAAAAGGGCCACACGAGAAGTCAACATCATGCAGAGGATCCAGAGAGCGCCTACTTGAGGCGTCAAATAATCACAAATACAGTACAGCTTTTCTCTTTGACCTCCATATGAAGTTGCGCGCGCGCGCACACAACAGGGAAGCACAAAACGGCGGAATGTGATGGATTGGAGACCAAAAAAAACAAAAAAAAATCCCCCCAAAAATGAACATCTATTCTTCCAGAGTGCGGAAGGCGTTCTGCATGTCTTCCAGCAGCTGCGCGTACTCGCCCTTTATCTTGGCCTCGCCGTCCTTCACCGGGTCCTGCATTGACACAATGACAAGCTTAAGAGTAATCCAATAAAAGGCAACACATTAGGAATAGTTGTGTGCTGCTCCGGCATTTTCTGCGAGTGCAAGGTTATGCGGTTTTATAAAGTGTCATTATATACACGTGTTGAATGTGTGAATGTCCAAACTATTTCCAGTGAGGGCCACATCCCGGAAAAAAAACCTACATTTGAGCTTTACAGTATGTTATCGGTGACAAAGCAAAATGTTGTTAATATTAATGTGATAACTTGTGACACTGGATATGGATTTTTTTTTTTTCTAATTTAAAATGATTGATTAGGAATATAGCCAATATCTTGTCAGAGTCAACTTGAAAAATGTTAAACAGTAGTGGATATCTTTTTGTATTATATTAAATTTAAAAAAAATGTTGTTTTTTTTAACAATTTAAAATAATAGGTGTGATATTGTGTAACATTCAAAATGTATTTAATGTATCTTAACTTTTTTTATTAAAACATTTATTTTCTAAATTTTCTTTTAGAATACAATAAAAAAAAGATCGTCAACTTCAACTTGAGAGTATGTTAAAAAGAAGAGCAATTTTTTTTTTTATGTGATATCTTGCAACCAATTTTTTTTTTATCAATATGTTGAATTTTTAAAAACAGTGATGATAACTTTCACACATTTAACTTTCTCGTAACCTTCTAATGCAGACCATATTTTTAATGTATTATTTGAACAGGGTCAAAGAAAAACATGCCGCGGGCCACAAATGGGCCCCCGGGGCCGTACTTTGAACTCCGGTGCTTTAGGGGCGTGGCCTCGTGGCAGCATATTGGAAGCTTGCAACACGAAATAAAACTTGACCGAGCAAACGCTTGAAACTCAACAAACTTGTTTAGTGGGGCATGAACAAATGAACAAAATCTACAGACCTTAAATTTCATGGAGCTGATCCTGTAGAGGATTTCTCCCAGGTGCTCCCGGATCATGGCCCAGGTGATCTTGTTGTCGCTCTGCGCCGTAGTCTCCACCGCGTGGCGCGCCATGTCGTAGAAGGCGATCATGTTGGACAGGATGCCCACCGTCTTGTAGAAGGGACAGAATCTGTGGAAGCGCACGTTCACTCCTTCATTTCAATGCTCGCCAACATTGAGATTGTTGCAGCCCTACTATTGCGTGTGGGTAATTCAAAAAATAAATACATAAATAAATTCGGACCTGTCGTAAGGCGTGTAGCCGTTCTGCTGCAGAAAGTCGTCTTTAATCAGCTTGGCCACTTCCAGAGTGATCTTGTCCGTTTCCGCCAGTGACGCCTGCCACAGCCAAGTAATCAGGCGACCGCTTCGCAATTGAACTAACTCCCTTTTTCAAACGGCAACGTCAGCACTTCACCTTCCCGACGAGCTGCACGATCTCAGCCAGGTCCTCCTCCTCCTGCAGGATCTCCTTGGCCTTGGTGCGCAGCGGCACAAACTCGGCAAAGTGCTTGTCGTAGTACTCGTCCAGGGCGCGGGTGTACTTGCTGTAGCTGATAAGCCAGTTGACCGAGGGGAAGTGTTTCCTCTGGGCCAGCTTCTTGTCCAGACCCCAGAACACCTGACACCAGAAGACACCGCGTCAACATACGTGTCGCCGTGGAGTAGATGGCATCGGCGTTGGATAATTATCACCTGAACGATTCCAAGTGTGGCTGAGGTAACAGGATCAGAAAAGTCACCACCAGGGGGCGACACACTAGAATCAAAACACATTTTTCAAAGCGTATTTTTAATGGTTTTTTTGGGGTTTTTTTTTTTTTTTTTTTGTGTCTTGACTCACGCTCCGACGATGCTGACGCTTCCCTCCCTCTCGGGGTTGCCCAGACACTTCACCCGACCGGCGCGCTCGTAGAAGGAGGCCAGACGGGCGCCCAGGTAGGCCGGGTAGCCGCTGTCTGCAGACGCAACACACCGCTTACTTTCACCTACTTCACATTTTCGACGCACTGGCTCCACCTAAGGGCTGTTCGTGGGTGTTACACCAAACTTTGGAGGGAGTTTGACTTAAATACATGATCATCTCAGTATGTAGAATCTTAAAATGAAGTAGTTGTTTTTATTGAATTTGAACTGATAACAAATATAGATTCGGCACAAAAAAATAAAATCAATCATGTCAAAAATGTAAGAAGATGTGAATTTTGTTGGAGTGAGAGAAATAGTCTTCCTGACTTACCGGCGGGCATCTCAGCCAGACGTCCCGAAATCTCCCTGAGGGCTTCGGCCCAGCGGGAGGTGGAGTCGGCCATCATGCTGACGTTGTAGCCCATGTCTCGGAAGTACTCGGACAGCGTGATGCCTGCCAAAAACAAACAAAGCAAATATTTCAAGCCAGACTGACGCCTTCCGTGACGGCTGCCGGCGCGTACCCGTGTAGATGGAGGCTTCTCGGGCGGCTACGGGCATGTTGGAGGTGTTGGCCACCAGCGCCGTTCTCTTCATGATGCTCTCGGTCTTGCCGTCCACCTCCATGGTCAGCTGTGTGGGGGGGGGGGGAAAAAAAACAACGCAAGGTGTCAGGGATAATCGATTAATCCGACCATTATTTTGTCGATTCATCGGTTTGTTCAAAAACAGGACATTATTTCAAATTAACAGCGGAGACAAAAAACGAATGGGAATGAACATCAAATATGACACGACGAGTTGCCTCACCTCGGGGAAATCTCGCAGCACTTCCGACATCTCGTTGCCACGCTCGCCGCAGCCCACGTAGACGATGACGTCGCTGTTGGAGTACTTGGACAGCGACTGGGAGATGACGGTCTTGCCGCAGCCGAAAGCACCCGGGATGGCTGTGGTCCCTCCCTGCACGCACCTGCAATTCAAACGAGCGGTTGAGGGACCCCAGGCGGGCGATCGAGGCGTCTCGCGGAGGGGAAACGTTTCAAAGGGCTGACGGGAAAAGGGCGTCCAGGACTCGCTGTCCGGTCAGCAGCGGGTGGTTGGCGGGCAGCTTCTCCGTGACGGGACGGACTTGTCTGACGGGCCACAACTGCACCATGGTGAACTTCTCCTTCACACCTTCGAACTCCAGCTCCATCACCACGTCCTGGTGGCGGATTGGGAAGAAATGTCACTGGGAATTGCTTTGGTTCGTGTAAATAATGTCGGCACTCACGGAGAGGTCATAGTTTCCCGGCGGGGCCACGTAGGTTACAGTGCCTCGGTTTTTGGGCGGGAGCATGATTTTGTGCTTGATGAGGGAATTCTCGTACACCATCCCGTAGATGTCTCCGCCTGTGATGTGACTGCCAACCTAACAGAGACAAGGAGAAAAAAGGAAAAAAATCCATGGTAACCTACAGCTTTACAGATGCCACTTCTGGTAAACAACTAGTCACTTACCCTGCTTCACCCCCTGATGTTTGGATTTTGGCCTATTTTACTGCCACTTCCCACACCCCCTAAACTTGACTATTTGAGAAAATCTAATTCAGGGAGGGGGCGGGCACAATTTTTCATCAGTTGGGGGGCAAATAAGACTACGCACTTTCTAATTAGACTGAATGACAAAAAAGAAAACTCCTTTTTTTTTTTTTTTGAACCCCCCCCCCCAAATTCTTCTAAAAAAAAAAAAGCCGCCATTCCAGATCTAGTTATGAGGTTGCACGGCCACGTACCCGCAGACTCTTGACGGGCGAGAACTCCCACTTGATGTCTCTGTTGAGTGACCCGATGTTGACGCCTCTCGGGATGTAGATGCTCTGCGTGAGGTCGTTGATGTCCTTCAGGGGTCGCTGGATGCCGTCGAAGATGGAGCCCATGATTCCCGGGCCCAGCTCCACAGAGAGCGGCTTGCCGGTACGCAGCACCGGGTCGCCGACAGACACGCCGGCTGGGTCACAAGTTCAGGAAAAAACAAAGAGACTCTTTTTCATCGTTAAACGTGCGTTACAAATTTACAAATAGCGGGGCCTTCAAGAAGGATACACGTCTCCTCGTAGACCTGGATGGTGGCCATGTCTCCCTCCAGCCGGATGATCTCTCCCACCAGCTCGCTGTGGCCGACGCGCACCAGCTCGTACATGGCCGCCCCCGCCATGGCGGTCGCAGTCACCACTAGAGTGAAGAAAAAGATTTTATAAAAAAAAAAAAAAAAAAAACAATCCCGGCTTTAGCGATATCCACGATGTGGCAGTAACCTGGTCCGGAGACTCCGTGCACGTATCCAAACTGGCTCTCTCGGTCCTCATCTCGGATCTTGGGGAGCTTGGATGTGTCCATCGTCACTGGTTTGTAGGAGAAAAAAAAAAATAATACTCATGCTCATCAATTGTTGCCATTTATCCGTGCCCTTAATTGTCCCTCCCGCTTGGCCTGGGAGGCTGATTCTCGGTTTACATGATAGGACAGCGCCAAAAGTAGGCCACTGAAGTAACTGCAGCGACCAGTTTAACCCAGCTCCCCCCCTTAAAAAGCAGCAGCTTCAGTACTTCTTGACAAGAAATAAATGAAACAGTGCAGAGATAAGGTGGGCTTGTTTGACTAATGAACGAGCTGCTTGAGTCATTTAATGCACAAATTGTCTTGCAAATATTGACAAGTAGTCTGTGTGTGTGTGTGTTGTGTATTCGATCGCATCATCATAATCCTTCATGCATTCCACCTAAGGACAGGGAGCACAAACTTTATGCATAATGATCATGTGACCGTGGCACATGACTTACTGGTCAGATAAGGAAGTGGAAAATGAGCATGCACTGTCTGTGACTGTGAATGGGGAACTTAGCGATGCCCATTTTTTAATACGGTTTATAGTTAATAGTAGCTCGCCATCACTGAAATTTGATTAATAGGTGTACAGGTGGTCATGTGTCTTCCTTAAACTACAGGGAGTGTGTGCGTGCGTGCGTGTAGGTAAATATTGTGTGTTCAGAATGTTGCATGTAAGCGGCACAGTCCTGACGCCCCGGTGTGAATTGAAAAGCTGACTGAAAACGAGTTAACCCGTTAAACTCGGCTAATTCGTACGATTTTGAACGAATGTTATTATGACAGAGAACGACATGTTTGGCGACGCTGCTTCATTTTACGCAGCCATGTCGCCCGACGTAATTACAGCGAATAACCTTCACAATAAGAATGCTAACATCCCCCTGCATAGACTTGATTTTAATATGACAATAATAATGTTATTTGGTAACACTGACACGATGTGAGTCGCTCTCGGCCTGAGAGAAAACAGGGGCTCCCCGGCATTTTGGTGCAATGGGTTACTCGTCTTAAAACAACAAGCAATTCAGAATAAAATAGTGTAAGCGCCGATGTCTAAACAACGTCAGGTTATCGTTAGGAATACATCTAGCTCACCGTGTGATTGCGAAACGGCTGTTTTGCTGTCTTGCTTGGGGAGAAAACGATGCGCGATGTGATGCGTGACAGCAGCAGACACAGGTCAGCTGACTTCATTCATGGACGGAAGCTGCCACTGCTCGGCCCACCATTTTGGATCCTCCCCCGGAACTGCACGAAGAAATAATAAATCAAAAAAATAAAATAAATCCTCTATTAATAGTCCATTCTAACGACTGGATATTATTTTAAACGCATTGCTAAAAAATAATATATATATATATATATATAGTCCCAACTTTGTCTCGCATCAAAGTTGAACGCGTCTTCGTTTTCGTTTCGTACATGGCGGGGGCGGCCATGTACGTAATATATATATATATATTATCGGGATGTTATTTGAACAAATGACCAAGTGACTTTTCGAAAGTAGCTAAGGCAATTCGAGCACGTGACTGATTTCTACGCGGATGGAAATGGAAAACGACTCGTTATTTGATTTTCATTTTAAAATACAAAGAATTATCACTTTTTCTTTTATTCTCACAAATGCTCTTATAATAACACTCGGTCCAATATTTTACACGTTTCAAATAAATACATACCAAAACACGAGCTAGTTAGTTAAAAAGAAAGTCTAGTATACATCCTGACAGATCAAAAGCAGGGCAGGAGCTAAATCTACCAATGCCGCTAGTGCGCATGCGCGGGGTCAGGGTTGACAGTCTCCCCACAATCGTGGAAAGCGGTGCGGCGGCTAAGCTAACCGTCGCAACGAGCTACATGTGGAGGGTAAAACGGGAAGGCATCCCCGACCCTAACTCTGTCAAATCTCCCCGTGTCCGCCCGCCACGACGCTAAAAGTCGAGACTCGGTGAAAATTATACCAGTTTATGATGAAAGGGTGAGTGTCCGCTTTTCAAGCCGCGAATGAAGTCGTTCACGACTGCATTTTGTCACCGGGGGAGGAGACGGCGAGGCTAGCAAAGCTAGCTAGCGTAGCATAGCCGCGCCAAGCTATTTTTAAACTCGGTACCCGAGCCGGTGGGGATAAAATAAGAAGCCCGCGACAGCTTCGTTGATGGCCTAACGCCAACGCCGATTGCCCGCCGATTCAAGCCACTGCGTGCGGAACGCTTGCGGCTGTTTCGAACTAGCGAGCTGAGACTTAACTGCGAATGTGAGCGGTTTTTTTCCCCACACGTCAGTAAGACAGCGGGTAAAGTAAGCGTTTGTCTGCCGAAATCAGTCACAGCAAAATAAGAAACCCGAACTACTTTATGTGTGTGTGTGTATCAATATTTTAAAAATCCAAAGTCAAACGTTAATTTGGGAGTTTGGAACGTAGACACCAAGTGTCAGCCATGACAAGTGTGCGTTTTGCCTCAAGAGGGTTCACCTCGCGGCTTGGTGGTTAGTACGTCTGCTTTACAGTTTGGAGGTTGCGGGTTCGAAACTCGGCTGTGTGGATTTTGACATGTTCTTTTCTACAGCTTCTTCAAACATGTTAAGTTCATTGACAACTTTTCAAAATGTCCATAAGCATGAATGACCGTCTCTACATGTGTCCGTCCACAAACCCCAAAACATTCATTTTAGATTCCCTGAAAAGTCTAAATGGGCCTTAAGTGTGAATGTGAGCATGATGGGTTGTCTGTACGTGCTGTGCGATTGATGACCGACGACGACCAGTCCAGGGTTCGAGTCAATGGCATAAGCTCCAGCTCACCCTACACTCTCATGATGACAAGCAAGCGCTATAGAAAAGGGATGGATGGGTTCAGCTCGCTCTTCCTCACCTTTCTCCTGCATTGTCAGTGGAACTGTGAATGTGTGCGAGAGACAATGGCGAGCGTTCACTAAGGCTGTTGTGTGCAAAATACATTCACAGTAGAGCTATTGTTTGTTTGGGGAAAAAAAACAAAATTACCTAATTATTTGAAGCAACAAAAAACAACAACAAAGCAGAACTACTCACTGCTCTAAGATGTTGACCATAATTTCAGATTTTTCTTCTCTGGTCATTTGTATCTGTCCATGGTGGTGTCAACCCCCTGCTCCCTCAAAAAAAAAAAAAAAAAAAAGCCAAAGAAAAAGCACAACACATTGACCGACCGAGCTGATGTGTTGCGGCGTGTCAGCCCTTTGACCGTTTCGCTGTTGTTCCAGTAGCCGGATCGAGCTGGGGGACGTGACGCCCCACAATATCAAACAGCTCAAGTGCCTCAACCAGGTCATCTTCCCCGTCAGCTACAATGACAAGTTCTACAAGGACGTCCTGGAGGTGGGCGAGCTCGCCAAGCTCGGTAAGCGACAACACAAATGTACCCGAACAGTTGGAACATAAATAGTACAGTGAAACCCTTAACATTTGAACACCCCTAAAATGTACAATTTGGTCATTTCACTTTAAAAACTGAGGTTGGCATATTATGTGAGACTGCACGACCCAAAATATTAAGGCCACAAATGTGTTTTGCTTTTTCTTTGACTTTTTTTGTGATGAACAAATGTTGACAAGAATCCCAGACAATGTTCTGTTCAAATTGTGAGGTTCCACTGTATGGGCAATACATAAATGCCCATTGAAAAAAGCATCAGAGGATGTTTAAATGGAAGTGTTGCGGGCGGGGGGGGGGGGGTGCGCTCTCTTTTGTTTCCTTTTGCGCGGCAGCATACTTCAATGACATCGCAGTGGGGGCCGTGTGCTGCCGAGTGGACCACTCTCAGAACCAGAAGCGATTGTACATCATGACGCTTGGCTGTCTCGCGCCCTACCGGAGACTCGGCATTGGTGAGCCGCGCAAAATGGAGGAAAAACTTTTTTTTTGACTTGGAAGAAGAAGTTTTGACTTAAATTTGTGCATTTTGGCACCCGCAGGTACAAAGATGCTGAACCATGTGCTCAACATCTGCGAGAAGGATGGTACTTTTGACAACATTTATCTGTGAGTGTCCTATACTTCCCCGTATAACGGACAATGGATTAATCTGTCTTCGTCATAAAAGATGTA
This sequence comes from Filicampus tigris, assembly GCF_054856515.1. Classification (NCBI taxonomy): domain Eukaryota; kingdom Metazoa; phylum Chordata; class Actinopteri; order Syngnathiformes; family Syngnathidae; genus Filicampus; species Filicampus tigris. The sequence continues at coordinate 4,794,844 of NC_141237.1, read as the reverse complement.
TTAAAATGAATCGCGCCTAGTTCCTATTCCCCACGAAATAACACTGAATTTCAAAATAAAGTCAATCAGTGACACCCATGTCCTGTCTTTAAAAGCCATACACACTCAGTCACAGATGTGACCCCAAGCAAAATATATTTTTTATCCAATGACTTAATTCAATTGGTATACTTGATTCTAAAACATCTTGATTTTTTTTTTTTTTTTTGTAATAATTTCTTCCACCAGTCACGTGCAGATAAGCAACGAGTCGGCAATCGACTTCTACCAGAAGTTCGGCTTTGAGATCATCGAAACCAAGAAGAACTACTACAAGAGGATAGAGCCGGCGGACGCGCACGTCCTGCAGAAGAGCCTGCGAAGCCTGAGCGCGCCGTCCAGCGGAGAGCTTCAGAAAACGGATTAGGGTGACGACCGACGGACGGACGGACGGACGGGCAGGGCGTCACCCGCTTTTCGGAAAAACCAGCACACCTGACCTGCGTGTAAAAGAACTGTGACAAACGCCCCCATCCCCACAAAGGACGCTTTCAAAGACAAAATTGGGGAAGAAGGAAGGAAAAAAAAAAAAAAAAAAAAAAAAAACTTGGCAAATGAGTATCTTTGGCCTGTCCCCTCCATCCCCCTGTTACTCATTCAGCTGATTGACAAAGTGTCCAAAAAGTGCTCGTCCGATTGACAACCTGAGTGCGGTGTTTGCAATGCGTACTTTATGCGTGACTTGGTTTTGATGCAGTTCTAAAAATGTAAATGGGGACAGGGGCTGTTAACTATAATTTCTGGTTTTGAAACGGTTTAAAAGACCGCACCTGATGGTTTGTGGGGGCGTTTGAATGTCTTCTCCGTTGGCCATGATGAACTGTTAACAAGGTGGTGGTGCGTTCGGAATTACTTCATTTAAAACCCATTCGGCTGTTCTTTTGTTTGGTTCCATTTTCATTTTACATTGCAGAGGTTAAGCATTTCAGAGGTTCTCCTGGGTTTGGGAAATAGTATTGAATGTCAATGCGTTCTTCAAAGGGGAAACGCGAGATCTTTTGGGGTGGAGGGCGACACGGCAGAGCTGGTCACCCCCCACCCCACCCCCAACAACTTCCTGCCGAGTATTGGCCGCCGACGTGGTCCGCTTGTGTTTTTTTTTTTTTTTTTTTTTTTTGAAGCGCGTGTGTGAGCGCGAGCGTGTTTTACCCAGAGGAAGCTCTGACTCCGAATGCATGCAAGGAGACTTGTGTCCTCTCTCTACTGTAGTATAAGCATGGTTTCTTTCTTTGAAGAATTTTATCTTTTTCTGGAGCTCTATATTGTATGACTTTTTAACGTCTAAATAAATGAATTACTATTTGCAGTAAAGCTGCTGTTTGTCGTCAAGCTATAAGTATAAGGGGAGTAAGACAAATTGCTTATTCTATACCAAGATGGTATAGAATATTGAATTAACGGCATAGACTTTCTGTTTCCATTTCCGGCTCTATGGTTATTATGACATTAACTCTGCTGTCGCAAGATGCCCAAAAAAAAAAAAAAAAGACTGGTGGGTTAATTAAGTATTCGAACAGTCTGTGAACAAAGAAATAAAATATCCCCAAAAGATTTTGAGTTAAATTTCGGGAGAAACAAACTAAGACTACACGCGCATACAACAGTGGTTGAGGAGTACGCATATGCACACTGAGCCATTTTGATTGGCTGCTTCGCCCATGCTCTGAAATCTGATTGGCTGTTGGCTTCCTAAGCGCCCGCCTCGTTTCGCAGCTCGGATTGTTTTGGGAGCTGGGTTGAAATAGCATGCTAGCTAGCTAGCAAACAGTTAGCTTCTCCAACCTCTCTCTTAAGTTGTCACAGGCGCTGACACTTACATAAAATGTCCAAACTACAGGTGAGCGGGAACATGCCCTCTTATAATAGCCTTTTGTCAGCGGAGTAGCGACGAAACGGCGCTCGTTTTCGGCTTTAAAAGTGAGCTAGGCTAACTATTAGCGAGCTAGCTGGGAGAAGCATTGATTGCTACTTACTTGGTCTTTGATTAACCAGCGTGAGAACTAAATAAAGCTACTGCACAATATTCACCTGTGTGTTCTTTTCGTCACATCGTGGCTATAAACGCATGTAAATAAGTCAAGGGCAGCTGCAATGCTATCTAAAGGACTGTGTATATTTTAATGAGGAACGATTGCTTCTAAGCCACCCTGAGAGAAGTTCTACAATTTACAATCTTTTGAACTTCTTGTATACATGCGGTGCCATCAGGATCTTGTTGCACGGATGTTTGCATTGCAGGACGGCCACAGGAAGGATCTCAGGTCAAACTGGTGAGAGTGTGCGGACTCGCCTGACAGGCAACGGTTTGGGAAAGGATGCCAGAGATGACCGAAACCGAGACAGCTGGACGAAAACCAAAGTAAATCATCTGTGAATTAAAATTAACATTGCTATTGGAAAAGACGTCTGTATTTAACCGGCCTTGTTTTCTATTTCTTCTATTTTACAGAAAGAAGAAAAACAAAGAATCCCACAATGCTGGTAATACATTAAAATGTTTAAATGTCACCCGCGTTGACCTTGCAGTCGCTTACATTTCCTCTCTTGTATTCAGTCGAGAGGCACCGCAAAGAGAAGATAAATGCAGGGATTAACCGCATTGGCAATCTGTTGCCCTGTTCACAAGCACTTAAACAGGTAAGATGCATTCAACTGTTGTACATTCAATTCAGTTCACTCACCCATGTCTGTGTATGCAGAGTAAGAACATGATCCTGGACCAGGCCTTTCGCTACATCACTGAGCTGAAGAAGCAAAATGATGCAATGCTCCTGGAAGGCGGTGATAAAGTCCAGGGTAAATTTTAAACAACGTCAGACAAAATGCAATGCTGATATTCCTGTTGCGAATGATCAAGAATCCCCTTTTTTCCCCGACACCGCTGTTACTTTTTCCTTTAATAGTAGCACGACTGTTTTGCAATACTTTGTCCTTTAGTATTTGTTTGATTTTACAACTGAGAGAAAAATCTGGAGGAGGAAAACCAAAATGGGCAATTTGCAAAAAATAGTGTTTATTAGTTTAAGACAGGGTTTGGGAAACATTTCCATTTTTGTAGACTTCTTGGTTCACCACCCTGCGTTAATAAATGCGGAAAGGCGTTTATTAAAGTACTTTTGTGTAGCCATATGCAGCCTGCGCATGAGACAAACGGTTGCGTCTGCTCTCGGCTTCCGCAGCGGAGGAGATCCGACGACTGCGGCGTCATTGCGAGGAGCTTCGCAAGGAGAGCGCCCACTACATCGAGCTGCTCAAAGCCCACGACATCAATCTCCTCGAGGACCCCACCGTCCACTGGAAGGGCAAGCAGCGCTGCGCCAAAGTGGCCAAAGTCACCCCCACTCACCAGCTGCCCAAGGGCACGATCGTCTATTCCAACGGCAACGTGATGTGCCCCACGGGGAAAGAGAGCAGCCCCGGGAAGCAGCCCTCGGACGCCTTGCTCCTTCAGCCCCCCTCGGAAGCGGGCGCGGGCGCGAGGGTGAACGGAGCCTCGCTCCAAGTCACCTCCTCCTCGACGTTGCTGCACTCTGGTTCGAGTGCCGCCCAGTCCACGGCGGGCCTCGCCGTTGCGGAGCAGTGCGCGCCGCCCTCCGTGTCCTACATCACCCTCCAGCTCCCGGCCGTCAACGCCGGCTTGCCCCAGCCGCCCGCCGCCCCCCCCGCCCAGGCCAACGTCGCCCCCACGTCAGCGTCCCAGCTCCCGTTGCCCGTCTCCTGTCTCGCCACAATGAATCACACCGCAAGGGACACTGCCCTCCGGACTGTAAGTTACACTGCCATCCCCAACAGTCAAGCCCTTCTCAGAGCGGGGGCGGCGGGTAGCACGCAAACCACGTGGACAACGCTGCAGATGGCCGGCAACACAGTGCAGCCCGTCTGCCAGAGTCTCGGCAGCACCACCCAGGCTGTCCACCAGGTGACAGTGTGCCCCGTGGGCACCAAGCCTCCTCCCGTGCAGCCGATTCAAATACAGATGCAGGCCCCCGCCGCCCCCGTCGCCCCCGTCGCCGCGCACATTCAGACGAGGCCGCCCCAGCTGCGACCTGCCATCCCGGTCCTCGCCGCGCAGCCTCAGTGCGCCGTGCTCCCGCAGCCGGTTTCTCAGCCCCAGCCGGCGTCGCTCATTCCCCACCCGCCGGCGGCGGCGGCGCTGATCCCTCAAGCTCAGCGGCAGGCCACCGTGCTGCCCCTGCTCCAGACCATGCAGGTGCTGCAGGTCAACCCGAGCGGCGCGGCAGCCACGGCGCCGCAGAGCAGCAACAACCCCAGCGTGGTCATTCTGCAGCAGGCCAACTCCTGCCCGAGCCAGCCGGTCATGAGGGAAGACGTGAGTAACCCGGCGCCCTGTCAGCATATCGTCATCATCCAGGCCCCCAACCACCCTGCGCCGGCCCCTCAGAATCCCAAGCTTGGTTTGGTCCCCGCCGCCGCCGCCGCGCCTTCTTCGATACCCGCCACTCAAACAAGCAACAGTTCAACGTCGACGTTGCAGAGTGTGGGCGGGAAGCAGCTGGTGCACATTCTCCCGCGTCCGGCACAGCCTCCGGCGAGCCACTCGTCACAGATGAGCCAGACGTCCGCCGGGGCCCAGGCCACCCCGCAGACCATCACCGTGAACGGGCAGGTCTTCGCCCTGAAGCCCATGAAGACTTCGGACAAAACCGCTTCCCAAAGTACAATGCAACTGGTCCAGCCGACCACCACGGAGGAACCCACCACCAACGTGGCGCTCAAAAGTCTCGGGGCCCTCAGTAGTCTGAACCAGAGCATCTCTCAGGGCCTTCCGCTTAGCATTTCTAGCCAGAGCAGCAGCAGCAGCGACAACAACAACAACAGTGTCCCTCCACCGGCTGCTCCATCCGCAGCGGTCCAGCAGAAACGACAGCCTCCTGCTCCCGGGACTGTCCAGCAATCAAAGGCGCCTCTCCCGAGCCCGGTCAAATCCGGACAAGCGGCCAGTGCGCCCAAGGCTGCCGGAAAGAGGCTGCGGGCGACTCTCCATGCGAAGCGGTCGGCAGCGAAAAGGGCCAAAGCGTCGAAGAAAAGCGAGCTCAGCCCGGCTAGCTCGGAGGAAAACCGGAGAGCTTCTCGGGCCTCAGACATTCCTGCCGTAGCCGCCGCGACGGCGTCCGCTGAAAGCGGACAGAGTGTCACTTCCTCACAAAGCTCGCCGAAAACGGTCGCTTGCGTTACGGCCAGCGGCCCGACCGTATTCAGTCAGCCGCAAAGCGTCAGCTCGGTGGGCGCGAGCCCCGAGCAAGTTATTTCCACTCAAGCTGGCGCGAGCGTTGCGCCCACCGCAGTCGTGACCGCCAGCGCGACATCGGCCACGCCTTCGGCCACGCCTTCGGCCAGCGCGGCCGCGCCTTCCAACGGCGGCTCGGCGGGAAGCCAGCCCGCGGAACCCGAAGCGGCCGGTGCGCCGACTCACGCGACGCAAACTAACTCGCCCCTTCCCTCTCCGCCGTCTAAACGAAGCGCGACTGTCGCCGCCGCCGCCGCGTGTCCCGCTTCAGTCGGCACCGCAGCGATCGCCCCCGCAACTCAGACCACACAATCAGTACCTTGTCCCCGGCGACCCAACAACACCGAACCGGTGGCCACGTCGTCATCCGCCGCGTCCACAAGCCCAACTGCGTTAGCGCCGGTCGGCGCTTGTGCGGCGCAGCGGCCCGACGCCAACGTCAAACTTGCTCAGCCAGCAGCCAAGGCCAGACAGGCCCAAGAAGAGAGAGCCGCTACCAGCTTAGCGGCGTCCGCGTCCGATACGACGCACAAGAAAGACTTTGTGCTGTCTCACGGGGTGTACGCGAACCTCGACGATCAAACGATGGAGCCCCCCGTGACGGACTCCCCCATGTCCACGGTGGCGGGGGCAGGCCGAGGCTTCTCGGTGGCCTCCATGCTCCCTCAAGGTCAGGGCATGAGCGCCTCCTCCGGCTCCTTCGGAACGTTCACCTTCACGTCCGAGCAGGCCGAGATGCTGGCGTTGGCCATGTTGGAGCAGGACAGCCCGGGGAGGAGGGGCGGAAGCTGCGCGGGCAACGACGCCGCCGCCGCCCACGCCGCCTGGCAAAAAGGTCCCGCCGCCAAAGAGAAAGCCCCCGCCGGGCAGCAGGCCAAAGCCAGCAAACCCGTGGATGTAATCAAACCTCCAGTTCAGGCGTCGGTCAGGGGGCAGGTCGGCGACGCGTCCGTGGGCGGCGCCGGCAGGCATCCGCGCAACCCGGCTCACCTCGTCACGTACTCCCAGTCTCAGCCGCTCCCCCAGGTGCCGGCGCAGAGCTCGGCCCAAAGCGCCACCGCGGCCAGCTTGAGCGTCAACAACCTGATCCGGCCCAGCTCCTCCCAGCAGGCCTACCCGGGCTCTCCCAGCCTGGCGGGCCAGCAGTGCTCGGCGCCCTCGCCCGCCGCCGCCTCGGCCCACGTTTCCCAAGCGTCCATCAACACGCTCTCGCCCTGCTCGGGCGCCGCCCAGCTCAACGCCGAGTACGCCCCCATGAAAACGGCGTTGATGCGGGCTCAGGCCGAGCGGCAAGTCAAGATCCTCTCCAAGCGGCAGGCGCAGGAGGAGGCCATTCTCAACGGCGGCAAACGAGCCAAGCCGTGCCCGCTGCCGGCGCCCGCCGTGGGCCACATGGACGTGAAAGGGGCGGAGCGCGGCCAGATGATGGTCGGCGGCCAGCTGCCTCCCTCGTCCTCGGCGAGGATCAACTCCGAAGGCTCCCTCTTCGCCACAAACTCCTTCATGAGCACGGTGGCCCGGGCCGCCGACGCCCACTGCCCCCCTGAGCAGAACCAGCCGGGGGTGCTCCACCCACCCCAGGGCCATCCGCAACATCCTCCCGCCCAGCACCTGGGGGGCAATCTGTACATGAAACAGCAGCAGCAGCAAGAGCAACAGCGACACCACCTGTACCACCTGCAACACCACCTGAGCCAGCCCGACCCGGCGCAGCGCCACTCGCTCCACCAGAGGGCGCTGCAGCAAGAGCAGCACGCGCAGAAGAAGAGGGGCCTGGTCCGAGGCGGCCAGACCGGCTCGCCCGCCGCCGCCGCCATGCAACAGAAGCAGCAGCAGCAGCAGCAGCAGCACCACCTGGAAAAGTCGGGCGTCCAACAGCAGCACTCGCACGCGCATCAGCAGCACGCGCCGCCGCCGCCGCCGCAGCGCCAACCGTCGCATCCGCAGCAGCATCAAGCGCAGCAGCACCAACAGCAGCAACACCATCAACAGCTGCAGCAGCAGCAGCAGAACTCGCACAGCAGGCACCAGCAGCATTTGCAGCAACAGATGCAACAACAACAACAACACTTTCGGCACCAGGAGAAGAGCTGTGAGGCGCAGGCGGCCGGAGCCAGGGGCCACCACAACAACCACCTGGCGCAGCAGGACCACCTCAAGGTGAGTCCTCACTCGCCTCGGCTAAATAAGTCAAACAACATTTTCCTCCGCGAAAACAAAATAAAAGCGGGGGTGCCGCGAAAACGGCGATAACTGACCGAAACGCAATTTTGCGTCTTGAGCTTTCTGGGTTATCTTTTAAATGGATTTATTTGCGTATTACAAAGCAGCCACACAGAAGAAAGGTCGAAAAGTTGTTTGGGGAATTTTGTAGTTTACGTAATTTATTGCACAATACTTAGCAACTTTTTTTTTTTTTGGTTAACTTGCACTCCACAAATACTCCATATCATAAAAAAACAATAAAAACGGCTCACCTGTTTTCTGAAGCTGAGCCCGGTGCAGCTGTGATGTCGTTTTCAGTCGGGAGCTAGTGACAAAATGGCCGCCCCCTGAGATGGACAAAAATGGGTGGATTTTACTACTTAGCTCATATTCCAAAAAACAGAATGCCCTGTTTTGACTAGTGGGACTATATGATAGAACATATGTAAAGAAAACATTGGGGTTGACTTCCCCTTTAACTCATTCAATCCCAAAGACATATTTATGTCTTTTTTCAGTCCAGCCATTCATTCCCGGGAATTTTTTTTTTGGTTTTCAGGGTAAATAAAAAAAAAAAGAGTCTGGTACTGAATGAGTTAAACCGCTTTCTCTATGGGGCCTTATGAGGACAATTATAGCAATTGGTTGGATGGACGAAATAAAAACCAACAAATCTCTAAAAACGAATTAAAACGAACGGAAGTGACATTTCTTAAGTGAAAGCGAAAGAGCAAAACAACATTAATATTTTGGGCATCTGCCTTCAGCCTGGCCAAGATCACAGCGCCATGCAGAGGATGATGACTTCGAGGACTTTGGATCAGCAGCAGCAGCAGCAGCAGCAGCAGCAGCAGCAGCAGCAGCAGCTCATCTCGCCGCCCGGCAACCCGGCGTCGCGTTCGTCCGAGCTGACGTGCGCGCCGTCCCGCCAGGAGCGCCACCGCGTCTCCAACTACTCGGCCGAGGCGCTCATCGGTAAAAGCACCACTAATGCCGATCAGCAGCAGCAGCGCATGGCGCACCACCTGCAGCCGGGCCGCGGCGGCGGCGGCGGCGCCGCGCCCGAGCAGGGCGACCTGCGCGGCTACATGGACGCGTCGGGGCGAGGCAAATCCAACGTGGCGCACAACCCGCAGGGACGACTCCCCTCGGAGCACCCGGGCCCGGTCGACGTCCAGCGCGTGTCCGAGTGCCCGCCCTTCAAAAGCATGGCGGCGGGACCAGGTGCGCATCAGCTGGCCGGTTTTGAGGCTCAGGTTTCCCGAGGGGGCGACATGGCCCCCAAGTCGCAGAGGGGGCAGCAGCAGGGAAGCTTCCGAATGGGCGTCGGCCCCCCGGCAGACGGCAGGAACCGCGGCGCCGGCGGCGGCGGCTACGCCGGGGTCCACCTTGGGCCGCAGGCCGCGCACGTGGGACCGGCGCTGCTGCGCGAGCAGGAGGCTTGCCACCAGAGTTTCATGCAGAGCCTCCTGTCGTCTGAGGGGAACCACCAGAGGGCGACGCAGTGCTGCCCGCCGGCCAGCATGGAGTACCCCTCGGCGGAGATCCAGGCCAAGGCGTCGAGCCCCAGCCAGAAAGCCTCGGCCATGAACAAAAGCCACATTTCTCAGGTCAACGCTAATATGCACGGCGGCGTGCGGGCGGCCCACCCCGCCGAGCCGGGCCGCCCCTCGGCGGCCTCCAGGCCGCCCGTCAGCCAGCACTCGCGCCACGCGCCGCCCGCCAAGCTGAGACCGGGCGAGCGCCCCCGCTCGGGGACGCTGCGGCCCGGCAACCCCTTCGAGCCCGAGGGCCACCTGCCCCTCCCGTCCGGAGGCGGCGTGCTCCTGGGCCGGCCGCAGTCGGGCGGCGAAGCGCGGCGCAGCGCCATCGTCCGCTTCATGGCGGACGGCGCCCAGGCGTCGGGCGACAACAACCTGGTGGCCGAGCAGCACCTGGCGCAAAACTTTGGCTTCCCGTTCATCCCCGAGGGCGGCATGAACCCGCCCATCAACGCCAACTCCACCTTCATCCCGCCCGTCAGTCAGCCCAACGCGTCCTCGCGCACGCCCTCCCTACTGCCCGTCGAGCCGCAGAACACCTTGCCCTCCTTCTACCCGTCCTACTCGCCGGCCGCCCACCCCAGCCTGCCGGGCGACGTCACCCTGCAGTACTTCTCCAACCAGATGTTCACCAGCCCCGGCGCCGACAAGCCCAGCGCGCCGCCGCCCCTCAACAACCGCTTCGGCTCCATCCTGTCGCCGCCGCGTGCCGTCGGCTTCGCGCAGGCCAGCTTCCCGCTGCTGCCCGACATGCCGCCTATGCCCATCGCCAACTCGTCGGGCATCACGCCGCACATCTCCAACTTCAACCTCACCTCGCTCTTCCCGGAGATCGCCGCCGGGATGCCCGCCGACGGCTCGGCCATGCCGATGTCGCCGCTGCTGTCGCTCGCCAACGCGTCCGCCGCCGATTCGAGCAAGCAACCCAACAGGCCCGCGCACAACATCAGCCACATCCTGGGACACGACGGCAGCTCGGCCGTATGACCGTGGAAGGAAGTCGCGACAGACGGCGTGAAAGGGGCTACTGTTTACGCAACTGTTTGGATGGCATTCCTTTGTTGCGACTGTTTTCGATCGCATTTGTCCTCATGATCATTTCAATGCTTTTTTTGTGTGTGTGTGTGGGGGGGGGGGGGTGGCAGCATTATTGGTTTGTATGTAAAAGAACAATCCAGTGTTTGTAACAAGAATTCGTTGGTTTTCTATTTGTTGTCGAAGAGGAAACCTGCAGCGTTAATGTATTTGACTAACTTATATCAGGTTGTTCTGTACAGAATCAAGACTGTTTTGTAAATACACACGTTTCATATCAGAAGGTTAGATTGTGTATTTGTACATAAAGAAAATTGATTAATAAAGTTTATAAGGGGACGTTTGAAATTTCTGCCTGCTGAAAGTTTGTCTCGCCACCAGGTGGCGTGCTTCGCCTCTGAGTTAACATTGATACAATTTGAAATAAGAACTTTACTGTTAAAAGGGTTCCATTTTTTTTCCTTTTTTAATCATTTTAAAATGGAAAAAAAGTGTAATAAATTGTTTGTAGATTGTTTTTAAATGTTAGCATTTGAAGTGATTTGTTTATTTAAAAATTGTAAAACATTTTTTGAATAATTGCCAATATTTTTTAAATTGAAAATTCTGAATGAATTTTTGTTTTGTTTTTGTAGACTATACTATTTTTCATGAAGCATGTTCTGCTTTAAATACGAATATTTTAAAGGTAATTCAATATTTTGTATGTTTTTTTTAAAATATATATTTTTAGAACGAATACAAATTTGAGTATTTTAATTTCTTTTAAAAATATACAGTACATTAAATCTTGAGAATTGTATGGTAAAAAATAGGATTTGGATTTTAAAATGTTTGCTGAACCAGGATTTTGTATGAAAACAATTTTAGAAGATATTTTCATAATTCTTATACAAATTTAGATTGTTTTTAGGAATAAAAATCATTTTTTCTAAAATACTACATTTTAAAACCTTTAGAAACCTCTCATTTGAACACAAATGTAATATAATGAATTATTTTTTCAATTATTTCACTTTTTCTAAATCTTTTAATGTAGAGCGAGTTTTTTTCCTTCTCTTCTCATTTGTAATTTACTATTTAACATGCATTTTTTTCATTCATTTCAAACATTTGTATTCAACAATAGAATTATTAAAAATAATACAATAACACAGTGAACTACTAAAAATTGACCTCTCAGAAATAATGAACACGCAATATTTTTTAAGTTACAGTATCCTACATACGGCATTAGCATCTTTGCGATTTGTAAATGCGTATGATCAAAAGATGACACGATTGATAGCTGCTTTCGTCCGGTGGCTGCTTGCTATTTATTAGCGGCTATGCTTTCCACTTCATCACTTGGGTGCTGCTTGTTCAAACATGTTTGTTAGTTTTTGACTTACGTTCTGCAAAATAATATTTCTGGGGGAGGGTCTGTCTCTGTGCGGCCCTGTAGCAAATGGGCCGCAGCCCGGTGGTTGGAGACCACCGAATTAAAAGGTTAATACGTAACAAATTTACTGTGTAATTTTCGTGTTTTTTTAAACGCCCCGCACACGCAGTCAAGAGCGAGCGCTTCTCATTTGTCAGTTTGGCAAGAGAAAAACGTCAAAGATAGCTTACCAGCCGATGCTTATCTTGCCTTCCTTGCCTGATGCAGAGCCTGGTTACACAATGTGAGGGGAAGAAGAAGACAAATATGCCCGCTCATCTATGACAAGCGCTTTCGAAGGCTCCCTTGAAGCTGTTTTCACATTGTTTAGGAGCCATTCTGGCTGTTACGTTAAATTCAATGTGTCGACATGGGACCTACTTCCGTATTCATTCATAACAACGCGGCTGTTTCTGGAATCTGTGATTGGGTAGGGTACGTAACTTCCGCCTGGCGACTACACGTGACACTACAAAGACATTAATCGTTCGTTTTCCGAATTAAAGAGATGTTACATTTCAATAGATAACACGCACTGTAAACGGTATTTTTGTTTGCGAAAATTAAAACATTGTCAGACTTCTATTAGACCACACTTCATTCACAAAAAGTTATTCGATTTGTGATTGGATGAACATAAACATCCGCCTACAAGTACAACGTACTTCCGTTTCCGCCTTAAGTCGCGACTCGCGGAGGGATATACAAGTACAACTATTTTCACTTTATTGCAACTCGTTATCCGCGTTGTTGCCAATGATGGTTACGCGGCGCAACAGGAAACAACATTGATCCATCCGCTAGTCTGTCTAAAATAGTCACAAATACGGTTGACTGTTATCGCGGGGGAAGAAACGGCGATGAGGCTCGAAGAACGTGAAGGCATGCGGGGGATCGGGAAAAATGCACCGCACACACAAGTCGGCTTCATAAGCTTTTATTTACATGCAATAGTGCTCCAGCTCATGTAGGCACACACAAACAAAGAAAGTCAGGCTACACTGTGAATTTCCTTCATTTTTGCAGGCACAAGAAAGGCGTAATACTTGTAAAACAGTGAGGTGAGAAATACTGACACCTGTCAAAGGCGGCTATTTTGGTAACGAAGCAGGCATGGATTCAGCTTATCGGCGACTGATAGAAGGATGTCCACAATCCCGTTCAGTGACATGAAAAAATAAATAACTATACAATATATCATCTTTTTCACACAATGTGGCATACGCTCGCTAATAGCTTGTTAATGATGCGGTTATTGCTATACATAAATCGATAAAAAGCGTTATTGATGGATCCATAAAGACGGTGGGGAATGAGCCACGTGCCAAGTGCTGATTAAAAGAAATGGCCAAAAAAAAAGTTAAATGGGAAAGCCTTTTTCCCCTAAAGTTTGGATCAAATTTTGAGGGGGGAAAACAATTTAATAACTTTTTTAATAAATACAAAAAAAGCCGAATTTCAAATAAGGAAATAATTTGGAATTCTGGATGTTTTTGTTGATAAACATTCAATACAAAATTCTAATTTAATTTTAGACATAAGTTAAATTTTTTTTAAATTTTGAATTAAATGTTGAAAAATGCAAAACTGCAAAAAAAACCACATTTTTTTCTAAAAGTTGTTTGTAATGAAAGAAATCTTCAGAATTATTAATAAAAAAAATTAAAAATCTGAAAAAAACAAATGGCATTTTTCTTCCATTTCTTTTCATAATTTAAATAAAACAAAAGCTAAACAACTGAGAATTATGAATAAAATTTGCATTATTTAACAGCTCACGTGACAAAAGGGAGAATATAGCCTCTTTCAATATGAAAATAACCTTATATACAGTTATCACACATTAACATACAGTATTTACAAAGGCATAAATACATAAATATCTGTGGTACAAAAATAAATAGATTTCTCTTTAGACAGTCTTTTTTTTTCTTCTTTTTTTTACGCGTACGTTGCTTCACTGGGCGGGACGTCTGCTTCCTGCACGGCGTCTTGGGACTGCGGCGGCGTCGTGGCAATGGACGACGCCGACGACGTGGTGAAAATTCCTTCGTCTTCCAGAGATACGACGGCTGGGAAAGACGCCAGTTCTGCGTTTAGAAAGAGAGAAAGCTGTCAGGGGAAGTTGGGAGGGGAAAAAGCGAAAGTCGGTCAAACTAAAATGTCAGCTATGAGCGTGTTTGACGTTCCTGGCCTTATATGTGGCCCACAGAGGAATGTCAACCAAAGAACAACAGCAGCTGATTAGAAGCACATGAAGACAAAGCAGACACTGCTGACGTCATCTTACTGCGATACAACAAGTGAGCAACTGCAAGTAATCATTGGACACTTGATTCATAAAAGATACAAAAGCTCAGTTTGGTAGTCATTTCATTTTGTACTGCGATATTTAAAATAAGAAAATAAAAAATACTTTTTTTTAAAGTAACACTCAGAATAACCTAAGAATTTTTTTTTTTTTTTTTTGACATCATAGTGAAGTAAATAGTGGACTAAAATAAAATAAAGATCTACAATATACTGATATATTTGTAAATGTTAATGTCGAGAAAAACACATTTTTGAAAAAAATAAATCTATGTCCAAAACTTTGTATGCAGCTGTGGTTGTTTTTAAAGTGCTTGTTTTTAAAGTTGAGTTAAATGCAATATTAGATAAAAAAAAAATATATATACATTATTTAAATTACTTATTCACATTTGTAGTTTATTTAAAGAAAATGTGTTTTTTTTTAAAAGCTCAGATAGAAAACAGAAAAAAAATTATGTTTTCTTTACAGGACCTTTTTTTGAAAACATTGTTAAAACAACATTTTGAAAATGAAAATTTGTCTCAAAAAGTTCATAAACCTGAGAAAATGAAGAACTAGCAAGTAATAAAATCAGATTTATTATTATTTAGAAACTTATTTCCTATTAAGATTCTTATAGTTTTTGGGTGAAAAAAGAATTAGAGATAAAAAAAGATTTGTTTTAAAAACAAGAATTAAAATAATGCAAATGACAGGTGTTCAAAAAAAAAAAAAAAAAATCCAAAATTTGTAACCATTTTTTTTTTTAAAGAAATGACAATTTCAGAAACAAATATGTAATGTCTTTCGAGGGTTTACTTTGACAAAGCCCCTCTCCTGCCTCATCCTCGTCCCGCATGGACTCCCGCTCGCCGTCCAGGTGACCGGAAGACCCCAGGAGCCACTGCGAGGGATCCTCGGCCATCCTGAACGCCTGCTCGGGATCTCTGAAGGGGGGAAAAAATTGAATCAGTGAAAAGAGCCCAAGGCTATCAAGGTACATTGGCTGGCCCGTGAATGTTACCTGGCGCAGAAATGGTACCCGTTGGCGAGTTCCTGTGGCAACAAGGTGTCGCACTCCATGTCCATGTCCGCCTCCTCCTACAACAAATGCCACCCCGTCAATAAAGGATCATTATCATTCCTGAGAATTTGGGTAGTCTGAGGATGGTCGTACCCGGTGGAGGCCGTGGGCCAGGTGCCCGTGATGGTGGTGGGCTTTGCCGGTGTGCCCGTTGGGAGGGTAAAGGGCATGCGGAACAGCCAGGTGGCCGTCAGCGGGGCAGCGCCCCACCAGGGCCAAACCCTGCAGGGGCACCATGGTGTACTGGCATGACGACGACACGGGGGCGGCCACGGCCGGGAAGCACAAGTCTGACGTTTGTTCTGGGAAGGAAATGCACAGAAAGCCTCGTTTTCACTTGTCTCCTTTGGAATTTTAACAACTGGCGTCACTGAGGTTTTTTTTTTTGTTTTTTTTTTAAATTAAAAACAATTAAGTTCAAGACAATTTGTCTCTAAAGAAATGTTGTCACTCCAGTAAAAAAAAAGTCAGGCAAATACATTTTAAAGAAAAATAATTGCTTTTTTACAATTTTGAGTAAAAATAAAAATCATTTAAAAAATGGAATTCAACTTTTGTTACTTTGATCAAATAATTTAAAAAAGTTTTCAAAATCCCCAAAGAAATTTCAAATACACATTAAGATTTTAACATTTGTCTTTTTTTTTTTTTTTTTTTCCCCAATAAGGAAAAGTCATAGTTTGAAAAAGTCAATCTTCTGGGAGTAAAGTCGGACTTTTGACAAGAGAATTTTCTAAATTCCCACATGACCCTAAAGGCAGCAAACCCCGGGCGTACATTTAGAAATAATGCTAATTATTGTTCTTTTTTTTTTCTCCCGTTCCCTGAGCGGGCGGCGTCTTACTCTGCTTGGCCCAGGCCCTCCACAGGCAGAAGGGGATGAAGGCCACGATGATGAAGACGAAGGCGCCCAGGACCACGCCGACGATGAGGTAGGGCAGGTCGCCGGGCCGCGGCACCAGGCCGCCCGAGTGTCCCGTCTCCCGCTCGGGGCCCTCGGAGGGGGCGGGCCTGTGGTGGTGCGGGCGGGCCTTGGTCTCCAGGATGACCACGTTGCCGAAGTCGCTCTCGCCCTTCTCGTTGAAGCTCTGCATCTTGATGTCGTACGCCGTCTCGGGCTGCAGGTCGCCGATGGAGTGCCAGTAGCGGTCGCCCTCCACCACGTCCTTCTTGTAGTCGCTGTCGTTGTCGCTGTCCGTGGGCCGGTAGTAGATGTAGAAGCCATATATGGGCGTGTTGTTCACAGGAGTGTACTGTGGACAAAAAAAATTTTTAAAAATCACATTTATTCGGATTTCATTCCGCAAATGTCAAAATTGTCAATGATTATTGACCTATTTTATTTTATTTTTTTTTAAATCTTGCACCCATATAAAAAAAAAAGAAAAAAAACCCTAATACTAAAGCTATTAAAAAAAAAAAAAAATGAAGCATTTTTCCAAAAATAAAAACGAACTAAAATGAAAAATCCCAAACTATTGTAAGCCTGCCTTCATGTCATAAATAAAGCGTGAATGTCCTTACCGTCCACTTAAGAATGATGGTGGTCTCATTGATGGCTTCGTTGTAGGTGATGTAGGGTCCGTCCACGGGGCGTTCGTGGGTCCTCCCGCCCACCACCGTGTACGCCTTGGAGGGGGCGCTGGGCGGGCTGGACCCGATCACGTTGACCGCCACCACTCGGAACTTATAAGACGTTCCTACGGGGGCGGGGGAGGGACAACGGCGTTAACCGCGTTTGCTTTCAAAGGACCCCCTCCGCCGATTGCCGCCGGGCGGGGCCGACCTTTCTCCAGGCCGGTGATCTCCACGGAGAGCCGCGAGGGCGGGATGTTCTCCACCGCCGTCACCCAGTCCTCGCCCGCCTTCTTCACCTTCTTGTACTCGACGCGGAACGACTGGATGGGGAAGCCGCGGTTGCCGCGCGGGATCCACGTCACGTACGCCGAGGTCTCCGTCGCCGTGGAAACCGTCGGCTTGTCCGGCGCCTCGGGAGCTGTGCCGAAGAACCGGAGTGTAAAAAATAAATAAATAAATAAATAAATAAATAATCAAACATGAGATTGGACGGATCAGGACTAGACTTACAAATTTGGCAAGGAAAGGTGTTAAAAGAAATTCCTGGAAACTTTCCATGGGGTCGTTTTTTTTAATTGCTTTCCATTTCATTTCTGTTATAAGCAGCACCTTATCTAATAGCCAAAATGATGCATTGAAATTCTCTTTAATTGCATTGTCAGTTCAATATATTAGTCGCAGTTAACTCCCATGGAAACTTTGCAGTTAGTTCGGGTTAACGTTCATGCCACTTACTGCGGGAGCTCATCCAGCAGACAGAAGTGAAAGAGAGACTGACAAAAGTGCATATTAGTCAAAGAGGACTTACAAGTTAGTGCGGCGCGCGAGTGGAGCGGCACTTACGCGAAAGGCTCGGCGACGGGACCGCGGGAGTTTTCGGCAGATCGTTATGACCTCCCAATCCTTTACGACCTGAAAGGCACATCGAGATTTTAAGTGGGGCGGGGGGGGGTTAAATGAAGTGCAAAGTGAAATGTTTCGCTAGCCCGTCGATTGCCTTTTGCATTGCGTGCTAGCATTAAGCGAGCTAACCTTCCCAAAGCAAAGCTATGTGATTGTTTTAAATACACAGAGTGTAATTCTCTTTGTTTTATGTTTAGTTTGACAGTAGACGTCAACTGGGCGTGACATTGAACAATACAATCCCAATATAAAGTCAGAACGGCACTAGAACTCAATAGCTCGTTTCGCATTGTGTGCTAGCCTTAAGCTAGCAGCCGTAGCCAAGGTACCTTTCCCCGTCCTGAACGTCATCATGGCCGGCTGGCCCAAGCCGGCGCAGTTCTTGGCGGCCATCTCCACCTCGTACAAACTGTCCGGCTGCAGCTTGGCCAGCGTCAGCTTGTGCAGGGAGCCCGAGATGCTACTGGACGTCCACTCGGCCGACGGGTCGCCCACCTGCCACGAAAGATGCGCAAGGGTGAACGTTTTGAAGAGATACTTGCGAGAAAAAAAAAAAAAAAAAGACAGGTGAAAGTAGAAGTACAGTGAAAAACAAAGCATGTAAAGCTGTACAGAAGATATTGAGCTGTATGTACTGTTGTGCTAGTACCTTTAAGAGGCGGGGCTTTTTCATCGACAATTACCCCTTTTGTAAACTTATCGCATTGGAAAATAGCATCACGACATATTTGTACTTATTTCCTACCTTTCTGTACTTGATCATGTACTCCAGCACGGGGGCCCCCCGCTCGTGCCGCGGCCGCCACGTGAGCTCGTAGTAGTCGGCTTTGCCCGTGCGGGGCTGGCTGAGGATAATGGGCGCCTCGGCGGGCAGAATCTGACCCGGTAGCGAGGCGCAGTCCAGAGGCAGCGTGGCCCCCGCCGCCCCGGGCCTCACGGGCGGCTGCTCCCTCAAAACTTTATCCGGGCTGAGCGGGCGATACATGGAGGGCAGCTTGACCCTGGGCGGAATCCCTGCGGAGACAAATGGGGATTATCAGACAAATAAACGACGCCTGGAAATAATCGGCGGCGGCGGCTAACGAGTCGAATCGGCGGCGGCGGCTAACGAGTCGCCCACCGGTGGAGATGGTGATGAGTCGAGCGGACGCCTGCGAGCTGCCCACGGCGTTTTCCGCCATGCACTGGTACAAGCCCTCGTCCTGCGGGCCCACGTTGGAGACGCGCAGCATGCGCGACGTGAAGCGGTGGCGCGGCGACGGCGACAGCGGAACGGCGTTGTGCAGCCACGTGACGGCGGGCGCCGGCTTGCCGCGCGCCTGGCAGGCCAAGCGCACCGTCTCGCCCAACGCCGCCTCCTGCTGCTGCAGCTCCACGGCCACCTGAGGAGGCTCTGGAGGGACGTGTGGGAAAAAAAAAAAAAAGTGGTTATGGATTCACCGGTTTTGCCGCTGATGACATGATGTCACGAATGCCCCAAAATTGAACATTTTCCAACAAGGGGAATAAATTCAGCACGTGTGCGTCAAGGCAGAGTTGATGGTTGACTTCTTGTGAATTGAGGAGGGGGTAAAAACAGAGCTCATTACTGCGGAGTCCGTGACTCGATTCGAGGCAGCTGCTCGAGAGGGGCTGTGACAACATATGCGGAAAATCTGTGGAAAAACACTCATCCATAACTTGGACAGGAGACAATGGAGATGTCTGTCTGCGCAAGCGAGGGGAAATTGCTACGGCGGCGGCGGGGTATTTTTCGGAATGCGCCGCAATTACCGATACCGCTGATTGTCTCCTGGGTTTGGGATTGTTCATTATTGTTAGTTTTGATTTCAGTTTGCCTTTTGTTTTTTTTTAAAATCAGTTAGTGAAGGTTTTAGTGTTCGTTTTGTTTGACAAAATGGCCGTCCCCTGAGATGGCTAAAACGGGTGAATTTTGATGCTTTTAACTCATATTCCATCAATGCAATTTATCAGAATGCCATGTTTAGACTAGTATAGGCGCATAGAATGATGCAAAAACATTTATTGGGTTGACTTCCTCTTTAAAAGCTTACGCATGGAAAGGATTGACAAAGACTAAAATGAAGGACATTTTCAGTTAATATATACTTTCAGTCAGTTATCTTTTTTTTTTTTTTAAGCACTCGTTTTTATTTTATTTCGTAAAACAAAAACGTTTTCTTCAATTTTAAGTCTTCATTATTTCATGACCTATCATAACCTTGCTTGTAGTTGGCCATCCTGCGTAGTCGGGCTGCTCGATTATGAAAAAAAATATGAATCATGATTATTTTGGCGTTCATTGAAATCACGATTATTCAAACGATCAGTAATTTTTTGGGGACAAAACAAGAAAATGTTTAAATGCAAAAAAATATAGTAAGTTCCTTTTGGACCAAACATTAAAGTATAAAATTAGTTCTAATCACGTTTTTAAAAAAGGTTGAAATGATTTTCTTGTGTAATCAAACATAGTGTAAATATTAATAATCGTTTTTTTACGATTATGCCAATTTTGTCATCGTGGAGCGCAATAATCGTAATTGTAATTGACTTTCGATTAATTGCACAGCCTTACTGCATGGTAGATCAGGATTGAAACACTGAAAGGTTGGACATGTGCATTCAAATGTTTAGAGAGGGTCAAATTGGACAAATAGGCTACTTTGGACTCATGGCTTACCAAACACTTGCACGTCGTAGAGCACGGCGGCGGCGGCGGCGACGGCGGCGCCGATGCCGTTGTCGGCCCGGCAGGCGTACGTTCCCGAGTCGCCCTCCGCGGCGGCGTCGATCAGCAGGTTGCTGAGCAGGAAGCGGGTGTTGTTGTGCACGCGCAGGTCCTGGCCGTCCTTGGCCCACGTGACGTGCGGCGTCGGGATGCCGCTCGCCACGCACTCCAGCACCAGCCGCTGGCCCCTGGTCACCATGATGGAGCGCGACGCCGGCGGGTAGATGATGCGGGCTGCTTCCGACGTGGAGCCTGGGGGGAGGAACAGGGAAAAAAAAATAAAATAAAATAAGACATCGGGTGCTCAGTGCTTAGAATTTCCTGCTTGTAATTGACATCGCAATGTTCTTCCTTTGAGTGCGGTCCAAGCGTTGAAAAGAATTATGGCAGCCAGGCAACATCAAATGAGGAAACGTCACACTGAACTGGCAAGTGTGCCACATGTGCGCCGCACGTGTCCTACGGCGCAAATTTATAGCAAATACAGAGCCCCCCCTCCCGCCTATTCGCGATTCACTATTGACGAATGCCGCTATATTGGGATTTGAAAACCTGAAAGGGCATAAGACGAAATGTGAAAATAGTACAAACTCTATATGTTAGGGGAGAGGTTAGTTTACCCTCAGTCGTTAGTGGAAGTTGCAAAGAGTCAAGGACCGAGCGAGCCCTGATGTCAATAGAGAAAAACGTGAAAAGTAATTGACGCTGCCCCTGAAAATCTTTGTAAAAACGCAACTCGACTTAAAAAAAGAAATGGCGTACAAATGGTTTGATTTCTTCGGGGGGATGCACATGTAATTTCCGCTGGCAACCCAGGCTAAACTTGGCTCCTCCTCATCCTAAAAAAGCTTGTCTCATTTGAGTTTAGGCTTATAATAGTTGTGAATATTTCATTAGTTTTGACATTTGTTTTTTTTTTAAATTCTGTTATTTTAATTCTGTTATTTTGAATTTGTTTTTAGAGTGGCTTAGCTTCATTTTAGTTTTAGAGCTTTATTTTTTTTTTTTTTTATTACAAATGGAGTATTTATCGAGTCCAAGATCAAACAAAGGTCACCAAGTATTGCGTAATAAAGTTTACTACAATTCTGAAATAACAGTCATACCGATATTTGAAATAAAAAAAATAAAAAATGTATGAAATGAACCTTTTTCAGTTAGTTTTACCAGGTTAAAATGGAGTTACAGTGATTTCATTTCTAGTTTTTGTCAACCATAACAACCTTGGTCGAGACGCGTCATTTCAACATACTTCCTTGATACCAATGACGGTACTACTTTCACTAGTTTGACCTTAGATCTGGCGACTTACGGCGTATGCGCAGGCGGTCGGCCGAGGAGGACGTCTTGACCTCCTGGGTGACGGGGTTGTAAGCGGCGCACTTGTACGGGCCCTCGTCCTCCCGCGTGGCGTTGGCGATCTGCAGGTTCCCCGACGGCATGATGAGGTAGTTCCCTGTCGGAGGAGGGGAAAACGGCTCGAAAAGTCATCCTACGGCCAAGGACCAACGTTAATAACGCATGAGGCAGATGTGAAAACAAAGGCGGCGGCCGTATTCGCGTGAGCTTTAAGCCTTTTCCCTGCGGGGCTATTTTTACGGCGGGGTGTGGAAACTTCCTAGCGAGAGCATTTTTTTTTTTTTTTTTTTTGTCGTCCAAACCCTTCTACGTGGATGTAAATAATACTAAAGGAAAAAAAAAAAAAAAAACTTTAGGGTGCAGTTCAAACCAGAGTGGCGCAGCCTCGAGGCGAGCGTTCAGCTCATTGAAACGCTCATTTCCTCGCAGATAAGCTATCAGGAGCTACAGCTCGCAGGCATTATTAGCATACCAGCCCGCAAAGCGCGGCCCGCTTTTC
Organism: Filicampus tigris; assembly: GCF_054856515.1. NCBI lineage: Eukaryota > Metazoa > Chordata > Actinopteri > Syngnathiformes > Syngnathidae > Filicampus > Filicampus tigris. Next base: position 4,772,909 of record NC_141237.1, on the reverse strand, counting down.
TTCTCGTCCAGGCAACTTTCGATGTAAATACTTTGAAAAATAAACAGCCCGCAATTGCCATGTTTGAACATTCTTGAGATAATCCGCCTTATCGGCGCTTTCCATGCCGGGCTGGGAGAGCAGCGCGACGGCATTCCGGCAAATTACGAAGACAGCGGCGGGAAGTGGGAGTGATGAGGGGAAAAGTGGGCGGGGCAAACCTTTGGACGTCTCCAACCATTCCTGCTTGACGCTGTAGCGGACCTGCGCCTTGGGCTGGCTCTCCGGGAGGTGACACTCGATTACGGCCGTGTTGCCTTCGTCCACCTCGATCTCCTGATGGTCGTCGGGCTCGAAGTCGCGCAGCTCTGGGAAGAGAAGTCGGACGGGGGTCACGTGTTGTCAAAAAAAATCATCCGCAGCCTAGCTCACATTCAAGGCTGACAGCAGCATTCAAAAGAGCGTCAGGAGATTTCTGGCACGTACTGGCTGCGTCCTACACGTGACAACAATTACCCGCGTTCTTCAACTATCTGGGCTATCGTTTCCAAGGGTGTGATGGCTGAAATGCTGCGAATTGCTGACTTAGTCCAAGAAATAATCACATGTACGGTCACTTTGTTCGTTTCTGTCGTCTCAGTGCACCCCAAAACTCAATTTGCAAGATTTTGTGCGGAAAATTGGCGAACTCGACTTCCCAAAGCCTTAAAAGTCGTCATTATCAATCCTGACAAACATTATACTGGGGCCAGCTCACGTTCTGTGGGAAACACGGGAGGGAGTGGGATTACCGGGGCGGGGGTGGGCGGAGTCTGCATGTGCCGCCAGAGTCCCGCAGACACACAGTCTGCAGACACAGATCTGACCCTTGAACCCTTAAACCCCCTGCCAGAGGCCTGGCGGAGAGGTCAGAGGTCAGACCTGTCCGCACTATAGGGTTTCAGGGACATAGATCCAGTTTGGGTTTGGGGAGGAAGCGGCACTCGCTGCTCTCAAGAGGCCGGTGAAAAAAAAAGCCGGGGGGGGGGGTGATGGAAGGAGACGATGAAGACAACGCGTTTTGTCTATTATTTTTCCAGAAGAGCTGTATGATGTATCCTTTACAAATCATGACCCCCCCCCCCCCCCGCTCCATTCTTTTCCCCGGGAAGGTGTGTTGTTCTTGGCCGGTCGCTGGCCCGTCGCGGTGATTTACTCAAAGCCAAAGAACAAACGGCGTTCTCTGCAAGACGGCGCTTGATTTACTCGCCGGGCCGCGCTGTCTTTTCTGCCGGAGCTATAAAACGTGGAGGAATGATGCAGTGGGGGAGGTGGGGTGGGGGGTGGGGTGCAAAAGGCACACCTTCCTGCAGCCAAAAACATGTCAGGCTAAGTGCTGTGAGCGCTCCATTTGCAAAATCAATCAGGTGGTGTTTTCACAGCCGCCTCCCTTCCCTCATATCTGCTCACCTTCCTCCGCCCACATTCTTGCGCGCATATGGGCGCCTCTCAGGTGCGTGCGTGCGTGCGTGCACCGCAGGATTGATTGCCTTCATAAAGCCGAGCGGACCTCCCGCACCGGAGGGCCTGCTTGGCAGAGGCCCGCCTTAAATCCTTCATCTTTATGGATTCCCAATCATAGCGCAGAGGGTAGCCGGGGAATCAAAGTACCCCCATGGCCAAAAGGAAAAAAAAAAAAAAAAAACACACACACACACACGGAGACGGGAGCAGGCACGTACGCGCTCCCTATGGAGCAACTCCCTTGGAGTTCAAGGCCTGGCCGATGGTGATGACATAGTTGGGGCTGACCTTTTTTTTTTTTTTTAATCGTAATCAGTCAGAACGAGACAAGAGAGGAGAATGTGGGCTTCCTGTTTCCTGTAATGTATCCAAGTGGAGACTGTGGAGTATAAGAGGGCAGCACCCAAGGGGATACAAGGAGGAGCTTTTTTTTTTTCTTTTTTTTTGTCTAGATCCCTTATTTGCATATTTATCATTATGTTAAGACACAGCACTTTGCAACTAACAGCAATGGAATAGGGCAATTTTGTCCAAGAGGAGACTGTGGGCATCAAAAATGTGGTAACACCGTTGCAATTAGGATGACATCACATTCTTGTGTCCTTATTTTGGTTGTTTCTAGCCATGTCGTGAATTTACTTCTTGGGGAGGAAACATTTTATGCAAAAGGAGACTGCGGGCGGCAAGAGAGCATTGCTGTGGAGTGTGATAGTATGGTAGAGTTCACAGTGACATAACATAAGTGTGTGTGTGTCTACTTTGGCACTTCTAGCAGCACTTCCTGTATTTACTTTTCAGTTAGGAGACCATTTTTGTTTTTTCCAAGAGGAGACTGTGGGCAGCAAGAAAACAGCACTGTGAAGTCTGATAATACTGCTGCGTTCAGAATGAGATCACATTTGTGTCTTTTCATTTTGGTCGTTTCTAGCCACGTTTCCTGTATTTATTTCTCAGGAAGGAAACTCATTTTATCCGAGAAGAGACTGCGGGCGGAAACAAAACAGAGTGCCGTGGCGCCTAAGAATAAAGCAGATTCCAGGGTGACGTAATACAAATGCGTGCGTCTATTTTGGTTACTTGTAGCTGTGCTTCCTTATTTACTTTTCAGCAAGGAGAATTGTATCCAAGAGGAGACTGTGGGCAGCAAGAACTCTGACCTCCGCAGCAAAGTCGGTGACATGTAATACTGAGGCATCCAGGGTAGATGTGCATGTGCGGTCATGGCGGCTATTCCTCGCCGCGTTTCCTGTATTTACTTCTTGATCAAGACAATTCATTTGATCCATAAGGAGACTGTGGGCAGCTGTGAGTGTCATAATACTGCAACTTCCCGGATTGTGTTTTCCTATCTTGACAAAACTGATAAGGAACGGTAGGAAGGAGAAAGTGGCGAGGAGACAGAATGTGACAGCCAGGTCTCATCTTGCATGGTGATCTTGTCTCGACTGGCCCTGAAACGCCTCCCGGTGTCTTCATCATCATCATCGCCATCAACATCATCATCGTCGTTGTCATGGCGTCTGACAGCCTCACGCATGGCATCACATCACGCACGACTACCTATTCGAACCTCATCACGGGGGCCAGCTGTCGGGCCCGATGGAGAGCAAATGGGGGTTGGAGACTACTCGCCAAGTCCTGGTCCTTCTTCCTGTTCCGACTGGCCCCCGGTGTACCCCCCCCCCCCCCACCCTCCCATCCCTCCATTCCTGCGCTTCAGGTTACACGGCTTCAGGCCCCCTCGCAGTCCCAGGATGCATATCAAATGTAAGCTCGGAGCAGACTCAACCCCATTAGAGCAAGGCATTTAAAAAAAAAAAAAAAAAAAAGTTTGGAACAGATTGCTCTACAAGTATTCAAAAGACTTTCTGTTGGCTTTTTGAGTGGGGCGCAGGGGGTGCGCCAATTCTGTCAGGATGTTGAAGGTGCTGCATGGCTAATTGATTGAGGAGAATTGCTCTAAATATATATTCTGCCTTTTTTTTATGTATGGGCAGGTTTGCCAAGATGTTAAAGGGGGTGCACAATAAAAAAAAAATGCTTTGAAAGTATTCAAAAGGCTTTTTTTAAATTTTTTTTTTAACCATTCTAGGATGTTGAAGGAGTTGCACAGTATTAAAAAATGTGTGTGTGTGCGGGTGATGAAGGGGGTGCGCCAACTCTGTCAAGATGTAGAAGAGGGAGCTTTGAGTGTTTTCTTTGAGAGGAAAATACAACAACTTGTGTTTTTTGGACGTTCTTTGGGACAAACTGGGGGAAAAAAAAAAAGCAAAGTGTACTCTGTGCGCCGCGTGGGTGGCTACTCACTGGCTGCGGTGACGTCGGCGGGCACACTGGCCAGGGCCCCAACGCCGGTGGTGGCCACACACTGGTAGCGGCCTAACGTCACGTTGGACAGCGCGGCGATGAACAAGCCTGCGGGCCCCAGCGCCACGCCGAGGTCTCCGTCCAGAAGCTGCCGGCCGTTCAGGCGCCAGCTGATGGAGGCGGAGGCGGGCCGGGCGGCGCAGCGCAGGCTCACGCCGCCTCCCAGCTTCTGCACCACCGAGCCGGGCTCTTCGGTGAACTCTGGGACTTCGTCTACGCGAGTAAAAATGCTCATTAATAACGAAAGGGACATTTTGCAAACTTAACTCATCCTTCCATATGTCTCTACTTTATCATTATTGTGCAAACAAATTGCAGCTCATTTGTGACATATTGCAAAAAATATTTTTCACATTCAAATGTCAATTTCCATGACCAAATTCCCCAAAACGATTTTACAAATTCACTAAATCCTTCCACATTTCTGGAAAGAGCCAAACTTTTAAATACAGAGGAGGATAACATCACCAATCACACTGATTGGAGCAAATCTCATTATATTAGCGGAAAATGAGAATTGTAACAACTTTCTCACATTCTACCGAATTCCAGTTTGTCCGCTATTCACCATTGACACGCAATTTCGACAGAATTTGCATTCTCAAGTTTCAAGCAAATTGCTGTTGCAGCTGCCAGACGTGTTAACACGCCCTCCCTGCCAGTCGGAATATTTTGTCCTTGGCAACGCTTACCCTGCGCCAGGTGTTAGGAAAAACCCATGTCAGAAAGGCGTCCTTATACTTATAACATAAGGCAAGACTGTACAGCAATCTAAAGATCGACTTACCAGAGACAGAGGCGCTGCTCTGAAGGCAACATAGCAGCACTGCGCCCAGAGCGCACAACACGGGAGTGCTTCTTTTCCTCATCCACGGAGTCCAGTCGCGTTTTCCAGACATCTTCCATGCAACACCCCTCTGAAACGCACACATAAAACACAAAGGTTGAATTTATGCTCAAAATCGCAAAATGTCTTGACGTTAAAAGAGGGCATTAAAGTACTTCACGACGCCGATTGCGCTCCTTTTTTACGACCGAACAACAAAAGCTGAGGGAAGGCATGCGTGTGATGCTTCTTTACAAAGTGACATCGCCCCCAACTGGCATGGCATGGAGATTACACCTCTCTATCGCATTTTGGCAGGGGTATTAAGGACAGAAATGAGATGCGATTTTCCTCTTCCACCGCAAGTACACAAACAGACGGCCGTTGGGGAGGCATCCTCATCGGCGACCGCACAAATGAAGCCTTTCTTTGCTGACCCCGTCTACCTGCAACCCCCGCAGCCTCCCCTTACTTCCAGCTCATCAAAGAGGCTCCCTCATTCGGAGGCCTGTAACGCGATGCCTTCCTGCTCAGGTGTAACTGATACAGGTAGAGGGTCCCGGATGGGTGGGGGTTTGGAGGTAGGGATGAAAAGAAAAAAAAAAACAAAAAAAAAAAACAAGAGGGTGCATTGATGGGAGGTTTTTAGGGGTGGGAGTCAAGGTAACGAATGCAAACAAAAATCATCAATAGACTTCAAGACATCAAGCAAATAAATGCACAAACAAACAAACATGTCAAAAGGCTAAAACACATCAAGCTCACATATGCCAAACAAAACCACCAAGAGAACCGAAATCAAGTCAACACGCAAAACCGCCAATAGACCGAAAGAAGTCAACCTAAGTCATCCTAGCGAAATCTACCAACAAAATAGAAAAAGTCAAGGTAACAATTTCCTACTAAAACCACCGGCAAAAAAACAAACTAAGAAACTAAGCTAACCAATTCTAACTGAGCTTGCGTTACCCACGTGCAGCCATGCTAATACAAATAGTCAGCCTATTAATGGTTAATGCAGACAGAGTGTGCATCTTTTCTCTTCTCTCTCGTTGCTCACTGCCAAGTTTCCTGAATTCTTTCCTGTCAGGTTAAACTAACAACTTCCCGTCAGGATGAGGAGGGTGGTCCCCGCGCCTCTCAAACCTCCCTTTCTCCCCTTTCCCCCGGTACTGAACATGCGTAATATTCATACTGGGCTACGTGTTTGTCCGCTTATCTGTGATTAACGAGGCCGCCGGGACGCAAAAAAACAAAGAGAGGGTGAGGAAGACGAGCGGGGAAAGAGGATGGAAACTCTAAAGTCACGTTAAAACGAAGAGCTGATGGAAAAACTGTTGTCAACCAAAGCCAATAGTCAGACAAACGCGCACGCACACACAGGACCACACACTGTACGCCATTAATAAGAGCAATATTGGATTAGCGACCACCCTCCATCAGGCAAAAAACAACACATGCTGTAATAATCACATCATTTCCCCAGCCTGCTTTCACTTTTCTTCACACTAACGTTCATTTTTTTTCCCCTGCAGTTACAGGCATTTTTACGGCAATGCTGCTAACTCATTGCTAATGCTAAACAGCCTAAAGCAACAAACACCACTCACTTTAGTTTTTTTGTCACCTTAGCAGCTGCCCTTAATGCAAAGTGTCGTTTAGTATTATTTATGAAACCACTATAGTAATTACAAACGGAAAGTGATAAATGTTTGCCAGGTAACATGGTCCAAAGCTAACAAGTCAAGTGCTAATGCTGACAAAAACAACCAAAAGACTAAAGGGTAGCTAACAAATGCTAACCCAAAAATTCCAAACAGAAGCGAAGAAGTGAAGCTAACAATTGCTAAAAAAAAAAAAAAAAAAAAATCATCAACAACAGAACTTTATGTTCACCATGGAGCAGCACGCAATGACAAAAGCGCCCCCAGTGCTAGCTTGCCCATATTTGGAGATGCTTGTGATAGGTCTATTGCTGTTAGCACTCTGAAATCACCTCGCCAGTCCCACAATCCTTAAAAAAAGTGTTGTATGAACTGTTTTGAGTTGAGACTGAAAGCGCTTGAAGCTGCTTTTAAAGTAAAATAACATTATTGCTTCAATTTGTCAGCACTTTAGCAAAATAGCTGCTAATTGCTAACAACATGGCCACCGGCTACTCATATTGTGCTGCTGTAGTTTAAAGGACGCTAATGAGAGGAAAGTAGTTTTTTAAATAAAAGTACTAATGGTCGGTTTTGATATGAGAGGTACTTGTATTGGATCTTCATGAGCATGTGCAGGTGTACTGCTGACTAGAAAACAACATCACATCTCCCCGACAGGCAAAATATTTACCTGTTGGAATGGCGGCCATGTTGAGTACATAACCAACTGTAGCATCGCACAGACTACTCTAACATTTACGGGCTCGTGGAGGCCATTTAGTGGCGAGCGCACACGGTAAACAAACAAAGTGCGCGAGCCAGCCTGAAGGCCTGTGGCTTCTGTGGCCAAAGCCGCGACAGCTGCTCATAAAAAGAGGTGTATATGGGCATCCAGCACCTGTGCCCACTGCAGGCTCATGCCCAACTTCTTGCAAACAAAGGACTTCGATTTGGTGGGTAAAAAAAAACAAAAGATAAAAAAAATAACACCATCAGACCGGGAGATGTTCGGCTAACAAATGCTAACAAAATGGAGTGGCCCTGAAGCTTGTACTTTACCAGGCCAGCGTGTAGGGTACAAAGCGGGTGCCCATTAAGACAATATATTGGATTTGGAAGCATATTTAACTAGAGCAACACGTCATACTCTCCACCATATGTGCCACATGTAAATTAGCCCCGGATAAAACACTATGTACTTGGTCGTTTTAATTTCACACTTGATGGGTGGGCAGGCACTCCGGAGAGCCAACTACACGTACACAAACCCTTAAAAATCTCAATTTTCCATAAAATGTTACCTTTAACACACCGTCAACGAGAAGGGAGGACGGGCCCGGCACGAGATGGATGGTTGTTAAAACAGCAGTAATACGTCAGCCGTGCCTAAAAAACAGCCTCCCCCTGGGCCCTCTCCGAATGTGATTCATTAGTCAGCTGGGCCTGGTGTTTGCTTAGCGGATACCCTGCCTCCAGATGAAAAGTTGCCCTGACATCTATGTCCAACTTTTTCCATCCAGAAAAAAAAAAGGAAAAGTCACATACACACAAGCCTCCTACACAGCAGCATCCAGGCTGATGGAAACCAGAACAGTCGCATTCCCCCCCCCCCCCCGGACCACAAATCCATACGTGCCCATGTGCAGCCTAAAAAACTCTTAGCGAGACTTCATATCTTCCAGCTGCGTATGACTGCAAAGAACAACAGCAATAAGGCAGCTTCAGTCACGTGGGGAAAGTGTGTACACAGTTGCCGCAATATGCAACCTTGGCGCAGTTTGAATGCAAAAAAGAAAAAGAGAAAAAAAAATTGGAATCTGGATGTTCTCTGTGTGAAAGGTACAAGGTCAAAGTTGACCCACACGTTTCCCGGCCTCTAAGGAAGTATCCGAGTTGTACAAAGAGGCAGGATTGTGCCTGTGTATAAGGTCATTCCGTAATTCACTTCTCCGCCGTCGTCGCTAACGTCGCGTTGTCGTTGAAACGGCTGTTGCTGTGCCTAATGTTGTGTCCTGCTTTCTCTCAATCTACCCTCTGCCCCGCTTCTCTGTCACCCCATCTCGCGTTCCCTTCCTTACAGGGAGTTTTACATTGCCTCCGTTGTCAAGGGCTGGCTCATGTAGGGATGAGTTGTTTTTTTTACTACTTACTCTGTACGAATTACATCAGCCAACTCGATCACTGATTCCGCTCGGCGGCAAACGGGCGACGAGAGCGTGCACGACCTTGCGCTCACATTCAGTGTATGACCGGCGCAAATGACGACGAGGAGCAACAAGTGGCGCCTTATATGTCCGTGGTATTTGTGGTCACTTGACAAGACACCCCCCCGATGCCCGTCCCCTCTGCTTCCCCTTCTCATTGTAGTCCCAGCCGGGCAGATAAATTCATTTTGACAACCTTGCTAATTGAACAAAACCAGGCTGGAGCCTCCTCCCGGAGTGCTCACATTCCATCTGCTTTCTGGCATGAAGACGACATCGAGGAGGAGGAAGGGAGCCGCTGGCAGGATGGAGGGGTGCGCTTGCTAGTAACTCCCCTCTGTTGAATATTTATCACTCGCCTACCTCCACCCCACCCCACCCCCCGCAACTTTTACGTCTTTTTACGCCCCTCCCTTACTCTCTTTCCTCCCCTTTAGATAAACACATGCGGTGTCAAGTGTGAGGAGTGCCGGGGTTTCAACGGGGCCCGCTCTGCCTCCGCGGCCCACAATGCATAGCTGCGGCGCGGGAGGCCGGTTGCCCCGGGCGACGCTAACAGGCAGAACGCACCTTAATAGAGTGGAGAGTCATTGTAAAGCAGTGAGCCGGCACCCGGACAAAGACCCCCGCGGACCCCTGGAGAAAGGGGAGACGCTGCTCTGAAGGGCCCGGGGAAGAGCTGATGGGCCCATGCTCAATGACCAAAGAGGGGGGGGGGGGGGGGGGGCGACGGGGGGGGGCAGGGGGGGTGTCTCAATGACCAAGTGGTAGTGAGTGGAGGGTTTTATGGATTGATGGAGGACGTCAACTGGCAGGCGAGCCCTTCATTGACACAATGCGCCGACATATTTCCACCAAGATGCTCGCTGGCCTCCGGGCCCCGTGCCGCGGGTTACGAGGCGGTTTGGGGGCGAGGGGGCTGGGGGGTTGACCGCGGAGTTGGCGAGTGCCCGCGGTCTGCTTAACAAACATCCAAGGAGCCAGTCAACAAGTCAACATAAACAAGTAGAGGGTACATGTGCTTATGTTTGTGTTTTTGTTCGCTTGTTGATGCAGAAGCGAAAAGCAAATGTTCACGCAACATTGTGGAACGGTATGCCCGATCCCACTGTCTCTCAAAGCGGGGATGAAATCAAGCTGGCAATTTTTACGTCTACATAAAGTAGTTGTTTGACTTTTACACAGGCTGTAAAAGTCGTCATTTCCCCAGGGCGACGTGGATCCCAGTGATTTTTATATCTTCAGAAGCCGTATCGAAACCGTAAATTGTGACTATGATACGTCAACGTCACTAGCTCCGACATTTCCCTAAGGAGGGGACAAAGTCAACTTGGTCATTTTAGGACTGACATATCAGGGAATTCTGCAATGCCATTATACAACGTTGTGGAATAGCTCGCCATTTGCACACTGCCCGTCAAAGTCAGCACGTTCCCAGGGAGGCCAAGCCAGCGCCGTAATTTCATGACGTCAAAGGTCGTACCAGAGTTGCAACGAGGGAATTCTGCAATGTCGGGACACGGCCTTGTGGAGCGGCATGCCTGTATCATCCTGCCCGTAAAAGTTGCCATTTCCCCCGGCAGCTTGCGGAGCGCTAAAGTCGAGTTGCAAAACGGAACCATCGGACATATATCCGATCTCAAACAATGGCTGGGTGCTGCGTGTTGCCGGTGTTATTCCACGAACATGGCATTGGGAGATCAAATTGGAGGTGTAGTACCAAGGCTGTCGCAGAGGCGGGACCATGCCCGTGTGGGGAGTCAAGAGAAAATTCCCAGGCAACAGGTGAAGAAAGACTGGTTCACATGCCATTAAATTCCATACAAAAAGCCATCGAAGCATTGCTAACGAGAGCCCCCCCTTAATACCCCCCAAACCATCTTTCAAGCTAATAATGAGCTATACGCCGGTCGGTCCAAATCCACAGATCGGTCCCTGCGAACCGACACTAACGAGCTACACGGCGTCTTGGGGGGATTAACGAGGGAGATCTGGACAGAATTGAAAGCTGGCTGGCTGGCTGGCTGGCTGCGGGGCGGGCGTTCAAATCAATTAGGCGGCGGTGGCCAATTTGCATGATTTAGATAAGCAAGCCGAATTAACCGCGGCGGGCTAATTACAGCTCACACACCCTCACCGACGCATTCCTGCATTTGGCGTGAAACGCCGGTGGGAAGCGACAGGGCCATGGGAACAAGACGCACACTTTTTTTTTTTTTTTAAAAAGGGATAGAAGCCATTTACGCATTAGCCAATCGCGTGAGAGGGAGGAAAATCGACCATGGGAAAATGGTAACTACTAGCTAGCGCTAACCAAAATTGTTGATATCGTTCAACTTGTTTTAAACGAAACACAATGAAAAGAATCATGGCATCATTCACAAGGGGAAAATAAGTCCCCATAAATTGTCCTGAGTAAAGTAAATAAAATCAAATGTTCCCCTAACGCTTTGGTTGCAATATAATTTAATCAAGGGGAAAAAAAACACTTGTCTGTTTATGCTATGAAATTACCTACAAAAGAAGGAATGAGTTAACTATTCTTAATGTAGCTAGCTTAAGTAGAGACAAAAAAAAATGTAAACAGAAAAACAAGGCAGCGAAAGCTGAGATATAATTGACTTGGGACAACACGTCACGATTTAAAATCGGCGCGAACTTCAGCAATGAAAATGGGAAAAAAAACCTCTCCGTTTCTGTTATAAAATCAACCGTAAGTGAGGAAAAACCAAGTTTTGTGGCAAGTCGTTCCTAGGTTTCGGCATCCAAACGCACGCGCTGAAAAAGCTAACTTAATAGCCGCAATTTCGAAGCACTCATCACACACATGCACTTACATATTTCGCGTGGCCACAAGTATGCTCCAGCGGCCTGCTTTCTCTGCCCGCGCATACGCGAGCAATCACACACAGTCCCATTACATGGTAAAAGTATACTCACAGAGGCGCACAAATATGCAAACCTCAGGATCTTTCTTGGTTTTTCCCAATACATGCACACATAAAAACAGCTGCCACACATCCCCGACCGTCGGGTGGGCAACGTATGGCCCACGGGCCACATATAGCTCGCTTCATTCTTCAATCCGGCCCATCGAGCATTTCAATTAGTAGCGGTAAATTACTCTGAATTTTGTTACATAAATGAGTGGCGGATTTGGAATTGATGAATATCTGGGCTCCATTTTACAAATCAAACGTCCTCGATCTGTCCTCACTCCACTTTATTAGGTAGTACACTTAGGGACAATTATTTGCATACATGCAAACAGCTGAGTCTACTTGTGTGTTCCTGCATTGTAGAGATTGGAGAAAGAAAGTAAGAAGGAGAAGGAAGGGGAAGAAGTGCGTGGGGTGGGCTTTCTTGGGGGGGGGGGGGGGCTTTCTTGCAGACTGAATGGAACCAATTATAAATCAAGAGCAATTTCTGCCTATTATTCAACAGGAACCCAGGGAGGGATCCGCTGCCCGGCTCGGCAACTCTCGGCGGGGGTACGCAAGAAGGGGGGAAAAGGAGGAGAAGATGGAGTGGGCTCAAATGTTATATGAAGAACAGACATTGGGAACTTGAGATAAGACCCGGCCATAAAGTCACAAGACTCGTATATAGGAAAAGCAGAAAGAGGAGGAGGCGGGAAAGTGAAGCGAGAGCTTCCTGAGAGGAGAACCAGCTGGATCAAGATTCTGGAGGTGGTTAGTCTTTTATTTTCCCCTCTTTTAAAGCACAGCCGCCATTTGTCCTGTCACTCACAACCCTGGTTGTGTTTTTCTACAAGGAAGAAGGGGTGGAAGAACTCGAAAATAAAGTAGAGGCTCTAAAAAAATCTGCCTGGCCCGTTATTTCTGTCCTCAATTTAAAAGGGGACATGTTACGGAAAATAGTGACTTTTTAATGGTCGTTGTACAATTAGTTGGTTAGCAGATTAGCTTCAGTGTAGCATTGGTTGTTGCACGCTCTGGTTAGCAGTTGGCTGTTAACTGGCTAACTGTTTGCTAGTTAGCGTGTTAAATGCCTGGGTATCAATCGATCATCATCATAGAAGATCGGATTTGATTATGCTTACTATATTTATTTTGTTTGCGTTGGTAGGCTACATTAAATGAGCTAAAATTCTTGGGGAAAAAAAAACAGGAAAAACTAATTGCGCATCATGTTGACCCCTTGAGTTATGCCAAAAATCTCAAGAAAAAGCAAAACCGGCAGCTAGAACGAATGCTCCGGGGCTTGCTGAGCTGAGGTCTGGCTCTCAGGCTTGACGCTGGCCGGCTGACAGGAGAGCACAGCGGAAAAATTCCAGCTCTTGATAACCCTGAGGGGCGGGCGGGCGGGCGGACAAGCATTCGTCCGTCCGGCGATTTATCGGCCTGGCCGCTGCCAGCCTACGTGTGATTATCGGTTAACGTCCTTGGAATGGCGCCCGGATTCCCAGGACGGGAAAGTGGATATGCTGGCATTTTTTAACACAATAATTCATCCAAGACGATGAGGTTAAACAAATGTGTGTGAATGAGCTATTAGCGCGTCGCTAACAGCGCTCTGTAATCTCTGTCCAAACATCTACTTTACACACACACACACACACTATTTGTCTACACACACACTCACCCTCCTATTGGAGTGGATCAGTGAGCAAACAAGCACTCAGACTTCACAATTTGTGTGTTTGTAAGTGTGTGTGTGTGTGTGAGAGGGCTAACTTCATAAGCACAGGGGGCTCTCAACCTTTTTGCTCCAGGAGAAATTTTTCCAAGGACCCACTCATAATCCAAACATTAATTACACATAACTGCCCTGTGTACCCATAAATGCCGAAGGGACTAAAAAGTTGCTCACTTTCGATGTTACGATAACAAATTTGTATTTTTAGAAAAAATTATTTAGAGTCTTATTTTTATTTTAAGTAAAAATGTAATATTCAAAAGGATATAGACGCACCTTGGCAGGGATTCAAAGTCATCAATTTAATTTTCTAAATATGACGACACTTGTAATATTATTTGTTCAGGAAAAAACACTTTTATTCACCAAAAAAATTAATTAATAAATAGGCAATTTAGTGGACCCTGAGTTATTCGTGGTTCTGCATTTGCAAATTCACTTATTCATTGATTTCTTTTTTCCAGGTAATTATAAGGAAGAGTCAATTATTTGCAGGTTTTCACCATTCACTTTTGTCCATATCCCAGCGAAGAACTATTTTAGGGAAAAACATGTAAGGTCAGGGTGGTGGACTCCAGTTTGAGAACCCCTGCATTAAACAATCGGCAGCCAGTTCATTTAGCTAGCTAAAAGGATTCAGAAATAAAAAATGCGTGGGAAAAGGTTGCGCATGCCGCTAAGAGGCACCTGAAGCGGAAAGGGATTTCTTCCCGTTTGATGGCGGCATGTTTAATTAGCCTCAGAAGTCCCTCTCTCTCTTTTTTTAAACCCTCACATTCCACCCTCTCAATGCTGTCATAGCTGACAGCAAGGATCAGGAGTGGAGTTGGGGAGAGGGGGCCACCTGCTTGCCCAGGTGTCCCTCTATGGACGGACACAGAAGCCAAGGTGCCTTCCATCAATCAGTAGAGGCAGCCTCACATTTCATCATTTTTAACTGGTTGCAAGTGTAAAACTAAGCCAAGGGGACATTTTAAGGAAAAATGTATACAAATAGTTCGTAGTGCCTGACCACCCATCAAGTATGACATCAAACTTCTGAAATACATAACATAGTGTAGTGACAGCGTCAAGACACCAAATTTCTCTGCCCATGACCCGGCAGCAAGGCTGGTCCAATATCCAGTCACTTTCAAGCAACAACCAGAGTACACCTTGGAGAAATTCCCAAATCCTTCATGAGTGTGACGGACCACTACAACCATGTTAAGGCCCAAAGGTAAGCAGAGCTGCATTGAGTTTTAGATACACAGCCTCTTAGTTTTCCCTTCTGATAAGCGACATATATTTGAATGCTCAGCAAAGTTAAAAAAGGTAAAAAATAATAAAACATCATAAATGATATATAGTTTTAAACTATTTTTTTTTTTTACACGTGAAGAATAAACATGCACGTTAATCTACCTCATGAACATTTTGAGTGGACCAAAGAAGCCGATTTTTTGAATGCTGCTTCTCTATTTTATGTGTGCTTCTCATTTCAATGAAACTAGAGCGCCGTTACGACTCCTCCTATTTTTTCCTGTCCAGAAGGACCACACAGGTGAGGCCCGAGCCGAGCCGCCCTGATTGGACGCCCCAAAAACGTCTGTTATGGCAGCACGAGCGTCCCGCTGTCACAGATGAAAGCGTGCCCTCGAGGAGGGAGATTTCTTTCTTCTCCTTTTCTTTTGTCGCCAATGTTACAACAGGGGTGGGCAACCCTGAGACCGTGGACCGTATACCATGCCATGCAAAACTACAATTTCAAAACAAATGTTTAAAAAAAGCACCAAAGGGTTTTAAACGATGCTAGGAGGGGCGCATGAGTCCACAAGTAATTCAAATACTTCCCGGTAAATATTGGCTCAATGTCTAATACCCCAAATTCTTGTTTTCAGCATTTTGATCAATGGGTCTGGTAAACAGGCAGATAATCAGAACTGCAATCAATTAGTTCAATTTAGTGATCACTTGTCAGAAGTGATCAAAAACAACTCAAAGAGCCACCAGTTGCATTCAACGGTTTTTCAAAGCGCTCGTGCTCATTAGTTGCGGGCGAGCTGGAGCCTAGCCCACCTGATTTCAGATTGGTCCAGTCGTCGGAAAATCGCAGCGCACGCACATTCACACGCATGCTTAATTTAACGTCCTCAATCTTAATTCCTAGAGCTCTCCTCGATTCACAATCCGAGTGACGTTGATGTCTGTCACCGAGCTTCCTCGAGAAGCCTAAAAAAAAATATCCAAATAACAAAAACGGCACCTGGGCTGGGGAAACTCGAGGCCCCCATGCCCCATGGCCACCACACTCATTAGCAGGAAAGTTTAACGCATATGTCAACATTCTCTCCTCATTAAGCAGCAATGACAGCGTGGAAGGGATGCTGCAAAACACTTCCATCATCCGTTCCCTGGACACCACGTGACCCAAAAGGAACTGTTATGATTGGCCAGCAGTATCTACACAGGGTCAAGTAAATGCACTCACGCATACAGTAAATGCCCAAAACATGCTCTCAACCTCTGCAGGAGGATGGTGCGTTCAATGCACGCTGGGACAAAACACTCCACCACAAAGGTCCACCAAACATTGTTGCCGTGGGGGTACGTAAACCTAGCATAATTCCAATGTGTGTGCCCCCCCCCTCCACCAAACCCCCAATGGTGGAAACTACATCGGCTGCGGCCTGCACGACGGGTAACAGCGTGATTATAACGTAAACACGGTTGCCAACCAGAAAATCTCACGCGACGAGTTACTTTCTCGTCCAAAACACGCGTAAACGGGTTAAAAGTGTGAAAAGTGCAGCGATGATCACAGGAAAAGCTAACAAAGTAGCGCGTCCACATGCCGAATTCGCCTTTTGGAAAAGCGCAAAAGCGCATTTGAGGTGCAATAAAAACTACATTTAGTGTAGTTTTCCCCGAGTCTCCATTGATAGGGTGCACTGGTAGGGTTCAAAACTACTCAAATGCTACCAGGCTAACAAGCGTGACCAAGTAGCAACACGCAAACATCACTTTGAGGTGTTTTTTTTAAGCAAGCAGAAGTTCCGCATCTATTGGAGGTGTATTTCAATTCAAAGCGACAAGCGTGAAGGTTTCAAACTCACCGAAACTGCTCGATTTAGCGCTTGCACCTTGTTTTTTCTCAGCAAAGCGATCTTCAGCTTGACTTTTTTTTCCTCAGTAGTCCTCCTCTGCAACAAGAAAAACAAGCAAAAGCTGTTTTCTTCCCGTTATTCTTCCCGTGTTGTTGGTTTTTTTTTTATTTACTGCGGCGACATTTTCTCTGCGTGCTCCCCCGAAAAATGGTTCTCACACTGAAAGGAGGTTTTTGGATGACTGAGCTCTCAAACAATTCTCCCCCCCACTACTTTCTTCCCTCCTACTTTTTTTTGCGACGCCTTCCCAGTCCTCCCATTTCCCAAAGCAGGAGGAGGGACCTTAACAATGCGGGGACTGGATCCTACCCCCCCCCCGCCCCCCAATAAAAGAAAAAACACACTTGCACAGACGACGAAACAGTACTACTGCTTTACCAAATGCAAACGCAAAAGTCCACCTCACTGTTTATTACTTTTAATGTTAACATTTAAAATGGTCATTCCCCAAAGTACGGTGACTCGAAAGGGGCAAAAATGGACATACACTCCCCCAGCACTGCTCTTGCTTCTTCCCTCCTCCTAATTTGGTATGCGCAACTTGTATTGAACCCCTCGCCCCCCAACCCCCTTTTTTGTGGCCCTCCAGTGCAGCTGTGCTGTTCTGGGTCACGTTTTTTTTTTTTAAACTGTACAATACACACACACTTTCATACTACACCGATCACAGCCTCCCCGCTCCCCTCAGCTCCTTCTTTAGAAATTCTTCACTTCACTCAGCACATTTTTAGAAATGGAGGCAACCATTCCTACTCTCTTCACTCATAAATAGTGCGTGTAAGTTTGTGTAGGAGGTCAAGTGTCATGAATATAATCCTATACAGTGTTCAAGGTACACAACAATTGAATCTTTACTGCACAATACTGGCCTTAGTTTTGAGCAGTCTGTTTTCCATGGGGTGTTGAACATATCAGTTGGAAAATGAGAGGCAGAATAATGATGGCAAATTTGATCCGAGAAGAGAATAAGGGCAGTCAGAAAACAGGTGGCTGCAGCTAAGAAACAAACTGAGGCTTTTTGTACCCCACAGGACAAATAATGAAAAAATTGTCTAGTTTAATTATATCCAAGAGGAGACTATGGGCAGTGAGAAAACGGTTCGCTGCAGTTAAGTGGAGACTGAGGAGTATAATATCCGAGTAGGACTTTTTTGTGGAAGAATGAGGGTATCTTCTATTAACCTCTCGTAAGGAGACAAATTCTACCCAAGAGGACATTAAGGGCAATTAGAAAAAGTGGCCATCTGCAGCAATTGGTGACTGTGGAGAATAAAATTCTGAGAGGATTTATTGCTGGGAAGGATGAGAGCCCCCTGTAGATGCTTCTCAGTAAGTTTATAGATTTTATCTGAGAAGAGACTCAGGGCGGTGAGAAAGTGTGCTGCTACAGCGAGGTGGAGAACGTGGAGCAACACCCATTGGGAAGAACGAACGCGGATCTCCTGTATTCTCAGTAAAGAGGCATAATATCCCAGAGGACACTGAGGGCCACTGCCGCAAAGTGGAGACTGTGGAGTATAACATTCCATGGATAGATGGTGGAAGTGACACAGCTGTTGAGGCAAAGAGGAATTGGTCACCATGGTAACCAAGTAAACAAGGAGCCATCTGACACATCGCTCGAGACCCTCGAAGGACAAGTCGAAGGGGAGCAGTGCATGCTGGGATAGCGGACCTGCTGGGAGAGGGGCATTCTGGGGTTGGGCGGTGTCCCACAGGGCAGGGCCTCAGGGGGATGCGGCATGTTTAATGGGCCTTTCATGGCCGGCCCACAAAGCCCTTTGTCCCGCGCTAATTCATCCTGCCCAGCATGGATAGCGAGAGCGGGACTTGGGGGAGGGAGGGCTCGTTTTGGGTTGGGGGCTGCGGGGCTTTACTCTCGCTGGAGGGTACATGTAAACAACTTTGGCAAATGCCCAAACTACCTGGTCAGCCAGGGTTCAATGTTACACTCCACATTCTCCACTTTCCTGCATTTGTCCCATCGGCTCATTCAGGATAAATTTTGTCTCACTACCAAGAAAGGGGAAAAAAAAAAAAGGAGGCCTTCCTTCTTCCTGATAACTACCCCACTTGAGGTGTTGGACTCCAAAGTCTCTGATTTTGTGCATTTGTCCCTTGCTGAGAAGTAAATGCGGGACAACATTTCACAAATTTGTGGGAAACAAATCTATTTAGATATGACAAAAGAAGAAAAATCCAGAAAAAGCTTAACAAAAATACCTCCAAAAGTTTTTTTTTTTTTTTTTTTTTAATCTTAGCCGCTGTAACCAAACAGCCACGAAAACAAAACGTCCTTGTTGCTGGTCATTAATCTTCGGTTGAGGCTTACATTACATCACTGAGTCATACAAAATTAGTGGCTTTTATTACATCTGTATTTTTTCCTCATGTTTTCGCTGCGACTTGAAAACGCCACACGCGGTTTATGTGGGTTGACGACATGTCTGTACGTGCGCGTCGCTGCGTCGTATTTCTTGCCTGCAAACGTGCGCATTTCACGCGGCTTTTGTCATCAGGACGTGAATCAATGCAAGAAGCCGCAAGTCAGACTCGTCGATGACGTCATGCGAGTTGGCCGAGAGGAGCTGAAAATGCGCGGCGGGAAAGCGGAGACTGTGGACCCATATACCTATATATATATATATATATATATATATATATATATATATATATATATATATATATACCTATATAACACACTAAAAGGACTGAGGAAACTGTAAAAACCAAGACGCATTGAAAGCATCACTTGTAACAACACCAACTAACAAGCAATCAAGATGAGGGCAGGCTTCTGTTTTTCAGAAAGTGGAAACTGTGGCATATAATACCCCCGAAAAGGAGTGTTTCATGAATTTATTTCTAGGTAAAGAAACACATTCCATCAGAGACGAGACTAAGGGCGTGCAAGAAAGCAGCACATTGCAGCAAAGTGGAGACTGTGGAGTGTAAATACTGATAACAGGAATAATTATTGGGAAGAAGGGGAGTCCCCTGCACTAACTTCCCAGGAAGCAGACACATTTTATCCAAAAGGAGACTAAGGGCAAAGAGCAGGAAAGTGGTGAAGAGCAGCAAAGAGGAGACTGTGGAGTTTATTACATAAAATTATTGGGAAGAATCAGTCGCCTGCGTTGACATATTTACTTCTCCGTAAGGAAGCACATTTTATCCCAGATGAGACTTAGGGCCAAGTGCAGCAACGTGAAGAGCTCCAAAAGCACTAGCTCGCAGTTCAAATCCTAACAAATAAGCGAGACACTTAAACAACAGGTGTCATCCCACGAGTGGCGTGTCGGGATACGTGGGATTAATGAAGCATGAGGGGAGGTAGAGTCAGCAGCATAGCGGCCAGAGCTGCACTTCCTACGTACGCCTAAAAATAAACCCATGTGAGCTGAAAAAGTGCAGAGCAGAGCACATGTCAAAAGCTGGGCGACGCATTCATCTTTTTCGGCATTTTCCTCCGCTCCGAAATGTATAAAAAGACAAAGAGCTCATGGGAAAATGTCTGAGTCCTCACAGCAGGGCGTACATGATGAATGGGGAATGTGTCTCGCCTTAAAATATAGCAATGCACCATTTTTTATTTTTTTTTAAAGTATGTTTTGGAATATTTTAAGAGAGGACAAATGCGGTACTATGAAATGGGTTTGAAAGACCAAAGTGCACGCCGGACAACCTTAACTTTCATATTTGAGTCATTGGACACTTATCAATGTTGTTGTATCCGAGAACATCAACAACAAGTTGTATATCTATCACTAAGCTAGCTATAGCTAGGATCAGAAAATATCACAGAATGAAATGGCAACAAATTTGAACAATATCTGCCTGTTGCTAAGCTAGTTAGCGCACAAGGGAAATGAGAAATTAAGTAAAATGTCAACAAATGTTAAGAAATGCTGAGCAAAATCTATTCATCTATTGCTAAGCTAGCTCGCTAACTATCGCAGAGAAATGGAAAATTAAGTAAAATGTCAAAAACATGTTAAGAAAATTTGGAAAAAAGGAACAGATAGCTATGTAACAAGGGAAATGACAAATTACAAACATGACAAACTAACCCTAACGAAAATGCAGAGAAATGTTTTGAAATCTGAACAAAATCGAACCATCTTTTGCTACACTGGTTATAGCTAGCTCGCTAACTATCGCATAGAAATGACAAGTAAAATAAATCTCTTGCCACTTTTTTGGTATCAGATTAAATGAACAAAAGTACATAAAAAAAATCATTTTAAGTGTAAATGTGGACTTTGCAAGAGCATACGAATCTGTCGAATTCCCCCCCCCATTTTATAATTTAATTACGCTTTCTTTTTAGGGCTAAGCCACATCAAAACGCCTTTTCATATCGCAATATAGGCAATATAGAGACAATATTGTGTAGCATAAGCCCAGCGGATATTGCACGGAGCTTCTGCGGCCGTTGTGTTGAGGGAGAAGCTTAAAGGATGCAAGAGGGATTCCAGTTATGAATTTTTGGACGTCGACGTTGGCGAGCGAGGAGAAAAGTCCAAATGAACGGCGGCCAAACAAAATGACATCCCGTCGTCTCCACGGAGAGACCCACTGGGCAGAAAAACAACAACATGGAGTCATCGTGACCCACATACACACACACGCATGCTGTAACTCACCCTGAGGTCCGACCCCACCTGAGTTTGGATGTGTGCCTCAGCAGCACAATCACACTGGAATGAAAACACACACACACACACATACACACAGACTGAGTAAGCTTTAATAATGGAATGAAAAAGAACAATAAAATCTCCGGATATGAGAAGTTCCCGAGGCGATGACACACGGCTAAACTATAACTAGCTTCACATGCATGAAAGGTTATGGGTGTGTGTTTTTGTGCATGTGTATGTTAGCTAGACCCAAGTAGGATACTTGGTCACAAAAGTCAAATGAGTTCACTTACAAATTGATTAAAAAAAAAAAAGTGTTACGTGGTCAAACTTTATGCAGTTAACACAGCACTTTTTGTATCGTGCGCTTATTGTGTAACTCAAATTGTACCACTTTCGGTAGCAAAAGGTGCTTGATTAGCGATCGAAATGCCTAATGCCGATGTCGGACTACGCGAATGTAGCCCGATTTCGGGCCGACAGTGTCTCGCAGTCGATTTTGAGTTGTCTTGACGCAGCGTAGCCCGTGGAGTGTGACGTACGCAACGATTGGTCGTTTGGCGTTTGGGGTACACAGTAGATCTGACTGTCATCTGCATAACAGTGGAAAGAAACACCATACTTTCTTAAGATTGAACCCAGGGACAGCAAGTGCAATGACAACTGAAGGGGGCCCCACAATTGAACCCTGTGGAACACCAAACGACAAAGAAGTAGCTGCCCAAAACTGACTGGTCGAGCGGGTAGCTAGAGGATTTAATAAATCGACTAACATAAGCGTCATGTCAGATTTATTGTAAATTATTCGTTTGATGTAGTTTGTATATTCGTAAGTAAAACAAAACAGTTGTGGTGCTTTGTCAGTAAGAGCCGCAAGCCTCCCTCCGTCTGGTGTCTGAGCCCCACACATCATCAAGCGTCGTTGTCTGAAAAACTTGTGAATTTATATCCCTAATGGCGCACAGTGCGCTTCGCCTCTGTAACTGTGTCCAGATGCGGCAGACACTGGTAATTGGACCTGGAGCCAGTTAAATCCCAGGCCCGCTCCGCTCACCACCGCAGCTGCTCGGCCCACTTTTTCACTTTCTTCTTTTTTTTTTTTTTTTTCATTTTTCATTTTTTCATATTCAAGCTCAGTGTGTGACTTAGGTGACGTTCGGTTTCAAGCGAGGGTTGGGGGTCGGCGGTGGGGGATGACGAATGGATGGCAAAAGAGGGCCAGACAGTAAAGTTAAGTTACGGCCGCAAGCTGGTTTTGGCTGAGAGGGTCAAAAGGTGTATGCTGTATATCACATGCAAAAGGAGGGAACGCGGCTTGGCCTGGAATGCAGAGAGGAGGAATAATTTAATAATAAATAATAATTTTTGTCGACACATCTAAACAGCACAGGCCTTGGTCTGCAGATAGCTTCCACAGACTCAGAGAGGCATCTCATTGTTCAGAGGTTTCGGTTACGAGAAGGGGACAAAAGACATTACAAAATAAGACAAAGGTAATGACATTCATTGACGACATACCCCAACAAAAAGGTAGATTTGTGCTGATTTGCCCCCCCCCTCCTCCAGTTGACAAGTTAAATACCAAAGAACAAAGTAATCTAAAATGTTCTGTCTGTAATTTATAACTTGTAAGCATTAAGGGACCCAAAATAAGTCATTTTATTCATTCTATTTTTTTTTTTAATGAAACGAGCCGATTAATCAGTTATCAGAATTGTATTCTGCCAAATATCGGAATCAGCATCAGCCCCCGAAGAAATCGGGCCATAATATGAACAGTCCCAAATGCCAATCGATGATACCTTTAGGCCAGAAAGCCAAAAGATGTCAGGGAAAGCCTTCTAGAACATCTGAACTTGATTTGGTGTTGATCAGGGCCACTTCAAATGGTGGCAGGTGTGTCCTGACTCCAATCGAACATACATTTGACGCACAAAAAGGGAACGCGGTTGGAATGAAATCGGCGTTCCCGACGGTGGGCTAAACCAGGATGAAGACAGGAAAACGCACCTGGTTTTACCATCCAAACTTGACTTGGATGTCTCCATCCTCCCTTATTTTCCCTCCCTCTGCTATCATCTATCTACCATGCCTTCCTCCTTCCCTCTTTCCATCGCTCCCTCTTGGACTTCCTGCTTTCCCGCCTGCCAGACGGTCGTAATTAACGAGGAAAACGATAGTCCCCCCCCCCCGGCCCTCGGGAGCCGTCCACACTGGCCCGAGTGTGTCTCTCGCTATGCATGTGTGTGTATGACTGTATGACAGCGTGTGTGTGTGTGTGTGTGTGTGTGTGTACCTCCAGACTTGGCCCACGGTTCCACTTCACTCAATGCGTCTTTATGTTGGAAGCATGAGCTCACCCCCTCCAAGAAATACACCCAATGACTTGCAGGCAACAGAGCCGCCTGGTATCCAAGAGAAATAACACAGACACACACACACACACACACAGACAAGATGGCTGTCTAAGTTACACATACAATGTTTGCGTGTTCTCCGTACCCTCTCCGGCTGCGGGGCCCGATCCCAGATCAGAGGGAGCAGGCAGGGCCGGCTGATAAGGAGCCACAATGCACCGATGCTATCTGTCAGTCAGAGCCAGAGGGCGGGACTCCGGGTCTGGATGGGGTCAGAGGGCCCTCTCTGCCTCGGTCCCTTGGCGCACCCCCGCCTCCTCCTTCCTTATCTCAACAAACAAACAAACAAACAAACAAAGGCTCCTCGAGAGGCGCGCACACACAGAGAAAAGATTATGCAACATCAAAGGCCAAGAATACAGACGGTCAGAACGCCCCAATTTGGAATTTTACCCCAAAAGTCCGGAAAAAGATAAGATGGATAACTTTACTCGATAGAGTTGACATTTTCAATTCATTCATCATTTCGCTTGTGAGAGTTAGAGAGGTAGCTTGGCAATAAACGGTTAGCTTTTGTTCAAATTTGGTGACATTTTCATGTGGTTCTCTTTTGAGCTAACTAGCTTAGCCATAGATTGCTTATTTATTTGTTTTATACATTTCTTGGTAATCAGTTCTTGTCATTTCTACATGAGAGTAGCTAATGACGGATAGATTTTGTTCAAATTTTCATTTATTTCTCTTGTGAGTTACTTAGCTTTGTGCTAGATGGATTGATTGTTTTCAAATTTGGAAATATTTCAATGAATAGTTGATGTTTTTTGTTTAGTTTACTTTTTAAAAAAAAAAAAAAAAAAAAAGGATTGTGTTTCTGCTGTTATCTGGTAACATTTAAATGTGTAGTCCTGCATGTAAAGATGTGATGCTTGTTATCCGATATAACTAAAAAAAAATGCTAACATTAATACTGCTACATCTGCATATAGCATTGATTTTTGCCACACAGTGAAAACAAAGGCAGACATTTTGACTGACCCTTTTCGATATGGACACGAGCAAAGTGTTGTTTGTTTGCAAAAAGAAGCGTCTGCGGGAAAAAAAGGGACGCTGTTAATTTTCAGTTGCAAAGCCGCAATGTTTCTCCAACGAGACGCTGCCTATAGGGCGGTGGCGGGGTTGCGAGCGGCAAACGTTGGCCGTCGCCCAACGCCAGCGTTCGGCTTCGAGAATGTCACTTTGACAGCCGCCCATTTTTTTTTTTTTTTTTTAAGCTCATGTTTTTTTTTAAGCTCCCCAACGACAAATCATTTGTGTCGACTATTTTCCAAAGCATGTGGAAAGCATTAAGGTTTGGGAATCATTTCACACACCCCCCTCCCTACCTCCCTCCCTCCTCACCTCCTTTTTGCTTCAGTCAGTTATTTCTCCCATCGGGGAATTCATCAGCACATCCATCACTGCAAACGAGTGAAGTTGAATCACAGACGACTCGTTTCGCTGATATCGCAATACTGACTGGGATTGCGCGGTAATTGCTATAATGGAAGAAAACATGGCACGCGTTTAATTGTCACGATGTCTCATGCAAATGAGAAAAGTAAAAGAAACAGTTGCCAAAGGTTGTGCATGAATGCTCATCACAATCGTGCGCGTTAGCGTAAATATTGTGTTGCGCTCCAGTAGCAGCTCTGGCAGTAGCCGCGCGCTTTGGGCTGTTTATTTTCTTTCCTGACGGACGACTTCTTATCAAATAAGCACACGCCGCCCCTGCACAGCGCGCTCTACCGTGCTGCAGGATGTCCCGCCCCCCTTCCCTGCAGTTAATTAATGACTGACAGCGCCCGCGGTTCCGCAGATGTGACGGACGTCGCTGGCGTTTGTCTCGCGGCTGCTATGTCTGCACTTGGACGAAGATAAGGCCTTCACAAAGCAGCCAGAAGGAGTTGATGTGGGTTACGAGAGTCACAACACTAAGGAGCCGATGAATTGAGCCAATCATACACTTCAACACAAAAGCATGTTTGTTGTTGTTATGGGCTGTGTTTGTGGCAATGTGGCAGCCATTTTGGGAGAGCAAAAGCCTAAACCGCTTCCAAATTGCCAGCTATGTCTGGGTTTGGAATCGCAAGTTTAAGTCCTGTTTGAAAGTGGAGTGAATTGGGGTGGAGGGACTTAGGACCTTTTGCATGTAAAACTCGATTAATCGATGAGCTCATTGGGATTTTTTTACTTCAGCAAAACGGTGGTCCCCAACACTTTTCGTGCTCTGCACCGTCTTGTAATGAACGACTACATCAAGACAAAAATCACACGTGTGGAAAACTTTACCGAGCGATCAAGTATGCTCATTTTATCAGAAGCTAATGCTAACCCCAAAGCTAACTGTAGAAACCATAAGTTGCATGTTTGTTTTGGCCGAAAACAGTCAACAAAGTCTGTGGCAAACATGTTAGTTCCCACAACTAAGCAAGCAAGTTGTTTGGTCCTAAACAATTCAGCTTAAAAGCTGTTATTTCTCCATTGTGGAACGTGGGCAAGCCAATTTTCACATCAGCAAAACTTAAAACATTTAGTTGACTTGGCCAACTTAAACTTTCAAAGAAGTTTGTTGCCATTTCTTTTTTTTTTTTTTTTACAGTGCAACTCAGCTTACCTTTTAGCTTTGACGTGACGCAGCCATAGGGGATTCTAGCGTTTCAGACTGGGTAGTCACTTGAAAGTGGCCCTGGATCTTCACCTTGCCTAGCTGGTCAAATCATAGGTGGAGAAACTGCGGATGGGCAATTCATATGTAAATTAGAGCAACTATTACGTAACAGCGGGGCGGAAGACATTCATTTTTTCAGAAAATGGACAGCTGACAAAAGATAAACATGGTTCATTCATTTCAAACTTAAGTGGGCAGGCCCTCCAGGGACTCAACTCTTTTCCTTCAAGCCATTAAAAAGTCATTTTTACATAATAAAGTTAAATGTTAGTCCAGTCTAAATCACAACGCAAATTCAGCTGAACCGTCCTCGCTGACAAGAGGCTTTAAAAACTAAAATAAACAACAATCAGAATCTCTTGGCTGTTCCCGAGCGGACGCAAGCGACCAAAAGTCGAGCGTACCTGACTAAGAAAACACATTTATTTTCATTTTTCAACTGCTTTCATGCACCCTAACTGAAACCACCTGGCCATTATGAGGACAACCCTAACTATTGGGGGGGGGGGGCCTCCACTGCATGTTTACGTCCACGTGCGAGTGAGTCTGCGCGAAGACGGTTACGCGGCGTGTTGACATCACGGTGCGTTTGTGTGTTGGGGAAAAAGTGCGCGCGTGAGTTGTGAGAATAAACAAACACGGCGCGGAGGGGACTCACGTGGCGGTATTATCGGAGCTCAGAGAGAAGACAAACTGTTTTTTTTCCCCGCCGCTTTGATTCCAAGCGGCCTCCGCTGGCCTCCGCCTCCCTTTCTGTGACCACACGCACACGCGCGCGCACACACCAAAATTCTACATGTGTCTTTAATCAGTGGATTATTTTTAGATGGTTTAATCACTCCTGATTGTGCTTTCAGCATCGACACACTAAAGCGTCCCGTCAATGAAGCTTTTGCATCCTCTGACCTCCTTATGGGCGGGGGGGGTCAAAGGTTGCCACGCAACATTTTTGTTGCTTGATTGCAATCACGGTGACGTCTGGCGATTTCGGGGTGGGGGGGTTTGGTTGAGACTAAACGGCAAGGCGGCAAAATCGAAGCCACTTTCTACCGCGAGGAAAATCCGCAAAATAAAAAGTTTGGTTTGGAGGCCGCAGATCAACCCACCCCCAAAACAAACACAGGCTTGTACAGTAAGCGCGCGCACACACACACAATTTGTGGTATGGTGAGGCATTCATCCTCCCTTTTTTTTTTTCTACTCTCTCTCACACACACACACACACACACTGACTTATACACTCATTAATCTGGGCAGACTCAGGAAACCGCTCCAGCAAGCTGGCCGGAGGCCCGGCAAGGGAGGGAGAGAGTGATGTTGGGGAGGGGGAAGGAGGAGGGGGGGGTGCAATCAAAGCCAGCGAGGATGAGGAGAGAGAGGGAGAGGAACATGGAAGAGAAAGAAAAGAAAAAAAGAGAAAGGAAAAGAAAATCTCCTTGTGCAGTGGGGAAAGGAAGACATTATGAAACAAGTTACAGTATATAAACATATACATAAAAATCAGGTGCCCCAAAACATTTCCATTTTTCCGTTTTGTTTCAGATCTTTTTTTTTTTTTTTTTGCAAGCATATCTTTCCCTTGGCTCTCGCATTGACATTGGATCAGTGTTGCGAAACTGTCTCCCGTTTTTTCAGCCGCCAACTGCAGTTCAGCAGCAGTTGGCCAATTCAACGCAACTTTATTTCAAAAGCCGCGGCTGTAGCAAAGCGCTGTACATAACGTGTGCATGAGAATAAATGAACAATAATAAATGACTAATGTAAATATACTAGTTTTAAAAAGGTGGTTATTCTTGTCATTTACTACTGACAACCCAAAATCACGAAATCCCCCCACCGCGGCACTGATAAAGGTTTGTTTCATTCTTACCCTATTCTACTCTAATAGACCCCCTCCCAGTATACACACACATACACATTCGTATCCCCCCCCCACCCCTCAAGTCTTACAGAATAGAAAAAAAAAAAAAAAACACAAAACAAAACAAAAAAAAATGTTCTGGTAGACTGTTTCACTAGCGGACCCGTGGGGTCACCTACCGCAGAAACCCTCCCGCCCAGCCCCGCCCCCTAACTTCACCACGACCCTCTTGTCTCCCAATGAAACACACACTCATACAGATACCGTAAATGTGAACATTCATAGAGTGGGCCCGGCCCAAGTGGCACATGTTGTTGGTTAAATGCAACCCAAGCACTCAGGCCGGGAAGCTGTTCCATGTCTTTCACTTCATGGCTTTGTCCACCGCTAACCCCTTGCTCTGATTAGGTTGCACATTTAAAAAAAAAAAAAAAAAGAACAGAAGGAAGAGCCAGATTTCTGGGTGGTTTTGGAGCCTTGTATCATCCAACATTGGATCCCTTTCAGGAAGAACGAGTTGGAGTTTTTTTTTTTTTCCCCCCCTTACATACTGTCAAAAAGGATTTCGGGACAAACAATTTCTGGAAAATACGCCTCAAACATCCCAAAACACATCAGGCAGGAATTGTAATTGAGATTCGAACCCAGGACCGCTTGACAGCGAGGCAGTGCGAAATCACCACCCCACAGCGCAGCGTATGGGCAATATAATAAATTCAGGAATGTTAACTCATTCACTGCCACGGACATTTATTCGTGTTTCTCAAACTTTCTTCCCACTAAAGCAACAAAGCGGCGATTTCTAGCCATTGCTAGCTCCGGGTATCTGCCGCCGCCGCCGACGCGCGCGGGCCGTAGCCCGAGCCCAAGTGCCCATTACGGCGCCGCAAAGGCCCTTATTAAATGTATATATAGTCACGCTTCAGACCGTGAGACAGCGAGCTCTCGGGGAGGGACGGGGACGGGCCCAATCCAAAACGGCCCTGGCCTGCGTGGGCGGGCGGCCGGCGAGGTCGCGTCGGGTTTCACTGCGTCCGAGCCAGCAACACACACATACCCCGACACACACGCACACACTCCTCCTCCTCCTCCTCCTCTCCGGCTCTCATTAGGAACATCTCACTTTCGGCCGCTGGTGTTATTTCAGTGCTTGTAGTTTGTTATGAGAGTGTGCATGGTCCTCCTTGTGTGCGCATGAGAGAGGGAGGATCGGGTAGAAGGGTGGGGGGGGGTAGGAGGTGGGAGGGGAGGGGGTGCAGAGTGTGATTCCAGATGTGTTTTTTACAGCCCTGGCAGGGATGACAGGCCTTGAAAAAAAAAAAAACTACGGGGGGGGCGGTTGAGGGCCCCTCGGGGATGGAAGCAAGAGAGGAGAGGGATGTAGGGGTGTGGTAGCGTTAGGTGGACATGGTAGTGTTCAGAAGTTTGGGGAGAAGTTAAGTACAGGGCAGGCTTTAGGGCCTTGGGGAGAGAAATGGAAAGGGGGCAGGATGGAGGGAATGAAATTGCTTTTCCTGGCAAAATAACACTCGGCTTTATTGGCTCAGGTGTGCCGGGTTGTGAGCATGTGTGTAAGATTGTGCGTCATGGTTGCACAGTGCGGGTGTGTCATGGCTGCAAGGTGCGTGTGTCTGTGAGTGAGTTTGGGTGGCAAGAAGCATAAAACAAAATCAAACAGAGAAAACACTACATTAAAATGGAGATAAGAAGAGAAAAAATGGGTGACTTGTTCATAAAATGTGATGATAACCGTAGACCAGAAATCGGACTTACATTTGACGCTGAACATTTACACTTCGAGTCAATGAACCAAACGTGTTTGTTTGCGGAATTTGGGAGGAAGCCAAAGTATCTGGAAGAAAACACATGCAAACATAAGGAAAACAAACTACAGCTAGTCCGGAGCCGGGACTTGAGCCCAGAACCTTAGAAATGCGTTGCAGGCGCGCTAATCCCTAGACTATGGCGCTGCATCACAAAGTGGACCCGCTTGCTTCGGCAGACACCAAACACGGCCGACGTTAGCGACGCGGCTCCTGCTGCAGCTCGTTAGGTACGCTTGTTAATGCGCGTCTGTTTTACAGTCTCGCTTCAAAGACCGACTCCACGTTTCATCTGTGGCTTACCTTCTGGAAGGCCGAGGGAGGGAGGGAGGGAGGGAGAGAAGCCGAGGGAATTCGTCAAGGTTGAGGGGAACGAAAACAGCTGCGAGGTCACCGTCTCCTGTCCGCTGCTGGAAAAGGACTTTTCGTTGCTTCGTCGCTACAAGATAACAGCAAAACGATAACCCGTTACCCCATTTTCAAGCGGCGTAAAAGAGCCAATAATTCACCGAAAAAAAATGCACGTGAATGCTAAGAGACGATGTCAAACGCTAGTTACATATCACAACACACAAACCTTTGAACCGATAACATTTCGTATTATATTAATACTTAACAAATAAGTACCAACGTAGCTAATGTCGGCTTGTTTACAGTGCGAATGCTGGCGCAGTGCTGCTAGCGGTGCTGCTATTTTGTTGATGCTGTGTGGGCGTGTCCTACCTAGAACTCAAGTGGGATTCATTCGGTCGTTCTTCGCAGAGGATAAAAAATGTAGTGTAAAAATGTCTGTTGCGTAAAGAGTTACAACACAGTCACATAGATGCTAATCATTGCCTATGTTAGCATTAGCTAATGACTGAATTAGCTAATCACTCGCCCTCGCGTACCACCTCCCGACTCCTCGTCAAGCCTCGAAAGGCCCGCCAGCACCTCCAGGTCTGGAGAGCGAGGCATTCTGGGGGATCAGAAACAGATGTGCCCTTCTTTTGGTCACACACACGCTGGCAGCGTTTCAGAACCTGCACCCGGACCCAGCGTGACCCTGAGCTTGACCTGGTCCAGCGGCACCTCAGACAGGAAAGGGCCGCAATTGGCTTCAGCTGTGACCCCCCCCAACCCCGCGTTCTCATTAAGACAAACTGTTTTCAAAGGCAACGCCGCTTTCACTACCACTAAAGCCAACACCCCCGCAGCTCCGAGAGAGGGGGCGGCCGAATATGGAGGGATGGGGAATGGAATGAGAAACAAGTCAAAAGTGGAGCGGCGGGGTACAAGGGAGGTATTTGGACGGCGGGGGGGAGAACAAAAGATCAAGATGAAGGAGAAAGTGAGACAGAAAAAGGGCAAAGTGTAAGAAAATCCAGACTGAGGAAGGATCGGGCGGGAAGGGAGCTGGGGGGGGGATAAGAAAAATCAGCCATATCAATTGCAGCTGTTGCATGTTTCCCAGAATGCATCGCAACTTGGCACACGGCTCTTCAAATAAGACGGGGTGGTGTCACGCTTACGTTCGTGTCGAAACATCCACGACGGCAGCGGGGGGAAAAAAAAAAAAAAACAGATGACGGCGATGATAATGACAAATTGAGCCACGTAATCAGAAACAGAGCTGTTGTATTGTCATAAACTCCGTTTGAAATTCAGTCCCAAACAACTCGGGGTACCTTCCAACTGGAGGACATACTGAAACCTGCAAAAAAAAAACAAAAAAAAAAAACAATGGAGTTAGTCTGTCGGGTTCTCAGTGGCTCAGCAAGAAAACGGAACACTGCAGCAAAGCGGAGACTGTGGAGTACGATACTGCCCCGCGCAGACCTAAGTCACGGCAACAGGCTAAGCCAACATTTGCGCGTGTGTTTATTTTTGTCATTTCTAGGCGTGTATAATCTGCTCCACCACAGCAGTGGTTTACGTCACCCATATGCTGAGAAGGTAGTGTGTCGTGGACTTTACACAGAAAACCTGTTCATTTTTACTTTGTTTTCCGGATATATATATATATATATATATATATATATATATATATATATATATATATATATATATATATATACACATATACATATACATATACATATACATATACATATACATATACATATACATGTGTATACACACACACATATGTATACATATATACACATATATATACTAGGGCTGTCAAAGTTAAAGCATTAAGTATGGAGATTAATTTCAATTTGATAATGCACTAAAAAAAAAAAAATGTACTCCCTTAACTCCGTTTTATTTACTTGCTGTAGCAGCTGACCTCTGCTGACTGTGCAGCCAAACTTAGAGGAGAGTCACTGTCGCAAGGACGGCCTTTCAGGTGGTTTTACTGTAAAATGTTGCTCGATGGCTCATTGGAGAAATCCAAAATAATTTGCACACTTGGCAAAGCCAAATTCAAATACCATATTAGTTGTATGTCTTTGGTGTGTCGTTCAACTGTTGTATTTTACAAGAAAAGAAGTGTATTTAAGGATCAATCAGGATTTTTTTTTTTTTCTTCCCCACATGAATTCCGAGATTTTACTCAAGAAAATACCGGTTCCAAGCTTCGTAAAAAAATTGTAGTTGAAAAATCTGATTAATCGCGATCAATTATAGAAAATTTTGCGATTAATTAATTTAAAAAATGTAATCGTTTGACAGCACTAATATATTCACATATACATACCTAAATATATATACATACCTAAATATATACATACCTAAATATATACATACCTAAATATATATACCTAAATATATATATATATTAGTTGTGTAAACTCTGAATGGAAAGTGTCTGTCATTGTGCCTCTCCCAGCGAGTCAATTTGCATATTTCATGCAAAAGCCAAAGAAAACAAACTCTCCAGCTCTGAGAGTGTTTGTAAGTGAGAGTGGCAGGGCATGCTGAGGTAGATTAATAACAGCGCTCGCAGGGAGAGGTGTTGGAAGACGTGGGCTGCGTGTGTGTGTGTGTGCGGGGGGCTTCTGGTGGAGTGGGGGTACTTCTGTCTTTTCAGGGCTGACTGATGTGCATCCCAAATTGATTTATGAAAACGGCCCTTAATCAATTAAGTGTGGAGAAAGAGGGAGAAAGAGCACATCTCAGTAGGGGGGGGGGAGGCAGAGAGAGTTGGGGATGGCGGGGTGGGGGCTGGAATCGCAGCGGGAACGTGTGTGAATGACGCTCTTTTTTGGGGAATGCGTGTGACGGATGCCAGAGTGGGCCACAGGTGTCCGACACGCTGGATGCCGCGTTTTGTGCCGCGCTAAGAACACTCGAAACGCTCAATGGGGCTGATCCGAGCATCCATCATGGACTGCGAGTGTTGTGTGTGAAGGAGGGGTTCTCAAACTGGGCTTCCCGGGCTACAATATAATCCTTCCTCTTTAAAGGGGTCTCTGGACTCCAAAAGTTGGAGGACCCCCAGTGAAAGCCACCCCCCCCCCCCCCCCCCAAAAAAAATGATGTTAGAGGGGCTACTTTTTGATCGCCTCAAATAATGACTGTTTGTATAAAGTTGGCATTGAAGATAATACAAGTGGAGTTGTTTAAAAAGCCCTTCCCCTACACAGCCCATTGTGTCTAAGACAGGCATGTGTGTGTTGGGGGGCGGGGGGTGAGGGGTATGGTGATGGTGGTGGTTGGGGGGGGGTTCATGCTGAGAGATCGTTTCTCCTGGCTGTCAGAACTTTATCTGGGATCCAGCCGGAACTAATCAACTCCAAAAGGCCGCCCTATTACCCAAGGTGCAATGGGCCACAGGCCGGGGGCTGGCCGGTGGGAAACAGATACTACGCCCCTCCCCGACCCCGAATGCTGGCCCTACACACACACACACACACACACACACACACACACACACACGCACGGATAGTCCAGGCACATACAACACTCCCACTGTTTCACGCCAAAGCAATAATAAACAGTTACGATAATATTTTCACAGCAAGCAATGGGCCGCTTCAGATCAGAACGTTGCACAGCTGCAAAAGACACGCCTGTGCACACAGGCACACGTGCACACATACCGACACACACACACACACCAAAACATTCCATTCAGAGTCCAACATTGATGTTCTCAAGTAGTCAGTTCAGGAATGTTCTTTTTTTTTTTTGTTTGTTTGTTTAACCATATCATGTGGTAACTAACTAGAACATAAAAAATCATTGTGTTTTTTTTTTTTTGTGTTTTCAAATCTTATTTGGAAATTTGTAATTTAGCTCCAAAAGGCCAGAAAGGCTGTTTCATTTCCGGTAATGTCTCCCTCTAGTGGCAGAACGGACATTCCCAGCAAGATGGCGAACCAATTTTTTGGAAGATTTTAGGCAAATGTATTTCATTTGAAATTAACCAGCTTTACTATTTATTTGTCAATTTAGGTGTCTGTTTATTTTCTAAATATTTACATTGCTAGAAAATACATTTTATCTGAGAGGAGACTGAGGGTAGGGATTTTTTTTTCCACGTGAACATTCAGGAATTTTTTTATTAGTCCATGCAGTTAAGTGTAAAAATCAATTAGGCAGAGTCACATGTTTGGATTAGACCTTGTTCCTCATCTGTCAAAAAAAAAGGGCTCCATGGCCGTGTCTTGATGTTTCTATCATCCGTTTAAGGGTTCAACTGATGACCCGGATGAAAAATAAAAAAGATATGTATAAATACCTACATGAACTTTTACAAGTTTTTTTTAAAGGGAATAATGTCCTGTCTGAACTGCTACTATAGCATGTCAAGATGGCGGCAAAATCATTCAAAATGGAATCTTCTGTTGACGAAAAGGCTAGCGCAATGTGTGCTTTGAGCCTCGGCAACGTGTGAGTGTGTGTGTTTTGCAGAGTGACTTACGCCTCCTTCACTGGGGTGAAGTGGGGGCACATGGAAATGAATCGATGAAAGCTGCACCCATTCAACCCCACATATCATGGCAAGTATGAGCCCTATTGAGTTTTAAATCCAATCTATTAAAGAACCAGTGAAGATGCTCTTATCTTACTTCATCATGACACGCTTGTGTATTTATCTGT
Organism: Filicampus tigris; assembly: GCF_054856515.1. NCBI lineage: Eukaryota > Metazoa > Chordata > Actinopteri > Syngnathiformes > Syngnathidae > Filicampus > Filicampus tigris. The sequence goes on along the minus strand of NC_141237.1, from coordinate 4,738,157 downwards.
AAACCAAATGTAATGTAAAAAGAAATCTGTTTTAGGTTCAATCACATGAGAAAAGTCCAGAGTCCCTGTGGTGATTGGGTAGGGGGGGGGTGCATTGAGAGGCACTCGGGTGAGGTTAATCCCCATTCACCCTCGCCCTTCACTTACTCGTCCGGTCACAATGACCTCCGGCCTGCCATCCACCCCCGTTTTAGTTTTTTTTTAAACTCCTTTTGATTTCATGGATTAGGTGTATTTTTAGTTGATTCTTAAATTGTGCACGGAAGTTTGATTTTACAAATTAAAACTAACAGATGTGGTTTGCATTTACATAGTAATGATGATTATTATCAAAATAAATACAAATAAATAAATGAAAAATTAAGAATTATTTCATTCTATAATCAATCACCAACCACTATCAATTTAATAGGAGTTTGTATTACACTTACTGCTGATTCTTTCAGAGTGAATCCATGCTGCCACCTACTGACTTTGCACTGCACTGCATCGCCTCCTGACTCCCTGCACACGCCCGAGACGTCTTCAGTCCTCAATGCTATCGGGTGTCAAGGTATCGGCAGCATGCTGCAAAAAGTGACCGCGTTAAAATGAGACAGCTCAACAGGGGGAAAACAGGACAACAAAGAAAAAGATTTATTTGTTGAAAGTGGAGCAAATGGCCGTCGGAGCAGAACTAGCATTGTGTCTTAACCTTACAAATCACACTTCAATAGCCATATAAACACATTTAACTACGACAATTTTAAAAAAGTCCTCCTCTTGTCATCGAACGTGAGCAGAGAGAGCGAACCAGCCGTCCTGTACTTGCTGCTTGTCCGTTTGCTGCGGAGGAACAACAACATGTTTATTCGCAACAACGGACCACGGGAGACTATTTGTGTGTACGTGTGTTTACCTGGGTGCTTCCATCCCTCTGTGCCTCTTCATAATGCCGAGAATGCACTTGCGAACCAGCTGATCTAAAGCACAAGGATTAAACAACTTTCGAACCCCCCCCGCAAAATCACAATTCTGAATAACACAGATTGTGCTCCATCGTATTTTTTTCACCCCTCAGATGCTCAGCTTTTAATGGTTTCACTATTCAAAACATTTCATAGGGCCAAATAAGAATCGCGGATTACAGTTAAGCCTCACGAAACTTAGATTGTTTTGAGGGGGTGGCACATTTGCAAGAAAATGTGCGACCAGTCGCCAGGTCCGTGTTGCCATGACGATGGTTGGCGCAGCTACCGTAGTTTGGTTGAAGGAGGTCAGAGGTGTCGCTACAGTTTGGGAAAAAAAAAAAGCGAGCGCCAGTAGATAAAGTTTGAAAAGTATTAGACATTCACATTTGTATGATATTTGATTGTAAATATGATATTTATCAGAAAAAGCATTTTTAAAAATGAATTGTGTATCAAAAATCAAGATACAAATGGAATCTCATATTTGGAAGACTGGCTGTGGCTTGAAAGTGGCTCTGAATCTTCGCCCAGTCTCATTTCCGAGTCATGCGCTATATAAATAAAAATGCATTGTATGGTATTGTATGGGTGGATAAACTTATGTAAATGAGCCCTAACAGTGAAGCAGACATTCAAAATGGCTCGCCCACAGAGACATTTACAAATATTTCTAGTAAAAGTCAACTTTTCATAATTGGACTTGAATTTTGGTCAACGTTGAAGCTCACCGTTGGCCGTCTGGCGGCATCAGGAGGGCTCCATCAATGCTTCCGCTGCCACCTTGGTGACAAGACAGACATCACTTACAACGGAGTCTACTACAACAAACACGCGTGTTACCTGATGGCGGCGGGCTGAAGGCCGAGGGGGGCACGGGCGAGCCGGACGGGGACACTCTGGCGGACAGGGTCTGCTTCTGCTGCTCGATGAGATCCAGCAATCGTCCTCTGGCTGCTGCGCTTTGCCTGTTCAGCTCCAGGAGGCGCTGATGCACGCTACTCGCACTGCTATTATTCCCAGCCCCCTACGACAAAGGCAAATAGATTTTGGCCACGTCTGCTTTAAAAGACGACGTTTTTGTAGCTCACCTGCTGGTTCTCTTTGTCGATGTGCTGAGCGAGCCCGGCGGCGCTCTCGGGCCGCGACGTCTTGCCGGGCGTCACTTTGTCCGTGCCGACGGAAGCAGAGCACTTGGGCCCGGCGCCGCCGCTGCTCGGCGACCCCCCGACACTCCGGGCGCGGCTAACTTGGGCACCGGCGATCACGTCTCTGAGTCGGCAGAGCTGGGTGATCTCGGCGTCCAAGGCGTCGGGAGAGAGTCGCGATGTGAGGGGGAGGCTGGCGACAGGCCGGCTGACGAGGCTCGCCGGCGACGCTCGGAGCTTGTTGTAGGTGCCCTGATCCGGCTCTGTGGAAAGACGTTTTTTTTTTTAAAGGACTAAGTAGTACATGGTAGTGGTAGTAAACAAATGAATGAGGTTACCAGGAATTGGCTGCCAGGCATCTCCCTGTCCAGGTGGGGAGAGTCGGATGGCAGGAGACACGGAAACCGGTGGTCGCTCGGCAACAGGCTGTTGAACTGTCCAGACACTTCATTAGGTACTCTAAATTGAGCATTCCTACTGCATCTTTGTAAAGGGCAAATTTCTCTTCAATCTCTTCAATCTCTTGTATTGGAATGCATAGGACCAATGATTCTCAGTGTGGTACGAGGGCTCCCTCTTGTGGAATAAGCATAAATCACTCTCCAAGTGCACTTCAGTTGTGTGATATTTTTTAAGTTCAAGATGTTTGCATTTAATCTTTGTTATTTTTTTCTTATAATATAATGATTTTATTGTTGTTGTTTTTTATTTGTAGATTTTTGCTCTGAATATTTTTTTTCCGGAAATATTTGGACTTTGTTCCTGTAAACCCTAGATTGTTGTTTTTCCCATAATACCACAACTTTGTCATGCCCAAATTTAAATACAACACACAAAATATGAACCTGCAGCTATGACATCAGAGCCTTGGGGTTGGTTGATGTGCGTCGCCATTGCCGACACCAGCGAGTCCAGCTTCCTCTCCAGCTCGCCTGTCCGCTGCTGCAACTCTGCCTGCGCACAAGTAAATGGGCAAGAGATCAGACAGGTGACTCGTAAGCATTAAAGTGGACATAAATGAAAAATGCACTTTTTGGTTTGTTTATGTACAAATAGCTGTGTCTGGAGCAGCAGCCCACCATATCTCACCTTGAGTGAAGACGTCTCCTCTCTCAGGGTCATGGTCTCGGCAGTGAGAGCGTCAATCAAGCTCCGTTGCTCCCTCAGCTTCTCCTCGAGCTTTCGTCTCTCCTCGGTTGCACTTTCGGCATCACGTTCTCGCTAAGGACAACAGAGAGACCTGATTCAACTCCCAAAAACGTTAGGCATGTTTCGTGTGGCCTTGCTTTTTTGGGCAGTACATTTTTGAGGAGGTGAACCAGACGCGCCAGAGTGGAGACCAAAGCCGCGGAGAAGCCACTGAGGCCTTGTGCCGGGCGTTGCCGACTCTGTGTCAACGTTTGCGGACTCAGGGAATCCAAGTCAAGCTCCACTTGGGCCAGCATGGTCTGCAGAAGGCCCAAGCTGGACTGTTCCCCGCTGTGAGAGGCCACGGTGGAGCCGTTCAGTTCGGCGGTCTTGCAGGCGCGCTTCCTGGTCCTGGCGGTGTGACAGCTGCCTGCACGACGACGACAACAACACCATGTTAGATCAAATGTTTCAAGTGGTTTGCGGTCTTTGGTTACCTGGCTGCCTGGGAGAAAGTTCAGGGTTGAGGACATGCGAGACTAGGAAGGAAGGCTCCTCAACGGCTTCCTCTGAGTGGTTGTGTCTGGAGCGTAAACGTTGGACTGCCGCTGTGGCATTGAGTGCTAAGAAGAAAACCAAGATGAGTTCACATGTGGATATTTTGAATGCAACATTAAATTTTTTTTTTTTACCAGTACCAGTTCGGGCTGGTGGTCTGGCTGGTGTGCAGGGAGTTTGAGGACTAGTAAAACTGCGCTCCAAGACACCATGACAAATTCTTTGACGCTGAAGTCCTCCCATCTTATTATTCAGCGGAATTTTACTTAAAAAATAAACCAACAAACAAAGAGTTATGTGATTGTGTTGGTCTTTAATTGCCTGTTTGGATTCAGCTGAGATGATGTGACTACCTCTGGAATAGTGTTCCCTCTGCAGGCTCTTCATCACTGTAGTAGTCGTCCTCTGGTTCATGGACAATCTGAAAATGTATGTTTTTGTTCCATATGTTGTATATAACGTATATGTTTTAAGTACAAAAACAACAGCCAATGGATTGGATATAAATGAATATTTATAATCGTTTTTTACTATTATACCAAATTTGTCATCGTGGAGTGTAATAATCGTAATTGTAATTGAATTTCAATGCCCTAAATATACTAAAACAAATACTTCATAATAATCATTACGTGCTCCATAACAGACACACACACCTGTTGCTCCAGCATGGAGTCATTGAAGGAAGACAGATCGGTGGATCTCTGGAAAACTGGAGAATCCAAGTTTGGGGCCACGGTCACGCTGGGATGTCCTGCGGAATTACATAGACACACATTGAGTACATGAACATGGGGAAAAAAAACAACCTTAATGTACGAATTAAAATGTTGGTAATGTGGCATGTTAATAATTCTACCAGTCTGTCTGCGTGGTGGTTCCCCAAACAGTTCGTTGACTACAGCCAAGGCTCTGTCTGAGCGGGCCAGCACATCCTGCAGCAGCAGCTTGTCAGAAAACACCTGCAAACAAACCAATACACTTTTCTATAAAAATAAAAGAATACACTTAATTACGTAGACTACTTTCAAATAATGCCACACCTCTCTCATGATTGTGCGACTAGCCTTGTCCAGAGGATTACATCCAGCATGCCTAAGGCGAGCTTTCAGTGCTTTCTCTCGCAGCTCCCACTGAGCGGCAGCCTTGTTGTGCGACTTGCGGATCTCGTGGCGATGGTCCTGAGGACACACCGGGAATACAAATTGTTACCCGAGGTCTTGATGCTTGAAGACAGTTTGAAAAGGAATCATTAAACTAGCTTTACCAGCTCTGCGGGGCTCAGCTTGTGTACCGACAGGTCATTAACTGTGCTCTGAAACCCAAACATTGCTTATGATGATGTAAAATAGACAGAGGGATTATTTGACTGCCATACATTCAGGTTACGTCAAGACCGTTGAAACCCGAGTACTCGTCATGACTGAAAACTTTGATTTAATAAATTAGCGCGTACTCACCACCCACTCTCTTTTGGGAGGAGGTGCCGTTTTCTTGGGACGAAGGGGCTTTTTCAAACCCTTGCCGTATTGCGTCCGACATCCTCCTCTAGCTAATGACATGCTCGCTAAAGTGCTATTTGACACGTTTGCGAGGTTAGCGAAAACGACTGTCAGTGAATTAGCTGTGGCGTTCGCCAGTAGCCACTTTCCCGGTTGAGCGAGCTAACGTTAGTGGTTAGCAATTATTAGGAAAACGAAACGTAAAACAACTTCAATGTTAGTTTTACAGCTAAGGGGTTGTTTAAAAAGTTAAATACGCCTCGTAATGCCAGTCGAGTTGCTAATTTAAAACGTGTCTTTCGTGGTTTGTTGAGGGTGGTTTTTCAACCGTCCCGCGCCACTTCCCTGTACGACGTCACGTACGCGAAGAGCATGACGGGACATCTAGTACTGGCGACCAGAAAGTGTGTGCCGTTAATTTTGGTGAACGGAATAATTAATAACTCGAGTAAAAATGTTAAAGTATCAACTTAAATCCCCCAAACGGATCAATTTGCAAGCTTCTATTATATATGCCTGTTCTTTTTAGTGTGACTTGTTACGACAGTCGCATCTTTGCTCCGCAAGCATGATGGGAAATGTAGTATTAACCACTGAACGTTCGTAACTTTAGGAGCTCATTAAATTAAAAATAAAACGTGTATTTAAAAGGAATATTGGAAACGGGAGCGTGTCAAAATGCAAGTTTAATGTTTTTTCTTCGATGATACAATCTCAATAGTGATTCGAAGTTGAGCACATTCGTACACTAGATGGCAATGTTACGATTCGATTGAAACTTCATTGACATGAGTCACCACGTTTAGAAAAAGTTGCCCAAGTAGCGACTGCAAGCAGTGTCATGATTTTACTATTTATTTTCACACTTTGAAACGATAACAAAACACCGAGAGTCACCTTCATTGCGTGCAAACCATTCGTAGAATTCAACTGGTGCTATTTTACCTTGCCAGCTGTCATTTCAGGTTTTCCCCACGCCCCAATTGTGACGCAAAGTAGGATGTGCCGCACGCATCAGTTTGGACTGACCCAGCAGGACCTGGACTTCACTTGTGCTGTTCTCGTCGGGACGCCCCAGCAACATGCGAAGCGCGCCACTCACGTTCGCAACAGCCGCTCACAGGACCCCACGGACACTCGGAGAGTACATTGGAGACTCCTCTACTCTTTGCCCAGACTGGATTTAACGCAGAAAACTCGCACCTGGAGACTAAACTTGATCCTGGGAGGATAATCGCGTGGAGTCATTTTTGGAGACGCAATTACGCACGGAAATTCTCAAACAAATGCCAGCGCCTAAGTTGCGCATCACTCCTTTTCTTAATTCCCACAGCTCCCCTCATAGTTCCGCTGAATCCTAGCGGCGGGCCTTTCTTTCTGTCGCCCGCAGAATGTGGGCCGGAGGACTCCCGGCCGCCGTGGTCGTGACCCTTCTCCTGGTCACCGTCGACGTGCAGGCCAGCGGGGAGTACTGCCACGGGTGGCACGACGCCCATGGAGCGTGGAAGGAAGGTTTCCAGTGCCCGGAGAAGATCGACGGCGTGGACGCCATCATTTGTTGCGGGAAGTGCGAGCTGCGTTACTGCTGCTCCAGCACGGACGCGCGGCTGGACCAGGGCAGCTGCGACAACGACAGGCGGGCCCTGGAACCCGGGGCCGAGGGAAAGGAGACCAAAGACTCCGGTGCAGGTACGAACGTGTGCACTCGGGTCTTCACAGGGAACGGAAATCGGTGGAGGACTTCAATGAAAATGCTGCTGGGAATAAGTTTGGAAAGTAATTTATAGTCACTGGCATTAGAAAGTCACTGGTTACAATATTAGAACCATTAGATCAGCCTTTGCTAAGGTGTGCACTCTTCAACATCCAGACAAAAGTGGGCGCACCCCCTCTACCCTATATACACTTTTAAAAGTAAAAACAAAACTTTTTGGATATATATAAAGCATTTTTTTCCCAAACCTTTTCAGTCACGCAACCCCGGCAACATCCTGACAAAAGTTGGTGCACCCCTCTACCATGCACGCACACTAAGAAGTCAAATTTGAGACTTTTGGGAAAAAAAAATCTGTTGTGCACCCCCTTCAGCATCCCAACAGAATTGACACACCGCGTCGGTCATGCACACACCCTTAAAAAAGTAAAAACTGATCTTTTTGGATACTCTAGAGCAGTCATTTTCCAAACTGTTGAAGCCACACACCCTTTCCAAGATCCCGATAGGCGCACCACTTTTACCCTACAAAGACCCTTAAAAATAGCAAAAACAAAGGCTTTTGGGTACTTTTAGAGCAAACTTTCCCAAACTTTTCAAGCCTCACACACATACACTCCTTTCACACCCAAGGGTACACACCCTATCCCATTCACACACCCTCTTCCCTAAAATGTTCAAGTCGCACGCCCCTTCAAGATGCGGACAGAGTTGAACAACACCTATTCCTCATTCAAAGCATCAAAAACAAAACAAAACAGAAAAAATACATTTTTTTTATATGTATATAAAGTTGGCGCACCCCCTCTACCTTATACACACCATTAAAAATAGATAAAACGTAGGCTTTTGGATATTTTGAGGGCAAAAAATGTTCAGCCATAGACCCATTCAACATCCTGACAGAGCTGGCGCACGCCGTCTATGCAGCACAGACTTTAAAAGTCTGAAAAGCCAACCGACGGTCAGACTGTGCAGGAAAGCAGTGCTTAAAAACAGAAATCTAAGACACAAGGAGGAGTACTACATGCCGAGCATATCAAAAAAATGCACGGAGGATTTTGAAAAGCCATCTGGATGTGTTGTATCGAAATACATCTGAAGTGAGATTATTCGGACTAACTCTCACGAGGTCTTAAGATTGGATTTTGTGCAATTACACGCTCCCGCTTTCCTCCCATGAAGTGGTTCGTGGTGCGTACAGTACGCCCTTGTTGAGAGGAGCATCAGCTGCCGGCAGGTTGGCAGCAACAGCTGCATAGCAGACAGCAGAAGAAAAAAAAAAAAAAAAGAAACAGCTACATGGGGCTCCCAAATGGTCCTAAAGTGCAGTTTTAAAAATAGAAAAGCGTTTGTCGGACGCTGTCGGAATCAAGTCGGGACTTGAGGCGGATCGTGGACAGTCGCTCAGCCGAAGGTGCTGACAGTTCTGCCCGTTAAAACATACACACCTTCTCAAATCACCTTTCAGTTTGGTGTCCTCCCAACTTTTAAGCCCGTCATGTGCTTTCCAGGGATTCACTCTGCTCAGCAACTGTGACATTTAGCATGATGTAAGGCTTAGTTCGTGCAAATTAAAGTGAAATAGTTATCATTAATAGGATGAGATAGATTCACTATAAACAACTATTACCATGTAGATTTTACATGAAACATCCTTGGGTCCCTTGAAAGGCTCTATATACACTAATAAACAATGTTATGTTGTTTGAAATGCAAATTCTGTAAGTTTGCTGACAGGGTGGACTATGACAGGGTGGACATTCTTGGCTAATGTTAGAATTTACTGAGTTAGCAAGCTAATTGTTGATATATATAATGAAAAGTTTCTTATCAGTTGATGTTTCATTATGACAGGGTGGACATTTGTATTAAATAGATGTTATGCTGTTAGGAAATGAATATCGGTGAAGCTCTCGCCCTTTTTCAATAAATTAACAGCCATCAGAAAATGTACATGTTAACAGCAATATATGTGAGCTTGCTGACAGGGTGGACAATGACAGGGTGGACATTTTTGGCTAATATTAGCATTTCATGAGCATGTGGTTGACCTTTTCTTGGCAACAGTTAGCAAGCTAAGTGTGCTCTTTTAATATATCATTTTAATTTCTGAAAGGTTTTATATCAGTTGATGTTTCATTATGACAGAGTGGACATTTGTATAAAGTAGATGTCATGCTGTTAGAAATGGATATCGGTGAAGCTTTCGCCCTGTTTCAATAAATTAGCAGCCAGCAGACAATGTGCATGTAAAAAGCGAAATATGTGAGCTTGCTGACAGGGTGGACAACGGCCTTCACTAAAAACTGGTAAATATAATTGTAAAAATCCGACTAATCCAGATTGCTGTTACTGTTTTATCTTGCCAAGCGCCACCGACAACGTGATCGAAAAAGTGGTCCCATTCAGAAGACGAGCATCTTGGATGTCCAGCTTTTTATCTGACCCTCACTTATGATGACTGCAGGAACTGCTGTATACATTTCATTCGCTGGCCCCCGGCCAATTTGACATTTTTGCCCCCATTCTCCTCAACTCGTGCAAGGCTCAGTTGCATTTATCCATTTCCCTACGCTTTACAGGCTATTAATCACTCAAGGCAAGGAATACACAGAGCGGCTTTGATGACTAACAGGCAGGACGTTATTAATGTGCTCCGCCACGAGGAAACGTGGCGTTCAGGCAACGGGGAGAATGACCCGAGGGCGCGACAGGTGTGGGACAGGGGCCGTGAAAAAATACAGTCGCAAAGCATTGGTACATTTGAGTTGTACACTTTTGAAAAGACTTAGTGCGCCTTTTATCGGACTACGTTTATCAGCTGAGACGTGAATGTTAACCTTATAAAGTGGTGGAAAATCTCCTTCATGGTTCAGGCATCTGTAGGTGGTTAGTCGAGCCCAAAGCGTTCAGATTTACAGATTAGGAGGCTTACCTTTATATGCGCAGATGGATAGGTTAGCAGGCGAGGGGATACTCACATGCTAATGCATCTTTTGTAATAGAAGGAGTATGTATTAGTTCTGAACAATTAATCAAATTCAAATGATACTGTGTATTGTAAAAAAAAAAAAAAAAAAAAAAAAAAAAAATCACAATTAGACTATTTTTCTAAATCTTTCAGTCCTAGTTCGTATACAAGATTGTTACCGTATTTTCTGGACTATAAGAAACACCTTTATATAAGCCGCATCCACTCTATTTAAAGAAATAATGAATATATAAACCGCACATTTATATAAGCCGCGCTTATCTGTGTTGAAAAATTAGATATTTACTGCATTTACAGAACGATTTTGAACTGTAAATGTGCATGAAAAAAGTAGCGGCTTATAGTCCGGAAAATACGGTACATTTATTTGGTCATTCTTGTGACTTCAAGTTGTTCAAGGTTTCTATTATGATGTCTTTACAATCAATCACCAGTGTAAGAATTTTACATTTGACAAACTTTACAGATTATTTGCGCACTATTTAGTAGCAGTAGTCGTAGTATCTAGTAGTGTGTGCATGCAAGTGTGTGCATGTACATTAAGTCATGTCTTCTACTTGTAAATTTAAATAATCTCCATCTTTTTCTTCCTTTGCCACACCCTTTGTCGTAGATTTAACGTAACACTTTGACCAATCACAAGCTGGACTCCAAACCGTCAAAACATAAATGCAAAACCCTGATGAAAAAAATAAAATTGGCCGGATGAGAGTGGAAGAAAGCAGGGCGCTTGATGCCCATATAAGTACAAGAAAAGAGGCCAGTGATCGCCTCCTCGCCCCCACCCGACCCCCTCATGTGCCCCCCAGGCCCAAGGGACATTACCCCTATATGTGTAGCCATAACAGACTTATAGAAAGAGTTCCTGTGAGAAGCTGTTTATTGGGAGTGAGGTGTCGGGTGAGATATGTTAGAAGTTGACACCTCACTTCTGGCTTTGGTGTCACCTTCCTCCTCTTCTTCTTCATCACGCATGCCCTTCCCACTTTTTAAGTCCGGAGCCTCACATGCTGTAATCTGTGCTAATACCACTCTGCTTTTGATGGGCATTGAGAGGAAGAAAAAAAAAAAAAAAAAAAAGACCCTGCAGACAAAAGGAAACTGGAGCTAGTCGCCTCGCTAGCCACGTTACGCCCCGTAACACTCCCGCAGAATGGAAAATAACCGACGAGCCGCGGAGGGGGGGGACGATAAAACGCAAGAAAATCACTTGTGACATAACATGGACGTTATTGTTTTGATCAGCACTAAATGCAGCGTGAAAAGTAAAGCCGCATTGTGATGTCAAAGTTTCAGTTTCTAAGGATGTGATACGTTGAAGCTAGCTAATGAGTTTCATGCCGTTAGCCAAAATGCTAATGAATCGTTCAAGCGAACCCCGATAGAACCATCAAAGATGAAATTGCGAGAAAATGGCACACAATTTTGCCAAATGTCAAAGAAACATTAAGGAGGTAATGCATTAGAATTAGAAGGGGAAAAAAAACAAGAAAAAAAACGCTGAAAAATGTTCAAAAAAAGGAACAAATATTGGGGAAAAAAAACCCCAAATGTTACTATAGAAAAAATAGACACACATTCAAAAAATACAAAAACACAAACCGGATTCAACCGCAATATTAGGAGAAAAAAAAAAAAATTGGGCAATACAATCAAATTGAGATAAAAATAAACAATTATTGTATGAAACATACCAAAAAATACGGAAAAATCTAAAGAATATCCTCCAAAATTGAACAAAATGCAATGAAAAAAAATGGCTGTCAAAGCTCTCTATAAGCCCAGGGCGAGCGGCCTTTTTTGATGATGCCCCTGAAAAATATTTTGTGGAGGGGTGTGGAGAGAGCCGCCCCTTTTAACCCCCGCCTACCCTTGCTTTCCCTGCACGCCCTCTTCTTCTTCTTCTTCTGTGGCTTGCATCATCTCCTTTCAACAACTACTACTCTCGCTCATTAAATATGATAGTAACGATAATTCCATTATCAAAACGCAAAGCAACGGACACTCGGCTTATTTCGAAAGGCCCCGTGAAACTGGCAAAGGTCGCTCGCTCGCTCCTCGGTTGCTCTGTTGGATATAAAAGTCAGCCAGACGAGACGGGCGCGCTTCTTTGATTTTCATTAAATCATTGGACGCTGAATGCCTTCTTTTCTTGAAGCACAAGCCAAGCGCTGCAAAGTCCGGCCAGGAATAACTGGCTCAAGAATGTCGACCCAACCACCCCCCCCCAAACACACACACACACACACACACACAAATACCTGGCTTACGCTCACTGGCCACTTCATTAGGTACACTTTGCAGTATCCAAAGAGGTTTGTTTGGACTTTTTGTTTCTAAAGACTGCTTTAAAAGTATACAGACGTCTTTGGCATTTTGTAAGGCTGCGTTCAGCGTAGTTGGCGGTGCGCCAACTGTCCAAAAACGTTTGGCAAAGGCTGCTCAAAAAGGCTTTCCTTTGGCTTGTTGTTTCTGCAGGGTGTTTACGGCAGATAGGGTGTGTCCAAGTCTAAGGGGACGGAGAAAAGAATTTGGGAAATACCCCTTTAAAAGTACGCAGAAAGCTTTTGCTCTGCCTTTTTTTTTTTTTCTGGGTAGAAAGGGTGTGCGCCAACCTTTTGAAATTTTGAAATGGGTGTGTTGCTTAAAACGTTTGGGGCAGGCTGCGCCGCTGTGGGAGTGGTCACAGCTGAGTTCATGGCCAATCAAAGCGGAGATTTTTATTCCATTTAAACGCGGCGCTAGAGTCTCAACACTTGGAGACCCCGCCCCCAAATCCCTCATGTGGCCCCCATGTGAAATAGCTGACACTTTCATAATTTCATAATAAAATCTATTTTTCTGCCACATCCTGGCACTACAATCAAAGATCCCTCTGGTGTATTGCAACAACATAATAGGTATCCGGTGGCATTAACGGTAATGACACAATATATTAGAGCTAGACCGATTTTTTCAGGGCCGATACCGATTATTCAGTAGATTGTAGTATCAGTAGAATCTCTAATAAAGTTAACTGAAATTTACATAAATAGTTCCTTGAAGTTAACACCGTTTTAAATGGATTTATTATCGGCCATCAGATTTTTAAATACGGATATTCGGCATTTTGATGAATGTCGGCGCCGATAATTGGCCTGGCCGATAATCGGTCTATCCCTACAATATATACAACACATTCATGAGCATCTTCAAAACGCATGTTGCGAATGGTGACATTTATTTGGGACACATAAAGGTAAAGACATGTTGGCATTAAGTGTGAAAAAAATATGCCTTTAGAACAAGATGTTCTGTTTCGAATGATGCCAACTGTCAAGAATTCAAATATCAGTAAAAGTGACTTTCAAAATGGAATTCAGTGGGGTGCGTCTTGACCGTTATTGACCAAATGATGTGAAAATGACCCATATCCGCCAACTAGCCAACAACATGTTGTTGGCACACTGAGCCGAGTAGAAGGGACACAGCGGGGCGCCGAGGATTAGACGAGATCAAAACAAAGTCGAGAAGTGCTAATGAGAGTCTCGGGCTCCCTGGGAAGCAAATCCCGCCGCACCTTTCACTCCAAACGGGGCGAGCTTTTTTGTGTCCCTGTCTCGGCCAATCAGCGCTCCCCTGTCAAGTCAGGCAGGAAGTAGCGTTTGGACTCTCTCTGCGTCTTGCGGGTTCTCACTCAACGTTGTGGTCTCCCTCCGCAGTGCCCATCTACGTTCCCTTCCTCATCGTGGGTTCCGTGTTCGTGGCCTTCATCCTGGTGGGCTCGGTGGTGGCCATGTGCTGCTGCCGCTGCCTGCGCCCAAAACAGGAGCTTGCGGCGTCATCGGCGGGCGGCGGCGCAGGGGGCCGCCTCCTGGAGACCATCCCCATGATGTCCAGCGCCGGCACCTCCAGGGGCTCGTCGTCGCGCCAGTCCAGCACCGCCGCCTCGTCCAGCTCCTCCGCCCCGTCCGCCAACCCCCGCCCGGGGCCCCTGCCGCCCGCCCCCCTGGTGCGGGCGCAGGCCTCCTGCTGCCTGCCGCCCGACGCCAGCGTCTTCGTCAACATGCCCACCAACTTCTCCGTTCTCAACTGCCAGCAGGCCACGCAGATCATGCCCCACCAGGGACAGTTCCTGCATCCGCAGTACATCGGCTACGCCCATCCGGTGTCCCCCACTTTTATGGACCCCAACCAAGGCGGGTATAGACCCCTCCAGTCCCCTTGCCCTCCCCCTCAAGCTGGAGGCTCCAGCGTGGCCAGTGAGCAGAAATACCCTCCGGTGACGGTGTGACGACTTGTCAAGCTCCACCTGAGCGGGTTCTGGCGCGCCCCCCCAGCGCGATCGTAGCACCCCTGGTGTTTGGTGTCGCGAATGAGCCGAGCTCCGATTACAAACGTAGGCTCCAAAATACTTGCAAGTATGAAAGATTTGTGTGTTTGTAGCCGTGATGACCGGGGTGATTTATGCTGCACGTTTGTAAGGTGTGTGTGTGTGCGTGCGTGTGTGTGTGTGGGGGTGTGTGTGTGTGTGCGTGATGGCAAGCACAGACGGTCTCCCTACAGACTATTTAAACGCTAATGAAGTGAGCGCGGCGCACGGACCGTGACGCTCCGGACTGTTTTTCCCGACGCCGCCCCGGCGTGAGAAAGCGCCGTCACCCAAAGGATGGCGAGGCGGCACTTTGAAGACGATACACCCCGCCCCCACCCCCTCCTCCGCACACCCCCCCCTCCCGTGAGGTGTGTTACTGGATTTAACACTCGCACAGTTCAGTGCGTGTGGCGAGAAAACAAGCAGTCGCCCGTTGCCTTCAAAATGCAGGAATGTGCAGTTGCTCTGCACAATCTGCAGCAAAACAGATTGTGTCGCTGGCGGTGCACCAGTGCCATTTTGAACAGCACCATGGAACCAAATAAAAAAATAAATAAAAAGAAAGTCATTTTCAGGGAGCTTCTGCATCTTGTTTGCTAACTTTCACAATCAAAATACACAAAAACAACACAAAGCCTTTTGGATGCTTTCGGAGCAGTCATCGGCGCGCCCCCTGCGCTCCAAAATCACTCAATAAGTCAAACTAAAACCTTTTGGATACTTTTAGAGAAACCTCTCACAAACCATCAAAGCCAAGCATCTCAACAGTGAAAAAAACTCCTTTTAGATACTTGTAGGGCAGGCTGCCCCAACTTTTGAAGTCACGCACCCCTTTTACCTCCTGTCGGTGTTGGAGCACCCCTTTAGCACATACGCAACCCCCCAAAAATCAAAACAAAGCCTCTTTGGATTCTTTAAGAGAAGTCTTTCTAAAACTTTTTAAGCCATGTACTTTGTTCAACATTGTAACAGAGTTGGTGCACCCCCGCTACTATGCGTAACCTCTTCAAAAAAAACCCACAAAAACCTTTCACACACTTATAGAGGAGTCTAACACAACATTTTTAAAATGCTCGCTTTTCAACAAATCACAAGTTGGCGCACCCCCTCTAAGAAAAGCAAAAACAAAGCCTTTCACACACTTTTAAAGTTACTAACTGGTGCACCCCTTTGACACCAAACGTCCCCAACAAAATATTTTGAGCAGTCTTTTTTTTTTTTTTCGCCAGGTAGCTATTTCTAAACTTTAACGCGTTCTGACAAAGTTGGCGCACCCCCCCGTACTGTGTCCCACGGGCCCGCAGGTTGCCCACCCTGGTTTTCAGCTCGACACGCGCGAATAGCGCGTTAACCGTTTTGTGTCGTATTCTCAATTCCCCTTGCAAGACACTAATGACACATTGGCAGACGACTCAAACGCCCACAGCGGACGCTGGAACAAATTGCAGTCACATCATCAGACGCGCTCGGCGGGACGGAGAAGAACGGGGGGGGGGGGTGATTTTGGCAGCGTGCGTACTTACAGTTAAGTAGCTCCGGGGGTGGATGGATTCTCCATACTGCGGCAGCTGCAAGTCCAGGAAGGTGGGCGGGAAAGGCATCTCCACTTGGGACACCAGAGATTAGGAGGGGGGGTGCGTTCATTTTAAAGGTGTGTAAATTTGACGCTGTAAATCTTGGGGAGGGAGCGAATGAGAACCATACAACAGGAAATAAAATCTACAATGGTAAATTTTATACTTACATAAATACATATATATATATATATTTCTTTTATGTATATAAGATACATTTTTATTTCTAAAAGGCCTAAAAAGGAATATTTTTAATATCAAAATGAAGCAACAATAGTCATAAAAAATGGTTTGGAATGACACATTTGATCTGAAAATACATGCATTTATGTATTATATTTATTTGTCAGCCGTTTGTTTTCACGTTTCGCGATAGCGTTGGAATTTTCACTTACAATGGGATTCCTCCAACCAAACTTCAACAATTACAAGAAACGATTTAATTAAGACCATGCAAGTATAAATTAAAAAAAAATGGAAGTGCAAAAGCCACGATTTAATAATAATTCATTATACATTTTAATTTAAAAAAATAGTTAAAATAAAATAGGCAACAACAACAAAAAGTTGGCTTTTTGTTTTTACGTTTTATGATAGCAAGTTTTTTGCTAATAATACTGGTCAATAAATGCGTATATATATATTTTTTTAATCAGAAATGTAAGTAAAATTTTGCAGATTATTTTTTGGGCTCTGATTATGCCCTCAATTTTTTTCTCTAGCACATCAGGTTTTCATAACAATAATAATACAATATAATATGTAATATAGTCATATTTATGAATTAAGGGTTAGGTTCAGCAACACTTGGATTTTTTTTTTTCCGGAAACGTCATCGCTGTGAATTACAATGCCGGGGTAAAATCCGCATTGCACACGCTTTTATAAGGTCAATCTTAAAAACCAAAAAAAATGAAAATATTTCCAAAAACTGATGCGCTCGCATGGAGATCAGAATCGAAAAATACATTTACGGACACATAAAGCCATCTCTGACTGAATTTTCCATTTGTCGCACATAAAAATCAACGAAGCATTCACAGGAGAGCGGAGCACAAAACGGCGATTGTGAAAGCCGGCCAATCTCGTGACTTCTTCGGGGCCAAAAAGCCGCGGCGGCAGCAGCAGACAGGACGAGGCAGACGAGGCGTTTTGGGATTGATTCGATTTAATGATTAGGACTCGGACGGACGGAAGGACGGGACAACCCGTCCCCTCTCTACAAACCGTCATTGTCGCATTCCTGAAGCAGAGCGCCGTCCACACAACAAGATGCCACATTCACAAATAACAACCAAAAAGACAAACAAAATTCCACGACGGGACCAAAAAAAATGACTAATAAAAATCCCTTCTTGTTGTTTTGGATGCATACTAGCGCTCATTCCGTGGAAAGCCATTTCAAGATTTAATCAATATCCTACGAGTGCGCTGAATTGTCCGGGGCACTACAACACTCTCTGTACTCACCGGTAAGACAATTCAGCGCACTAGTAGAACAACTACGTGTCACTTGTGAGCCACAACTGTAGACTAGTTGACAATGTGTGTGCTACTAGTGAAGCGCTAGATGTTAACTAGTCAAAATGGATGCCACTGCAGTTGTCTACTGGTGCACAGTTTTGCCTCACTAGAAGCATAGTTGCTCTACAAGTGCGCCTATAGTCGTACTACTAGCACGCCCTCTGGTCGTTGTACTAGTGTCCATAAATGTCATGCAGTAATGGGGAAAAAAATGTCACTAGTAAGTTCACTTTTTCTACTAGCACGCCCTGGTTGTCCTCTTTGTACGTACTAGTTCTACTAGTGCACCCTTGGCACTTGAATCGTTTTACTAGTGTGACCTAGCCATTCTACTAGTGCTTCTGACAAAGTAGTTGTTCTACTAAGGCACCCTAGAAATTTTACGGGTGCACTTTCGTCGTGCTACTTGTGCGCTTTTAATCCCTCCACTTGTGCACCTTTGTCTTTCTACTAGGGCGCTGGCATCATTCTACTAGTGCAGAGAAATGCCATGCAATAATAGAAGGAAGTAGCCATTCGACTAGTATGCCCTAGTTGTCACCAGTTGTTCTACTAGTGCACAGGAATGTCCGATCGTAGTGGAAAACTAGTAGCACAGTTGCTCCACTAGCGTGCCCTATTTGAAATGTTCATCAGTAGCAGAAAACTCGTCACTCGTAAGACAGTCGCTCGACTCGCGTGCGGACTTGTCTTGCCAATGAGGACAAAAAGTGTGCAGTACTTGCAGAGGGACAATTCAGCGCACTAGTAGGATGTCGAATAAACAAAACGGCTTGCCAGACTAGATCAAGTACAACATTCCTGCTCTAGGACCTTTGAGTACAAAAAGAACAAGACAAAAAACAAACATTTAAAAAAAAAAAAAAAAAAAAAAGTTGAGTAGTGGAGATGGGCAAGATAGGAAGTGAGGCGATAAGGAAGATGGATGCTCCGGTCTTCGGTTAGGGTGGGGGTGGGGGTGGAGGTTGGGGTGGGCGGGGCTTCGAGTGTTCCGCCTCACTCGCATCCCCTGTGGTGTTTGGCAGAGCTCGGAATGGAATCCATCCGTGCGTGTTTATTTGGACGTAGACCCCCCCCCCCCCCCAACCCGTCCCCCCACCTTCACCGTTCCCTTCTGATGTCGGCATGTGATGAGTGAATTGCCGTGCGGGGGGAGGGAGGGTCGGGGTTTGACACACATACACACACATGCACAGGCGGGTACGGTGGAACGCACCAATCAGGCTTGCCGAGCAGTCTCTGACTTGCGGCGCTTGTCGCAGTTTTTTGTTTTGAAAGCGTAGTCCGGAATAATCCGTACGCTCGGGAGTCCCGTTGTCGCGGCGGCGGGGGGGCGGGGCGGGGGCGGGAGGGTGGGCTCGATCAGTTGAAGCTTCGGGTTCGGGGGGGTTAGATGCTGGGCCGCTGGCGGGTGGTGTCGTACGAGCGCACCACCTGCGATTGGGACACCACGCCGTGCTCCTCCTGGGAGAAGGCGTAGCCGTCTGTGGATGGATGGGGGGTGGGGGGGGGGTTCAGCGTTAGCGGACCGATTTCCCCCTCCCATCGTCGGCGGCAACGGCGCCCGGCGTACTCACGCGTGACGGGCTGCTGCAGCGAGTTGGAGCGTCCGATGCTGGAGGGCGTCTTCCTAAAGACTCTTGTCAGCAGATGGGCACGTTCGTTTAGACTGCGAAGGAGACGTTTCCAAGGTTAAAAAAAAAAAAAAAAAAACAGGAGGGGCGGCGAAGGCGGGGGGTGGGGGGCACACACTTTAAGCGCTAACTATTGACTCTACTGGGTCAACATTTATTCTGTTTACTGTTGCAGAAAGCAGGTCGGGCAGCTTGGCGCACGGCGAAGCGGTTCAACAAGCGCGGCCTTGAGGACCACAACTGGAAAAAAAACGACACTTGACGTTGTGCGCGTGGTTTTTTTTTTTTTTTTTTGGTCGTTGTTCAAATACGCAGCTAAAGTCCAGTTTCACACGGAGGTTTAACTCGTTTTGTGATGTCAACTAATTTCTCACGAGTGTGCAGCTTTTTTTTTTTTCGTTTTGCGCCAGGGACCGGAATCGCGTCAAGATGTACGGAGCAGCAAATGAAAAAAGTCATCGGAAGTTGCCCAAGATTTCGTACGCGTGTGAATTCGTCAAATGAATTTGGCAAAAATAGTTCGTTTTTCTTCGGCCCAAGAGGAACAACGTCCAAAAATAATAGACGTCGGAAGTTGCCTCTGACTGAATTTGTCAAAGAAATTTGGGGAAAATGCCTCTAGTCATTCCAGTGAGATTCAAAGAATCAACTTTGCATAGTCGGCGTCTTCTTTGGGCTTTTCGTGAAACGAGCCTCAACAGGAACAACGAGCGAAAAGAATACAGTTCATATCGCAAGTTGCCCATGACTTTGTACAATTCCAAATTTGACCAAAATTCTAACCATCCAGAGTCAATCGGGCCTAAGCGTTCCAAACTGTGGAAACGTGCTTTTCATCAAACAGGACGTCCACAGTGGACTGGACCTCGGGCAACCGCATACCCCCCCCCCCCTCCAGTCCCCCCCTCAACTCTCGGAGAGGAAGACTGGACCCTCTGTGCGAAGACCACACGCCGTCACGGCTTCTCTCCTCTCCCGTCGAACAAAAATACCGAAGCGCCTCGCTCTTATTAACACCCCCTTCGAACGCCTCGTCGTCACGTCACCGCGAAGGTGACGTGGATGAATGGAGCTCTATGCACCAAAAACACAAGGGGAGGTTTCCTGGGAAGGGACGCTTTTAACCTGGGGAGGGGGTGGGCGGACGAAAATGTCTTTCGCCAAAGCAAATGATGTCTGTTCAATCGAATAACCTCAAAAGTCGATAAGACAAGCTTCAAAAGATTGTTTTGCTTGATTTTTTTACCACGTATCCCACAAGATACACTGCAAAAAAAACGGAACAAAGATTGAGTATCGTATATCAAGCTATGTGGCGCATTTGCGCGTTATCCATTTGTACCACAACAGTGTGCAGTTAGCTAGCTAGCTAGCTAGCCCTAAACCTTGACAACGAATATTTTCTGGGTACACAACGACTCAGTGTTGTTATTGAAGTTCCCAAGCTAGGAGGTAACGCCCCGGACGAGGCCGCCGCCTGTTCGCCGGCCAAGAGGAGCCTCAAAAGCCTGTTAGCTTGCGAGCT
Source organism: Filicampus tigris (assembly GCF_054856515.1). NCBI lineage: Eukaryota > Metazoa > Chordata > Actinopteri > Syngnathiformes > Syngnathidae > Filicampus > Filicampus tigris. Next base: position 4,717,554 of record NC_141237.1, on the reverse strand, counting down.
AGCTGGCGGCCGCTAGCGCCTCTCATCACAGTGTGGGCGCATACTGGGCTACGTAAATCGCTTTCCCACTGTGGCTTTTATGAGCTGTGCAAACGACAGACCAGAGATTTTATTTTAATATCCTCCGTTGCTCTGTATTATTTGGAATTCATCAAAAATTGGTGATTCTGCTGATGTTTTACACTCTAAAAACAGTTGGGTTCAAAATAACACAATTTGGGGGCCAAAAATTGGCCAATCCACTACTTGGGTCAATTTTGATCCAAAATCAAAACCCAAAAATTGGACTGTTGTGTGCAAAACAACGCAAGAAAGTGGGTCAAATTGACCCACTTTGTGAATCGGTCCGTTTTTGACCCCAAATTGTGTTATTTTTAACCCAACTGTTTTTAGGGTGTAGGTTTTTGCTTGGTATTGTTTGACTATCGATATCGAAGTACTTTATAAAAGTAATGTACCGAAGTCAAGAATTTTGATATTGCGACAACGTGTCGTCTAGCAGGGCTGCAACTAATGATTACTTCAATAATTGATGACATTTTTTTGTTTTTTTTTTGTTTGGCAACGTCAATTCGGCAAAACACATTTTTCTAAACATGTTCCCAAAGTCGCAAAGATGTCTTTTGGAACAACCGAGGGCTCTTTCCTGGGAACGTCAGCTTTTAAAGTGAAAGGCGGGGGGAGGGGGGAGGGGGGGGGTTTAGTCGTGAGTCTTCAGCCAAAGCAAATGATGTCCGTTCAATAGAGAAACATAAAGGATGAGCGCCATTTCAACTCCACCCTGGGGATTCTCCTCCTGCCTTTCCACATCTTTTCCCAGACTACAAACACAGATGTGCTCTTTTGACAATTTGCCGCCGCGCCGGACGCTATACTGTAACTCCTCTCATTCCGGATGATGAGTGGCAAGCTTCCTCGCCCCCGTTCGGACCTGATGAAAGCACACCTCGAGCCTCCGGGGGAGGTGGCGGGGGCACCGCCCGCTCATAAAAAAGCGGCTTGTCCGCGCATAAAGGAGCGTTTGAAGGAGCGGGCCGCTCATTCTCTGCTAAAAATCTGCGCAGCCGACGTGTTCGCGGCACCGTTTGGGATTTGGGAGCCAAACTACTGCTCACTTTCTCGCACCGCTACACGCACACAGCACACACAGAAGGTCTATCTCAAGACAACACACCAGGTCCGTGCAGCAGGTCAAATTGGTCCACCTAGGAAGCGTTTGAATTTTTGGGAAAAAAAAAAAAAAATTGAAACGATGAGCATGCAAATAAAGGGTGAAAGGTCTTTAGAGGTCAGAGGTCACACAGCGGGACAGTTGACACGCGGGAGCTACTACCTCCGCGCGCCGCCTCTACGGGACCTCGGCCTTGCCGTTGGTTCTGCTGATGATGATTACAGTTATCATGGAGGGACGTTATTCACCATAGGTAGGCTTGACTTTATGGCAACACTCAAATTGAAAGTAAATAGATAAATACATACAAACAAAAGAATGGGATTTTTAACTCATTCTTTGCCAGACATTTTCAGACCCACTTTTACTCTAACGTTTGAAAAAAAGCACAAATAATGTCCAATACAAAATGTGCACAATATACACAAATCTTTTGTCACTGACGTAATTCTAAACGATGAAAACAAATCCAAATTTTAGTAACAATACATCGAAATGACAAAATAATTTTCAACTATTTTGGTGGCGCATCATGTGTCCGAACCCTGAGCCGGTTGACCGAACGCGAATGGTGGCCTGCTGTGGTCAAGGTGCCGTACCTGCGTCCGCTGGCGTCCCTCAGCACGGCCGCGCCCGGGTCCACGGCGCGCGCCTCCAGCTCCTGCACCTCCTCCAGCAGCGACTTCCTCACCGAGCGACGCGTCCTGCGCACAAATGTGGCCGTTGCTTAAAACATATCAATGCGCGTGCGTGGCGCCTTCGCATTCGTACGCTTTACTTACGCCGCCCAAACAAAGTCCTTGAGTAAACACACGGCGGGCACCAGGAGCAGACCTAACCAGAAGTACCAGCACTGCATTACACTGCCCGCCTGCCAGGACGACACACAGTTAGTTTTAATTTTCATACGATACTTTGTATTGTAAAAATTCCATTGAAATGGACGCTTCAAAACAAAATGGCCGACTTCCGGTTCAATTCCTGGCATGGGTCCTTGAGAGTTTTTCACGCGGCGTGTTCCGATTACGGATGGAACGATGAATCGAAAATCGATTCGCCCCGATTAATCGACTCGATCAGTCGAACATCGAGTCGATCGGTAAGGCAAATTTTCCCAACCTATCGAGTTGTGCTGGAATTTTCCCAAAATGGCTCCTCCAAACCAAAATGGCTGACTTCCTGTCTAATTTCATTCACGGGCCCTCGAGAGTTTTTCATGCGCCCTGCTTTGATAGACATGTCTACCCAGTTTTATGCTGATCCATGCAACGTGTGTCAGGGGCTCATTTTTCAAACTTTCCAGTCGCCCTTTGTGTATCCTTTTTCATGACTAAGCCACCAAACGGTCATCCAAGTTTTGACGCCACGCTCCGGCCGCATTAGCAACAAAAAAAAAAACAAAAACAACAAAAAAAAAGCTTTGCGATGCGTCTGTCTAGTATATCCGCTTCTGATTGGGGCTCGTTTGGACAAATTCCCAGGTCGGGGTTGGTCAAGGTACGAGCGCTGGAAGCTGCTGCGTTGTAGAAGGAACGATGGAGTCCACACAGATCATTTGGTCCCCTCTGGGGAAGGACGAGATGAAGACGCGGAAAACTATGAGGAAATAATTCTGGCAACCAGAAATGATAGCACAAACCCATCCAACTAGGAGTTTGAGTTATTAGTCACCGTCGGGACACAAATGGACTTGGACTCAAGTAGAAACCTACAGTATACAGTAGTGAGCCGCACGATTAAATGACATAAAAAGATCACAAAATTAAAAAAAAAAAAAAAATAGATACCGTCAAGGGTTTCTTGACGCCGCAATAATGGTTGCGGGGGTCTCGTCTGACCATTCCGCAGTCAGACGGAGCAGCTGCTGGGATATTTGAGCGCATTCCGGATCCCTGACACAAATTGAATTAATGGGCTGAGAGGGAGCCCAGCCCCAAAAGTCCCTTCCGCCTCACCTCAAGCCCCCCCCCCCCTCCCGCCGTCTTTATAATCCCTATAACGACTCTCTCAATCAAACCGGCGTCCCTCCTCGGCAGCAGGAGCAACAGCAGCCCAACCTCTTAAGTCAACACCTCCGCAAAGGGCAGTAAAAGACGTGGGGGGGGGGGGGGGGGAATCGAGGAGGTTCGGGTGACAAGCGGCAGGTGCAGGACGCCAGTCCCCGCTTACGCCCATCCCCGGGGGGCACCCGACACGGAACACCCAGGAAGAGAGTCTTGACGAGGCACTATAATGATGAACTACTTACTAGAGCTAATATAGCTAAGTCGTACTATAGCTAGCGTTTAGCCGTAACAGAACTTCAGCCCTTTTCACACTGCACTTAGCAGTCCAAACCAGCGGCAAACGTGTCCGTGTTTACTCCCTGGGAGACATTTCGCTGGCAACTGGCAACAGTTGATTTCAGGAGCTTTACCTGGCCTAGCATGTCGGGGGCCAAGGGGAAGGTGGGCCAGATGGACGAGTAGACCCCGAAAAAGACCAGCCACAGGAGCATGCTTCCCCACACGGCCAGGTGGGAGAACTGGACACAAGAGGATGACGAGGTCAAACGGTGCAAATAGTCGACGCTCCCAATATAGTTGTGTGATGTGCTGCGAGGTCACGCGGCCTCAATTCCAGTCATAAAAGCGGCCAAAAATGTCCATCTGTGTGTTGTGTTCCCGTTTCCACGCTCAGCTGTTGGCTGGCATGTCCTGTGGAAATGCATCTGGCGTGCCGGGCAAACTTTTAGCGGCCCCGCTTCCGTGTTCACGGCGCTAGCAATGCGCGCTTCGTGTCCGCCCGCGGCTGTTTAGCATCAAATGTGTCAAACACCTGATCTGTTCCACATGTCTCATGATACAGGAGGTGGAATTATATTCCATTACTACAGTGTGAGTGACGAAAAAATGTCTGATTCTGTTAAAAAGGAAAATATCAATCATGCTGAGGAAAAAACGTTTTAAAAAATTATATATATATATATATTAGTGCTGTCAAGCGATTTTTTAAACTAATTAATCGCAAACTTTTCTATAATTTATCGCGATTAATCGCAGAGGGAAGCTGCCACGGGAAGTAAATAAAACTGAGTTAATTTTTTTTAATTCGTTAAAAAATTTAAATTAATCCCCACAGTTAATGCTTTAATTTTGACAGCCCTAATAAATAAATATATATATACATATACACAACGCAATACAAGACAATCCCATTTTATTTATACAGCGCATTTCATTCCAGCTGGAGCTGTAACAAAGCACTTTACAAATCAATAAATAATATATCAAATATAAATAAAAATCTTAATAAAGAAAGGCAATAAATTAACATAAAACACTATATACAATTGACACCGGAAAAAAGCTGAAACTTTCAGTTCCGATATATATATGTATATAGTTCCATATAAAAAGGGCCTGGTAAAAACATTTGTAAGTGAATCGCATTTTTTCCGATTACATTTCCTTCCACTTGTTGGCCTTTCAATACGAGCGTAATTCACAGCGGGCGGTTTCTTGGGGCGTGGGGGTGCGTGGGGGGGGGGGGGGGGGTGAGGAGTCTCAGTGCGCTTACCCGGGTCCAAGCGGTGGTCTCCATTCCAGCTTTTAGACACACTGTGACGACGACATACTGCAGACACAACCATTGACAAATGGTCTTAGATCGCTGGCGCGCTACACGCACAAAAATACCTCTAAAGTTCTCCCGGGATGTTTGGGAGGAACATTTCGATTGTGTGTGTCAGACGGAGACGGGAAGAGAACCTCTTCTGCGCCCCCACCCCCGCCCCCCTCGAGGAAGAGGCAAAAGTCCAGCAGATACAGGATTGTGCAAAAAAAGGGGAAAACTCACCGTGTAGACCATGTTTCCGACAAAAAGGTAGTCGTTGCCCTGACCGTTTTTGAAGGGCGAGTCTGTGCACAGAGACACAAAAACACATGAGTGTTAAGGTAAAAAAAAAAAAAAAAAAAAAAAAAAAAAGGAATAACCTCATTAATATTAAAGGGAAAACAGAAAAGTTGTAATTTTACAAGAATTATTTTTTTTCAAGTCAAATTTTGATTTTTTTTAAATAGTTAAAAAATCTTAGTTAAAAAATATTGAGAATGAGAGTAATATTCAACAAAAAAAAAACAAATCTGAATTTGGTAAAAAAAACTAATTTCACCCCCTGCCCACAAAAATCTAATATTAAAAAAAATATTATTTTTTTTAAAAAATGAGAATGAGAGTGTAATATTAAATGAAAAAAAGTTGGAGTATTTAATGAGAATTAGATCATTTTAATTTTAAGAAAGACTTCATTTTCAACAAAAAAGTAGCCATCAATTAAGCTGTAATATAATAAAAAAACATTTTTAAACAAGTCACAATATCCCAACAATAAAACCAATCTTTCAAGAGAAATACCAATAACAGTATTTTGTAACACTCTGAAAACTTTTTTTTTTTTTTCAAGAACTAAAGAGGTGATTGAAAAAAAAAATCTGCCTAAATGACCGCAAACACTGACACACTCACCGTGCTCTAACATCTTGAGAGGAAACCAAAAGAGAATAATCGAGTGAATCAGTGCGTTGATACAGTGACCCCAGAACACCTGAAGACACACACATACACACACACACACACACGCGCACACACATTAAAAAAAACACCTTGCACACACACAGACGTGAATATTGAACACATGTACGACCGACTGCAGCCACCGAAAGAAAGACTTCCTTATCCGGCACCTATGAATCTCCCGAGTGTCGCCATGGAAACGGCTCAGGCCCGCCCCTCTCGGACGCTTTTGTTTACTCGCCTGCTGTGCCAAACAAACAGCGCTCGCCAAGACCGCGCCAGCGCAGAGCAAGACCGCGTGTGTGTTTGCGTGTGCGTGCGTGCGAGCACCTTGGTGTTGAAGCCCTCGGCATTCTGGGTGATCCGGTAGAGTTGAGGGAAGCGCAGCATGTTCTGCTGGCTGCACGGCCGGTCGAAGATGCCCAAAGTGAACGGAGGCAGGGCTGTGAATATCTGGAAAACAAACACACGCACACACACACACACACAAAGCATGAATTGAATGAATTCTTCCAAGAAAAATATGCCTTATTTTTCCAAGTGGTATTGAAAATGGATCATTTAGAAGTTATAAACATACAGGAGAAATAGGTGGTAATATTGTAATATAAAAAAGGTGGATTGAAAAAAAAAAAGTTTCAATATTACAGGTAAAACAAAAAAAAAAAAAAAAAGGTGTGTTTGTAAAAATGTCCGAGTCCGCTGAGGAGCCGGCAAGCCGGGCGGTTGATGGCTACTCACCACGTTGTAGAGGCCGATGCACCAGCGCTCGAAGAGGATCTGTCCCGAGAAGCCGTTGACGAAGGCGAACCACAGCTGAGGACGGACACAAAACAACAGCGACACGCACACGGGTCAGGAGAACCTCACTCGCCGTCGGGAGACATTTCGGGAGCACTGCTTCCTGCTTTTGCCCCGTTGTCGTCCACTTGAACAAACGCCGCCTGGCTACGAAGGACTTTGATTTGGATATTCGGCAAACAGTCCATTTACGATACAATGATAATACAACTTTATTTATACAGCGCATTTCATAACAGCTACAGCTGGAACTAAGGAAAAATGTATTCATCCCCTTCAAGAATTAAATCATACTTAAATTTTTTTTAATTTTTGTCAAGAAGTGTTTTTCAGGGAAAAGTTTTTTTTTTTTTCAAGAATACATATCTTTCGAGAATCAAGTGTTTTTTTTCCAAGAATAATAAAAAAAAAAAAAAATTTCATCGTAATAGCCCCCCCGGATGCTCTAGTCCAAACACACATACATGTACAAACACAACACACACGGGGCACAGTAGTGTGCCATGAGGAACACCTGCTGGCATCCTTAATGTCAGACAGACAGTTTGGGGGGGGGGTTGTTGGGGTTGCGGGGGGTTGCGGGGGAGTGGGTCGGGGGGCACAGCTGACAGCCCCCCTCCCCCTCTCATAGCAGACAAGCAAGGGCAGCTGACCTCACACACACACACGCACACACACAGAGTTAAGAGCCTCAAACGGGAGGGAAGCCCTTTTCCTATCCGGGGGGGCCTTCAGTTGCCATGACGGCGGCCATGCTACAAAATATATTGCTCAAACATGACAAAATCGCAAATATTAGGAAGATTGTTATAAAATACACAACAATGTATATTAGCCCCCTAAAGTAAAACAAGATTTTGCACCCCGCCCATGACCCCCGCCCCCCCCCCCCCTCCCCCCCCCCCCCCCCCCCCATAATAGGGCCACTTTCTGTGAGCACACACACACAATGCTGATTGTCGGAGCCACGACTATCTAAACATTTGGCCTGTGCATCGGAGACAGAAAGCAGACGCCACCGGGGCGCCTCGTCCATCACTGTCAAGCGAGTCGGGCAACAGCTGCAAAACAATCTCCATTCGTGCAACCGTCCGCGTGCGTTGCGTGCGTTGCGGGCGGTCGGTACCTCGATGATGTAGAGCACCACGTTCTTGTAAAAGCAGTAGAGGATGCACTTGGTGACGCGGTTGTAGCTCCACGCGCCGTGCACCAGCAGCAGCTTCTCCAGGTATGAGAACTGGCAACCGCACACACGCACGCATTCACACGATTACGATCGATGCAATACTGCCAAGCTAAAGTTGAGCACTAGCTTAATGCTAACGCTAAATGGCATCTATGTTGCAGCGCCAGACAATATAAACCTATTCAGTCATGTACTCTTTATCCTCTGCGTAGAACGAGTCATATTCCAAAAATGAGAATATGTATGTGTACTTTTGAACATTTGAACATACATATATATTTTTTTTTTTTTGGGGGGGGGTACGACTGTAAATGTACTTAATTAAAAGAGTCCCATTTCCGTGAAGTAGCCAGACTATGACCAATAAGAAGGGGAAAGTGCAGACGAGCGTCGCCATGATCGGCAGGCAGATTGTGAGACGAGCCCCGGGGGGGCTGCCAGATAAACAACAGTGGAAAATGACACCACACGCATGCGTGCGTGCGTGCGTGTATGTGTGTGTGTCACACTGACAAGATAAACTCTGCAATTAAGGCTTGAAATTCCTTTTGTCTTCCATTTTATCTGCTTTGGGGAATTTCAAACCCTGACAATGATGGAAATGAGGCTGCTTTAAGCATTTTGCATCGTTAGTGTCAGTGTAATTTTTTTTTTTGGGGGGGTGTACGTCTTATTCCCTTTTTATTAGGTTCTTTTATTTTATTGTTATTTCTCATTTTCTCATTTTTGAAGTTAAGTTTGACGGGTCAAAAATGTTAATGCTGGAAAAAATACATTTTTGGACACACCACTGAAACACTGTAAAAAAAAAGACAAAAATTAATAAATAAAAATAATAATTAATAAATTATATATATATATATATATATATATATATATATATATAAATAATAAATAAAAAAATAATTGATCAGTATGAAATAAAATATTGTGACTATGACGTTAGCGAGCAGCGGGGCGCACCTGCGCGATGGAGTAGTCGGAGGAGTTGGTGGCCTGCATGCCCTCGTTGCCGCTGATGCCCACGCCCACGTGCGCCGTCTGGATCATGCCCACGTCGTTGGCGCCGTCGCCGATGGCCAGCGTGATGGCCTTCACGTGCTTCTTCACCATGTCCACGATTTCAGACTTCTGCAGCGGCGACACTCTGCCGCACACACAAAAATACAAGTTTTGGAATCGTGGGAAATATTTGGCGCCACAGGAACTAGGAAAACGAAAGAACTCAGTCGACTTCATTATCAGTCAGACTCTCTTTTGCTAGGTTTTTTTCCTGTGTGTTTGTGTGTGTGTGTGCGTGTGTGAGCCTCAGGTGCTCCTCCACCCTCTTGACCTGAACGCATCACCGATCCCTGACGACAACCGGTTCTGTCTGTCCACAGACAATGGCAAGGCTCCATCACGAGAAGCTTCCCTTGAGGGGTACTCAGAGAGCAGTGAGGTCATAGGGGAGTGGCAAAACTCAAAATCCCGTTGAGATCTTTTCAATTTGAAATCAAAACGTGACACTTTGCTCTGTTAGCAATCTAAAGTCAAAATTACGCTAAAATTTGGAATTCATGGAACAGTGAAGAAAAACGCTAATATTTCAATAAAAATTTAGTAGACGACGGAACTTGATTGTAAAACTGGTGCAGTTCACAACTGAAAGTGATTAAAGGGTAAAAAAGACAGATTGTCAATAAGAGAAACGTGATGGTCGTCAGTTTAATCCCGTTAGCGTCGTGGGTATGTACAAGTTTGCGTTTATTCATGCACATTTCTGCAAAGTGATCATTTGGAAAGATGATAATTTTGTGACGTCGGGACTTCGCTAATTTCGTTAGCACGATGACGATTGACTGCGGTAGCAGTTGAGGTCATGTTAGGTTATCCAGTTTATTTGCGAATGTAGTGACTCATATAGACTATCAATTTCCTTGTAACATCTATACATGGTGTGAAGTGAAAGTGAAGCGAAACTAAAGGGCAGTTCACCAGCTAGCATGAGATGCTAACGTAGCGGGCCACATCTTCACGCAGTGCCTTCACGTTTACCGTCAATTTAAACTACTTGACGATGGAATTTTCAATATTTCCAAGCATTCAAATTCAAATCGATGTTAAACAATGGCCATCTTGGTGGGAAGCAGCCATTTTGGAAACGGAGATGAAGTACAGACAATAGGAAGCCGGCGGTTTGTTTGCAAGGCCTTGGAGAGCAAGAGTCCGGATACAGCCTGGAAATGCAATGAGTCAATTACTTCCCTCCTGCCCGCACACACACACACACACACACACTCACTCTCTCTTTCACACACAAACACACACACATGTACAAGACAAGCAGTGGAAACTCTTTTGTTAAGGTTTACAGCTGCTTGTGAGTGGAAACTTCATGGGGGAAAAAAAAAAAAGGGAACAGGAAGTAAACATTCAGCATGGAAGCCATCACTACCCTGTCACATAAACACATATAATGGAAGCAATCCCACCCGCCCGGTCAACCCCCGTAACGTTCCCCACCGGCAGCAGATGACCGCCTTGCACGACAGGGCCAGGTCCAGGAAGGCTTGGCGCAGCTCGAAGGACAGCGCGTACTTGAGGGTCTGGCCGTCGATGACCAGCGCCAGCTCGTTCTCCTTCCGCAGCGAGTCGCCCAGGGATGAGCAGTGGGCGGTCAGGGTGGAGCGGGTGGCCTGGAAAAACGCACGCATCAGACTCGGATTCCAGCAAGAAAAGCTCAGCTGAACATCTACCGCACCGCACCGCACCGTCTTCCAGGCAGAAAATCGGGTGCAGTGACAGGCTGAGAAAATCCTTCCTCCCCAATGCCACACTATCTTAATTTGGCATTAAATCAACATTTTTTTTCTTCTTTTTTTTTTTTTTTTTTTTTTTAAATCTGAAACTAAAATAACATACAATTTAGAATCCTTTTTTAAAAAATAAACGTTTTATTATTTATTTCTTTTTTAAACACAGAATTAAAAAAAACCCCAAGAAATCAGAAAAAACAAATACAGAAATAACTATATTTACAATTCCCATTTTTAGCCATTTTGTCATTTCTGTCGACCGAAAATGACATCACAGATGTTCAGGGCTCAGGTAACGACCAATCACGGCTCAGCTTCAGAAAACAGGTCTGCCGTGATTGGTCGTTACCTGAGCCCTGAGTAGTTGTGATGTCACTTTCAATTGACAGAAGTGACAAAATGGCCGCCCCCAGAGATGGCTCAAAACGGGTGGATTGACTCTTATTCCACAAACGCAATATTCATCAGAATGCCTTGTTTCAACTAGTGGGCATGCATAGAACATATTCTTGAAAAAAATATGTTTGGGTTGACTTCACTTTAAATCATTTTAATTCCAAATTTTGCCTCTGCTGCGGTTGAGCCACGTCGTGTTCGTTCCTGCGCAACTGGGCGGAAGCGGACGACTTATCTCTCCCGCATGTATGTCCCGCACCAGCACGGGCACATGAACACACGTGTTTTTCAGCACGCACATACAGACACTTTTGAGCCGGAGAACTGTGACAACCTGTAATCTGCTGTTAATCCCTTCATTATGTTTGTGTTTTGCTTTCGGGGGGGCGTAAAGGTGAATGCAAACAGGAATTCCGGCATACAAAGAAAAACATACAGCCCCGGGCTGAGAAAACATGAGCGGGAATATTTGGGAGGAGGAGGAGGGACACATGTGCGGGACTGTTTGGGAAGGCGAAGAAAGAAAGGCCGCATTGTTCGCGTGATTGTGTTGTGGGCTTGCGTGTGTTTTTGCGGCGCTTTCGGGTCCTCGAAATGAGAACGGAGCTATGATGGCGCTTCGCTCATCCGTATTCACGGTGCGAGGGTGTTGGACGAATTAGATATAAGACATTGTCTTTTTCTGACGAATTAAAATCGATTTGCGCAATCCAGTTCTCAAATAGCATCGCATCTTAGCTTAGCATCTTAAAACACATGTTTCATAATTTATGCAAAGCTCCTAAAAATAGTTCAAATGATTTGAATATTCACGCATTTTGATATGCGGTGCTAATGTTGCATATTAAGAGCATTTGTAGGTTAAATGTGACCAATTCCTTTTCTCCCAAGTGTTGCTTGTATGACAGTTTGAAGTGTGGTGCTTTCTCTGGAATCCATTTTAGTCGCCAGGCAACCAGCACGCCCTACAGGGGCCGCTTTAATAGCCCCATAACCCGAATCAAGAGCCCATTAGGGCTTGTTTTGCACTCTCGTTAAACGCTTAAATGGCGGACTAGCTCCGATTTCTCACGTGTTCTCACAGTTTTGCCGGCAACAGACGTTTGATGTCGTCTTTCCGGACATCCTGTGTGTCACATTGTGCGATCGTGTGAAACCTACTTCAATTGCACGCAAATGATGTATTTGCCAGACGGTTTTGGACCGTTGAATAATTGGTTTGAGCCAACTTGATTGCGCTGACATTATCATCGACCGACACCGAATTTTAGATTTGCACTTGTTGAGTGGAGTAAAAGAAATACTGAGCTTTCCAAGTACCGCGATCATGATCGATATTAAAATGCAGCGGCATCATAGGCTTGAGTACTAAAAAATATTTTAACTATTATTTCATAATATTCTATGATTATGTAAAATAATATTTTAGGTTTAAAAGTTTAAAATATTTTATTTACGGTATATTTTGTTTGCATTTTTTTTAATTCTCATTGAATTATAGTTGTATTTTTGTATTTTTTCATTTTATTATTTCTTTACTTCAGTGATATTGTTTTGAGTTATTACATTTTTTAAAGATTTTTTTTTTCAAATTTAAATTGGATATTTTTTTAATCCATGTACATTTTAAGGAAAAAATCGCAATGAAACTTCTCATTTCAAATGCATTAAATTGAAAATGCAGTCAGGATTAAATAAACATAAAAAAAACAGTAAAAATGCAAAAATAGTCAAAATCACTTTAAATAGTTCCATTCCAGCAATTCCCTTCAAATTCAGAATGTAACATCATATGACTTCTTTTAATTGATCTGAAAAACAATAACAAAAACGCTGCGTTCTCATGCCAGCCTCGAACTCATCCAAGACTCACGGTGGCACCAAAACAAACAAACCGCAAAAAAGTCTGCGCCGCGCTTTCTTGCATAGATCAAAGGCGAGATGAGGGAAAAAATGCCCGACTAAGTACCTTTCTCACGCTAAATTACCTCTTATTTTTAGACGCCTCGCCACTGAGGGAAAAGGCTGCCTTACTCATTTGATTGCGCCTTTTTTTTAATCCTCCAAACTAAATATTGACTTATCGCATGCATCTGAGCTCGAAGAGGCTGGAAAAACACACACGCACGCACACGCACACACACACACTCACAGTCTGCAGTAAATTTTATCTGGATTATATTAGGATGCCTACATAGCCCAGACATGGAGGCGGGTTTGGTACAATTTGGAGGCCTACCAACATTCTGTGGAAGAATATGTCCCAAAAGTCACCCTAACAACAACATCACATGAGACTTCAGCAAATCACGTGAGATTTCACGTGGGAGTCAAAAGATAAGTGTGTTTTGATACTGTTAGTGGTATCGATAACTTTATGATAGCTGTAATGACTTCATTAGGACCGAAACGACACTAATGCAGATATCAATTACCGATACCAGTGTTAACATAACCAATATGATACTGTTTCTGGTATCAATGAAAAGGAGACGAGTAGGTAAAAAGGCTACAATCACCGATACCGTTCATATCTGGAAAAAACATTAGTAATGATAACCGACACAAACCTGAACATGATCTGTTATCACTGATATCAATACTGACATTGAGTTTAATATGACAATACGATACTACTATCGACAACTGATGCAAACAATTAATTGATATAATACTAAGTACCAGAAGTCGCTATCACCAATGTATACACTGATATCAATAACGACTTTAATATAACCGATATGATACCATCAGTGATATCATCAACGGATACAAATGTGAACATGAGTGACGCGATACCATGTAAAACAGGCTGCTATCACCAATATAAAAACCGACGCTGCAGTATGACCAATACGATACCACTATCGATAACCGATGCAAAAATGAACTGATATATTACTAAGTATTAGAGACCGCTATCACCAATGTCAATCAGGATTTTCAACAACCACTTCAATATGACCGATACGATACCGCTAATGATATATACAGGCAGGTGTCAAATTTGCAAACTACACTGTCATAACGCACATGCAAACACACACGCGCAGCTGCTGTGAGCGTAAATAAAGCCCGTTCCTTTCTGAGCTGCGCGATCTGTCACCAGTTGGCGTTTTAACGTATCGTTTCATTATCAGCCCTGTGCATCTGCGCAAATACACACGTCCCCTGGCCGCACACACGTCTACAAACGCCACAGGTGATGAATGCCCAGGAAATAGACTAAAAGAGGCCACTACATTTGTACATACAGTATGTATACAGTGTAAGTGTGTGTTTGTGTGTGTAAAGATGATTAATGGCCAGTTCTGTGTGCCTTTAAAAAAGGATTGTGGGAAAGTTAGAAGACATGTGTACTCATGTGTCCGCCGGGAATGCCGAGTAAGACGTTACCCACGCACACCCTCGGCATTTGACAGTGTGTGTGTGTGTGTGGCATCTACGGTGGTGTTGGACATATGGCGCTAGTCACGTTAGCCCAGCAGGCATCGCTCACATGGAGGCGAACCAAAAGGAGAGCCCCCCGGTTCCGCCCCAAAAAATGAGAGGATCGCAAGTGCCTGTTCCCACTTTCCCCCGCACGCACACACATTTCCACATAAACACATTGGCCAAGCGCAGAGGGTGCCGATGCTTCCTGCGCAGAGACAGGGCGCTGACAGATGTGGACTTGGCGGCGTGACTGAAGGAACCCGCTGCTCAGATTGACATCCATACAGATGACGACTCGACAAGTGTGAAAAAGGCGGCCTCAAAAGTATCGAGACGCTGTACACAAAGTGGAAAAACGGAACATATACATTGTTGCACAATAACAGAGAGCTATCATACTTTGTAGTTACCAATAATACTGACACAAACTTTAGCAAATCGTAAGAAAGGCTTTTATCGCCATAGCGATGAGATTTGCTAATGACCGATACAAAACTAATTAACTGAGGGTGGGATCAATGATACCAATACTGATACGTATTTTTTTTTCGAGACAGATAGCCTTCCTGACTTCAAGGTGCCTGGTATAACTGATACCAGTAGCCATAACAACTTGGCCTAATACAACCGATAATACCACCGCGTTAAAAAGTGGCTGGTATCATTGATACCAATACAACACAGAGTTAAAAAAAGGCTACCATCATTGATACCAATACAGACTTAACCCGTAAAATACCGCATAGAGAGGCTGATATCGCCGATACCAACACGATATCAGATTCGAGACGCTGGTATCACTGATATTGAATACTGTACTAATATCCAGGAGCCTTTGGCGACTACGACCTTATTTTACGACAAAAGCGGCCAGGGTTCTCTCCTGCAGTGGAACTGAGGCTTTGAGAGGACCAGAGACGGTCACACGCGAGGTGTGACTGATGATAAGCAAGTTCTGGTTCAAGTCACACTTGGAAAACAACGAAAAGTTATTTTAAGTGAGAGTACGTGTCTCACACACACGCACACCCACGCACGCACGCACACACAAACCGCCGGCAACTTCCACATGCCAAAACTTTGTCGGGAATAACACAACCTTTGTTGTTTTTTTTTTTTAAGTTGACTCGAGTTTGCAAACACAGTTATCCAAACTCCATTAAGGATAATGCACTCATAAGACTAACCGCACTAATTCAATTGGCGAGTCCGCAGCTAAATATGTCAGAGAGCCAGACAGTTTTTTTTTTCCCCCCCAGATGAACAAAAGCAAAATAAAGCCGAGAGAATTTTCATTCATAGAGGCTGCGCTTCATATGCTACACTGTGTGTGCACTATGGACACATTTGCCATAATATTTCCCCTTTACATAAAACCCACCAACGTTTTTCAACCAGTAGGGTTCCAAAGGCGTTGAGTCACCATTTTTAGGTTTTTATTAGGTAAATATTAGGTTGTCAGGCAAGACGTTGGCAACGCACGCGGCAATCCGTCATCTCTGTAACAACCCTGATGAAGTGAGAAAGTTGTGAATGTAAATAGAAAATGTCTTGATGTACAGTTAAGCACATTTGGACAATAAACGAGGCCTCGCGCACTCTCTTCAGCGCCAAGCTTTTACAGTTTATGAGTCGGAATCACCCATGTGGTCTCAAAGAGCAAGCGTGTGTGTGTGTGTGTGTGTGTGCGCGTGTGTGAGACAGACACATGACAGGAATCAAATCCAAACACTTCGGGCAAAGCCGTCACACATGAAGCCGTCCGAGGCGTAAAGACGCGACTTGAATTAGACAAACAAGACGGCGGACAAAAATAGACCACGCAAACACTTTCCATACGGCAGTTACGGGCGATGTGGAAAGACATTCTGACCGCAACGATAGCAATAAAAGAGGCTGATAGTGCCACTGCGGATATTTATATCATTAGCTGAGACTAAGTAAAAGAGAGGACAGTGTCGGAAACTGAATGAAAATCAAACCGAGAGAAGGTTAGTATCAAAGTATCAATATACCGATATCATTCCGGTATCATTCCCTTACAACAGAACAACAAGCAATAGTTAAAAGCCTGGTAGGCTTGTGTGTGCGCCAACGCGTGACAAAGACAGACAAGGCAGAAATACGGGGGGGGGGGGGGGTACACCGGAGACTTTAATTACCTGTGAGCACACAAAGAGCACCGCCCACCCATCTGGCGGGTGGGACCGCGCCCCAGTTCCCACGGCAACCGCCGAGCGCACACACCGCGAGCAGCGAAGAGAGGAAGGCGCTACTCACGTCCAGGGAGTCCTCGTTGACCACGATGAGGGACATGCCGTGCGTCACCAGGCGGCACGAGTAGCCTGAAGAGCGCGCGGATGTCAAATTCAAGGCGGCTCCAAACGGAAAAACACTGGCCACGATCTCCTCTTACCGATGTTGATGGCCGTCTCCTGCTTGTCTCCGGTCAGGACCCAGATCTTGATGTCGGCCCGCATCAGCGTGGCGATGGTTTCGGGGACGCCGGCCTGGAGGCGGTCCTCTATGGCGGTGGCGCCCAGCAACAGCAGGTTCTGAGAGCACAACATTGGGAGAGGATATTTGTCGGACCAGCTATGTCTGATAATGAGACTTGAGGTTTTTAAATACATTTTGGACATATAAGTTAAAAATGATATCAGCCTTGGTATCCAAGATACAGCCATGTTCAGCTATTGATATCAGTGATACCAGCATGCTTGATATCGTATCGGTCAAATTAAAGTTGGCATCACTTATCTGTATTGATATTCGTATCAGTCATAACAGCCTCTCTTTGTCAACTTGCGCTGCGTTATCGGTGTTAGTATTGGTATCAAAGCCGATACCAATCATGATATCAACAACCAGCACAAAGCAAGGAGTCGGCCCTCTGCGTCGGAAGTAAGTTCTGTTTCATTTTCATCCGATTTCATTGATTGGTTTTTAGGATTTGCTTTTCAAGCACACTACGTGGGCGGACGTATCGGAACTTTGAAATCACTTCCTGTGGGCTGCGTGTACTTCTGTCCGTCGAGTGTGAATCTCCAAGTACAAATTAAACGGGACGGCTTGTGTGCGTGCGAGGGCTCCCATCACGCCAAGAACATCACTCACTTCCAATTATGACGACGGGGTCCAAAGCGGCTCTTTTGGACGCCCAAAAAAAAAAAAAAAAAAAAAACACCGGTTGCCACCTCTCGGCCCTCCCTTCTCCTTGACTTCAATTTGCTCAGCAATTAAACGCACATGCACGCTTATTAGACACACTCAGATGCGCACACAAACACTCCTCGCACACTAACACTGCTGTGTTGTTGACTGCGCTTTTATGGGGGGGCTCTTGGTAGGCTGGCACGCGGGCTAATTAGCCTTGTGGTCTCCCCGTCTGAGCGCTCCTTCTCCTCTTGCTTCCTCTTTTTGCCCCCACAAGCCTTTCTCTCACCCCTCCCTCCTTTTCGCACCTCCCAATGCTCTCGCCACCTACGGAGCTGGACAGGCCAGCATGCAGCTCCGGCCCGATGTTGCAAATGCAGCAACTACGCCACCTGCTGGTCGTCAGGAATCCGACACCAACCGACCCAACCTTGATAACATTTCAGAGTGACGATACGATACCAAGAAAGTCAAGTTGCTGTCACATACTGATAATAGAAAAAAATAATACCAACAACACCAACAATCAATGTGACCAGTACAATACCAAGCAAGGCTAGTATCGCCAATCCTGATATCGGCAAGCGCGAGACTAGCGAACTTGGCCAGACCTTTTCCAGTAGCTCGTAGCACTCCTCCAGTTTTTGCGCCCTGTCTTTGAGCACGGTGCTGACGCGGTTGTATTCCTGCAGCCACTCCTGGTAGGCGTCCTCCCGCAGGTCCACGTAGGCGAAACACAAAGTCCTCAGGCCTGCATGGATGGAAACGGCTCAGAAAAGGCAGCGGGAAAAAAAAAAAAAAAGGATCTCCCACCTCTGCTCTCATCGCTTACCTTCCGTGGCAAACTGCTCCAGGTGAGCGATGGTCAACTCTTTGTATTGCGAGTCCTCAGTCAGGCGTTCAAATATCACATTATCCTGAAATGCACACATATATACTGTAGTATAAACACATATACCCCGACATGACATCACACACGCGCTAATATAAAACTGAGGCTGCTTATAACCACCAGCAACTTTAACATAACTGCTACAAGGCTGGTATCACGATACAAGTAGTGATATATCCTGAAATACATACATATATACTGTGGTATAAACACATAGACCCCGACATGACATAACACACGCTAATATGAAACCAACTGAGGCTGCTTATAACCAACCAACAGCAACTTTAGCATAACGGCTACAAGACTGGTATCACGATACAAGTAGTGATATATCTTGAAACGCATACATATATACTGTAGTATAAACACATATACCCCGACATGACGTAACACACGCCAACATGAAACCAACTGAAGCTGCTAATAAGCAACAGCCACTTTAACTGTTACAAGGCTGGTATCGCGATACAAGTAGCGATTTGGCTGAGCCGTCGAAAATGAGAATGAACATACCGCTCCTTTGCAATAGAGCCTCAGCCTCCCGTTAGGGGTCCTCACCACCGCAGACATGCGCTTGCGGTTACTGAAAACAGAAAGTTTGAGGTTCACAACAATCTTTTGGTTTTTTTTCTTCATGAGATTTCCTGAAGCCAAGCGATACCTGGAGAACTCCAACACGTTCAGCAACTGGTAGCTCATCTCCTTCCCTCTCTGGAACAGAACAACAAAACGTCAACTCCTCGGCAGCTCCAAACGGGGATAGGGCCCGCTTTGGAGACCTACTGCCTCGATGATGACCGAATCGGGCGTCCGGGCAGTGAAGACGAACCCGAGACCCTTGGCCCCCTTGACCAGGGCGCCCTCGTCGGGCGAGGAGGCCTGGTAAATGATCTGGTTGTTGTCGCGCTCGGGCACCACCGTGTGGCACACGGCCATCATGGTCAAGAACTCGCAGATCTGAGGGGACGTCGGCTGCACGCAAGTATTGGGTAGTAAGTAAGTATTCTGCGATGTGAACACTCAATTTCCCAGAATATTATTATTAAATGTCAACACATACGTGGCCTTTTTCGATGTTCTGGATGAGAGCCGGGTCGTCGAACTCGGTGGAGTTGTTGCTGCTGGACGGGAGATTGCTGTCGAGAACAAACGCAAACAAATCAATCGGGAGGCTCCACGGTCGCCGGCTAGTCGTTTCAAAGCCCAGAAAAAAAAATAAAATAAGGCAAGCGCGCCTCACAGGAGGAAGGCCAACAGACGGGACGGGACGCAAGGGCGGCGGCGGCGGCGGCGGCTCGACTCACCTGAAGTCCTCCATCGAACGATCGCAGTCGAGATCGGGGAAGTGGCTGCGGTAATGAATGAGGTTGCGAAAGGGAAATCAGGTGGATGAGTTGTGGATTAGTTTGTTCTCCTCAAGCATGCCGGAGTTAAATGAAACAAGTCGGTCGAATGAATGAAAAGAGAGTTGAGAATTAGTCAACAATTGGAGGGATTGGAAGTCTTAAAAGGGAAGCAGGTGGTTTTTTAATGGGGGGAAAAAAATTGCTTACCCGTAAGTGATTCCTGCTATGGTGCACTTCTTAAAGTGCATGACGTTGCAGGTGAGCGTTCCTGTCTTGTCGGAAAACAAATACTTCACCTGTTGCAAAAAAAAAAAAAAAAAAAAATAGAATAATAATAATCAAATGGTAAATAATATACAAAATATGCTTACAAATGTGAAATACGAAGCACGAGGGAACCTGGCCCAGCTCCTCATTCAGGTTGGACGTTCGAGCCATCGCTGGCGTGTCCGTCTCGGCGTAGTACATCTCCACATCCTTAAATTAAAAAAAAAAAATCAAAAAAGTAAACAAACACTATTTTACAGATTATCGTCCGGGACGATTATCGGTGCCGATATTCTGTGTTTTGAGGAATATCGGCATCTGCCTGTTTAAATCAATTTAAAACTGTGTTGAAATCTTTTTTTTTTTTTTTTAGCTTTTGATGCCAATATTGTCTTTTTTACGAAAAATTTATATCGGCTCTAAATATCGGTTATCGGCCGCCTTGACTACTAATAATCGGTATCGGCCCTAAAAAAAACATATCGGTCTATCTCTAACTGATACCAGTACTGATAAATGATACCAAGTTTAATGTGACTGATACAATAACTTATAATAAAACTTGGCTGATCCCAAATTTTGAACATTCTTTCCTTCTGGCTCACAAAAACTGCTACAAAAGTCTGCATTAAGCGTACGATAACCGCGAAGGAATTTGCAATACCGGCCGGGCCTGCGTACCCAGTTGATGAAGAGAGCCTGCGTGAACTTGACCACCTCCAGGGTGACCAGCAGGCTGATGGGGATCAGGTTGTTGTACAGGATGATGAAGGTCAGCAGGTTGTACGCAAAGTTAGTGGAGATGTCGCCTGTATTCCGCGAGAGAAAAAAATAAAGAAAGAAATGAAAAGCTTCCCGTGGACGAAAGGATTGCGGGTCAAAGTGTGTTAAGTGGGCCTCACCCTGTCGGGACAGATACCAGCAAGCTTCCTCGGTGTACTGCCTGTTCCAGATGGCGGCTCCCACCGAGCTGACCAAGGCCATGACCAGCAGGATGCCGAACAGCACCAGGATCTGCATGTTGGTCACCCGCTCCACGTTGGAGCGCTTCAGGGGCGCCTTGGTGGAGTTCTTTTTTTTTCGCCAGCAAACAGACGTCTGAGTGGAAATCCCCACGCCAAAAAAACAAAAAAAAAAAACGTGTCGTTTTCGCTTACCTGCATGAGTTTGGAGTCGTGGCCGGTGTAGACCACGATTCCCACCACCCACTGAGTGTTCCGGATCTGGGCGCCACGCAGCAGGACCTGGTCCGGGCCCAGAGGAGCAGCTCTGAGGGGGTTCAAAAAGTCATTATGCGACGCAAGCAACGGTGTGTGTGAGTGTGTGTGCGCGCGTGTCGTACTTTTGGTTTTCCAGCCTGAGCGTGCCGGTGAAGTCGTACAAATGTCTGTTGGGACCTTCGCACTCCAAGACGCCGGATAAGGACATCAGGTCCTCGAGCGTCTGGATGCCTGCCGTGAGCGGGAGACCCTGCAAGTGCATCAGCGCGACGCCATTTTTTTTTTTTTTTAAACCAAATAAATGAAGCACAATTTGAAACCCAAACGCCAAGTACGTGACAATTGACAATTTCAAATGAACACCTGTCGGATCTTCAGGTTGGTTTCCCCATCGAGGTTGGAGGTCTCCGTGTAGCACATGGCCTGAGGTTCACTGCGGGGCACGGGCGGAGGCGTGTTTCGGAGAAAATCGCATACCGCGCAGCAAACGCGCCGCCTTTGGTGAGCGCACTCTGACCTGGACGACACGATCACCATGTCAGCCGGAAGGTGCTGGCCGTTGGTCACCTTCACGATGTCTCCGACTGCCACCTGATGGTCGGCGCGGCAACGGCATGATGGAGGCCAGTCGGGGAGGAGAAATTAGTGAGCAGCCATTGGAGGTGACGTCAAGTGACAGCCAGCACGGCGGTACATCGCTTAATCCGCCTTTTAATTGGACTACGGCCGAGCAGCTTGGCATACTTCAAAATCACATTCTTCAAATCGGGACGTTTTCTTTCTTCAATACAATATCGTAGAAAAAGCAAGAGTAAGAAGTAATAAAATAGATCAAAAACACAAAGGTTACCGAACGGTAATACCAAAATGAAGAGGTTTTCAAATAAACTCTAAGCTCATGTATGATAATCAATAAAATAATAATTATAATAATAATCAAAACTCTTACTTTAGTAAGAGTTTATTTTCTTCTTTTTTTTTAATCTCTCGTTCTTTTGTCAAAATGTTTTACTTATATGGTTAGTTTTCATTAACTATAACCTTAATTGAGACAGAGCAAGAGCAAGCAGAACGTAGGAATATTAGTCATTCCTCGCAGAGGATAAAGAATATATGCCTGTGAGTATTGTTTTATTGTCTGTCTCTTGCGTAAGATCTTCCGACACTACAACACCGAAGCCGCACCAATGCAAAAGCCACTTATTGCATTTCGCATTGTTTGCTAGCATTATTATTATTATTTTTTTTTTTTTTAATGCGGGATGAAGCTTTACCTGCTTCCAGATGATGGTCTGCCAGGCTCCGTTACGCAACACTGCCAGACGGAAGGAAGGACAACAGCAGCTGTCAGTCAGCCTATAGAGAAGAGCTCTCATGCACTATTCATAGCAAAGTGTCGAATGAGCCACGCACAACAGCCCGGGGTGGGGGGGGAGAAAAAAAAAAGAAAAAGAAAAGCCACACATACAGAGTGGAGGCTAATTTGTTGGCGGGTACCTGTGGTCTTCTTCTTGTTGACCGTGTTGTCCGCTTTATGTCGTTTCTGCGCGGCGACGAGGGTTGACACGCTATTAAATGCCAGCGCAGGGCGGCGGCGGCGGCGAGGTGGGTGGCGAGGTACTCACGTAGTCCTCGATGATCTCCTTGATGCCGGCCACGGTGAGGATGAAGATGAGCGGCACCAGCGTGGTGTAGCGGCCCGTCGGAGACACGTCGGGGATTTGCTGACGGGGAGGGCACGAGTCAAAAGTTGAGAAATATGGAGAAAAAAAAATACTAAAGTATTGGAAAGGTGAAATATGATGCAAGAATGACAAAAAATATTAGGGGACAACAAAACTAATAGAAAATATCATAGGAGCCCCAAAAAGTTTTTTTTTTTTTTTTTTTTTTTTAAATATCTGAATCAGACATCAATCTATTTAGATTGATAAAATAAAAAATAAATAAAAATATAAATTCAAAATAATAATAAAAAAGTTAAATAAAACAAAAAAAGACAATACATATATATTAGGAAAATATTTTTTAAGTACTAAGTACTAGACAAAAAATATAGAAAAAAACCCACAAAAAAAAAAGACAAAACACTAGAAGTTGGGGAAAAAAATGACAGAAAAACTAAAATATTAGACATAAAAAGGTGGATAAATAATAAGTACAAATCGGAAGAAACATTAGAAAAACTGCAATGATTGACGAAAAATAATAAAATATTCAAAAAATACGCTCGATAAAAAAAGAAATATAGAAAATATAAAAAATAATAATGGATAAAAAAATAGATATACAAAAATCGACAAAACAAAATAGTAGAAAAAGATTATTTGGGGAAAAAAAGAGAAAAATCAAAACAAATAGACAAAAAAAAATTGAGAATCAGACAAAAAATGCTGAACTATTATGAAAAATACCAAAATATAAGGAAAGAACAAAAAGATTATACAAAACACTAACACCAAAAAAAAAAAAAAACATTCACCAAAAAATACCTAAAAAAAAACACTGGAAAATCTAAAGTATTTCTTAGCATCTATCCCACCGTGAAGCACAGCTGGTCAAACAAGTTGCCTACCTGCATGAGTGTGATGAAGAGGAAGAAGGCGTTGGCGGCCCTCCTGATCTGCTCGTACATGAAGCGGGGGAGAAAGGAGAGGACGCCATACTTGGTGGTACTGGCGCCGGCCGACGGGGGACGAGAAGAAAGCGCGGCAGATGGACGGAGGGAGAGAGAGAGAGAGAGAGAGTCGCCGTTAACTCGCGTGCATCATTTCACCGCCACGACAACATTTGGCGCCCAGGTTTTAATCACTGCTTCGTTTGAAACCTTGGAGACAAAAAAACGTCCCCGAGGACGGCGACTATAAATACAGCAAAACCTCGAATCCTGAAAGCTAAATTTAGAAGAAGCACTCCGGCGAAAATGGCGGAACCGTCAGATGTATTGATCATGTATTTCAGTATTGGCTGCTAAGAGCTTCCTTAAGTGCTTGTAAAAGGCCTTCAAAAAAAAAAAAAAAAAAAAGAAAAAAAAGTCCTTGATGGTTTGCTTTGGAGTGGACAGGCCCTCTGAACAGTTTTTTTTTTTTTTTTTAAATACATGTGCAATAAATCCAGTGGAAATAAAAAGTCTGCACACCCCAGTTCGAACGGCAGGTTTTGCGGCACTAAAAAAATAAATAAAAATCAGGGGCACTTTATAAGAAGGTTTGAAATTATTTATCATTTTTTCCCATTTAACAAAATTAGCTGTAATTTATATCTTTATTGCCGTAAAGATTATTTTATTAAATCATTGTTCAAAATCAAATCCGCTGATTACCTTTAATCGGTTATCTGAATTTTACTCTGCCAAATATCGAAATTGGCATCGGGCTCCAAAAAAAAAAAAAAATCAACATCAAATCGGTCTCTTGTCTGTTGTTTTATAGTTATTTCTAATACAAAATATATTTTATATTATATTATATTAAGTGAGTCCGCATCTGCCGCTCCGCAAACATGCCACGATATTACTTTTGTCACGATATTTGTGTATTTTTCATCCAATTACTTCTCTATCTGTTCTATGTCAACATCTACATCTCAAACGCGGGTGGAACAAAAGATATGGCAGTGACTCAAAGCCAGACATGAGTCAATCCATTTTTTTTTTTTTTTTTCCCGGCAACTGCAGGGCTCTCTTGGCTGGGTCGCTGCGCCACCATTAGTTGAAGAATCTCGGCTGTCGGGGGCCGGCCTAATGGCATTACGCTTTGGAAATGCAGCGGCGCAGGTCTTCCTGAAACCCGTCAATAGCCGTATCGATTGCAGTGAGATTAAAGCTTTTATCTGGAGCCTCTTTGCAGCTCCATATTTCACCGTGGCCACTTTTTATGCCACCTGTGCATTAGTGCTGCTTTGCTGCACTCACTATCCACTATACAAGCCCACCACCACCCTCCCACCTGTGTCCATTTTTTTTTCTTGACTATGGCTTTAACTTAAGAACGCCTGGATTGTTTTTTCCAAAAACAGAAGACAGCGGCGGGAGAGCTTCACACCCGCTGCGTGCAGCTGCTTGCACTAATGCAGGGCATGTGTACTGAGTGACAGACGAACGCACGCGTTTGCTCTCCACAATGGCGAATAAACGCAAAGCCGACAATATCGTCACTCTAGGACACTGTGAACAGTTTGTAGCGAGCAAAAAATGATGAGGGTTATCAGTTACCGTGAATACTGTGAAAAGAAATATGTCAGGGATATGGGAGTGACATGAGGCAATACATTAGGTACGCTTGGCCAAAAGGGATAGTGCTCAAAATATTACAATTCATAGCTAAAAACATAAAATGTATGAGGAAAAAAAAAGTTGGGAAAAAAAATATATAGTCATGAGAAAATTACAAAAATATTAGGGAAAAAACATGACAAAAAATGCATTAAAAAAAGATACACATCATAAAATATTATTAAATAAATCATAAAAATATTGTAAAATACAAAAGCAGAGGACAAATAAGGCAAAAAATAGACAAATATTACAACAAAAAATACATCCAAAAAATCTAATAAAAAAATAGACAATATATTGAAAATACAAAATGGTGGGCAAAAATGCAAAAAATAAAACATGAATAGTGGAAAAATACACAAGTATGATAACAAAAACAAAAGTATTACGAAATATTTAAAAATAATCAACGAAACATATAAAAATATAAACTACTGGATAAAACATACAAAAATCTAAAATATATTTTTTAAAAAACGTTCAAAATATTTTTAAATACATGAAAAAAGAAAACTTGCCAGGGAGAATTTTGATTTGAAAAATACTGGATAAAAAATAAAACTTCTAGATAGCAAAATACAAAAACATGAGACACAAAAACAAAAAATATTAGATAAATATTTAAAAAATAGCAGGCAAAATTAAAATATGGAGGCAAAAAAATCTTAGATGAAAAATGACACAAACTAGAAAACAACAATAACACTTGAGAAAAAAATGACATAGCTACTAGATGAAAAATACACACATATTGAAAAAATATGAAAAGTGCAATTGTGAAAGTACTAAAAATATTTTAAAAAATAAAATAAAATAAAAAAATACATAGGAAATATGATTAGATGAAAATATATAAAGTTTAGAGCCCCCAAAAAAATCTTATCCTTAACTGTTTTAGTGGACTGTGTATTGATGAGGTCCAATTTCAACTGTGGCCATAGTTCCACTTTGGGCCTCTCACCTTTGGGACTGCCGCAAATAATCACGTAATGGATGAGCTATTAAACCGCATTCTTATCTACTTCCACAAGTGACGTCTTTCTTTCTTAACGTACTTTTTAGTCGGAAACAGTTTAAAAAATTGATTGGCTTGTTGCACGTCCAGGAGACATAATAAGTCTACACACCCCTGTTTTCGCAAAATAAACAACTGTGACCGAGATAAACCGCTTCAAAACTTTTTGGGCACCATTAATGTGAGCGAAAAAACTTTTAAAAGGCAATTGGAACAAAAGCTGAAATCAACAGGGATGATGTGATTGCAAAAGAGTGCACACCCCTTTGTAACTGGAGATGTGGCTGTGATCAGAATGAGCCAATCGCATTCATTCAATGACTCAGCACACGACTGCCGACATGTAAAGCTCCTCTGATTGATCCCAAATAAAGTTCAGATGTTCCAGTAGGCTTTTCCTGACATGTTTTCCTGAAGGTTTTGTAACAACGCTGACACCAAGCATACTTTTTAGGATTATTGCCAATCAGACCATAACACATGATTTTGGGAGATTACAAGTGTGTTTATTTCTTTGAAAGATAAGGCTTCTATCTTGCAACCCTACCCCAGAGCCCAAACATATGAGGAAGACAAGAGAGTGTTGTCACATGCAGCAGCCAGTACTTGCCTGAAATTCCTGCAGCTCGTTCAACGTTGCTGTCCGCCTCCGTGATCCATTTTCTTTTCTTTTAATCACTTTTGGAAGCGCTCGTCAGACCACAGGAGGGTTATAATGGTTTGGGAATTTTTCAAGCATTTTGTTCTGACCTTTGATTTTTTAATTCAGGTAGTTTTAATTAGTTTTCAGAGCAAGTTTTTCAGTTTTCTTTCTTTTTTCAGAAGTCCTTCATTTTAGTTGAATTTTTTCCGTAATTTGTGTATGAGTTTTAGTTGTTGTTTTTTTTTTAAATATGGAGTACGGGTGTACAGCAATACTGAAATGAATTCAAAGGACATTTTTGCTATAATTTTAGTTAGTTCAATTATTTTTTTTGTAAAGCAAAATATATTTTCCCATTTTTTGTTATTTCGTCAATTTTCGTGAACTATAATAACCTTAACGACAAAAAAATGCCAGGAAAAGCCTACTGGAACATCTGAACTATGTTTGCGGTTAATCAGAGGCACTTTAAATTTAATTTAAAATTTTTTTTCGTTGTTTTTTTTTTTTTGCATCCGCGCGCCGCCTACCTGACGTGGTTGTCGCAGAACTTGGTGGTCTGCGGCCGGTTGAGCAGCACGCCGCGCGCCGTGGCGTCTACGGGCTCGGCCTGCGACGTGGTGCCGGACATCTCATCGTCCGCCTTGTGGTAGCCGGCCGACGAGCAAGCGGGTCCTGCGCCGTTGGATTGATGAGACAGAGGCGAGGCTGGGTGAGTAAGGGGCGGGGAGTGGGAGGAGGGGTTATCGGGACAAGGGAGGGGCGGTTGGGGAGGGGGGGTGAAGGGTGGGAGACAGACAGACAGAAGAGGGTGGGTGGATGGCGGGTGACACACACACATTCAAAAGACATTTACTGTAGTGTAGGCTGAGTGTGTGTGTTGCCTTTCAATGCGCCCGTGGGACTCCCCGCCTGCTCTTTCTCTCCCCCCCCCCCCCCCCCCCCCTCCGTGCTAATAATGAATGTGCTGAGGGGTGCACAATAGGCAACAAACACACCGGGCCCACCTCCAGCAAGCAGCACATGGAGAAGCCTGACAAGTGACAAGAGGATGCAACGACCCCCCCCCCCCCCCCACACACACACACACACACAAACACCCCGCAGCCCCGCCCCGCCCCAACGCACGCCGTTGACTCCGCTGCAGACCTGGACGGACTAACGGACGGACCCGAGCGACGGCTCTCCAAGAGGGAAGTCCGGATGTCAAGATGTCGGCCCCCTCCGGCTCCGACGCCGCCCCATCAGGAAGCTGCCTGCGACTACTACGGCGCGACTAAGTCCTACGATCGGAGGAGTCTCCTCCCTCCGGCGGGATGGCGAGCGGCGCGTTGTCGTCGCCGCCGCTGCTGCTGCTGCTGCCGACAGCCCGGACGACCAGAGGAAGCCATATGAAGTGGAGAGCCTCCGCGAGTGGGTGGGGAGGAGGGAGGAGGGGGAGGAGGGGGCAAACCCCGGGCTGCGCTTTCTTAAAGGGACAGCGGCGCGCTGGCGTCAACAAACGGCGACTGGAGGCGGGGTTTCATCCGCAACCTTTGATGAGCCGAGGCCAGCCTTAGAATAGTTTATGTAGACTTTTCTTTTTTTTTTTTTTTCAAATTCGGTTACTTTTAATTATCCTTTAGAGCAGATTTGCTAATTAGTTTTAGTATTAGTATGAGCTTTTTCAAATAGTCTGAGTATTTGTCAAGTGGAAAAAAGAATTGCGTAACAACCTAAGGTCAACTACTGCTTGACCTTCCTTCTTCTGTACAGATTTATAGCAATACTGAAGTAAATACATTTCAAATGAACCCCGAAAACTCATGTATGAGCTGAATTGGCAAAGACGAAAGCAGAGGACAAAAAAAAAAAAAATTATTGTAATTATTATGACCGGTCACTTACTCATGGATTTTCGCTACTGGCGGTCTCCGCTACGGCCGCCATACAGCTTTCGTATCTCTGATTTAGGCTTCCAAATCAAAGTTAAAAAAAATTAATTAAAAACCAAACAATGGCTTGTATCTTGAAAAACGTGTATCTCAAGGCACGACTATATATCATTATGGGGATATAACATTTAGTCAATATCAGTACTATATCCAATAATCACATTTGGCTTGGTATACTTTCTGTTTAAGTAGAGCTGCGGTGAATAATTCATAAATCAACGTTGCAATGTAGTAGAACGGAAATTTCCCATTGCAAATGGTAAGACAACTGCAGTGGATGAATAAACGACTATAATAGTTTTATTTTGGCGTAAGCCTAACAAAAGACCCAAGTCTGTTTTTGTATTTTGTAATACAGATTCATTTCTTGCTTGTATTTGTCAAAAAAATAAATACATACACGGGGAGAGGCGGTTTAAAAAAAAGGAAAATCGCACATTCAATCTCAAATGGCAATATTGAGGAGGGGATAAATTCGCAATTCGATTATTTTTCCAAAATCACTCGGCCCTGATCCTCATGGGAGTCGTCCCGACTGTCCGCGTTTCCTGCAAGTGAACAAAACAGGCCCGGCCTGGCGCTTCAATAATTTAAAAGCTAATAAAGCCTGCGCCTTGTCTGCTGGATTGAGTATCCCGCAGCACTCAAAGCCCTTTTCTCTTCCACACCGAGCCGTGAGCTCTGTGCACGGGTCAAAGTCCTTAGCGGACAAATGATAACAAATGTCTTATCTGTAGATCTGCCGGCGGGCCTTGTAAGTCACAATGGCAATCACTCCACAGTGCAAATCAAGATTTGGGCGCTGCTTGACCTCGAATGTACAAGCTGCTTTTTCACAGTGTCCACAAGTGGCTTTTTGTTACGCCCGCGCCACTCCCGATCAATATTGTTATTCCCCGGGGCCCCGCTTTGGCTGAGAGCAGACAAGCGCTCGGGTTACTCAGCACCTCTCGATGGGATAGAAGCGGGCTATACGTCTTCAGCCGGCGCAATAAAAACGCAAAGCAGAGCACGGCCGGGGGTCGGACGTGCGGGAAGAAGCGAGTCCGGGAGGGCGGGCGGTTAACGGGCTTGCGGTGACCTTTGACCCCACACTGGCCGTCCGTCGGGAAACAAGATACGGCGGCCCGATAGCCGTTCGGGAGCCTTGCGCAAGTGGAATGGGAGCATTTGGCGACGCGCCACATGTGAAACCTGACGCCGAGTGAATCACAAATCGACACGTATCGCGTGGCGTACGTCAACGAGGCATTTGCGCTTGCTCTCACGAGCGGGAAACCCCAAAAGGAAAATCTGGTGCTGCATTTTCAAAATGGAATTGAATTGTGCAGTTTGAAAAAAATCAAACACTTTCAGGACGTTTTATTGCTGAAAATTGGCAATTAAAAAACTATTTATATATTTTGTATGTTCATAATATTTTTGCACACTTGTTATAAATATATTTGCGTGGTTTTTTTGTATTTTCTCCTATAATTTATGTATTTTCCCCATCTGATATTTGTGTATTTTTTAGCTAATATTTTTCAAACATTTTTGACTCAATGATTTGTTAGTTTCATATTTTTATAATCCCACCTAATATTTGTTTATTTTTGTCTGCCTGATAGTGTCCATGTAATGTTTTTATATTAGTTGCTGGTATTTTTCCATCACCATTTGTCATCCTTTTGTGTTTTTTGTCAAATGTTTATTTTTCCCCTTTTTTGCCAAACATTGTTTGTTTACATCAAATATTTTGGTATTATTTCCTCATTGCTTCTTTTATTTCATCCAATTGATCGTTTTCCCGACATCTATTAGCCACGCAGCGAGATTTTACCAAGCGGATGCTTTCTCAAGTAGCCCGCTGAAGGCGTAGCGGCTAATGACAGGCCAGAGAAGGTTGCCAAGCAAACACCGCATTTTAACAGCCCATTACTGTCCATTAGTTACAACGAAGCAATCTGATTGGACAAGAGTCATTCCATGAGTGATGATATACAGTACAACAGCGTTGGGACTTTGAGCTTTACATCTCGTTAACCTAATAGCATAATTGCCGTTATGCTAAGTCGTTTTTGAGTTAACTCCGAGTCACGATTTTATTTTGCTAATCAGTCAGCCTCACAGATTATTTTTTCCTACATCGACGATTGGGAAAAAAAACAGTCACAGTATAGTGGGTCAAGAGCAAAATTGAGAAAATAAAGGCATTACCAACAGAACGCCGCCTGCCCGGTCGGCCGCTAAATCCCATGGCGACCCCCGACCAGAGCCACTCGACCCCCCCCCTGAGTCCTCTATTTGCAGGTTCTGCTCGACCCGGTCCGTCGCTTTGCCGCCGGGTCCATTTTCCCGCGCCGTCACGGATCAGCAGAGAGGGAAGAGGCGAAAAAGCCTCTTAGGGGCCGAACGATACAGCGCGGGCATGCTAATCCTCGCTATGTCTGCTCTGCAACTTCACCTGCCGGCTAAGCCAAGACACGCTCGCAATCCTACACGTGAGACACATGTAGCAACAAACGCTCCCGTTGGATATCATGTCAAGTGCGTTCATTCTACAAGGAGGGCTGGAACGATTCATCGAATGACTCAAATAATTCGATTTAAAAAATGTGAAGGGATTTTTTCCACACACCACTCTCTGTAGAAACCGGGGCTTTTTTTGACAAAAACGTCGGAAGGATACATGGATGAAGTCACATTTTTTTTTCGGAAAAAAAATGGCATGATGGCCAAGGGATAAAGCGGTATCTTTTCAATTAAAAAAAAAAAAAGAAAGAAAAGTAGGGAAAAAATGTTGCAATGAAGTGATAATAAAGTCCGAATTTATAAAAGAATACTGTCATAATACATAATACCGTTTATTCAGGAAAAAAAAGTGAAAAATTGAGAAAAAAGAATGGCGTACTTTAACGAGAATACATTTCTAAAATGGAATAAATCTTTTTGAGGAAAAAATGTGGAATTAACAAGGACAACGTCACACTTAAGTAAGTCAGAGAATTATGAGAATAATTAGTTATCCCCCAAAAATATGGTGCAATTCTATGAGAATAAAGTCGCTTCTTTTTAGAAAAAAAATGTGTAACTAATGAAAACAAAGTCGTATTTTCAACCAGAAAAAAGTTGCAATACCATATCAGCAATTTCCTTTAAATAAAACAAAAAACTTGCAGAGTGTCAGATTTGAACGAGAATAAAGCATTATTTTTTCATTGCAATTATTTCCTCGAAAAAAAAAGACGCCTCTAATCAGGTAATTTAGGCTTGTGGAGGTGTTGGACTGTTTCACCATATTTGTTTGTGCACACACCTCTGCTCTCATTTGCTTTGCATGGAAGGATGCATCTTTGCTAAAAAAAATTTTTTAGAAATGAGAATAATAATCATGCAAGGTGGTGACATGCACATGTTCATGCTCTTTTCCAAGCATGTCCATTCATGGCATGCATGTTGCATAGCACGCGTGGGTTTTTCCAGTCAATGTTTATCAAATGCATCCCTCCATCGAGATGTGTCCTTGTCACAACCGCTCCGTCTCCCCGCACAAGCGCATGCGGTGAGAAGGTTCGAATCCGGCGTTCATCACTCCAGACCCCGAGCAGCTACACCACCAAACGGAACGCTATAGTCGCCAGATTGCAGCTCTCGAGGGCCGAGTGAGGGTGTCGGGTGGGGGCGGGGGGGGGTTGCGGGGGTTTAGTGTCTCCCCGGTCCTGCATCTCAACTCACTTTTGTCAAACCTGTCTGGCGGGCGGGCGCGCGACCCCCGGCTGGGATCCTGAGGTTCGGAAGCGTCCTGCCTAATGGCCGTCAACACTAACTGTTCTGTGAGGGGCGGGCGGGCGGGCGGGATGGCGGGAGAGAACAACACACAACAACAACAACAACAACAGGTAAATAAACTAGGGCTGAACAATTCATCAAATTCAAATCGACATGGCAACGGAGGAGGATTTGCAAAGACGGCAACGCTAAGATGTGGATAAAAAAAAAATTCTCGTTTATATTCATTGACATTAGGGATAGACCGATTATCAGCCGGGCCGATTATCGGCATCGATATTTGGCTTTTTGGCAGATATCGGCACGGGCCTTTTTAAAAAAATCTTGTAATAATAATTTAAAAAAATAAAAAATAAAAATAAAAAACTTTTTTTTTTTAAAAATCAACATGATGCAAACCTAAAATATTGTTCAATAAACATGCTTAAATATGTTGCAACAAAGTTAAGGGTACATTTTTCTTACGATTTAAATGCCAATATTTTCCTTTTTACTGAAAATGAATATCGGCTCCAAATATCGGTAATCGGCCTCATTGACTACTAATAATCTGTATCGGTCTATCTCTAATTGATTTCAAAAACTGATGTAAAAATAAATTGAATATGATTTTTTGTACTACAAATTCATTTATCGCTTTAAAAAAAAATACATGGGAGGAGGACCTTGAAAATTTTTTTTATTTATTTATTTTTTTTTTTTCACATAATCGTTCAGCCCTAAAATAACCACACACAAAGAGCACACATTTGTATCACTGTACATGTGTGAGGAAGCGGATGGCGGGCAGTCATTGATGACACAGGAGCGCCCCCTGTTGTCCAACACGACTAAATACCTCAAGGCCTCACCCTTCTATTATCAGACAAGCGCACATGTTGACAGTTGGCCACGCTGCATATCGCTCACATGAGCCACCAGCCGCTAACAATGTCATGCTAGTTTCATTAATTAGCCGCCATGCTAACAGATGAAATGAACACCACACCTCCAAGAGATGTGGATGATGTAATCACAACACGCACGTGCCCCACGCCTACGCAGATGCGGTATCTGTGAAGCTGACTTTCATTGTGGCTATAAAAAGTCCACACACCCCTGCGCAAATGCCAGGTTTTTGTGATACAAAAAAACAAATAAGACCGAGATAAGTCATTTCTTTTGGAGGTGAAAACAAACAACGCGGTTGCAAAAGTGTGCACACCCTCTTATCGCTGTGTTTGCAATCAACCTATCACATTCAAGCTCGTGTTAAATGGGAGTCAACACACACATGCACCCGTTTAAAGTATGAGCGCCAAATAAAGTGCAGATGTTCTAATGACTTATTTTTTTTTTGCTTTCTAGCAGAAGCCAGAAGGTTTTGTGCTATTACGGATACTTTTCAAGAAAAAAAAATAATAAATCTGAAGAATGATGTGTTTTTATGTAACTTGACAATCTTACACAAATAATGTGACAAGATGACGTAATGTTATGAGAGGAAATGGAAAATGAAAAATACATTATTCAACGTGGCGAAACGTAACAGCTTGGTAAGTGTGTGTGTGTGTGTGTGTGTGTCATGACAAGCATGTGGCGGCGCTAATTGGAGCAAAGAATCAAGAGCTCACACTCCACGAGATTACAGCATGGCGCGCATACGGGAGGGAAACACACACGCGCCCGCCTTTCTACTTTAGTCATGCTTCTTCTCAAGTGTTTCATTCCATGACTAATGATTTATCTCTTAATAATTTGCCCTGCTTTCTATTTGTGGAAGCGGCACACGCACGACACAGACACACACACACACACACAGACAACAAGAGCATAGCAGCAGCCTGACAATATGTGCCGGTGACTATTAAAATAAAAGACAAACACATTCTACTCTCTTCGAGGACAATCCACTGCAGTCTGTGCAGTGCGTGTGCGTGTGTGTACGTGCGGTGTCTGTGTGTGTCCTTCAATCATTCACCAACATATTTTCTCTATGCCTTAGGTCATGACAGGCTTAATCTGTGCAGTAGGTGATTCCTTTTGGGAGGCTCAAGTCTTTTTTTTTTTTTTGCATAATTGTTTTCCCCTAATAGGACTGCACCTAACTATTATTTAAATAATTGATTCATTTGATGACTATTTGCCCATATAATCAATGAATCTGTTAGAATAAAAACTTTTTTTCTCAATTTCTATCCTATTATTCAAAAAAACAGGACAAAAAACATCTACTAGTGTTAGTTGTTGTGGTGGTCTATTTGCATTTTTACAGTTTCATAATGTTATTGTGGTTGCATAGCATGGATGCAGCTTGATAGGGTTATTTATTGCCATTTAATAGCATCATTTATTTCTGCCTCGTGTTATTTATTGTGGACTCATAGCATTATTTATTTGGGCTTCATATTGGTTTCAGTGTTATTTATTGTGGTTTCATAGCATTATTGCAGTCTCATATTGTTATTTAGTGCATTATTTATTGCAGTCTGATAGTATTATTTATTGCTGTTTTATTGATTTTATTTATTGTGATGTTAATTATTGTAAGCTCATTGCGTTTAGTTTTTTTTTTAATTGTGGTGTCAAAGCATTTTTTCCAGTTTTATAGTGTTATTGTACGTGGTCTCGTAGCATTATTGCTGTCTCGTAGCCTTATTTAGTCTGGCCTCGTAGCATCATTTATT
The DNA here is from genome assembly GCF_054856515.1 of Filicampus tigris. Taxonomy (NCBI): domain Eukaryota; kingdom Metazoa; phylum Chordata; class Actinopteri; order Syngnathiformes; family Syngnathidae; genus Filicampus; species Filicampus tigris. The sequence goes on along the minus strand of NC_141237.1, from coordinate 4,682,024 downwards.
GCTGCCTCATAGCGTTATTTAATGTAAATTCAATTTTGGCGGTCGTTTTCAATGTTGTTATTGCTATCTAAGCATCATTGCAGTCTTTCAATGTCGTATGTCGAGTCCGCTGTAAAGCGAGGACCCGCGTTCCGCTTACCAGGTCGCGCGCTCTTCAGACGGTCACGTGACCCTTAAATCGGCTTGCTAATAGGCTCGTCGTCCAGCTGGTGCACAAAATCTCTGGCTCCGAACGAACCCAAGAGCGCTCGGCATGTCAACCGACGCCGAGCACGAAAGCTCAGCCGAATAGCGGACGCGAACACGCGCCTCCAAACCGACACGCCGCGACAGCGACATCACGACCCTCGTCTGAAGGGCGGACGAGGCGACGTTTGCGTTGTCCTCACATGCACGGTCACCACACTCACGCGCATTGCATCGATCCACCATTCACGTCAGTGCGCAATTCAGGATTGTAACGCTAATAAAGAGAAAAAAAACGCTGCACAAGCCGCCCTTGGTCTTGCTCCGTTCGTTCTTTGCCGCTTACCTCCCTCGCTGTGGATCTTCTTGGCCCCCCGGTTGAAGTACATCGTGCCCGTGAACGAGGAGGTGCTGGTGGTAGTGGAAGGAGCAACGGGGACATGCTCGCTCACGGCTCGCCCACAGTGGAGCCGAGGCGAAGGCGAGTAGTAACTCCGGGCCGCGGCCGCTGATGCCGCTGACAACCGGGGACCATGGTCGCTCTGACTGCTTCACTAGTGCAGGGACGAGGAGAAGAAACGAGTGATAGCTTAGCTAGTTCCGTTGGTTAGTTTTGGATGTCAAAATAAGTCCAAATAATCGTACAAATCAGGTAATATACTCCCTCTAACACTTTTTCTTGATCTTATTCCAATTTTACTTCAAAGTATCACGCAGTTTTTACACAAAATGTACGATGTAAAAGACACAAACAAAAGAAATATGCGTGGACTTTTTTATTTTGAAGAGTAAAAAACGACATCTGCCTTTTTTCAGTCGCGCTTTATAACGCACTGGCGTCTTTTCAAGCGAATTCTCATCAGCGGCACTTCAGGTGCATGCTAATAGGTCAGCTGGTTCCGCAAGCTAGTTCTAGATTTCGAAATAAGATGACGTAGTCGCAAGGTTAAGATGTAGTCCCTCTGACGCTTGTCCAGACATCTCATTTAAACAATCTTATAAAACGTAGATTTTAACAACAGCTACGAATTTAAGAGAATCGTACGCTATAAATCTTGTGGGTTTTTTCCGTGGAGGAAAATGGCAACTGCTTCTTCTTTGTCGCACTGTGTGACAAACATGATGATAGTTTAGCTAGTCCCATAATCAAACGCCATTACGGCCGTTTACTTTTTGAATAGGTGTACTGTCATTTTTAATAAGTGTAGTAAAGGAAACGTAACATAATGGTTATGAATTAAAGAGCAGAAAGATAAATGCCACGAGGATTTTAATTTGAAGGGCAAAAATGACGTCTACTCATTTTCCGTCAAGCTTTACGCTATTTTGGCGTCCTTCCACGCAAATGCGCATCGGCGTAACGTCGGGTCCATGTCAACAAATTCATTCGGCCTTTCACACATGAACGTGGAAATAAAAGGTTTGAAAGCGTGTAACAACGGTTACAATCGCTGACACAAACATGGCGAGCACACAAAACGCGTCACTGGGCATAACAAAGCTGCGTTTTATTGTGTTGTCAAGGAGCAGAGGTTGAACCCATCCACTGCCCACATAAGATGAGGGTGCACATAGGAACAAAAATCATACCATTTGAGTGTTTATTTACTGTCATCACATGGCAACATGATACACACATTCGTGGTTTCAAAAAGTTCATATTTCCCCATCTCATTAAATAGAAACGGAATAAATATTGACTAGTGACATGAAGAGCTTCTTCCAGGTCTGGAGAAAGGTGAATTCCTTCAATTGCACACATTGTGACACAGCTCATGAAGCATGACTTTATAATCATAATCATTTTTTTTTTTTTTTTTTGCTTTAATCCGTATGTATTGCACAGCTAAATGACAATTCTTAATTCCTGCCTTCTGCATGTGAAATTATTGGAAAGTAACTGGCTTTTCTTATTAGGGCAGCTTCTGCATTGTTGTGTGGGGTTTCAGGGGAACTTGACAAACCATAAATAATGAACCTAGATTAATACAAACTTTATTACAAATCAAATTCAAACCAAAATACATTTTGTGTCTTAACTTACAAGTTTGATTCATACTGTGATAGCGCTTGTGTCGCGTATCAAATGCTGAGCGAAAACAAACCAACGCAAGTTGGCGCCATCCTTAATTTTGTCAAAGCGACAATAAATGAACAGTTTAAAATTGCGAGAAAAAGCTCATTTTTGACTTGTGGTCGGATATTTACAGTCTACAGCGGACAAATGAAATTGAAAAAGTCCTTTCTGATCAGGGGAGATGTCTCAATGGTGTCAGACTATGAGCAGCGGCTAACAAAAGTTCCGACAATATACAGAGAAGGGAACTGAAATCAAAAAGCCTAAAAAAATAAACTTTATTAATTCTCTGCATTTTTAAGCCTTTTTTTCCACCCCCTCTGCTCTCCTGGTGCTTGCGCCTTCCTCTCCATCGACTTCTTCACAGAAATGATCGCACTTATGTACATGCGGCTGCGGAAGGGGAGCCAAAGCGGGTCAGTCGTGGTGCGCGGTGAGTATGGGCTGCCGGCAGATAGGGCAGGTGTTGTTCTCCGACAGCCAGCGGTCGATGCAGTGGATGTGGAACTCGTGCGCGCAGGGCAGGCGCCGCAGCTTGTTGCCCTGCGCGTACTCGTTGATGCAGACGCTGCACGCGCGGCCCGCCTCGCCCTCCAGGCTGGCCTGGCCGTACGAGCGCGTGGCCAAATTGTCTATCTGCTCTTTGGTGAGGCCGCGCGGGTGCTCGTCGTCGTCCTCGTCGTTGAGCAGGAAGAACTGCGCCAGCCGCAGGATGGGCAGGGTGCCGTTTTCCACCAGGTTGTTTGTGTCTCGGCTGGTGGGCGGCGGCCGCCCCTCCGCGGCGCTCGCCGGACCGCCGCTGAGCCTGGCCTGGCCGACCGGCTCCTCCTCGGCGGCGGCGGCGGCGGCGGCCGGACCCACTCGCTCTTGATCCTGAGCGCCCGCCTGGACCGGCGCACTCTCGCTGGCGTACAAGCGAGCCGCCGGGCCGCTGCTTGTATTCGTAACGCCGACGTCCACGTGGCCGGGGCTCTCCGAATCGGCCTCCGTCTCCATGAGGGAGCTGAGCTCCCCGAAGCCGGTCATGATCTGGCGCAGGATGGAGCGCAGCGCGGTGGAGTTGGGCTCGCCCAGGCCCGTCTCGCTGATGCGCCGCAGCGGGATCCGAATGGTGCTGACGTAGGTGCGGATCCCGGCGCGCTCCGAGCGCGAGATGGTGCGGCGGAAGCCGCCGCTGTCGCTCTCGAACGTGACTGTGTTCTCAGCCACGCGGGCCCGGGAGCGCGTCCTGCTGGCGATGCTGTCGCGGTCCCGGTTTTCCCCGGGTCGGATCCGCCTGACCTGCAGGTCCAGCATGATGGTGGGGTGGCGGCGAACCGAGGACGAGCCTCCCGCACCGGCTGAATGCGATTCGTTCTCGCCGCCGTCGGCCGTCTGCTCCGCCGCGGGGGCGGCGGGCTCCGCCGCCGCGTCCCCCGTCTCCATGGCAACCGAGCTCGTGCCCGCATCAACGACTTGGATGCTTGAGCCGCTGACGTCGCTGCTGGACGCCGGCGCGCTCGCGGGGCCTCTGTGCAAGGGGGAACGACTTCGCCTGGACGCCCGGGATGGGATGCCGCCGTTCCACGCGGCCGCCACCCGGCGCCAGCGCCCGCGCGATCGAGTCCGACGCGCTTCCTGTCCGGCCGCCGCCGCCGCCTCGGACCCCGACTGGGGCGACACGCGCGGACAGTCGAGAGATAAAGTCACGTTGTCACGGCTTTGCTCCAGTTCTGCATTGGCGGGCGGATGCGCGGAAGAGGCCGACTCATCCGAACGGGAACCAGTGGGCGGCGGTACTAAAGAGTGCATGACGTCTCCTCTCCTTTGAGGAGGGGGCGCAAGAGGAGCTGAAAGTGCAGGAGGGGTCATGGAGAGGGTGCTGTTGCTGCTGCTGCCGCCGCTGCTACTGCTACTGCGCATGCGCCGAGTCTGCATCCTCCTGCTGAGGGCGGGTCGAGGCGTGGGGTAAGGGGACGGCCTGGGTGCGGCGGACAGCCGCGCGCTAGCCGAAGAAGCGGCGTGGCGTGGGGGCGAGGTCGAACCCGGGGCGGCGTCTGCGAGGGGCTGCTCGACCGCGTCCATAGCGTCGGCATGCTCCCCCGCCTCGGGCTGGTCGTGGTTGATGTTGATCTCCAGGCTGAAGCGGAACTCGCCGCTGTTGGGGTTGGTCCGGCTGACGGCGCGCCACGTCTGGTTGCCGCTCTGCCCGCTGCGGGTGGCGTTCCCCGTGCGCCGGAAGGTGTTCAACCACTCTAACAATGAGTCTCCGTTGGATGTTTCTGCCCCTGGCTCGGCGCTGCCTGGGAAGAAAGCAGGCAGATGACTTGAGTGTTGATTGAGCGCTCTGTTTTTGCAGATGAAAAGAAAGAGGGAGGGGCACAGGGGACAACAACCCAAGACTGAGCTCCTTTAACGGGAGCAGGGCGCCGCCATATGCCATCTGCAGGTGCACCATAATAGTGGAAGGGAGAAGGGTAGGGGGAAGCCAATTTGCCGTTTCGCTCCACTCTGACATAACAGTGGGGCTAAATTACATTTTTTTTTTTTTAAAAACACGTTCCAACTTTCTCTGTTCATTATATAATCCGCTCATCTGGGTCAAGTTCCTGAGTCACTGTCGCGACAACCCGAGTGCGGCTGCTGGACCGAATCTTGCTGAAACATTCACCACATACACACAGTATGAAGTGCTGCCTCCATAAGTGAAAATGATTACAATGTCATTATGGACGCTCCCTTTTTCAACCCACTTTGGACTCTCATGGGAAGAGGCCGCTGAAGTGAGGCCTATAAGACGGTTAACAACATGAAAATGTCACTGCAAACATTGCCTGTATAGTTCAAGAAGCTTTTATGATGGCAAGAACATTTCCCCCCCAAAAATATCATTTTTCTTTAATGTTTATCCTTACAAGGGTCCCGATGGGAAATTTAATCTTAAATCCCAAACAAAATCGGAGGTCGCCCAGAGGTAGTCCTACCTGCTGCTCGTCTCCCGCTGGAGCCTCTCTCCTCTCCGCTACCGCCCTGTTGTTCCACCGGCTCGGCGGCCGGCAAGCGTTGCTCGGTGCTTGGCTGAGATGATTCGCGCTCTTTGGCTCCATCCAGACGTTGCTGGAGCTCTTCGGCTGTCACCTCCCCTGTGTGATGGGGGTGACAGGTTCCGGTTACACTCTCTCAGAAACTATAGCAAGAAATTTAAAAAAGGGATCCCGTTCTTGTTAACTGCGGGACTACTTGAGCCAACTCAATATACACTGCTTCCAAAAAAGGCTGTTTAAAGAGCAATTTTAATTGAAACGGGAAACAACAGTCAATTCGTATATCAAACGTGAATTTTGCCAGTCATCTCCTTGCCGGTGACCATCAAGTTGTGCAAAATACTGAAACGTTGGACGAAAGTTTAAGGTCGCCTGTAAAGGTTAGTGTTAGGATATTAACCATTTTACGCCATTTGCCGCAAATACAGAAAATCAAAGCGTCCCTCCTCACCGGGGGTCCCCAAGAGGTTGCTGTCTCTCATAAGACGATACTCCTCTTCGCTCAGGTCATTAATAAAATGATAGTAGGCCTCCTCCCTCCGAAGACGCTCGGCCTGTCTCCGACGCTCGTCTCCCCCACCAGGAGGGTCCATAACCATGAACAGTGCTGGTAAACACAAGAAATCATTGTCATTTATTTCCCCTTTGCACACTCCAGTTACGGCTTTAACATCACCGCCGAGTAAACCAACATTAAGCCAGATTGCCTTAACTATAAACAGCTACATTGTCAGCGTCATCCATTTTGCCTCGAAACACACACTGACGAAAACGGACAGTTAACGCGCTTAGCCCCAAGTCTGGCTGCGTGCACGGATCGTAATGCGAACGTTCGCATCATTGACCCGCAAAGCGGCCGTTAAAGGACCCCCTCGCGTCGACGCATTCGCGTTAACGTTGGTCAAGTTTTTTTTCCTGACACAAGCTACGGAAGGCCACGTTGGAGACAGGGGCGATAAAGCGAGCTCAGGCGGCGCTGTCCTCCCTACGGTGGCAGCCAATCACCGGCCCGCTGGTGGATGAGTGACATGCCGAGTGTCCAATCGTCGCCGCGCGGAGGTGGGACGACAGGCAAAGGACAGGGTCTCCATGTAAACGAAGGCAAAGACAAAAGAATGTTCCTTTTTTCGCAAGTGTGACAAAAAAGGCGATGACGGCGAAGCGTGTGTCGCCACCGAATGTAGAACCAGTTGGGCGTACACCGCAATGACACAAAGAAACATTTTGAATGCGCAACGCCTTAGTGGCTAGCGGTGCCTAAGCTAGTTAGCGCAAGTAACGATGGCGAATAGCAACCCGAACACACAACGTTAGCTTGCTTAGCCGACCCGAAGCTAAATAATTTCCCCCGATACGCATCGGATAAACAGTTGTGCTATCGAGTCAACGTGTGAGATCGATAACGCCAAACACCAGCGTGGATTTAGGTGAGATGACAACGACGTAAAAATAGCACAGTACCCGATAGAGCAGCTGTAATATGGACGGTTCCCTTCGTTTTCCCTTCTCTCGTTCTACCCAAGATGGGACCAGGCGGTGTTACTGCTTATACGGTCCGTGTTATAACAGGCAAATTATTTCGGCTACGTTGGTTCCCGTGTTACCAAAACGACGGTTTTGTAATAAAACTCATTTAAACGTAACGACTAGAAAAGGCCCCGTCCAAATTTAAAGTCTCGTAATTTCATTCGGGTGCTGAATAGGCCGACAATTCTTTTTTTAAGACAGTCCTGCCCTCAATGTACTATATTTCAGTTACATAAGTAGATACTGTCGTAATTTTCAATGTGTATTTTGTGTTTAAAAAACATGTGTAAATGCAGCACAAACAACGTACGATTTTTTGCATACTTCGTAACACACGATTATAAAAAAAACAAAAACACACAAACATTAAGTGTTACGTCTAATACGGCTCGTGTGAAAACACTTGAACGTGAAACATGATGTCCCTTTGACATAAAAAAACAGGCTTTGGTGTAAACAAACAACAATAAATGTAGTGTGAGTGCACTATTAAAATATCTCTGGTCGTAATTTAAACCGCCATCTTTAATTTGGGTGCTAAATAGTTCGACAATTATTTTTAAATATGTTATGCATTATTAGTAAAGTCCTGACCTTTCTTTACCGCTTTATATTTAGTGTTTTTTTATGTATTGTGTTCATTAGTGTTGGGTTTTTTTCCATGCACTTGCACATGTTTTGCGGATTTGAGCACATACGACGAAAGTCACATGATTTTGTGTCAAACACAAACGATCAAACACGATTAACTTTAACCAACATTAAATATGTGCATTCCACTAGTGTTGGTTTATTTACACAGTAGCGGTGTCCTTTATTTGCACAGTGGCAATGTTCTGTTTTCCAACATCCCTTTCCTCTACTTTCTCTACTGCAGGGGGCTCCGGTTGTCTTTTGCGACACTTTACGACAGTGCTGCGTGTGAATACGACGTCGTTACCGAGTAAAGTGCGTCTCTTTGGAGCAGATACCGGCTGAGGGAGACGCAGCATCAAAAGAAAGGAATATACTTCTACGCCCGATTTCCTACCCGGACTGTCCGAGCACTGCACGTCCTCGCCGGCGCACCCAATTCGCCCGGATAGCTCGATGTGGACGCTGGGCTGAGTGAAGAAAGGGCCACGCCGGGGAAGGCAACTCGCTGAATTACCGAAGCCGAGCTCGTCGGGAGTAGCCTAGTTGCCTCCCAAAGCGACGCTTACCAAAAAAAAAAAAAAAAAAAAAAAACGAAGAAGAAGAAAGGGGACGACGCGTTTGGGGCCCCAAAACAGCGTTGGGAAAAATGGACTATGATTTCAAAGTGAAGCTGACCGGAGAGCGAGAGCGTGTCGAGGACCTGTTTGAGTACGAAGGATGCAAAGTGGGCAGAGGCACCTACGGTCATGTTTTCAAGGCGAAGAGAAAAGATGGGTGAGTACAGGAGGGATTGTAGGTAAGCGAGGCCTGCCTCCGTGCGGGTCGACCCCATCTACCATATCCTGGGCGTCGTTGGGTGTTTTATTTTTCATTTTTTGCAGAAACAGGAGGGGAAGCAATTGTGGCTGTGAACACGCACCACGAAATGTTTAAAAAACACAAAAGTGTGTGTCATTTGGACATTTTACTTCTGCACATAAGTACACCTGCCACATCCAACGAGATCAAATGCCCCAAAATTATGAGACATGCATTTTCTCAATTCAAAACCATTCCCAGGTGTCCTGCTAATGTGTCTTTAACATGCTTTTGTCAAAATATGCCCACTATTGCAGGACTATTCACACCCGATACCACAGGGCCAATCTTGTGTCAAGCTTTAGTAACCATGACGACCGGAGATGTCAGGCCTACTAGGACTACAACGATTACTCAAATAGCGCGTTGTAATGTATTTCGATTAGGTCAACACACTCAACATGCAGCACAGCCTGCCAACTCTACATTATCGCTGACACCCACGGCACTCACCAGGCCATGCCCCGCCTTTTAAAGCCATACAAACTCGGATGTTACAGTAGAACGTGAGGTTGCCGGCCCCATGTGGATCAAAATAATACCTGCGCTTCACGTGCAGGTTTTGTGTTTGATCATTTCAAAATCTATTTTATGTAGTTACTCAATTCATTGCTGTAGAATACTCAATTCTAAAAATATTAAAACGCTGAAGCCCTAACGATTACAATGGCCGCTACTACTCGATCTTCGCCCATCCTGACTGGTGAAGTTATGGGTGGAGAAACTCGGCGTGACAGTTATGTGAATTAGCCCCAGTGTTAAATCGCAATCCGTCAACTTTCCAAAGACACAAAATTGTTTTCTAAAAAAAACAAAACAAAACATAAAATAAGTCAATTTTCCTTAAAATGACCATCCATACATCATCTCAGAGCAAAACATTTCCAATGGCGTTGATCCGAGCTGACGACTCAGAATTTTAAGGCAGACGTCCTAACCAACCGCCCACCATGCTCACAGAGTATTTAAATGTCCATTTGGGAAATGGCGTGTAACATTTAGTCTTGAGCCACATTCAAATCGGCATGTGATCTGTCCTGCAGTTTGCCGCGCGTATTATCACCGCCTGGGACATTCTCGCTCGCCGGAATGGCACAAATGAGCACTAAAAAGCGTTTTAGGGATGTTTGCGTTGGATTAGGGAAGGCTGCTGTTTATGAGGGGCAAGGCACAAAGCACGGGTTTATACGGGACGAGGGGAGGGCGCGGCGGGGTGCCAATTCATTCAAGTGAGGAGTCGGTCCCGGCGCTCTTGTTTTGTCCCCCGCCAGCTGCCAGACAGACCTCGTCCTCTATTGTAGCCAGCCTCAGAGGTGAGCTTGATTACACAAATCTGGAGGTAATGCAAGTCAGTGGGGGTGGGGCCCATTTTGTGCCAGATGCCAAGTGACACTCCCACTCCCACCCTTACCCTGTTTATGGTCCGTGGTCCGGTGTGGATGTTGCTCAGCCTCTCGTGTGCTCATAGGAAGGACGACAAGGACTACGCCCTCAAGCAGATTGAAGGCACCGGCATCTCCATGTCAGCATGCAGAGAGATTGCAGTAAGACTTTTTTTTTTTTTTTTTTTTTTTTTTTTTTTGCATGTGACTGTGATGTGTTAACAACTTCACACCATTCCTAAGTTGTTTTTGTAATACAGCGCATTCTCCAAAGTCTGATACAGTCCATTCTGGAAGAAAGCACACACATAGAAAATAATGGAAGTTGAATTCATCTGTTCCAGGTCAAGTGTCTAAAATGGAGATTAGGGCCCAAGCAATATGGATTTTTTTTTTTTTATGCCGATTCAAAACGTTTATGTATAGTAAACCTGATACTGATAAATAGATAAATGGCTTTCCCCAGACAGCGAGAGCCCATTTCATTTCCAGCACGGCATCACGTTCATTCCATGTCATCGTAGCAGCAAAACGGCCATTATGGACGGCTCCTTCTCTTCCCTCGTCTGAGGTGGCTTCTGTCTTTTGCAGCTGCTGCGAGAGCTCAAGCACCCAAACGTCATCTCGCTGCAGAAGGTTTTCCTGTCGCACGCCGACCGCAAAGTGTGGCTGCTCTTCGACTACGCCGAGCACGACCTTTGGGTAAGTTGTGCGCAGATTCACGGTGCAGGTCAAGCTGCTCGAAAGTCTCTGTTTTTTTTTTTGTTTTTTTTTTTAATTAATATACTGCATCTGTGGTGCAGTCCAACTCATGTGAAAGTTAGTCTTCCCATATTCAATAAATGCAGTCCTGGCTGACTTTTGTTTTTGTCTGACCGCAGCACATCATTAAGTTCCACCGAGCGTCCAAGGCCAACAAGAAGCCGCTCCAGCTTCCCAGAGGGATGGTCAAGTCTCTGCTCTACCAGATCCTGGACGGCATCCATTACCTCCACGCAAACTGGGTCCTCCACAGAGACCTCGTAAGCCGATTGAAAGGGGGCGGGGATGTTTTGGGGAAGCGAAAACAAGGCACGGTTCAAGCATCACTTCTGTCTGCATATGATTAGTCATGCTTGGTAAATAACAGTTGTTGTTTTGAACGGGGCGGTTTATTTGGAGCCACTACATTGGATTTCTGTTCACACTGCACAAATCTGACCATTCATATCGCTGTGTTGTTGTCGTAAAAGCATTTAAAAATACCTCAAAGTAGGCTAATCTTGTCAAGGGATTTACATGAAACCCTTTCATCAGCAGCTGCTGTGGTTTCATTTGTCCACTAGAGGGAGGCAACGTAAAGCTTTTGTCATCAATGTTTCCTCTCCTCAGAAACCAGCCAACATTTTAGTGATGGGGGAAGGGCCGGAGAGGGGTAGAGTAAAGATAGGTATGTATGCATTTTTGGATTTGGATGAGAAATGATCTGCCCGTTGTCGCTTCACTGGCGGGCGTCTCTGTTGCGCAGCCGACATGGGTTTCGCACGTCTCTTCAATTCACCGCTGAAGCCTTTAGCCGATCTGGACCCGGTGGTGGTCACATTCTGGTACAGGGCGCCCGAACTGCTGCTGGGGGCCCGGCACTACACCAAAGCCATCGGTGGGTTGACGCCGTCGGCGGTACTGAGCGCGCTCGGTCAAGTTCCCTGAACTCCACGTGTTCCCTCGCAGACATTTGGGCGATAGGCTGCATCTTCGCCGAGCTGCTGACGTCCGAGCCCATATTCCACTGTCGGCAGGAGGACATCAAGACCAGTAACCCTTATCATCACGACCAGCTGGACCGCATCTTCAATGTCATGGGCTTCCCGGCTGGTGAGGCACCACCAGCCAAACGGGGAAAAAAAAAAAAAAAAAAAGCTAGGCCACTTGTAGCATCTTTAGTATATTAGAACCTAGCTTACATAAACAACTATGTTCACTTATTAAATTGTTCAACTAGCCTAAATAACACGCTAGCACAAAGTGATACAACATCACACTAGGTAAACAAATTTGTGCACTTTACGCAAATGGTGTTCTACTCAACTTTTGGCATTTACACTCAATAACCAACGTCCCAAATTGCATTGACATCCATCCATCACTCAGTTGAGTCAATTGACAAGCAGAGTTGCGTCTCGGAACACTTTGTAAGATTTTAATTTCAGTCCAAAAAGATGTTTACACAGCGTTTTCCTTTGGCGGTAACGCGCTTTGTGAGCGGGCAAGTCGCAAACATAGAAACGTCCACTTAATGCGGGATCTTTTCCAGTTCAGCGAAGCTGCCTGCCTACTCTTGTTGCGTAATTCAACTTTCGGCACGAAGGATTTTGTTTTCCTCCTGCGAGGGACTCAAAAGGGTTTCGCCAAATTGCATTGTTGCAAAGAATGAGAGAGTCTGAGCCTCCCAAAAATCTGAATAGTGTGGCCTCAACCGTGCACTTTAAATCCAGCCTTAGATGCTAATCCAAACTGGACAAGATGGATAACCAAGCAAGGGAGGGGCCGCTGGGTGTGACACGTTGTAATCCTTCCTTCATCCGACAGATAAAGACTGGGAGGACATCAAAAAGATGCCCGAGCACTCCACGCTGATGAAAGACTTTAGGAGGAACACGTAAGTCTGCCCGACCGTTCCCCCCCTTTGTCGACGTGGAAAACGCTTCCGTCACGGTGACTCGTGCTCGTTCCGCTTCGGCAGGTACACAAACTGCAGCCTTATAAAGTACATGGAGAAACACAAAGTCAAGCCAGACAGCAAAGCGTTCCATTTGGTGAGTGGCGGCCCGCTCAGAAAGTTCCCCCGAGACGTCCCGCCTAACGTTGGCCCTGTGCTTGACAGTTGCAGAAGCTACTGACCATGGACCCCATCCGGAGAATCACGTCGGAGCAGGCCATGCAGGACCCCTACTTTTTGGAGGAGCCGCTGCCCACGTCCGAGTACGTTTCGGCTCCACCAACAATCGTTTGATGCCGGCAAAATCATGCAAAAAAAAAAAAACAAAACATGTTTGTTGTCGTGTTTCTTCAGTGTGTTTGCGGGCTGTCAAATTCCTTACCCTAAGAGGGAATTTCTGACAGAGGAGGAGCCGGACGACAAGGCGGACAAAGTAAGACTTTATGATGGCAAAGTATAGCTATGATGGACTGTAAATGATAACATGCGTGCGTGTTTTATACGTATCACCTTGGACTTTTTTTCTTTTTAGGAAAATTCAACACCAATGGTCTATAGTGAATTTTAACCAGAGAATATTTTTTCTAGGAAAGTGCAACACCAACAGTTTTGTCATCTTTTTCAGAGTGAATCATCAAGCATTGATCATCTTGTTAGGAAATTAATGCAGAATATTCATCCTTTGCCAAATTGTGTGTGTTTGTGTGCACCCGCAGAAGAACCAGCAGCAGCAACAGGGAAACAACCACACAAACGGGGCGGGGCACACCGGCAACCCCGACAACAGCCACGCCCAGGGCCCGCCTCTGAAGAAAGTGCGCGTGGTCCCGCCCACCACTACCTCAGGCGGCCTCATCATGACCTCAGACTACCAGGTAGCCCCTCGTTCTCTCTACTCACGGCTGTCCCCCCCAGAAACTGTTTTCTGTTGTAGTACCAAGACTGGCCTGTGAGAGGCAGTATGGTGCCACGGAGCATCCAGAGTCTGTTACTCGGTGTTAACAACACACATAGTGAATTGCAATCAGAAATATTGAATTGGTCAAACATTTGAGAATCACTCTTTACACCCCACACGACAGGATAATCTTTTTCAGAGACAGGTATGAGAGCAAAGGAGGGAAAATGCTCCAATTTTGTAGACATCATGCCCAGTATTAGAGAGATACTGAAACCGCCGCGTGCCATACTAACGTTGTTATGCCTCCCCGCAGCGCTCCAATCCACATGCTGCCTACCAGAACCCTGGACCAAGCACATCACTGCCCCAAAGCAGCATGGGATACTCCTCTACCTCCCAACAGCCTCCGCAGTACTCCCACCAGACCCACCGCTACTGACCGCAGCCGCACGTCGCCACACAAACGCCCACACAGCCACATGCGCCCCCCACCCCCCGCCCTCCCGTCACCCTCATTACGCCTGCCTGAAAGAATGTACTGAGGGACGTGGGGCGCCCTCTCTGCTGCAGTCCCCCTTCCTCTTGTGAAGATTTACAAACAAACAGCATAGCGCAAGTGTTAGCCACACTGCTACCTAGCAGCAATCCCACGGGCGATAAACGCAGGGACGGGTGACGAGTCCACGCCCACGTCACGTGTCCCTCCGCCTACGTGCCCGCCCCAGCCAGTAGCCCCGTCACTGTCAAAGCTCTGGACGAGACTGAAAAGCTGCTATTTGACTGCCAGCGTCGACAGATTCCACGTCCGTCTGTCCTCCTGTTTTGTCTCGTCCGTCTCGTCTTTTTCCTCGTGCGGCCGCTCCTCCCCAGGCGAGGACTCGACTGAGGTGCTGGGAGGACGGCGCAAGCCCACGCAACTGTGGTGGATTTTTTTGTTGTTGTTGTTGTTTCGAAAGGACAGAGAAAAAGTGACATTGATTTTAGTGGTTTTTAATTTAATCCGTTATAAGCAGATTAACCAGCCCCATACGTACAGTGGACATGAAAAGTCTACACACCCCTGTTCAAGCGCCGGGTTTTGGGGAGCCAGAAAAATGTGATTAAGGTAAATAGTTAAAAAAAAAGTTTTCTAACTGTTTATCTTGTTCTCATTGTATTTCTATTACAAAAACCTGTCATTTAACTAGGGGTGTGTAGACTTTTTATATCCATTTCGCATAGGCCCTGGGCCTTTTCAAATCCAACCAATCGCATGGAGGAAGGCAGATGCAAATGCATTGTACTGTATTGTATTGAGATATTTTACATGAAGCAAGTATCCTGACAATAAAATTGGAAGCAGTCCCGTTTTGGGTTATGTAAAGTATCGACGTAACTAGCGCGGGTGCTGTTTTCCGCCGCGGCCTCTCCGAGCGACACGTCACATTCAATCATGATAACCATTTTTAATGTTTGACTGCAAGTGCGTGCAGCATGGCCCTCATTTGAAAATTTCAACTGCTGTACACGATCATTCCCTATTACACCAGTTTCACCAATCGACATGAAATATGGAGGGCCTGTCTTTTAGGACAGGTTGCATGAGAAAGTCTCAAGGACTGAAATAGAATTGTAAGTAAACCATTTTGTGCAAATTCCAGGGCTGAAATGGAACAAGAAGTCAGCCATTTTGATCAAATTACAAATATAATTTTCATGATTGGCATTTTTGTTTTTCAATCTAAATAATTTTCACCTTTTTTTGTCTGGTGAGTTGTTATTATCATGCAGCCTTACTACAGCCGGTTTTAAAACGCACCTGTTCTATTTAAGTACCATAGTAATCCTCTCAACTGAATCTTTTTCCACAGGATGCTGACCTAGCTATTTCGTCACACAATCTAATCGTGTTTCATCTCAACTTTACTATAAAAGTGTGTGTTACCACATTTTAATTGGGAATGCAACTACAATTTAGTTTAATTAAAAAAAATCAACAACGCCCAACTGTACGCCGACCGCTCCTAATTGCGATCTTTGTCATTCATTTCCTACTCGGCCTTTCATTGGTTGGCACGGACGTCAATCATGTGTCAAAGCCACTGATTCGTGTTCTCATTGGCCAGTAGGGCGTGTCCATGTCCTCAAAGGATTTCCCCCCCCTCGAGTGGCCAGACAGGCTGAGGGGGGATGCAATGTTAGGATGGCAGTGCTAATGGGAGTACCTAACGGGACATGCGGACCGGCTGATTTTGTCTGCTAATTCAACAACTGGTGAGGGCCTTGTTATCATGTACTTACAACAACCGCTGTCTCTCCTCATTATAAAAACGAAACGTGAGTCAATATTTACATTCAATTGTATTCTAACTCACAAGTCGAACCATTGGACGAAGCTAGCTAAACGAGTGGTCATCCCTCCCTGGGAGTCTCAAAAACCGCCTTAGAAATGGACCATTTCTCGCTCTGCTACCTTTCTCCACGCGTATTTTACTGCCTATTTGTGTTCGGCGGAAACGGGTGATGTAAACGCCCAGAACGGCGGCGTCCGGCTTGGAGTTTTATCGGCTGTGGGGATGTAGGGGTGCTTCCGATGAACAGATGTGGGTCAGCCCATCAGATACGGGAAGCGACGGTGCGGAACACTGATTGATCGTGGTTGCCATTTATGCGTGTGTTTGCGTGTGCGTGGGTGCGTGCGCGCGCGTGCGTATCTTCGAGAGAAAGTAGTGTGGGTACTACTGAGTAGGTAATCAAATGTGAATGTCAAGGCATGATGTTCATGTGACTGCACTGCAAACAATAATGGTGGCATAGTAAGCAATCATGACGTTGAGCCATCTTTAAATTGCTGTTTATTCTAATTCAAACATTGTAACAGCGCATGACAAAAAGTCCCATGAACCCATGCCTGAAATTTTGCTATCAAAAATGGATACACATTTTTCGAAGCATAAGTGGGCAAGAGCACCTTGAAAGTTTGAAAAATTTGCCCATCACACCTGCTTCACCAGTAGAGGCCAAATTATGTGGACATGCTAATCATATCGGGATGCTCAAGAAAGTCGCACAAAAGTGAACCGGTAGCCATTCGTTTTGACGTCAAAGTTGGATGGAAGGATTCGTGGGCAAAGACCTGTGGAAAGCTTGATAAAATTAACCCCCGACACCAGTTTCACCCATTGGCATGAAATTTGGTGGACATGTCTATCATGTCAAGACGCAAAAAAAAAATCTCAATGACCTACGCCTGAAATGGAAAAACTCGTCTGTCCATCTTGGCATCCAATAGGCATGATCAGTTGGGGAATTACAGAAAGAGACAACAAATTAGCCCTCCACATCAGTGTCACCAATCAAAACAAATTTGGGTGGAAATCAAGATAGGATGTACGAAAACTTTCAAGGACGCGGGCCCAAATTTGAGCAGGCCATTGTGATTTGAAGCAGCAAAATTCCAAGGCTTTTACTCTGTACACGGTACTTCATTTGCTTACCAAAACCTTGGACATGAGACCAAATCAGTTGGACAAGTAAAAGTACTTCATCGCATATCATATATGTATACGTACTCTATTATGATGCTCATCCAGGCCCTATACTACTACTATTACTACTACTAAGAAGCTACGCTGTGCGCCAAGCATGTGATGAATATTTAATCACAGGTACACGTTTTACAGCAGAAGGAGTGACATCACACACCCAGCAGAGGGGCGGTGACGTAATCCCAGTTGCATTATTCACCAGATCAGAATACAGCCCCCGTAGAGGCGAGAAGCACCGGCTCATGAATTAGCAAGCGTTACACCCTCGCTTCGGGACACGTCTGGGGCCGAGGCAGCCATCTTGGCGAGGAAGTGGTAACCCCGGTGTCACACATTGTTAACTTACTTCTTTTTTTTTTTTTTTGGATCCCTTAATGCTTACAACAATAAAAATACGAATTACAGGCACCATTTGATTGTTTTGTAATATTATATGCCCTTTAGTATTTGTTTAACTTAACAACAGAGAAAAAAATCGGTAAATATCGTCCACATTTTTGGCAGATTTTGGGGGGGTGGAATATTTTAATGTCATTATCTTTGTCCTATGTTGTAATGTATTAATACGTTTAAAAAAAAATAAAACATCTGCAAAAAATCAATTGATTGAGCTAGTATCGCCGATTTAATCGATAATGTATAATATATGGACAGATTCTATAGAAACAGAATACAGTGCTATATTCTACAGAATATATTTGAACGTAAACAGAAGCAGCAAGACTAGTCATCAGCACTGCATGTGATTACTACGGATGGATCAAAATCACGCTCCTAGTTGGGCTTCACAGGAAGAGGAAGCTGGTGAGAAAAGTACGAGGGGGGGGGGGGGGGGGGGGGGGGTTCAAGAAGAAGAGATGGTGGGGGGCGGTTGAGAGGATGCATGGGAGAACTGGCGCGGTTGCCGTGTGAACGCAGCGCCATTGTCCCGGGAACCTTTCAGTGTGGCTTCCCCCGAGGTCCCTATTTCCACCCCTCCCCCCTTTCCATACACCCCACCGCCCCCACCCCCACCCCCACTCTTCTTTCCTTGCACAGCACATAAACACACTAATGTCACACATCACTTTCCACTCACATACACCCTCTTATTCACTCATTCATTTAATGGCACACCCTCTTTGCCTTCCATTTTGGCTCATGTGAAGGAGGTCTGCCTCGGCCCCCCCTCCCCGCCGCCGACCCCCACCCGCCACCTCCTCACTGCTCATTATCTCGCCTCATTGATGTGATTGTCATGCCCAAAACCAAACACATGCACTCTGGTCAATAGGGTGTCTCTGCTCACACTGCTCCATCCAACCAGGCTGCCGCCAGCAATTGCTGACAGTCTTGTGCAGCGTGGCCACATGATGTTGTTTTTCACTTTGCTTACCAAAAGGTCCGTTTAGCCGAACGCTAACAAACAATGCAAAAGTGCAAGCTACAGTTGGGCCCAAGAGATGTGGGATTTATTTTGGGGCCGATTCGTTTATTTGGCAGGATAAAATTCTGATGACCGATTAATCAAACGATTAATGACAAAAAAGATTGAATAAATTAATTTGTTTAGGGTCCCGTAATACTTGTAACAATAAAAATATTAATTACAGGCAAAACATTCCACTTTGCTATATTTTGTGCTTTTGTGTTTAACTTTACAACAGAGAGAACATTTTGCGAGCAGATTTATTGTCGATTTAATTTTCCTTTTTTGGCGGGGGATATGTCGTTGTCTTGTCTTATTTTATAATGTGAACGAAAATAAGACAGCAAAAATCGGCAAAAGATTTTTTTTGAGCTACTACTGGATGAATAAATTGGCTGTTATTACGTGTAAAAATAGATAAATAATAATAATAAGCAGATTTGTGTCGATTTTTAAATAGACTAATGTCATCCGATTGAATCCTCCAGCTGATTAATTGGACGGGCCCTACCAAACAGACTAACGAATAGCACCTGTGGTGGGGTGTTATGACCATTTAATCAATGGCTACTTGAACACAAACGGTGGAGCAACACATAGACAGACAATATAACAATACTCGCATATATTTTTTAAAAAAAAAAGAAAAAAAAATCATTAAAATCATACTCATTGTATTCTATTGTTAGTTTTTCCTGCATCGTTTTGGCAGTCCCGCTCGATTTTTAAACAATTTCTCCCATAGGAGCTAACCCAAACGCTGTAGATGTCGTTGCTATGTTGCTCCATCACCAGATTGCTGTAGCAGGTTTCGTGCTAATTGTAGCCACACAGGTCCAGTGTTAAATGGCAATGGGAGTCTTTTGTTCTGCAGTTGCTTGTTGAAGAGCGGACAGAGCGGCATTGTTTGGACGGGAAGAGCAGAGGTGACACAGGCGGGAGCAGGAAACAGGAATTGGGCCCAGGCTGCCAAAATAGGAAGCGAGGCGCTGATAAAATGGCCGCTCCGATGCACGCCGGCCGGGATTTCTCCCGCGGGTCTATTGGCTATTTGCGTTCCACGTTTACCCATCTTCAAGTAGACATACTATGAAGAAATTTTTTTTTTGATATGCAAATCAGGCTTTACACTGATCAGGATTTTTGGGGCCGATTATCAATCAGCAAATTTAAATAAACCGATCACCAATCCAAGGGTAACATATCAATTGTATTTTAGTGGCTTGGTGATGAAATTGTGGAATTCGATAGCAGCATTAGCTTCTTATGAACGAGCGCTTCTTAAAAAAATGCGTAATACGTCAACTTTACGTGTACTTTGCACATTTTGAGAGCGCCGTTCTCGCTTTTTCTGTCCACCGATGTGCGTTTGTGTCAAGTTTCCAGCTGGGCCACTGACAGGCCGGCCCGGGATTAGCCGGCACGCTGCATCTTGCTATCGCTAATGCTTTAATCCTCGCCGCCGGTCGTCGCTCTTGGCACTCGATCTGTGGCGATCTATTTGATTTCATAGTCCCTTCATTTTTTTTCAGATATGTTCCTGTTTTAGCAGAATATGTTTGTTTCTTAGTTTTTTGTGTAGTTTTTGATTTTTTGTTGTATAATGGTATCTTATTTTCAAATTTTCTAATCTAATCTAATTTATGTTTTGTTTTGTTTTTGTTTTTTTACATTCCTCCGAATAAGTTTCATTTTTCCTGTTTTGTGTTTGTGTATTTTATTTATCTGATATTTCTGTATTCCAGATTATTTTTGTATTTTTTTTGTATATTTGTATGTATATTTGTATGTTTTTTTTTGTAATATGTTTTTGTAATCTTCCCGTTTCTTTTCCCCGATATTATTTTGCCTTTTTTCATCTTTTATCTTTGTTGTGATGTGTTTATACTTTTTCAAAACTTTGTTTTTAATGTTTTTCAATTTTTTCTCAAATCATAAAGACATTTTTTGCGTGTAGAAAAAAAAATGGTCAAACATTTTCAAACATTTTTTTTTTTTTTTTTTTTTTAGTCCAACACTTTTTTTTTTTTTAGATCATTTCAAAACTTTTTGATGAAAATCCAAATGTATTGATGTGTGTGCGCGTGACCCCCGACAGTCGCGCGCGGTCGTGAAGCGTCGCCATGCCGCTGGTCAAGAGGAACATCGAGCCGCGCCACCTGTGCCGCGGGGAGCTCCCTGATGGCATCGGCAGCGAGCTGGAGTGCGTGATGAACAACACGCTCTCTGCCATCATCCGCCAGCTCAGCAGCCTGAGTAAGTCGCACCATAACACACACACGCACACACGCACGCGCGCACACATACAAGTATACACTTGAGTCCAAATGAGAGCTACCTCACGCCGTATCCAGGGTCAAACTCTCGCCGTTATAAAGTTTGTGTTCCAAAATCACTTTGGAAGGTTTGCAATAGGCTAACGATTCGAACGTGTAAAAATAAGTTCACCACTGTTGGTATGAAAACTCACAACCGCATAAGACTTCAGTGGCAAAAGCGTAATGCAAGGATGAGTTCCGTTGTAGAGGCAGCAAAAAAAAAAGAAAGAATTTCAAATATTTTTGTATTTTAGTTGTATTTTTTTATGTAATCAATGTGTATTTTCTTTTTCATTATTGTTGTGATACATTTTGTATAATTTCATAGTTAAAAAAAACAACATTTTGGCCATACTATAATTTTCCCATTATTTTCCAACATTTTTGTATTTTTTCCTAATATTTCCATTAAAATTTTTTTTTTAATTTTGTATTATAAAGTAATATGTTTTTGATTTGTTGTCATAACAGATATTTCTTAATAGAGTAATTTAGTCATATTTTTTTGCCATAGTATTTTCGGATTTATATTGAACTAATATTTTTATTCAATCTTTTTTATTTTGACCAATATTTAAAAAAAAAAAAATTCTAATGTTTCTTTGATATTAAAAAAAAAAAAATCTTGCCTTTTTCCCACTTGTTTTGATTTGAGAATGTTCAGTTTTGTAATAGTTTGCGTCCTTAACACCCCTCAGGGTGTGAGGTCAGAGTTGACAGGGCCCAGCGCGCCGCATCCGGGATTCTTCCTTCCGCTAAATATTTTGTCCCGGAGCCCATCCTGTCAGCGGGGGGGCGCAAATAGCCCCCTCCTGCCCTGCTTGGAATTTTGACTCCAAGAAGCTACGCTTGCCTTTCATTAACAATGCTGGTTTGTTCTGAAGCACATTGTAGCACCTTTTAAAAGTCGCCTTAAAACACATGTTTGGCTTTGGACTCAGCATGAGACCTTATATGCAGCGGCGGTTGTTTAAAAGTGCTCGACAAATAAAGTAAGACAAAATGTCCTCTCTCTCTCTCTCTCTCTCCCGCGTCCTTCGCGTCAGGCAAACATGCGGAGGACATATTTGGCGAGCTGTTCAACGAGGCCAACACCTTCTACCTGCGCGCCAACTCTCTCCAGGACCGCATCGACCGGCTGGCCGTCAAGGTCACGCAGCTGGACTCCACCGTGGAGGAAGGTGGGGCCAGCTCTCTCTCTCTCTCTCTCTCTCTCTCTCTCTCTCTCTCTCTCTCTCTCTCTCTCTCTCTCTCTCGCTCTCTCTCGCTCTCTTTTTATTCTGTACATCCTTGAAAACCAGGGCTGGGTGAACATTTGTGCCCAAGGATGGAGTTTGAAAATGAAGAGATGGCCCAGGTTATTTGTTGATGGGAAAGAAATGATTGTATATGAATATCTATTTTATGCATTTGTTTTGTATGTCAAATATATTTTTTGGAATAGAAACAAATAAATGGCGCCAAATATCACAGGAGTCTTGTTAATACTTGGTGAATCAGATTTAAAAAAAAAAAAACCTTCACAGCCCGTATGTAGCTTCGTGGGCAACCCCTTGGTTTGAAAAAAATAATAATTCCCGCTCACTTCTTGTGCACAGTTTCCCTGCAAGACATCAACATGCGCAAAGCCTTCAAGAGCTCTACCACTCAGGACCAGCAGGTGGTGTCCAAGAGCAGCGTGCCCAACCCGGTGAAGGAGATGTACAATTTGAGTGACAAGCCACCGCCCCTCAGCATCCTCTCTTCTTACCGGTTGGACATCAAGATTAAAAAAAATATATATATATATATGTGTGATACGATGAAACTGTTCAAACACTTCGCTTTGTTCCTGTGTGCAGGGATGACAAGAAGGAAGCTCTGAAGTTCTACACCGACCCCTCCTACTTCTTCGACCTGTGGAAAGAGAAGATGCTGCAGGACACAGAAGACAAGAGGAAAGAAAAGCGCAAGCAGAAGGTGCAAAGTCTCATCCGCTGACCCCCCCCCCCCCCACACACACACACACACATACACTTGTGACGATTCATGAAATGTGTCCACGGCACCCAGGAACAGAAGCGCTGCGTGGACGGAACCTTGCAGAGGGAGGTGAAGAAGGTGCGGAAGGCGAGGAACCGCCGACAGGAGTGGAACATGATGGCGCTGGATAAGGAGCTGAGGCCGGACCACCGTCACACCATACACAGGGACAGAGGGGCTTCCTCCGAGGGCTCCATGTCGCCAGAGAACAGGTAAAGGGGGGGGGGACACCTCAAAAGAACTGAAGAATCGAATGATTTGCCGCGGTTGAATGTACAACAGCACAAGTCATCGAAAAATGAAAATATTGACGGCATTTTTGAAAATATTAAACATGGTCGGTCCATCCGCTGTACTTTTGTTGCTCCGCCCGCCAGGGCTCACGGAGCCGACCTGCACCACTACCCCAACGCCGTGAACCACGCCGGCCACGCCCACACCTACTCGGGCCCGCCGCCCAGCGTCCTGGCCGCGCAGATGGCGGCGGGCCACCGCGGCGGAGGCGACCACGACGGCAGGGCCAGGGCGGCGGCGGCGGCGGCTTATCAGGGCGGCACGCTGGGCCGCGCCCACCACCAGCATCAGCAGCATGTGCCGCTGCCCCCCCCGCCCGCCGAGGCCATCAACGGCGGCTCCGTGTCCCTGCCTCCACTGGACTACAGGTAAACCTCGAGGCGTCGACCCCTTAAGACAAATGAACACCTCCCTCTAGCAGATGCCTCATGGGAAAAAAAAAAAAAAAAATGTTCCCATCACAGTTCATTCGTGAAGACATTAAATGCTTGAACTTGAACTCGAGCTGGCGAATAAAGGCCCCCGGCCACTTCATGAAGTAAATCTTCAGCTTCACTTGACAGTAATTGTAATATCTGGCTAACAGTGTTGTAAATAACAACCCTCCCCTCAAATAAAGCCCTGCAGCCATTTTATGTATTTATTTTTTAGAAATGCACTTCGAATGTGACGTGACAGGAGCGCTACATGAGGAATTCCGCCTTGCTGCGTAACTCACGACTAACATTGTTCCATATATTCCAAAAATGTGTTTGTAGAAATGAAGCCCTCCCATTTCATCGACGCTTTTAGCCATTTTATCATGTGCGCTAATGAATCAGCAATGCTGGCTTCTGCAGTACACTACTTGCAAAAATTCATTTGTCCGGAAAAAAAGAAAAGGGGAAAAAAAAAGACCTCCCCTCTAGTAAGTGCCGCAAGCCGAATCATTAATTGCGCTTAAAATGTCATCCAGTATATAAGCGATATCAGCAATTCCGCCTTATCTAATTTACCGATAACTTTAATATTAGTTGAACAATTTTTTTATAGAACAAAACAATAATAACGGCTCCTAGCCACTTAATTAAGTGCATTTCAAATTTGATCCGGCAAATGAGCCGTATCAGAAACTCTGCCTCATATGTTGAAATGAAAGCCCTCTCATCAAATAAACACTCGCAGGTACACTTACAAGGACCGTATCGGAAACTTTGAAACAAGCAATCCGAGCCACTTCATCAGCTAAAGCGCCACATATCATTTTTCTATCGGTTGTAATATCCAGACAACATTATTTCATCTTAATAAAAATGAAGCCCTCCCCTTCGTTAGACACCCGCAGCCAGTTGATTAGGTACGCTGTCCGTGCCTTTCTTGCAGCATGGATGGTTACGCCAACACGGGGCCGCCGCCTCCGCCCCCGGCTCCTCTCATCCCCTCCGCCCTGACGGCCTTCGCCTCGCCACCGGGAGGGCCCTTGTCACCCGGGCCCGGGGGCTACGCTTCGCCTCCGCCGCCCATATGCGGCGGGCCAGTGGTTCCGCCGCCTCCCGGGCCCCCGCCGCCGCCTCTCCAGGCCGGCGCCTCCCTCGTCATGGCGCACAAAATGTCGTCGCCTGTGACCGTGGAGAGCGGCGCGGTCAACGATGCCCGCAGTGACCTACTGGCGGCCATACGTATGGGTATGAATGCGCGCGCGTGTGCGTATGGAATTATTTTAACAGCTTGGAATGTGCACCCTAATAGGTACCGCCGCCATAGCCAGACTGTTCATGACTCTTTTCTGACTTACTTTGTTCCAGTTGATTTAATTTCGATTTGAAAATACACGCTCTTGTTTGATGATCCTTTTTTTTTTTTTTTTTTTTTTTTTTTTTTTAGCGGTTAGCAAAACATTTGCGCTTTTGCGTTTGCTGTCTAACGGTGTCTCGTGTCCCCCTTTGCAGGCATCCAACTGAAGAAGGTTCAGGAGCAGCAGGAGCAGCAGGCCAAGCGGGAGCCCGTGGGCAACGACGTGGCCACCATCCTGTCGCGACGCATCGCCGTGGAGTACTCGGACTCCGAGGACGACTCGGAGCTGGAGGACAACGACTGGTCCGATTGAAGCGCACGCACGCACGCACGCACGCATGCACGCACGCGGTCACATTGCTGTACAAACTGAAGGGTCCACAAGCTGTTACAAGCACTGTAAAGAAGTCAATATACTGTAACCATGACCACTTCCCGTTACCTTCACGTCTTGCTGGATGCTTTTCAAGCGCCATGAGTGCCCCCTCTACCCCCCCCGCCCCCCGCCCCCCGCGTACCTGTTGTAATGCTGCACTCACACGTCATGTATAATTTGATGTATATGCCACTTTTGAAAGTGTTAGATTCAACAAAAAAACTTTCCTCTTGAGCTAATCCCTTCCTCTTTTTTTTTTTTTTTTTACTCAATATTACGCTGTAGATCACCAGGTAGAGCAGGGGTGGGCAACCTACGGCCATATGTGGCCCGCCAGAGTGTTTGATCCCGACGAAGGAGTTGAAGGAAATCGGCAGTGTCAGGAGTGGAGTTATTGCAGCTGTACAGTTTCACCAGTAGAGGGCGCCTATGAATCTCTTAGGACACTTGGTTCTACTCTGACCTTGTTGAGGTGAGTTAGTTCAGTTTCCTGTGTTATGGCAAAGACCAAACTTTGCCCGAGTACTTAATTTTGAGCCCCTTCAAACCAAAATGGCAGACTTCGTGTGTCTTTTGGGAATTGCTGCTTAGTACTCTTTTTTGTGGGTCTGCTTATGATAGACAAATGTCATTTGCCTAAGTGAAACTGGCTTCAGGGGCTATTTAGTATGGTCCAAAAAGCTTTAAACCGCACATGCTCATAAAATAATCAACGTCGCCGGCATGCTCCACCTAGACGCAATGATGAGGTCGGTCCATTTGTCTCATGTATGAATTTGGGCCCAAAAATGTGCAAAATTACCCTAAATTTGCCACTTCAAACCAAAATGGCAGACTTCCTGTGTCTTTTAGCGAATGGTTTCTTGAGACTGTTTTGCGGGTTTACTCGTGATAGACATGTCTACCAAATTTCATGTTGTCAAATATAACCGTCTTCGGGGCCTGAATTTTTAGATGCAAAATGTCATCCAGTCGTAGTTAAGCTTTAAAGGACCCCTGGAAGTGTCCACAACGACTCTAAAATGGCCGCATGCGTGAATACATTTTGTTTACTGAAATGGATCCTAATGCGGAGGGGGGGGGAGAAAGGTTGCCCAGCCCTGCTGTAGACAATGAGCGGGAAGTAAATGTGATAAAAAGAAAATGACCGATGGTTGAGGCTGTGTCACGTATACGGTCAAGTGTAAGCTTTGTAAAACCAGAGACTAATAAAAAAAGAAGAAAAAAAAAAAAAAAAAAACATGAATGGAGCACAACGGCTGGCGAGTCTCCTCACTGTGCTCTGCTGTCGTCACACGTACTGTACCTGGCTCCCCTGTTTCTATGGCGACGGGAGCAGAGTTGCCACGGCAACCAGATAGGGAGCAGGAGGGGGGAAATGAAGAAAACAGGCGAGGCGGGCGTCATATGCACTGCACGAGTTTGTTTGCGTGTTTTTTTTTTGTTTTTTTTTAATAGAAAATTAACTAACCAAAGCAATAAAAAGTACAACTAGAACACTTTGGAAAAATAGACAGCACACACTTCACACAAATGTTTTTTTTGTTGTTTTTTTTAACAATTAAATTAGTGCATGTCGATTCTCATTTTGCAGATACTTCAATTGTGCCATCGTGATCCCCGCCCCACCCGCCCACCCACCAAAAAAATAAAGTGCATTTCACATTTAAAAACAACACACAATGCCGTTACTGTGACAACCCCCGCAACCCAAACCCCCCTCCCCACCCCCCCAGACATTCACAGGCTCCCCTCGAGTGTCGGGTTAGTTAGCTCGAACCACTTCCAGCCCCTCCTTGGCACAATTACACAATTACTTCCACTGTGTTTGTGTGACAGATAAGTGTGACAGTCGTTTGCTATTCTTACAATACAAAAGCCCTTTTTCGCACCATTTTAGTACCAGGGGGGCAAAAAAGTGGTGCGACCCAACTCCTTCCATTAAGAGTGACTGCTTTGGTAGCACCATGCACGGTGGTTAAGTCCCCCCATTTGGAAAGCATGCCGTATTATTATTATTATTTACACAACGTAGCCCGAGAAAAAAAAAAAAAAAACGATTTGTGTGTCACTACATTCAGAAAAAAAGGCTTTTACAGCGCCGTGTTATCATCGTACAACATAAGGAATTCAAGCCAAAAAAAATAGAACTTTTCAATGAATATAGCAAAATAGACTTTTTTTTTTTTTTGTGTGTGTCGTGATGTCAACACAGACCGGGGCCACGTCCCAAAAGTCTTCCGAGATCATTTGGAAGTGGCCCTGTTTAGCTCATAAGATCATTCAGAGGTCACTTGACTGTCTTCCGCCGGTTTAATCGATCACCCTCTTTCGCTTTGGCTTCAAGTAGCGTCGCTTTTTTTAGTCCGATGACGTCGCCGCGGCAGCATGCGGTGGAGCGCAAAAAAAAAACAAAAAAAAAAAAACGTAGTGGGAATTCTCTCCGGACGGGTCAAGGAAGACTGGCAGCAGCAGCATCCGCAAAAAAAGGTAAACACCCATGTATGTAGTGACACACTCCTCCCTCGAGGAGATCACATGCGGCCATGCAATTCAGAGCACAACAAACACGCACAAAAGACACTTGAGGTTACAACACTCAGGGCAGCTCAGGAAAGCGCACGACAAAACATGTAGAGTGTTTGTGTCACTTGATATGACATGTCTGTGATAAGTTTATGTTGTGCTGATATCGATAAAGATGTGTATCGGTCATCGTCTGTCCTCGTTACCGGCTGTAATTTGAGCTACTACTCCACGGGGGGTCGGTGCGATTCGTTTTTTGACTTTGTCATGAAAGAAGTTTGACGAGGTCAAATCAGCTGATTACGTAATCAGACGAGGTCATATTAAGTAAAAAAAAAAAAAATTACAGATCGGAAAAGCCCTCATTACAGGCTGTTATTTGAGACACTACTCGATGTGATTTGTTTTTTTTACTCCGTTACAATTGAGATTTGAACATCAAGTCCCACAAAACCAAATCAGCTGATTATGTAGTCATGTGAAGGCACATCAGCAGAATAATTTGAGTGACGGAAAGCCGTCATCACGGGCTTTAATTTCAGGTCGTGAAATTTCAGGTGGAATTCGTTTTTAGGCCTCGTTGCAGGAAAATGCCCATTTTTGGACAAAAGACAAAACATATCAAAGTAACAAAAGAATGACAGCTCCGTGAACCCCCTAATTAGAAATTTTGATTTGACGTACTACTCGGTGGGCTTTGTCGCAATTTCTTTTTTTTTCACGCAAAACAAATGAGCGAATTACATCATCGCATGAGCGTGAGCAACAAATGAAAATTCATCCATGAAGTCAATTTTTTTTTTTTTTTTTTTTCCAGCATGCGTCACATTTGATTATTCCTCTCATAGCCTTCACTCTGCGGGAAGAAATCACAGTAAGGGTGCGTAGATGTTATTGCTGTCTGAGTATTGCTTCACCACTCGGAAAATAACTACCGTCCAAAGGTTAGTTATTGCTGACATGAGAAAAAAGGTCGAGAGCTCTTTGAGCGCTTAAAAGCAGATGCGTCACTTTTATAATACAACTCCATTAGGGAAGTGTTTTTTTTTTTTCAAACCTTTATAGAGCACTTATTGGAAAACTGGGAAATCGACTGTATTTCTACAAATACAATTTTTCAAAAAAAATGTCTTTCATTTTCTTTAAAAAATGTAGATATGTGCTTTTTTTTTTTTGCACAAGAATGACATTACATAGACGGGAAAATAAAAGAAATAATAAAAATTAGAACGATGAAAAAAAAAAAAAGTCAAATAGTTTACGATTCATGTTAGAGGCTGGTACATATTTTTCACTGGACAGCAGCAACAATAGTGCTATTAATATGTAAAATGTTTATAAATGGGGGGGAAATTATTTATGATTTCAATATTTAAAAACATTTGAATGCTTTTTTTTTTAGTTATTTCAATAAGTGCCCCATAATTAGGTTCGATCATTCTAAGTGCCCTACAATGGGTTCATCCTTTTGTCGTTATAATGTGATTCCATTTAGTTGATTGGCTGAGAGAAGTCACATGGTTGTACTGCCATCCTAGTAAAAAAAAAAAATGGTGGAATTCTCTCGCATGGGCTGTGTTGGAACCTTCAACTGCGTCAACATTCAAAAATCAAGCAAATACAAGTGAGGTGGATGAATGTTACACTGCAGCCTCCAGTGATATGACAAACGGGGGGCGTGGGGGGGGGCGGTGGTCTCCCGCGATTGAGGGAGAGGGGCGTTATCGGTATGGTGGCGTCGAACACATTCACATACAAGAATCCAGTGAAAGACAAGAAGCGTTCCAAGGCCTCCTCATTTCCACCAGAGAAGCCGGTGTCTATTTTTAGACTGCCGCGCCTCTTTAGCTTGCCACGCACGTTCGGGGCAGTCGGCGGGCGGGCGGGGACGGATGCTGCTTCAGACTTGCTGCTGGGAGGGGATGAGGTGTGGGGGGGCTGGGATAAAAAAAAAAAAAAAAAAATAGGCCTGCGTGCTTGTCGTCGTCTGCCTGGTTTTTAATCTGCCTTTTGAGCGACCAATAATCCCGAAGGACGAGCACGTGGCGGCCGATGGGCCGCGTCGCTCCCCGTGCATGCGCGGGCATGTGATGGGCGCCCTCTGCAGAGCGGGGCGAGGGCGGGGCGTAGGAGAGGGTGGGGCTGGGATGGTGGGCAGCATGCAACATGGCCGCCTCAAGTGAGGAAGACACAGGTTAAAAAAAAAAACAACCCTCTCGTGGTGACAAGGAAAACTTGAACTCCCACGCCACTCCTCTTTGTGACCCAGGGGCGCCACCCGCTCTCGAAACCCGCCCGGGTCAGATTGCGCTAACCTTCTCAAACCCCTCCCAGATGAACCAAACCCCAGGATGACCCGCCCCCCCCAGCACCCTCTCTTGCAAAACCCACCCAGGTCAGTCCTCACCTTTGTGTCAACCAACCCAGGGGCGACGCCGAACGGTTCACCCATTCCTGCAAGCCGACCTCGGGGGTGTCCCCCTCTCTCAAAACCCGCCAAGGTGAACCAGCCCGGGGGCGATCCTCTCTCTTTCAAGTGGCGCCCGGGTCAGATTGCTCCGACCCAGGGGCAACTCTCAAAATCCATAAGGTGAACCACCCTCTCCGAACCTACCCGGGTCCGTTCACCCATTTGTGTCAACCAACACAAGGGCGCCCCTTCCTTAAATCCTACCTAGGAATCCCCCTCCCCCCCCCCCCACCCACTCTCTCTCTCTCTCCTAAAACCCAAACGCTCCGTGAACTGGGTCAGACGTCGCTGGGAGTCCGCGCCCGCTGCGCCACGCTGGCGGGAACGCAGCCGCAGCACACCAACCACAGCGCCTTCTGGATCTCCTGGTTCCGGAAGGCGTAGATGACCGGGTTGATGACGGAGTTGTAGGTGGCGGGGACCAACGTGGCGTAGGTGTACAGCGGCGGGTACGTGTAGTCGGCGACGAGCGAGTAGACGGTGAAGGGCATCCAGCAGGCGGCGAAGGTGCCCAGGATGATGGCCAAGGTGGAGACGCCTTTGCGCGTGGTGACGTAGTGCGGCGAGGCGGCCAGGAAGTGGTGCTGCAGGGCAATCTGGTGGGCGTGTCGCATGACGATCTTGCAAATCTGCACGTAGAGCTGCAGCATGAGGCCGAAGAGGAGCAGGAAGGAGACGGAGAGCACGGCGATGTTGTTCTTGGTGAGCGGGCGCACCACGCTGCACGTGGCCTCCTGGGCCAGACAGTTGACCCCCGTGACGGGGAGCAGACCCAGGCACAGCGACAGCCCCCAAAGGAGGACCAGCATGGTGTACGTGAAGGCGGCCGTGCGCTCAGAGTTGTAGGTCAGGGCGTAGTACAGCGACAGGTAGCGGTCGATGGTGATGGCCAGCAGGCTGAAGACGGACGCCGAGAAGGAGGCCACCACCAGGCCCACGGTGAGGAGCTGCGCCGAGTCCGAGTGGAGCAGGTAGGCGCAGGTGAAGTGCAGCACCAGGCCCAGGCCGGCCAGCAAGTCGGCCAGAGCCAGGCTGCCGATGAGCAGGAACATGGGCGCCCGCAGCGCCGGGTTCTGCCAGATCACCAGGACCACCAGAGCGTTCTCGCAGGCGATCAGAGTCCCCGAGGTGCACAGGACGATGTCCCAGGGGTTGACCAGCAGGGGGAGCTGGCGGGGCGACAGCGACTCCTCGGCGGGGAACGTCGCCGGCATGCTGGCGTTGTCGGTGGGCCCGCCTCCGCCGCTGGCCCACGCCGTGGGCTCCGGGCTCGGCCAGTTGGGAGTGGCCGGTGGCTCTTCGCTCATTGTGGCCCCCGTCTGAGAACACAGTCAAACTCCGTTAGGACATTGCCTGTTTTTTATTTCCGGATGGATCTGCATGCGCAAGTGTTTCGCAACCGTTTTACGGCACAAAGATTAGGGCATGGACCCAGGCAAAGAGAACCTCGCGACATTTTGGCTCTTTAAACAAAGCATGAATCTTAAAAACATCATTCAAATGCCTTGGTGGGGATCTGTGCGCCCAAGTTGGTAAATAGGACAGTTTGGATTTGTGATAAAAGGGCATGAATCGTAATGACAAAAAGTCATTCATACGGTGGAGGTCTGTGGCCGTTTTTCAATACGGCACTTTTGCCCTGACTTAAAATGCATTTTCCAACATCTTCATGAGCAAAATCCATTAGTATTTTTTGAATTGGTGAATAGGACCGTTTTTTAATCACATTTGGCAACATTTCAAAATATATTTCAACCGTTCTCAACATTTTTCATGAATTTCTGAATGAATTATGCATGCATCAGGATGAGAAAATGTCGTTAATAGGACGCTGAGTTTAGCAGGATTGTGTTCAAACTACTCATCTGATTTTTGGACGAGAGAAACAGAACCTTTGAAATGTTTGTGTACAGGTCAGGTTTTCTATTTCCATTTCAATGGGTTTTTCTCAACATGTTCACTACTTTGTGAATATACAATGCATGTACGTGATCGTTAATATGCCTTAGTGGAGTTGTGCGCCCCAAATTTGGGGAAATTGGACAATTTTGACCAATGTTCATCAACATGCAATGCATTTGAACATGTTCATAAATTTGTGAACGAATGACAAAAATTCATTAATATGCCTTCTTAGAGGTCAAGGGCCCAAATGTTCGAAATCATCAATCACACTCATTAATATGCCTTGGCGGAGGTCAACGCAACAGGAAAGTTTTTCGCAACTTTTGCAAAGCATTTTTCAACATTGTCATTCATTTTGGAACCAATAATTACAATTTATGACAAAAAAATCATTAATATGCTTTCATGGAGGCTGATAAATATGACCGTTTCTACTATTTTTTTTTATCAACATGCATTGCGTTTTAACATTTTCATGAATTTGTGAATGGAGAATGCATGACCAAAATGTATTAGTATGCCTTGGCGGTAAGTAGCCCGCAAACCATTCATTCATGCATTCTCCAAACCTCTTATCTCCAAATGTTAAATAAGACCATTTTCGGGGGGGGGGGGGGGGGGGCAACACTGCAATCCATTATTCACACATTTTCGTGATGCAAATTCATTGATATGCCTGTTTGGATGTAGTCGCTTATGTAAAACCGACTCAGCTGATCCCCACAAAACTTTGTGCGTGGCCTCAGGAAACGGACCTCATGAAATTCGTGACACAAAGGACGATTTTACATTTCCGAATGAATAGCCGTGAACCCCGCACGACACAATTCAGTCACATGTGGGCTAAGTATCCAAAAATGTTGCTGAGGTCTGAGCCCTGCGCTGACTAACAAAGACACGCATCCCCGCGACATGAGTCTATGATCAAAAGAGGTGGGCGAAGGGCGTCAAAGCACATCGCGGGCCACATTGGCGAACGGAAAATGAACGCCGGTGGCAGGAGGCCGAGCCACGCCACCCCACCCCGCGCAACAGCAGCATGCACCCAAAGTGGCCATATGTTACCGCTACTGCTATTCCTGCTGCTCCACGTCAGCAGAAAGGATGCTGGAGTGGGAGGGAAAAGTGCGGGGGGGGGGGGGGGGGTAATGGATGCATGGGTTATTTTCCCACCCCGGCGTGTCATGGATGCTCAATGCGGCTTACCTTGAGACTCGGTGAGCTGACGCTGGAGCCGTTCAGAGGCAACCTTTTGCGTCCATGGCGGCGGATGGAGAGGAGAGGAGAGGAGAGGAGGAGGCGGGGGGGGGGAGGTAGTCCAGGGGGGGGGAGGGATGCGGCTCCTCTTTCGGCTTGGTGATGCGAGGATGGATAGAGCGAGAGAGAAAGAGAGAGAGGAGAAGACTGCGGCTGCGTGCATGCGAGAGGAGGGGAAGGGGCTGGTGCACGGATGGAGAAGGGAGGAGGAGGGGACCTGCGTCTGGCGCGCCTTCCAAAGGAACAGGAGGATTGTTCCTCGTATACTTCCTGCCCGTGAAGCCCATCGCCGATCATGAGTGAGCGGGGGGGGGGAAAAAAAAAAACAAAAAAAAAACGATTCCTGATAAAAAAGAATTGGCCTGGCAGCATGGTAGTCAAGTGGTTTGATGATGCCTCACAATTGTGAAGTTGCAGGTTATTTTTCAACTGCAATTTTTTACGAAGCTTGGAACCGATATATGCTTGAGTACAATCTTGGAATTGATGTGGGGAAAATAATAAGAATTGATCCTTAAATACGTTTCTTTTTCTGTAAAATACAACCGTTGAACGACACACCAAAGACGTACAACTAATATGGTATTTGAATTTGGCTTTGCAAAGTGTGCAAATTATTTTGGGATTTCTTTCAATGAACCATCACAACTTTTTAAAGTAAAACCACCTAAAAGTCCGTCTTTGCGACGGTGACTCTCCTCTTAAGTTTGGCTGCAGAGGTCAGCTGCAACATCAAGTAAATAAAACTGAGTGAATTTGTTTTGGTGCGTTACCTAATTTAAATTAATCTCCATAGTTAATGCTTCAACTTTGACAGCCCCAGTTTTTGTTAAGTCTTATTAGATTTAGTTTGTATTTTTTAACATATGGCGCATCTCTGGAAATGAGCCCTAAAATGGCCATTTAAAAAGGCAAGATACTTTTTTTGTGTTTCTACTCTACTTTGATGTCGCAAAGTAAACCGTCTTCAGTGGCTGAATTTTTTGTTTATCCCTGGAAACAAGCTGTAAAAAGGACTTCTTCAAACCTAAACAGCAGACTTCGAGTGTCTTCTTAGGCGTAGGCTCTTGAGATTTTTTTGTGGGTCTGCTTATGATCGCCATGTCTACCAAATTTCACATTGCTCGGTGAAACTTTCTTGTGCGGCACCTCCCCGCGGGACCCGATGTGTTAAAAATAGCTCTTGTTGCAGCGGAAGTGAACGTCATTAGCAGGTAGCACCACTAAGCGGCGACATGGAGCCGCTATGAGTCATCGCTGTGACTTTGAACCAAAGAGAGTACATCGCCTCAAGACTGGCTTTATTTCTTTTTCTTTAAAACAGAAAATGATCACGATTCAGGCCTTTTCCTCCTCCTCCATTGCTCCCTCACGTTAAACTCACCAACACCTACAAAACGGTATCAAAAGTGCACCATAGTGTTATTAATACATCTCTGACATTTTCCAATAATATCTTGTTTTTTTTTGTAATATTTATACAAATACCATTCTGTACACTGTAGAAATACACAATCCATGTTGCCCCTTGTATCTTCTTAGTTTATGATGATTCCCAACTCGGGTGAGGGGAAACGTTATGAATGATTAAAGGCTCATTCATCCCTCAAACTAGAACGCCACTCAAAAACAAAACATCTGTACAAACAGGCGCGTTACGCCTTTAAAAGAAAGTATCCGTGACGCCATTTTGTTCGTTATTGTCCAACGGGCTCCTGCGCCAATGCGGCCAATGTCCGGCTGTCCTCGTCCCGAGTTTAGTCCCTGGACTGGTAGAAGAGGATGTAGCCCGACTCGGAGTTCTTGGAGATTTCCGAGGTGAGGCCGTAGAACTCCTCGATGGCCTGCGCGTCAATTTTCTGCACGCACACACACACAGCGATTAAAAAAAAAAAAAAAAAAAAAAAAAGGTCAAATTTTATATGTAAAGCAGGAAATCAAATGTTCGTCTTCACCTCCACAATGTCGTCATCGAATAGCAACCAGAAGTCGTGACTTTTGACGATGGCGATGTAGTGGCCTCGGTTCGGACCACTGGGGAGAAAAACAGATTGAAAGGTGGAATAAATAAATGAGCCCCAAAAAAAAAAAATAACCTGGTATCTACTAGGGATAAGGGATTTAAAAGGGGAGTCTTTTAATTGTGTCTAAAGAACATGGTACCTTTATTTGGTATTTTTTTGGGAGGGGCATGGTGAGATTTAAGTATAAACAATACGGTACTGTTTTTTCTTCAGTATTTGTGTTCCTAAAATTTGGCATTTTTATAGGAACACAATTTGACTCGATGTTAACATCAATTTTAGGACTGTTGCGTCCTTACCTCCCACAATGCACCACCACGGCGACCAGGTCGTAGAGCCTCTCGGGATTGGTGGCGTCTCCGGACGTGTTGAAGAGGCGCAGCTCGAGCGGGAAGACGACGCGGTACGACAGCTTGGTGTAGCGCTGCAGCTGCTCCATGTACTTGAAGCGCTTCAGGTGCAGGGCCAGGATCATCGGCAGCTTCTTCACACGCATCCTGTGGCGCCGGAGGCGGGGCGACAGTCAAGCCGGGGTAAACACTTATAAACGACACCAATTCCAGCTGGGTTTTTTTTTTTTTCCCCACTCAGATGTTTTTGAAAGATTATCCTGAGCGATTATCCCGCGGTGTGGTCACGGTGTTATTTTTAGTACCCGGTCTGCATCGTAGTTAATAGCTCAACTAACAGGGTTGGAGGTATCGTTATCTGTGAAGTGCGCGGTGTTGGTCATCTGGTTTACACTGCACGATAAGTGCAGAAAGATGCTGATTTTTTTTTTTTTTTTTTTTTTTTTTTTTAATCGTCCTGTGTGGGGTCGCCCACACTTTACAAATGTGCTAAAGATGTCGACGCATACCTCTTGTGTGCCTCCTGCTTGCTCCTACATTCTTCACAGTAGTATTTGTACTCGCTGCACAGTGTCTCCGTGTTGCTGAAGCCTCTGCGGGGTGAAACACGGCTCAATTTGACTCGAGCACACGTTTGATTCCCGCCACGGACGAAGGCAGGCCATGTGAAAGGGGCCGTTACCTGAGGCAGTGTGTGATGGAGGTATTCTGTTCTACATCCACAGAAAGGTCCAGAAAGTCCTCATCTTTGCTGCTTATCTGGAAGGAAAAGATGGACAAAGATGATGCAGTTCTACTCCAGACATTTGGAAATACATGAGGGTAAATGTTTGGGTGTGATTTTCATTAACGCCCTTTAATTGAATTGATGTTTGATGCATTGATACTTTTTTTCCCCCTGTTTTTAAACGTAGTGCTAATGTTAGAACTGCACATAAAATGTCAATTAAAAATGATACTTTTAACGAACAAGTCATCTACCTTGTTTTTGGGGAAAACAGGACAGACTACGCTTCTGCATATTAACCTTGGGGGTGCTTGGTGTTCCACAGGGTTCCGTTTTGGGCACCCTTCTGTTTTCATTGTATTTGCTGCCCATGGGTTCCATCTTAAGAAAGCATGGTATTAAAGTGCTCTATAAATAAAGTTGAGTTGAGTCTAGACAGCAAACAAGCTGAAAGTGAATCAACAGCGCCTCTGCAGGTCGGAGGTGAGTACTGGACTCCATTTTGTGACTGATCAATAAATCAATTGAGCATTTTTTTTTTTTTTACAATTAATAAATTGACAAATTTATGAATAAGCTACGTAAAAAAAAAAAAGGTTTGCAATTATACATTGACAAGAAAAGATGGCGCCCTGCGATACTTGGTGGATTTTGTTACCGTTTCACAGGTGAGGCAGCGGGTCTCGTTGGTGAGGGTGCCTTGGAAGATCTCGTGCACCCAGGTGGGCGCGGGCGCGGCATTGCTGTTGTTGTTCTGCGAGTCCAGGGTGCCGTTGGCCAGGCGGCCGTTGGTCTTCTCCTGCTTGCGCTCCTCCTGGAGCAGGTCGGCGATGGTGTTGAGCAGGTAATTCAGGAACTCGTGAGCGTCCTGCTGCATGTAGTTATCAAACAGCTCTGCGTACAGACAAAACGAGGAGGCTATGAAATGAAATGCTGAAAATCGCCCCCATGAACTCGATTCAACCGACAAAACCATGAATGCCTGAGCATTGTTCTCCTTCTTACCGTTCTCTTTGCGCAGGCGCGTGATGAACTTCTTTGGCGGTATGACGCCGACTTTCCTCTTTTGATTCGCGATGCTATGGAAGAGGTCGGCCAGGCAGGTGAGCAGGTTCTCCTTGCGCCGAGGCTGCCCGCGATACGCCAGGATCTTCTCCCGGAAAGGCCGGCAGAAGTACAGCGCCTGCAGCACCGAGTTGCAGTAGCAGGTGTTCCCGAACTGGAACAGAAAGGAGCTTGTGCTTTACATGCGCGGATACATCGGGGAAAAACAGCACAACCGGTGAAGGTGACGTACGTTGACCAGGCCGAAGTAGTGCTCATTGACCGGAAACTGCTCAGATCCAATCTCTTTCTCCAGAGCAGAGGCATTGGCGCCCTGTGAAGGCCAAAACAAGACATCAGGCGTTATTATCTCGGTCGTCCGAACACAAAAGCGAATAGCCGACGCGCTTTGTGTTCTCAAGGTCATTTTGGTCACAAGGAAGTGAACTTCCTCGTAGCCATTCACTGGGAGAATGGATGTCGCTGCGTGTGTACAAATAGCCAGGGATCACGGAAGAAAGAAGTCAAGTGTGTATTTACAGTCAACACAAGGTCGGTGTGAGAGACGCAGCTCTAGTAGGTGATACTTAGCTTAGAGAACTCCCAGTAAATGTTTCCTTTACTTCCTGCCAATAAGACTTATGTATCCATTAGGGCTGCACAATTAGTCAGAGTCAAATCAACATTACAGTGTATCAAAATGCAATTTTGGGGGAAAAAAAAAACTCTGGTGCATTCAAAATCCTTAAATTCTGCCTCAAAAAAAATTTTCAGCGAGCTGACGTATGATAGCTACACTATCAAATAAACACATCATTAGAATAAACTATTTAACATACAATTGTTCACAAAGATCATGCGCTTTATAATACTTTTAAAAATTTGTTTGCATCATTGTCGTTATCCGATTTATGATTTACTGATTCATGTTTAGGCCACACTTGTTTGGGAACTTTTTGTTAAATTGTTTTGGTGAACGCCTAACCTCCAAGACCAAAACATGTATGCATAATGAATCTGCTAGTTTATTGCAATACAGGTTACTTTATTTCTTGTGATTGTTAAAAAAAATCCATGGGAAGAGGACCTTGAAAAAAATATATTGAAGCGAAATTCGATTATTTTTCCACATCGTTCAGCCCTAGACTTGAGGATGCGAATTGTTTTATATTCATGGCCTGCAGGCGTTTATCATACTATTTCAGTCATTATGACTTTACGACTCCGTTAGGGTAGGTCAGAGAAAGGCCGGGGCGCGTTCCTACTTACGTACAGGAACGGAATTCGGTCGTAAAGCGAGGACCCTTGATTATGCGGTTGGAGTGGACAAGGAGCTCGTAACGCTCCACAACTGCGCAGCTGATGTTCAACCATGTCGTCATTGCCTTGCGTTCGGAATACCAAGCAGCTTGTCAAGGCCAAGCATCTCATCTTGGCTCTTGCGTGCCGTTCCCTATCCCCAACAACATTCAATCGTTTGCTCGTCTATTCTCCAGGTGTGCGCCCCAGTTGTTCACGAGCTGTCACTTGTAGGCTGCTTGTTAGCCTGACATTAGCTAGGTGGCTAACTAGCGCCCTTCGCTGCTACAAACAGGGGTTCGATTAGCACACTAATGTACACAATCGGCGCAACGGAAAGCAGGCCAAGACGCTGCAGAAGACCGCACGCAACTCACCATGGTACAAAAAGAGGCAAATTTGGAGACTGTCATTAGGATTTCCATTCAGCCAGCGCCATCTTCCATGCACACACCGCCTCGCTCAAGCAGATCAGCTCCGGATGACTGCTTTGCTAGAGCAGCGGCTAGGCTACCAGGCAGCGGACGGGAACAGAGGCAGAAACAGAAAAGCGAGAGCATTCACTCCAAGTTACTTCCGCGTCGGGCAACTGGCCAAGTCAACACAGAGCACGTGAAGAGATTACGGCTGAAAAGCGAGAGGAGTTACTGCGTGTTACTTCCGCATTGGGCGGCACACTCGCCGCTAGTTGTTTTTGTTTAATTTGACACCGAGTATCTGTCATTTTAGGTCATACAAGTCACGTGTAAAAACGAATAAAGGTGGGCTTGTAACCACGTTCGACAAGCGCAATTATGTCATCTAAATCGACAAAGTAGTACGCTCACGCACGGCTGCAAAGCCGAAAACTAGTGCATTTCTTGCACATGCGTGTTTGTGATGTATGAACCCCGTTTCCGCCTGAAATAAATTTAGGTATCGTGCAAACCAAAATAAATAATAAAATAAAGGAATACATGAAAATGCGATTATAAAGAACAAAAAAAATCTGAAGAATTTCTGCCACAGGATAGATACGTTTATTATTTGAAAATTTATTCGTTTGACTTAAGGCAAAACGGTCCATTTTATATATTTTATAGATGCTTTATTAATGATGATTAGATTAAAAAAATACTAGTGGAAACTGGACAATTTGCATTATGTCGTTAAGTTATAAGTATGGAATACTAAGTCCTAATTAATTGATGCCAATGTGGAATCTTGAAAATACAATTTTACAATGAAACAATTTTCATGCCCTCTATTTTGTCCCTTAACATTTTGCAAAAACCCATAGCTTTCTCGAATTTATGTGATCCAGGCTCAGTGCAAGTCATTGTTTCTGTCTTTTGCGTTAAGGCAATTGCACAGGGCAGCCCCATTTGTCAGCCACCAAGGCGGTGCTTGAGGTCCTCAAGTCTCTCTTTCCGCCGTACCCGCCATCTTGTTGAGACCCGGGGTAAGGTATTCTCCGGTTAAAATTACAAATTTCACCCACAAATATTCCCTTTTCGTCGACATTTGCACTTGCGTATGTAGCACAACACCCTTCTTGTTGGCTTGTGGTAAAATAGCCTACTAACTCACGGGGAAAGAATCGTAAAGCCCGTAAGTGTGAGCCTGAGCTGCGGCGTGGTTCTCCATGTGGGCCTCGAAGGCAACTTTACCATAATTTTTACA
This sequence comes from Filicampus tigris, assembly GCF_054856515.1. Lineage (NCBI taxonomy): Eukaryota > Metazoa > Chordata > Actinopteri > Syngnathiformes > Syngnathidae > Filicampus > Filicampus tigris. The sequence continues at coordinate 4,641,754 of NC_141237.1, read as the reverse complement.
CACATTCGACACTTCTTCACCTATAACAATTGTAATTTTTGTTTGTTTGCAATAGTTGCCAATGTTACCAAATGTGCTAAGACATGTTTGTATTGTTGTAAGCGTCTCCATGTGACGCAGAGCTGTTAGCGGTTACATACGATAGTCTAATAATATGCAGCAATAGTTGCGATTGAGGGAGTAAAGGGTTAAAATATACACGCGAATCCATATGTCAATCATCATACAACTGCAAAAAAAAAAAAAAAAAATCCCCAAGACTCGTTCCTGGTCATATCTCATGCATAAGGACTTTTTTCTGTCCTTACAGTAATCAGGCATCATGACTAACACCAGAGGCAAGAGGAGGGGGACCAGGTACATGTTTAGCAGGCCATTCCGCAAGCATGGTGAGTGTTTTCCCTAAGTTGTGCAAGCGCCTGCTGTTGCACGTTTATACTGAATTTCCTTCCAAATTGACAGGCCCGATTCCCCTGTCCACTTACATGCGCATCTACAAGAAGGGCGACATTGTTGACATCAAGGTAAGGGTTTGATCATGTAGATTTGCAATTAAGAGATACAAATAAATGAATCAATAGGTCTTTTTTATGCAACAGTTATTTATGTAACATGGGTTAACAATTGTATACGTTCTGGATGCAGGTTGTTGGCGTTTTATGATCCTCAGTTTTTAGTATCTATCTTAAGTAATAATTAACAATGTATCTTAAAATTCTAGTGTATAATTATACCAAATGAATAAAAATCCCAAACTACATTAAAATATTACATTGAAAAATTCAAAATTGTAATTGATGACTGACTGCTTGTGCACACTTTCTCCTCAGGGCACAGGTACCATTCAGAAGGGTATGCCACACAAATGCTACCATGGCAAGACGGGGCGTGTGTACAACGTCACCCAACATGCCGTCGGCGTCATTGTCAACAAGCAGGTCAAGTAAGTACACGCACAGGATTTATTTGCTTCCAAAATGATTGATCAGTTGCTTGGACTGAGGAGAGAGGTAAGGCAACCCCACATTCACTTTGCCGCGCGGACAGTTTGTGTCCACTGTGGTCATTCATGTGGGGGAAAGCACTTGGACCTCCAGCATCCTCGGTCTCGACCGCTCTGTTGGAACTGTGGCGCTTGGGGGGGGTTACATCAAACAATGGCAGATATTTAAAACCGCCGATGTGGGGCAAGAAAGCGAAAGCGGTCCCGGTGAGAGAGCGAGCTCCCCTTTTCAAACGTTTGGGTTCCGGGTGGTTTGTCCCTGCAGGGGCAAGATCCTGGCCAAGAAGATCAACGTGCGCATTGAGCACGTGAAGCACTCAATGAGCCGCGCCAGCTTCCTGAAGCGCGTCAAAGAGAACGACAGCAAGAAGCTGGAGGCAAAGCAGAACGGCACCTGGGTGGAGCTCAAGCGCCAGGTAGGAAGGAGCGCACCGATAACGGTGGCCAAAAAGCCATTTGTGTTGTTGTTCTTGGCAATCCGCTTCTAATGTAACTTTTTATTGTCGCATATGTTCTCTGCAGCCTGCTCCTCCTCGCGAGGCTCATTTTGTCAGCACCAAGAAGAACCAGCCTCAGCTGCTGGAGCCCATCCCATATGAGTTCATGGCATAACGTGCCTGTTGAAATAAAAATGTTTGTACACAACTGTCACTGTTTGTGCTTCTCCTTTTACTTTATTTACAAAGCATAAGGAACAGGGAATCTCAAATTAAAATACAACGAAAAGTTGTAATTATTGTTAAAGTCAGAATATTACAGTATGCAAACGAAATGTGTCTTTTAAAGACAACACTTGCATATTTTAGAGATCAGATTAAAATCAGAATTACATTTTATACAATTTGATTTTTTATTATTTACTTATATGTAGAGCACTTTAAAATACAACCTGCAGCGGACAGGCAAAAATAATTATAGTTTGTTATGTGATGACAAAAAAACAACGAGAAACCGCTTTATCGTATGTAATTGATAGATTGACATGTAATTCGTCGCAAACCGAGGATCCTTTTAGTTGTAGTAGTGTCAGAAAAGGTCCACTAGGGGGAGGTGTGCATCAAGTAATTTTTTTTTTTGCAAAAACCTTTTTTTTGTTTTTGTTGGACCCGAAAGGAAACAGTAGTAGTTTATTTGCGTTGTCGTAAATATTACAGAAAACAACTATTATTAAAATAACAATAACATGTAGTGTAGCTTCTTCCACTTACACCTCTTTGTTTGAATCCCCTGAAGTAGACAGCATTCAATAAACCGTAATTATAATTCCCCAAAATTAAAAAACAAATATCATGAAAAGGACGGAACATTTTTTTTTCTACGTGTGAGGAAAACCACTTGTTTAATCAGTGCAAGCTCAACATGGCTGACTGCTAATGTGACAAATGGGTTTATCTCTTCCAACCTGGGTACTTCATCCAATATTGACACAAATTAGCACCAATCTGCCCAGCTAGCGCCGAGGTGACAGGATGAAATGTGGGTATGTGATAAAGAACATTTTATTTTGACTCATGTAAAGATGCTAAATTCTCGGTAAGCATGTGGAAACTTTACATAATGCACATGCCAGAAACCAGCACTGTTTATTGTTGTATAAAATGAACATCTCTGGCTTGAATGTTTTTAAAAAAAAATGTTTTTAAAAAAAATAATATTTCTCTTGTCTGTTTTCAGAATTGCATCGTTTTCACCGTGGCAAACCTTGAAGGCCCCCGAGGTCAGGAAATTCAGTCTTATCGGTGCTGAGTTGTATAAGGGATAAGATAAAAGATGGGAAAACAAAATGCAATTAATCAACTAGCGAGTTGGCAGGCAAAGCCCCTTCGTATTGATCCAGGGTGTCTGCATTTTTGCTTGTAGTGTTGGAGATAAGGAGGCGCTGATAAGTTGGGATGCTTGTATTCCATCCTGCTTTATCATTAAGTCAAAAACGAACTAAGAATTCATGCTGTTCACAGTATTTAAGTCATTATTTAATACAGGTTAACAATTAGTCAGGCGACAATGAACCAAAATGAAAAACAAAACAAAAACGAAAACATCATTTCAGAAGAAGCCATCAAAAATGTGAAATAAATTAGCCAGCAGCCAAGTTAGAATGAGCGAATCTAAAAAATATATCGAGAGATATTTTTTGGGCAACTGCACCTTACACAGCTCAGAGGTCTGAGCATTTGCGTGATGACTCACGGGGGGTTACTTATTGAATGAACAAGAAGTAAACACACAAGAGAGAGGGTGAGGACACACAAGAGTGTGTGTGCGTGTGTGTGTATGTGGCGGGGCGGGGGGAGGGGGGAGTGGGGGGAGAGGTTACGAGGAGGAGATATTTGGATAAAAGCAGTGTGGAGTATGAACTTAATCACGTTTGACACAAACGCACACACACAACACCGACTGAGTTTGTGCGCTTAGCCAGCAGCTTCAAGCAGTTGCATCGACCAGCCATGTTAAATATTAACTCCGCCCCCCCCCGCCACAATATTCAGACTTTAACTTGAATCCCAAATATATGACTTCAAAAAAGGTACAATTTTAGTCTGTCATATTCTGACCTTTATAGACTTTGAAAATAGACCTCTTAATTCTTGTAATGTTCTGACTAGGGCCTGACAGGTATTGATTTTTTTTTTAGATCAATGCCCATTCAGATCATTCGCAGATAAAGATTCTGATAAGCCAATAGTCGGGCGATTTAGTTTTTCAACTTTTCCAAATTTTATTGAACGTATACATTTGCTCATGTAATATTTGGACTATAATCACGAAAATACAACTGACTTCAATCTCTCGGTGTGTGATTTATTTCCATTGTGGCCCAAATGTGAAGCTAGACTATAGAGAAAATATGCCGATGTGAAATAAAAACCATGCGCATATAAGTGAACAGCAGCACGAGCTTTCTATCGTTTGCCATCAAATTCATGCACTTAAATATAAGTGAATGTTTGAGAGAGGTGTGTAGGTAGTGACAAAGGCAGGAGGAAATCCCACTACGGGCCAAACAGAGTGCACACTGTATCTGTGTGTGTGTGTGTGTGTGTGCGTGCGTTAGGTGTGGTGTCAGCCTGGCTGCCTTTATCACCCAGTCAGCCTCATATATGTGTGGACACCGGGCCGCCCGTATTGATCGTCCGCCTGACAGCGAAGGGGCGGCGGTGGGGGCCGGGGACCGGATGGGGCTGATAAGCGCGTCGCCCGACCCCCCGGCGCGCTCACCTGGAGCGTGGGAGGGCACTGAGGTAACGTCCAACAGGCTCTCAATAGGCCTCATTCACAGCGGCCAGTCAAAAGGTTTCACATGGGAGCAGAAGGGTGATGTTTGGACAGCAAGATAGCGCCGGCGAATTCCTCGCCGCCGTTTCTTTCGCTCGCTCCCCTTTATATCGTTTAGTAGCCCGATATCAGCCTGACTACGGTGTATGTCGTGCTGGCGAATTCTGCCTAGCAACAATCAAGCGGCCATCGTGGAAATGGCGGCTTCAAATCAAAATGGGTGAATGCCTATTCATTTTTTTCGGGCCTGGGTTCAGAGACTTTTTCATTGGTCCCGTTGCCATAGGAACATCTATCCGCTTTGGTGTCAATGGGTAAAACTGGTGTTGGGGGCTGTTTTGTGTTTACGTCGAGAAAACTATATTGGACTGTCGATAAGATTAAGTAGTACGCCTGTGTGTGTGTGTGTGTGTGTGTGTGCGTGTGTGTGTGAGAAACGCAGACGGTCGTCTCCCTTCCTGGAGACACGGGTGACATTTTTAAAGCTGGAATCAATCAGTCAATGCAGATCAAAGATTGGAGGACTTTTACAATGCTTGAGCAACAATGTGATCACTCTTACACCCACGCCAGCCTTCATCCCGCTCTACTATTTACTATCAGCCAATGCGATCTGCGGTTTTTGCACTGTTCAAAATTCAATCTTTTTTGGGACTCCCCTTTTTGTCCTCCAGAGTGGTTCGATCCAATAAGTTAAATCAAGCGCAGGTGAGTCACCTTGCGTAGGTCAGTAATTGCCCTGCCCCTTATGACATCGTTTTTTTTTTGTTAACCGCAACGCCGCATCTGATGTGTCGTACTCACTGAAGATGGGGGAGAGGTTACGAGGTTCAAAAAGTTACATTTGCTCATTTTTGGACTGTGAGGCCAAGTTCACCAAGTCGTGGAAGCTCGAGGCCCACCTGTGCAAACACACGGGATTGGTAAGTACCCTCACCCCCTGAAAAATCATGTGTGTTTTCATGTGTGATATTTTTTTGTTTGTTTGTTTTCCCCCAGAAACCGTTCTCCTGCGAAAGCTGCGACAAGACTTTCTGCACCCGCTACGCGCTCACCCGACATGAGCTCAACCACAGCGGCGAGAAGCGTCACAAGTAAGGTCCTCCTCCCGTCTTTTTATTTCGATAAAGATCCGAGATGTTTTGCGCTCTTATTTCCCGGCGCAAAGGTGTCCGGCGGACGGCTGCTCGGAGGCGTTTTTGCGACACGCCGGCTTGAAGAATCACATTGCTCGAGCGCACCAGCACAAGGGGGGACGATATCAAGTAAGGTTTGACACGCCGCACAATAATCACTCAGGATAGTTTTTAAAAAAATTTTTTCTTTTGTGTTTTTTTTCTTTCCAGTGTACGCACCAGGGCTGCCAAAGTAGCTTCAACAAGAAGTACCAGTTGAAGGCCCACATGGGGGCACACCAAGGCAGTCTCCCTTTTTGGTAGGGCGCTGCCATCCGGATGCGCGCATGCCCGCCGTAATGATTGAAAACCGTGCAGTTTCCATCCTAGTTGTCATGGCGACTGTGTGCGGGAGTTCCCCTCGCTTGGCAAGCTGAAGCACCACGAGAACATGCATAAAGGTCGGTTGATAAGACGGGTTTCCCAACTTTTTGACAGCGGAAGTCAACCCACACATCTTTTTTTCAAGAATATGTTCCCAGCAGGCTTACTAGTTGAAACACGGCATTCTGATTAATTTTGCGTTTGTGGAATATAAGTTAAGCAGCAGAATCCGCTCGTTTTTAGCTAGCTCCGGGGGCGGCCATTTTGTCTTCTGTTGACTAAAAATGACATCACAACGACCAATCGCGGCTCAGATTCAGAAAACGGGTCAGCCGCGATTGGTCGTTGTGAGCAGTTGTGAAGTCATTTTTAGTCGACAGAATACAAAATGGCCGCCCCCGGAGCTAGCTAAAAACGAGCGGATTAACACTTATTCCACAAACGTAATATTTATCAGAATGCCCTGTTTCACTTGTCTTGACGCCAATCCGAGTTGACATGACGCGCGCTCTGAAAGCTTGTACATTTTTTTTTAAATCGGGGGGAGGGGAAAACGATGCATGTGTATAACTGACTTTAAGGTTACCCCTGTGAGCACGAGCTGTGCACTTTCCTGGGAAAGACTTGGTCAGAGTACCAGAAGCACCGCAAGGAGCACAGAGGTATAGCAGCCATTTTTTTTTCTCACCAGGCCTCTTGTCTTTATTTATTTGTTTGTTTGTTTGTTTGTTTGTTTGTAACAGTTAAGCTGCCATGCCCGACATGCAAGAAGCAGTTCAACAACACTTGGTTCCTGCGCCAGCACGAGCTGCGCCACCGCAGCGAGGGCAAGCCCAGTTTCCCCTGCCCCAAACAAGGCTGCTCAAAGGCGTTTAGCCGCCGCTTCAATCTGGACAGCCACGTCCTGGGCGACCATGAGGGGGCCACGCCCTTCAGCTGCGCGCACCCTGGCTGCAGCAAGACCTTCGTCATGAAGGTAAAGCCGACGTCCATCTTGAAATACATTTTTAAGATGTTAAGTATGAAGCTTGGTGTTTGTTACAATTCTTGAGATGCAGTAACAAAATGTTTTTTTTGTGAGTAGTGGACTTGACATGCCATGGGAGTTTTTCCTCATGCAAACCATGACTTGGCTCAATGAAGCTTGGGAAACGCTGCCTGAAATGATCCAAAGGAGCTGAGATTTTGGATTGTGACTTTTTTTTTTTTTTTTTTTTTTTTTTGGGTGGTTCTTCTGTTTACTAGGAAAGTCTGTGGCGGCATGGAGTGGTGCATGATCCACTCAAGAAAAAGCTGAAGGTAAGACTGGCTTGGCATGGACCTTTTTACGATTCAATTTGACTTTTTAATTTTTTTTCTCTCCTAGAAACTGCATCCCAAGAAGCGGCAGCCGTGGCGCAGTGCACAGGCCAAGCTGCAGGCTGCTGAGACCAACAATCTCGCTGCCAAGCTGCACAAAACACATTTGGAAGACCCTAAATCTTGAGGCTATTATAATTTGATTGCCAGAGAAAGTTTGCAAGTGAATTTCCGTTTGGGCATTTTTTGTTGTTGTTTGCAAATAAAAAAAAAAAAGGCCTCAATGGTACCGCAAATGCTACAATGACACACTTCACTTGAGTTTTGTTTTATTTGCAGGAAATATTTCTTAAAACAAACAGGACACACATTCACATGTATAAAATTACAGCTGATTGGGCAGCTGGTTGTCACGGTGACGGGGCCCCGAATGCACGATGAGCCCCAGGTTGTGGCAGCTTTCTAAAATGAGGCCTCAGGGGGTTGGGCTTGTTAATCAGCTGGATCCAACGCTGGTGTTGAATGTCAAAGATTCCAATAATTTTTTTTTTTTTTTTTTTTTTTGTTGGGGATCGGTGCATCCACCCGAATGCAATCTCGAATCTACAACTGCTTAGGAACGGAGGGATGAATACAGGACATACGTCCTGTAAATCTTTGTGTGTGTGTGTGTGTGTGTGTGTGCCCCACCCACTAGAGTGAAGATGACATGAGCACAGCAATGTTTTGGGAGTGCAGTTGCTCGAGTGGCGTGGCATGGCATGATCTCCTCGCTTTTTTTTTTTTTTTTTTTTGGTCCTGCTGGATTGGAATCCCGGTGGAGCAATGTACAGTAAGCGTCGCCGGGGCCCGCGCCGCGGCCGCGCTATACCAGGCTGCCGGGCCAGGAGACGACCGTCAACGCCACCCGGCTGCGCTGCTCCTTCAACATGGGCACCAGCGCCGAGTGGCTCATTCCTGCCGTGGACAAGCCGTTGACCGCCACGATCATGTCGCCGCATCTGACCGTGAGGTCAGTATGGATTCCATTATGTAAATGAGGCAAAAAAAAAAATAAAAAATTCAATTGAAAATTTGTAGTTGAATAGAAGACAAAGTAGCTTTATCTAAAATGTATTCACACATTAATGAGCCTGTTTTAACACAATGTACATGTGAAAATGTTTTCCTCAGCGTTCGTATTTAACCGCGTTTGTCTTGGATGGCCCGACTCACTTGAGGCGGCCATCGTAGTAGGCGGGCGTGCCCAGGACGATGGTCTTGATGAAGAAGGCCTGGTTGCCGTGGGTCTCCTCGTAGCCGCCCACGATGCTGAAGCCCCAGCTGCCGGGGTGGCTCCGCCGCAGGACGATCTCGTGGCTGCTGTGCAAGGAACTGCCAGCAGAGAAGTTACAACCTCTTGACAGTCAAACGTATGCACCTCCTTTCAATTTCATCGATTTCAGGGCGGTACCTTAACAAAATGGTTGTTAAAATGGACCAAAGGTGGAAAAAAATAATAATAATACAGCACCGTTTTACCTTGTGTGTGTTTACGAAATACCGGGCAGTATGTCAATTTGCCCTAACGAAAAGTCGCAAACATTTTTTCCTCACGCGAACCGTTGACAGTTCGTTTTTGTGCATTTATGTACCTTTTCTAACCATAAACAGTACTTATTTGTACCTAGCGGTTCTAATTGTAGGATGCATCACAAAAAGTTTGACTTTGAAGAACAAACGTGGACCCATCCACTACTTTGACCGTGTGTCCTGTAGACCCATAAAAAAAAAAATTAAAAAAAAGCTTAAAAATAGGCAAACTCTTGGGCCAAAATTCCACGGAACCCATCGTGAATACGATTGTTCTGTACCCCTTACTTCTTTCAGCAAGTGTGTCATCCACTCACCTGGGGAGCCCCAGCCACATGACCCAGGAAGGCGACCAGTTGGCATCAAAGTCGCTGTCGTGGCCGTGATTGAGCAGCTGGTCGCGCTGGCGCTCCTCCACCATGCTCACCTCCAGCACGCGCAGCTGCACCGAGGCCGAGGCGGCGCTGGCTTTCAGGGTGCCCACCGCCTCGCTGTGGCTCAGGTACGTCAAGTCCTGCCCGTTGATGCTCAGCAGGACGTCGCCTGGCGACACGGAAGCCAGCGGGGCATACGGCACTCTCAACATTTAGGGAGAACTCATACCTTGACTTTGGGATTTTGATTCATTCGTATCTCAAATCATTTTGGACCCATTTTTACTCGTTTTTACTGAAGGGATTGAATGTCTCAGTTCTCTCCCATCCTGCTTTTTACGCCTACAGAAAGCAACGGCTATAGGTTTATTTGGCATGGTTATCGATGGACATCGTCGGGTGATGAGTTTGTTAGTTTGGATAAAACGGGGACTTGTTTCCAATGAACAAATGGAGGGGCCCATGCCCGTTAGGCGCCCTCACCTCGTTTGATTCGCCCGTCTCTCGACAGGCACCCGTGCGGTTGGACGCTGGTGACGAAGATGGGCAGCTCTCCGCTCTTGCTGCCCCGCCCGCCCGCCACCGTCATGCCCAGAGACTCGTGGGGCTCCTTCTTCACAGTGATGTGTTTCTCCTTGCACGTGACACACTGGGACAGGTCCTGGTGCAGCCATAAAACCATGTGAGAGTTGCTCGGATAAAAATGGAGATACGGTCAAATATTTACCCGGTGCGTGCTGGTGCGGGAGAGGTGCAAGGGCAGCGGACCGGGGCTGGTGCTGTGGTTAGGCAGGAAGTGATCAAGGCAGTAGAGATCTCTGGTGGAGCTGGATTTTGCCGGCGGCGGCGGCGGCGGAGTCGGTTTGCTGGGTCGGCCGATGAGCAGGTGCACGCGCTCGCCGCTGGCCTGTCAAGTCACAAATTCAACTTGTCGCACGTTGCCGTGTTGAAAATGTCTTAGTGTTTGAATTACTTTAGCAAAGTCAAATGAGTTGGCACGTTTTGATTTGACTTTTCAGTGTCCTCTCACCTGGATGATCTGCGCGGCCTGCTCCGGGGTGCCGTGGCGCAGGTCCTGCTCGTTGACGGCCAAAACGCGGTCGTTTCCCCGCAGCCGTCCGTCTTTGGCCGCCAGCCCCCCGTCCAGCAGGTCCAGCACGAAGACGCCGGACTCATCGGTCCGCCGTACCAGCTTGATGCCCAGCTGCTCTGTGGAGTCGCGCTTGTGCAAGGTGATCCTCAGCGACATGGGGCTCGGCGGGTTGCCCTCGGGGGTGGAGCAGGGGGCTTTGGGGACGGCCGGCGCGCCGGAGGCGGCGGGCGGCGGCCGCGATGCGCAGCGGCGCTCTCGGAGCACGGTCAGCTGCAGGGTGGTGCACGGGCGCGCCAGCGTGGAGCGGGCGAAGCTGTGCGGCACGTTGCTGATGTCCACGTTGTTCACCTTGGATGGGGGACACACACAAGGCTTGACTCGACGAAATGAGTCTGGCGTTAAATGTGATTCGAATTGAATGAAATCAAATGAAATTGATGGCAAATTGAATCAAGACAAAAATGAAATGGGTGGTCAATTAGACTGTGTTGAATAACAGCAATGATAACTAGATTGCAAATTAAATTGATTTGAATTAAATGCGATAATCCATTAATGCCGAATATAGCAATTAAAATCAGTTGACGTAAATAATAGCAATAATAAAATACGCGGATGGCAAATCAAACTGAATTAACAGTAATACAATTTGAATGGCTGGAAAATTCAATTGAAATGAATGAGATGGTCGCGATCAAATCGTTGTAAAATGGATCGGATGGCAAATGAAATTAAGTTGAATTAAATTAAAAGGCTGTTGGTCCCCGCTTAACACCGTTGCCAGCCAAAACAATGGAAATGGTCATCTCGAAATGAATTTCATCTGACCTGGAGAATCTGGTCGCCCGCCAGCAGCCTCCCGTCCCGTGCGATCACGCCGTCGCGGTACACTTCCTGGATCACGATGTTGATGAGGGGCGTCTCGTTGCCGCCCACGATGCTGATGCCGAGCTCCACGTACGGGTTGGCCCGGTGCACCTCCACCGCCGTTATCTCGCCTTCAGGAAGCGACGGCAGCTTGACGCAGCCTGTCGGGGACGCAAATGGCAAATGACGCCCGCGTTGGGAATTCTTTTACACCCTTCCGAATGATCATTTTTTTTGTTGTTTTTTTTTTTTTTTTGTGAAAGTTTGCTAACTCTTCTGTACCTTCTTCTGCAGACAGAGGCGGCGACTCGGGGCAATCCCAGCCAGAGGACGTTGAGCTGACTGAGCGGAGCAGGTGGATGCAAGGGTTACTGAGGGGTCGCTTCACCCTGGGGATGATGCACTCCATCCCCACCACACCTGACGGACCACGCCCACAATTCAAGTCCGACACTGGCACAGAAGATGCCTTTAGCTTCTTTTTTTTTTTTTTCTAACTTATTTCTAATTTTTTTGGGCAGCAACTCACTGTCTTCCTCAGTGCTCTCCTCAAAGGCGGGGTTGTCCAGGCCCGCCTCGTTGGTCCTCATCGGCGGGTTGTCGCCGCCGAGCGGAGGCGACGGGCTGGCATCGCCCAGGTCGGTCTGCGGCGAGCGGGGCGATCGCGGGGGACTTTTGACCGCCGGCCGTTCGTCGCCGCCGCCGCTCTCCTTGCGTGGGACGTCGGCGCTGGTCTGCTGACATCGTGTCCCTGGACACCTTGAGCCCGGGTAACAGTTTGTTAGTCACGTGTGCAAAACGGACTTTTTTTTTTTTTTTTTTTTTTTTGAAAGGCTTTTAAACAAGTAGTCGGGTCTCTAGAGCGAAACAAAACAAGCGAGTAAATATTGAGATGCCGGCCGGCCGGTCACTTTCTCCTTTTAATGACCTCATCTCGAGTCGTCCACTTATACAACGGCGACACTTGACTCCTGTTGCTATCTTGGACCTCTAAGTCGCTAAGAGAAGGTTGAGAAATCCCACGTGCGGTCAGAGGTCTGATCTTGATTTAAAAGAATGTATGTTACGCTAATCCCTTACAAGCGCAGCCTACCGACAAAATGACCTAAGACGCGGTCGTCTTTGTTTTGCAAGAAGTCATGAGAAGCGATTATGGTCAAGTGACAAATGTGAGATGTCGGCCCGAAAAAAAAAAAAAAAAAAAAAAAAAAAAGGAGCTGAGTCAGACAGGTTTTTAACTGCTTGTTAGCGTGAGCCGGTTATTGGGAAAATCCCCTTAAGATGCTCGCTGAGGGTCGACGACAATCGGATAAGCGGCCAATGAGCGGAGCGTCAAAACACAGATGCAACAAGCCACTTTTCGGAATCAACACAAAAATGCTGCACAAAAACATTTGAGGAATTGCGCATTTGCGCAGGTTCTCCATCGGTTGAATCCGAATTCCGAGCCCTCAAGACCACTTTCCTTGATATACCGTGATCCATTGATGCCTGATGGGAAAGTCATTCTCATATGTCAAGATTTACACCGCACGTCACCATCTCCTCACCACAAGCCGGGGTTGCCCTTGGCCGTCTCGCAGAAGAAGTGATTGAAAAGATCTCTCGTGTTGAAGTTGCTCAGCATGCTTGCCAGAAGAAAAGTCAGAACGCCGCGGAGCTCCCGGCCGGCCAACCCATGACTTGGGAGCCACTAATCCCTCGTCACATGACCCACAGCCCGGTAATCCCCCCCGAAGCTTCCACTTTCTCAAGGGATCGCCCGCCGCACCTGGTCCAAGCGGGCCAGGAGCCAAAGAATGTGAATGGACGCTTAGCGGGAAAATGCTCGGTGAGATGAGAGAACCGCAACATCAAGCGCCTGACTGATGCCTTGCTGATTATACACACTCACTTTTAGTTAAACCACACCTAGTATGCAACAAGTCAATTGCCTTACCTTACCCCCTGACATTTAGATTTTGGCCTATTTCAAATCAACCCAAAGATATTTTTTTCAAGGATATGTTCCCAGCAGGCCCATTAGATGAAACACAGCATTCTGATTAATATTGCGTTTATGGAATATGAGTTAAGCAGCAAAATCCACCCCTTTATAGCCATCTCATGGCGGCCATTTTGTCACTTCTGCTGACTGAAAATGACATCACAACTGCTCGGGGCTCAGGTGACGACCAATCACGGCTCAGCTTCATAAAAAAAGGGCAGCCGTGATTGGTCGTTACCCGAGCAGTTGTGATGTCATTTTCAGTCGACAGAAGTGACAAAATGGCCGCCCCCGGCGATGGCTAAAACTACTATCTGAATGCCTTGTTTCAACTAGCGGGCTTGCGTAGAGCATATTCTTGAAAAAAATATCACTTTTCCTGCTATCCTCCTGTGTTGGCATCCCCCCCCCCCCCACACACACACACAAAAAAATACCCCAAACTTAACAAAAAGTGAATGCTTTTCCATGCTCACCTGTGTTTGAGGTGCGCCTCCAGGTCGCACCTGGGCATGCTGAGCGAGCAGAGCGGCGTCAGCGGGCACGTGACCGACAGCTTGTCCAGCAGCTTGTGCACCAGGATGCTGGACCTGCGGCACGCCGGCAGCTGCAGCCGCGTGCGGTCCAGCGGGCAGAAGTCCCTCTCCTGCAGGAAGCTGCGCAGGCACCGGGCGCAGAAGGTGTGCCCGCACGGCGTGTCCAGCGGCTGCACCAGCGGCTGCAGGCAGATGTGGCACACCATGTCGTCGTCCACCTCCAGCCGGTAGTTGTACAGGTGATTCTCCCGGCTGCGGTGCGCCTGGCCGCACTCGGGGCACGGGGCCTCGGAGGCGGGCTCGGCGGGCCCGGAGAGATCCACCTCGCATCCCGGGCTGCCCATCCCGGAGCTCCTAGCCCATAAGCGTCACGGGACGGACGGCTCGCGGCGAGGACGGACGCCCCCCCGGCGGATGATGGCGCATCACACAACCCTGCAGGTCACAGGGTGAGACAGCTGTTTTTTTTGGGGGGGGGGGGGGGAGTGAGAAACAACAAGTGTCTGATTATGTCGCCGGGCATTTATTCATGCGGCAAATACTTTTGCGCACGTGAGCCCAGTTGTGTTGCACGCTACAAACGCGCGCGCGTGTGTGTTGTGCACTGAGATTATGTATCGCTGCTCCTGTCCACTAATCTGACAGTATAATCTCTCTTTTTGCTCTCGCCCCATTGCAATCTTCCAATTCCACCGGGAGGGAATTATCCGGGATTGAGGCGGAGGGGAAAGAAGGGATCGGGAGAGCAATAGAAAGGGAAAAGCGGCGTGCTATTAAGAGGCTACAAAACAAAGGAGATTTAGTAGGACATTTTTTTCAGCTATTTTTAGCTATCGGTACTTCATTTATTTTTCTGATGACTTTTTACTTCTAGTCCCCACAATCTAAAAGTCTCAGCACTCATCGCACGCTGTGAGTCAGGCTTTTGTTGCCATGACGACCGGGAGTGGGGCCTGACCTGTACGACCCCGGAGGCTTCATCCCACCGTTACGTTTGTGTGTAACCGCGAGGCGAGAGCGTGTGTGGGGCGAGGTGAGACAAGCACGCCGCTGCCCTTTGACTACAAGACGACGTACACTCGAATAAGGAACGAGTAGCTGGAGGGAGCTGATTGGTTGGCACGACGGGTGGGGACAAAAAGCGAAGGAGCACGGCGATGTGAAAAAGGGACGCAGACTAATCAAAACAAAGTTAACAACACAGATCAGGACATTGTTTACTTTAGGAAAGACATAAGCGAAGAAGAAAATTTGAGGGGAAAAGATTGTGGCGATAGAAGCCAAAAATTGCAACGGATTCATGAAACATTTCTAAACAGGCGAGCACGAGGGTACGCTTCTGCACCGTGGAACATTCCCCGAGCGTGCGGATCGCTGGTTCTACCAGCCGAGCCCGTTTCGGTTCCGGCAGAGGGCCTACTTCGACTCTCGTGTCACACACAGCTGCCTCTCGCTATCTCCTATTGTCGCCATGGAGACCAGGATGGGTACCGGGCCGCCTATCCTGCTCTCTTCCATGGTGCTTGACATTCACAGGATGCCGAGGAAGCATGACATGATGAGCCATCCCTCCACGCTTTTTCCACCCCCCGTCCCTCTTTGTCCTGTCTCCTTGGTTACGGTCCCCGTGACAACCTGTCTCCGCCGTCTCCTTAGCTACGAGGGTCCGGCTGTTAATTATTCCAGCCTCCCTTTTTTTTTTCTTTTTTTTAAAAGGATGCTCTCTCTCTTTTTCACTCCTCTCCTTGGATGTGACTGGCTGCTTGTCTCCATCCCCGCAGCTGGACATGAATTAAGCATGAGCACACAAGGCTCCCTGTGTTTCCGTTTAAAACAAAGCTGTGACATCACCGCGTCACACTTGTAGACACCAGCGCGTGCAAGAGTCGCTTACTACCTATTTGAAAATGTGTTATTTAATGCCGAGGTTGGTGTTGTCACCACCAGTGTCAGCCCTTCACATTTCTAATCTCACAGCACAATCCATAAAGATGTTTTGCTCTTTGTTAGTGTAGCCTTTTTGTTTTATACAATACAATACAATACAATAGAACCTCTTTGTGGTCCCTTTTTTTTTTTTTTTTTTGATCCAGAGAAGCTGCTGTTGTCTACTTTAAAAGAACAGGCCTGGAAAAGCACTTGCGTTTTTTTTTTCTTCTTCCAAACACTCACTTTGTCATTGTCCTCCATCCTGCAGGCTGGCACCTACACTGCAGTGTCATGACGGGAACGTGAGCATCTGTCTGACTCCATCAACAAGCCCTCAATAGCAGTGCAAAGCCGAGTCACCCTACCCCCCCCCCCCCCCCCCAATCACACACACGCACAATGACATTGTAGACGTGCATGCAGATGTCATATTACCTAATCCGGATGCTCCTCCGCGCCTTGCATCCCGGCCCCGAAAAAGGGGGAAAGAGGTGGTGGAGGAGGGGGGGGGGCGGCGATGGTTAGCGTCTCGCACCTCAAATCCACGCACTCACCGCAAAGTGGCGGCGTCCCTGCGAACCCGCACGAAAACGCCCACCGCTGTCAATCATCGGGTGGAGGCGGCGCGCACATCCGCTTCGGGAGTGGCTTAAGAAACTGTGCCTGCGTGGATAAAAAAACAACAACATACACACACATAGTGATGCCCTAAATAGTAGAATTACTAATAAAATATTGTCCAAGTAGTATAAACACTCTAGTGTTCCTAAAGGTTGTTGAGATGGGTCGTAAGAAAAGAAAAAAATGAGAAAGCTGAGTCAACAAAAAGTAATGAGCTAAAATAGAGCAATAGTGTAACTGTACTTTTTTACTCCTTACGTTTGAAAACTGATATCTATGCCTTTGTCGAAATTGGCTTAAGTTGTTGCCGAGAATGATTTGTCTGGTGTTCCTGGCGTTCATA
This sequence comes from Filicampus tigris, assembly GCF_054856515.1. Lineage (NCBI taxonomy): Eukaryota > Metazoa > Chordata > Actinopteri > Syngnathiformes > Syngnathidae > Filicampus > Filicampus tigris. The sequence continues at coordinate 4,625,355 of NC_141237.1, read as the reverse complement.
AATTTGTATGGTTTGTTGTCAGTTTTCTTTAATCTATTTTTTCAATTATTATTATTATTAGTCAGCTCAGAGTGTAACTATTTTCTGTGCATTGTGTTTTTTTCCGTTGTTGCAAGTCATCAAAATGAGAATAGATAGAAATTGTAGAAATGGGCAGTAACATTTGCACTAAAGTCCGGTGTTCCATCTTTTGTTAGCGTTTTCGATCAGGCATCATCTCGGCCACTTGCGGGTCCTTAACGTTAGGACCCCGGCGCTGTAAACAAGTGGTCATTTCGTTGATTTAAAAAAAAAAATTGCTCATTAAGGAACCCTTTATCACCCAACTTGCAATCGACCGCGTAGTTATGACAGAAGAGGAGAGCGAATTGGAAAAGTACGTACGTTGCTACCGTGTTGTTTAATGTTCACTTAGCAATTAGCTGTTAGCCGCTAACAAACACCCTTTACCCAGTATATGTTAAACCCGGACACTGCCTTGTTTGTTTACTAACGGCGCACTTTACGCTCATTGGGTTCATTCTTTTGGTTTTCATGTCCACTTTATCCCCCAGAATTGTCGTCCCATTTGACTCATTTGCGTGTGTTGCAGACGTGCCGTAGAGGAGCTCCTGAGGGAGACTGACAGGGCTCGGGTGAGAGCCGAGACGATGGGCCCTGCGGGATGGTGAGTCCGCCAGTGATGACGTCAATGTCATCTTAGTTTGCAAGGCAATTAATTATTGCTCATTGACTAGTGTTGACATGTGGGCATGACAGAGTAATTTGAACGATTGGAAACCAAAACAGCAGCACCAAGCGACCTTGGAAAATGCCAAATGACAGTTATTACATTTCAGCCTGGTGCAACACATTTTACACATTTTTCTAGGATCTGAAATTCTCCCCACTTGGATTTTAAACATTTTTGTGCTCCTTTCTCATCAGGTTGAAATGTCCATTGCGAGGCACCAACAAGCGCTTCCTCCTCAACACGCTGCGTTCTACGGGCCTGCAGCGCCAGCCCGGCGAGTCCAAAGAGGGACACTCGTCGCATGCCACGAGTCGGGAGCCCTCCGGTGGGAGGAGCCGCAGCCGGTCGCCCCCCGCCGTTCGGGACGGCGGGCACTCACGCAATCATCGCCGCAGGGACGTTTACGGCGGCGACCCCAAGAGGCGGGACAGAGATCGGGAGAGGAGTCGTGGACGTAAGGGCGATAGGGATGAGACGGTGGACAGGCGGACGGCAGAAAAAGACAGACGAACGTCAAAGACGAGGACGAGGTCAGCAAATTGATGGACCTAGGTTTTTAATCCATCCATCCATTTTGTATGTCCGCATCAGGCTGGGTGAGCTGGAGCCTATCACAGCTGACTTTGGCGAAGATGGGGAAAGAAAGAAGAGACGCGGCAGTAAAACAGGCCAAACTTTGGATGTCGGGTGGTGAGGCAGGGCGAGAGACTAGTTGCATATTAGGGATGGTAATCAAATGCGAGAGATGTAGAAATGTGTTTTAAGTTGAGATTTTAACATTTCTACAGAAGTAGCCACTCTAATTTCTTTCTATAGTGCTTGTCCTCATTGAGCCGCGTGACTGGGGGCGAGAGGCGGGGTACAACCCGGACTAGTTGTAGTCAATTGCATCAATCATACATCTGTTTTCTACAGCGATTGTCCTTTTTCGGTTCTTTCCTCATTCAAATAAGAAACTGCTAGTCAAGTAGCTTTAAAGTGAAACAACAGGGGTGCCGTTTTGTAGTGAGGACATTGACACCACATCATTTTGTGTTTATCTTGATGTATTTTTCACAGAATTCAGTGTTTTGGTATTTATTTTTTATTTTTTTTTTTAGGATAAGCAGATGGTTAAAAGTGCCCCCCCCCCCATCTGACTTTATAACACTCTTTATTGTTTGATGTAGTTCTATAAATGTGACTATTTCACACTGTTTTACCCATAATGCCAATCAGCACAGCACCACTACAGTAAGCCGCTTCGTAAATCACGTTATCCACGTGGAAGATATCTTCCTTTTTAACCGTTTCCTTCCTCTTCGAAAGGATGTTCAAATATAAACGCCGTTGAGCCCGTCGCTGATTGGCGTCCAGTCGCGTCACTTGCTCTTTTATTGCGTGCGGCGAGAGCCCCATTAAGATGCTGAGCGCTTTATTGCCGATGTTTAACAACTCTCTGCAAGTTGGTATAGAAATGGTCGAACCTGCCTTTTTCCATCTTTTTAAGTGCTACCCGATTTGTGGGTACCGTGTCCGCGTGCAAGGATACGGCGGGAAGCGCCACTGCGTGAACGGGCTCACAGTCGACACACACACACACACAGTCGGTAATTGAGTTCCATCTTAATCGGCTAACCAGGAGAGGACTTGCTTAATGGGGCCTAACACGTCGTGTACATAGAGCAAGACTAATGGCCAGTAAACAAGGTGCGAGCGCGCCGCCTCGGAGCTGCTAAGTGCTGTTAAATGAGCCGTCCACATCGGCGTCACGGCTACGCCCCATAAGTCTGACACGCTATCTTGTCCTAATGTGGGCAAATTGGCCAAAATGTGACACAACTTTTTGGGGAACAAAGGACTGTCGTTGGAACAGTTGGGTATTGTTACCGATCGTATTTTGCAAGGTTCCAACTTCCTGTGTTATGTTCCCAGTTCTGTTGGTTTGATCCCGAGAACAGAATTGACCAAGTTTTTGTCGACAATTAACTTTGATTTGGATGGTTTTGCACTGTTACCGGTTTTTATTTTGTAGGTTTTCAACTTCCTGTGGTTTGTTCTTATTCCCATTGATTTGATAAAAAAAAACAGAAGTGGAACTGAAACAATTTTTTTTGAATAGACTACTTTGTTTTGGACATTAGTTTTATTTTGTAAGGCTTTAACTTCCTATTTGGCTTAGATTGACTCAGCTAGAGCCACTAGTAGCGAAAGTTGTGAATAAAGGACTTTAATTTGGACTGTATAGCATTATGTGTTTTATTCTGTACGTTTTTAGCTTCCTGTCTTTTGTGTTCAATCCCGACGGCTTGAACGCTCAACCACAAATGGAAGTGACCAGCTTTTTGTGAATAGAGGACTTTGTTTTGGACAATTGAAGCGTTGTTGGTTTTATTTTGTAAGGTTTTAACTTCCTGTCTTTTGTGTTCATTTCCAATTGTTTGAGCTTTTAACCTATGTATAATATGCACCCATTGAAATGCATGTGAAAAACGGGAGCTTGCTCTCAAAAAATAATAAAAAAAAAAAAAATCAGCGAATAGATGAATCCACGGGTGCCAAACTGCAAGTACACGGGGTCCACTGTAGGCCTCCGTAAATCCCGTGCAGTCAACACGTGGCTGTGTTTACTTAGTTCAATTTAGCGAAGGCTCCGCTCAGCCAATGGATGGCCTCGCAGCAGGCTCACGTGGTTCCATCGCGGGCACACCTGTACACGCCAAGTGGGCGCAGCTACCAGAGGGAGAAGGTCCACGCCAGGGGCGAGGGCCCTGCAGCGAGCGGCAGCCATGCATCGGGACAATCACGCGTACCAGCAACTCCCGTTCAAGGACTCCTGCGCGTACCAGAGGGCGGCCAACCCGGACGACTTCGCCCTCAACCCGCCGCCCTGCCTCTACATGAGCCGGCAGGTGCAGGTCGGGTACCAGGCGGGAGCCACCCTGGAGCCACCCGACTGCTTGGCGGAGCCCACCTACGGGCTCCCGCTGCGGGAGGACCTCGGGATCCCGCACCTGCTGCACCACCACAACCACCACCAGCAGCAGCAGCAGCCGAACCAGGCGCCGCAACACCCGCCGCCGCTCACGCCTGCCGCGGCCTTCGGCGACACGGACGAGCAGAGCCGGTTTCACCTTCCTTTCCCCTGGATGAAAAGCAGCAAGGCCCACTCCCACGCGTGGAAAGCGCAGTGGACAGGTAACGCGAATTATATGATGATTATATTTGCATCGTATTTATAATAGTGACTCACAGGGAATCATTTTTATTATCCGTTAACCTTGTCGGGCATTAATAAAAAACGGGAAGGGCTACTTAGTGTTTTATTGTTTCTTATCGCCACACAAAGTTAATAATTAAGAATTTTGTTTAATTGAAAAAGTGCGACTCGACGAGCTGTCGTCATTTTAAATTTAAATATGCGTTATAATTCACCCTTTTTTTGGGGGAACTTTTTAAATTGTGATATTTTTTTCACAACTTTCTGATATGACATTCATTAATCAAACCGGAACACTAAAGTTTCCACTAAAAGGTGACTTAAATATATTTAATAGAACGAATTTAACAATGCTTGAAAGTTTGACTTTTGCGTTGCAAATTGCATTTAAATTCATTTGAAATAAATGTATGTCTTACAGGACATACATGCTCGTACATGCACAAGAAAAAAGGTTTTGTAATGAATGGAAAAAAAATGCATATACAAAATGTACATGAACTTTCTGTATTATAATGATGATGGTAATATAGAACTTCAAAAAAGTTACATTAATAAATGTTTATTACTACTAACTAAACATTGACTTTATAAAACAGAGTCAGCATTTAAAAAAAAACAAAGATTGATGGTTACTTTTAGTGTGCAACACTATTGGGGGCACTAGAAAACAAGTATCACACTTTGTTTTAATTATATTATTAAAAACGGCGATTTTATTATTTTTTGACAAACATTGGCTTCACAAAATAGAATTAGAATTTCAATCAAAAACCCTTCTTATAGCTACTACTGTCATTGGTTATTGTTTTTTTGTGTACTTCGTCATGCATACAGCGGTCTTAACATTCGGTACACTTGAGGGATCGAATGCGGAAGTTTGCGAAATTGTCGGCGAGCACCCAAAATGTCAACTGTCGCCTCAAAAGCTTCATTGTTGAGTGTTGTTGTCTTCTTCTGGATATGCCTTAAATACTGTATGTCTAAATTATGTTTTGAGAATATGGTTGATGTTGGCTGCAGCTTGCCGATGTAACTTAATATTCAAATCAGATTTCTTTTTATTTATTCATTTTGAACGAATCAGATTTCAAATTCGTCTTCCCAGCCACATTATCGGCACCCCGGGATGTTTTTTTTTTTTTTTAAATATATTTTGGGGGCTTTTCTTCTTTCCCCCCAGTTCTCGTATTGTGGGAAACCTACATCAAATGTTTGTATACGGTTTTTGAAGGCACTAAACCTCACAATTTGCGATTAGTATTAGCAAACCTAGTTTGAATTTACTATCAAACTACCAAAAAAATGCCAGAATCTTTTTCCGTTTTGTCATTTTAATAGCTAATGAAATAAACACAAACAGTGCAGCAACACGTGTAGATAGACAATACTTTAAAAAAATCATTTATTTTCCTAGATTTTTTTTCTTCTGTTTTTATCATTTCATTAGCTGACTATTGATTCCGAACTGAACCGCCTGTGTTTGTCCAGGTCCGTACATGATGGCAGAGGCCGAGGAGAGCAAACGCACGCGCACGGCCTACACACGCGCTCAGCTTCTAGAGCTGGAAAAGGAATTTCTGTTCAACCGCTACATCTCCAGGCCACGCCGTGTGGAACTAGCACTCACTCTGAGCCTGACTGAGCGCCACATCAAGATCTGGTTCCAGAACCGTCGCATGAAGTGGAAGAAGGAGGAGGATCGGCGGCGGGCCAGGAGGGGCGAGCCCGACCAGGACTCGGCCGTCACCTCCGGGGACCAAGGGGAGCTGGCGGCGGGGGTCTCGCCGCCGCTCTCCCCTGAGCGTTGCACCTTGGACCAAAAGAAGACACTTTTTTGAAGCCTTATAAGAAAGATCGTCATGGAGGGAAGCAGGAAAGTGGGGTTCAAGCATAACGATAATCAGGGAAAATCCAAGAATTTTCCCTCCCTTGCCCAATTTTTAGATGTTTCTGAACAATTATCCTGAGCGATTATCCTGTGGTGTGGGGTCTGTCAAAACTGATTTTTTTTTTCCCCCCCTTCTCCCCGATCTGCTCTGTCAGGATGTACAATCGTGAATGTTAAACAGTTTCATATTTACAATCGCAAATCGTTGTTGCGCCAGCCACGGTTTCAGTGATTTTTTTTACGTGTTTGGAACCGTGATATGGTAACCAGGAATGCTCACAGTTGTCTGAGCTACTTCTAAAACCTTTCACTCTAAGTGTAGTGTTGCCTTGAGATACGAGAAACATTTTTTATGAGGAAAAATAGCACTCTTATATTGTACTTTTTGAAACGAGAGAGTAATTGAATAATTAAATAGAATATGAAGAATTGAAACAGCTTGTGTATCATAATTACTGCGACCCAGCTGGTGTGCCCATGTTGGCCACCGGGTGGCAGTATAATACTGTACAGTTATTCAAACACGAAGAAGAATAGAGCTCTACCACCGCCACTACTACTGCAAGTAACTGACTAAGAAGCTGTGATATTGGTCGTTTTCCGGAGAAGATAAACACTGCAAATATGTCTGTGAGTAGTGTTTTATCCACCGTTTGTGTCTTTGCTTTGGGGTTCTGCGTTGTGGGTTGGGATGAGGCTAAGCTGACTTTCCTAGCTGGGAAACCCATGTTTTTAAATACACGACGTGTAATGCATCCATTATTTAGTGACGGTAAACCAACTGGGGACATTAAACATCCCGAAGCCTCTTATTTTGATGAATTGTTCAATAATTGCTAAACTGCTGCTTGTTGTAAAGTGAGATTGGTTGAGTTCACTGCCACCATCCAGTAGTACAGTACAGTATATATACATTTTTAGTACTACCTAAAAAAGACACTGCATATTCATCAAAACGGTGGTTTTATTCATAAAAAGTAGCTTTTAAATTGAAAAATAACTTAACTATACTAAGGCAGTTTTTAAATATAACTTGACAAGCTTCTTGGATTTCTTCTATTAGTATTTTTCGTCAGTCTGCATCTCGTGTGGCACCATGCTGCCTCTCACAGGTCATTCGTGGTACTGCAACAGACATTGATTTGTGTGTGGTTGTGCTGTGTTGGTCATCTACACATTCTTGAAGCACTAAGCATACAATTCATTACCCCCAGCCCCCCTCCCCCACGTCATGTGTAAGGTCTAATATATTTCATGGATAAGATGGCTCCCCTTTTAAGTGCCTGTACCCCTCGAAGTTGGGGGACACTCGTACAAGAATGTTAATGTTTTGTAAATACCAGTACAAAAACACGAATCATGTAAACAATGTTGTTTTCTGATCTTTATTAAAGAATGCATTTTGTTAACCCTTTTTCTCTCGATTACACTGAACGCGCTGTGAATGTTTACTAGGCTGCTTTATGCGCGAATTAGAACATAAATACAAATAAAACAGAAAAAGGAAACATCTAAGTAGAGTTATTTTGTATATTAACACGTTGCCCACTCAATGCACTATAACATTAACAGGAGGAATGAATTTGAAGTCCAAACTTTAGAAATCACATGCACTTTCTGCACAACGAGCTGAAATTTCATTTCAGTCTACATACTACAAGTCATTCAAAATTGCTCTGCGGCATCATTGCACACGAGGTCGCGCAGACGCAGGCGGCAGATTTTCTTGACCTCCTCGATGCCGCGCTCTCTCTCCTCGGCGCACCCGTTTGCCATGCGTTTGCGCATCTCCTGGAAAATGCTGGCCTTGTCGCTCATGCGGGTGCAGATGACGAACGGGAAGCCGAAGCGCTCCTTGTATTCTTCGTTCAAGCAGGACACGGTGCAAGCCTCCTCGGCGCCCAGCGCGTTCAAGCCCGCGTTCGACTGCTCGCTTTTGGACTCGCGAGTCAAGGTGTGATCCCGAAGGTCCTGGCCAGCAAGGTCCGGGTGGCACCTGAGGATTCCCTCTTTGCCTGGGCATGGATGAGGATTTAGCATGCACCCAAGATTAATAAGCAAGAACTTTGTCTTTGGTAAAATTGGGCCAAAACTCTATTTGTATCCTTTAGAAATTAGGGACCAGTCACTTTGTCAGATAATCAGGGACTCACCCGATTCGGACAGAGCGTCGATGAAGTCGCAGATGGCCGCCTCCAAAGCGTCGACGTCGGCGAAGGGACGCCGGGTGCAGACGGCCGCCGCCGCGATGGGACACTTCTCCACCACGTTGCCGAAAATCTTCACAAACTCCTCGAAGGGAAGCCCGTTGACTCGGGAGAGCTTCATGTTCTCGGCAACCGGAAAAGTCTGAAACAATCATTCAACAATCTTTCCTCAAAAGTCCAACGTCCTTCCGGACACACATGACCTGACCCGACATGTTCGGTTAATGTTTTCACAAATACCTTGGCAGGCACTTATGCGTCAAGATATTTTGGGGGGAGTTGTGTATATACGTAGCTGCCTCCAAATCGGAATTGGCTGATCAGATTCATGGATTAATCCAACATGACACGCCTTAGCTACGCTATAATTGGTTTTTCTTCGCAGAAGATACAAAATATAATATATGAACCAGCGTCATCATATAATGTATGTAGTGGAGGTTACTTACATTTTTAGATAAGAGGAAGTCCATGCCTTTGGCCACTCGGACAGCAAAGCTCAACAGGTCGTGAAAAATCAGAGCCTGCGGGTCGTCCGGCTGTCCGTTCTCATAACTCTTCGGTTCTGTCTGCAGATGAAGCCGTTTTCTTCGGGCTTCGGCCTCCCTGTGTGGAGATTGTCCCGGGTGCCTGCGTGGGTTTTCTGCGGGTACTCCAGTTTCCTCCCACATTCCCAAAACATGCAAGGTAGGTTGATTGAACACTCCATATTGACACATTGGCTGGCAACCAGTTCAGGGTGTGCCCCGCCTACTGCCTGAAGTCGGCCGGGATTGGCTCCAGCACTCCCGCCACCCTCGTGTGGACAAGCAGTTCGGATAATTGATGGATGGGCTTCTTTTATTTTTTCAATTTGTATTTTCCGTCAGTCTGTATCTCGTGTGGCACCATGCCGCTTCCCACAGGTCAATTTTGGTACTGCAACTGACATTGATACACGACCGTATTTTCCAGACTATACGTCACTCCGGAGCACAAGTCGCACCAGCCATAAAATGCATAATACAGAAGAAAGAAACATGTATAAGTCGCACTGGAGTATAAGTCGCTCCACCCCCTCTCGGAATCCAAGATGTCTCTGTCGTGTAACGCAAATAAATGTGTCCATATAAATCAAATTGATAAAATTTAGCGCTTAGTGCACATCATTGCTACGATGGTAACATTTAGCTAAGGTTCCGGTAAAATAACTTTAAACACACCAAAACGGTCGTAGATCGATTAAATAAGTCTTTTATCTATCGCCGACCATGTATGATGATTCCAAGTCTCCAAAAGTATTTTTGTATTCGGTCGTAATTATCTGTTCTCTGCTCCGCTCTCGTGCGCGTGCAAGACCATGCACGGCCAGGCACAGCACCTTTTAAAGGAACAGTACACTATTTTGTATAGATGGATTGATAGACAGTCAAATTGTCTTTTTATCATAGTATTTTAATTACTTATTTAGCACTATATTAGATGTTAACCGCTTAAAATATTCATGCATTTTAATAGCTTTTAGGATTTATCTTTATGTGGGTTAAAATAACATGTGAAATGATATGCAGGTAATAATGTGTTAATAATTTCACACATAATTCGCTCCAAAGTATAAGTCGCACCCCCGGCCAAACTATGGAAAAAAAAAACGTGACTTATAGTCCGGAAAATACGGTGTATATGTAGTGTGCTGTGTTGGTCATCTTAGACATATTTGGAGCACTAAGCATACAGGTTACTCCCCCCACCGTCATGTGTGAGGTGCCTGTACTTCTACTCCTCCCGCAGTTTTTTTTGTAATTACCAGACAAAAACACCAATCATTAAAAAATGTTTTCTGATCTCTATTCAAGAACACATTTTATTAATTTATTTTTTCTTTCTTATTTTTTCCTCAATTTTATTGAAAGTGCTGGTAGTGTTTTTTTTTTGTTTGTTTTTTACTCTGCCCACTCAAACAAATGGAGCAAGAACTTTACTATTAATCAAATATACACTTGGGCTATGTAAATACTGCAGGTATTTTATTTCATTTTTGTCATTGTGAACAGTATGTAAATTAGGATATAGTGTGAATGTAGCCTGTCAAAAAAAAAAAAAAAAAAAACTCTGAATATTGAACTTTTGGGTTAAATTTCAGGATCAACCCAAAATGCACTACAACATTAGCAGGAGAAATTAATTTGACCCTCTCCAAACTTTAGAAATCACATGCACTTTTTGCACAACGAGCTGAAATTTCACCTGAAAGCTTAATTTTAAACGGCCGTTCCAGGCTACATACTACAAGCCATTTAAAATTACTCTGCGGCGTCATTGCACACGAGGTCGCGCAGACGCAGGCGGCAGATTTTCTTGACCTCCTCGATGCCGCGCTCTCTCTCCTCGGCGCACCCGTTTGCGATGCGGTTGCGCATCTCCTGGAAAATGCTGGCCTTGTCGCTCATGCGGGTGCAGATGACGAACGGGAAGCCGAAGCGCTCCTTGTATTCTTCGTTCAAGCAGGACATGGTGCAAGCCTCCTCGGCGCCCAGCGTGTCCAAACCCACGTTGGACTGCTCCCTCATGGACTCTTGGCACAAGGTGTGGTCCTGGCCACCAAGGTCCGAGATGCACCTGAGCATTCCTTCTTTGCCTGGACATGGATGAGGATTTAAAATACACCCGACACCCGGCAATAAAAACAACAACAAAAATAATCAGGGACTCACCCGATTCGGACAGAGCGTCGATGAAATCGCAGATGGCCGCCTCCAAAGCGTCGACGTCGACGAAGGGACGCTGGGAGCAGACGGCCGCCGCCACGATGGGACACTTCTCCACCACGTTGCCGAAAATCTTCACAAACTCCTCGAAGGGAAGCCCGTTGACTTCGGAGAGCTTCATGTTCTCCTGAGCGGCCGCTGGGCAACTTGAAAAGTCTAAAAAAAAAAAAAAAGATGTCAAACTTACGGGCCCCGGGGGCCAGATCTTGCCCACCACGTCATTTTATGTGGCCCACGAAAGCAAGTTAACTTCTATGATGCTAGCTAAAATCCGTACCGGAATGTTAACTGGTCATACGTAATAAATAAGAAGAGATATGTCAATGCGTTCGGTGAACGTTTTCACAACCACCTTGGTGCTCATGCATCTTTGCCGTTGTGTATATACGTCGCTGGCCCATAATTGGAAGCGGCTGATCAAATCAATGGCGTCCAACATGACGCAAACACACTACCTAAATATTGAGCCGTGTCGTCCTCGTTTTTCGGCGCGTCCAGCGTCGTCGCGCCGATGTCGGGCTTGATCTGCCCGGAGCTCACCCACCTAGGCAAGAACATGCTCAACTTTTATTACTTTTCTCATTATTATTGTTCGGACTTGTTAATGTTGAGAGGACTATATGACACTATTGAAAATCATACGCAGGTAAGAGCAGTCAGTACTTTTGCAAGGTATGCGGATGCGGCAGATTGATATGGAGACACTCTCGCAGGTAGTCGTATGCCTTTGGCCCATGAAAGTGGAGAGTTGCGGCAAACTCCTTCTGTTCTTTGGTATATTGGTGGCTGTGTTTTGATAGGAGGTGAACCGGAAGATCTGGAATTCGATGAGCACAGGCAAATTAATGAGTATCAGTGAAATCATGAGCAAGTCTTAAGGGAGGGAAAAGTATTGTTACGGTTTTCACGCCGTTTGTATTTTGGGGTCCCCCTTTTCAAATCTTTGTTTCTGTCAAAGTGTTCATACAGACATTTTGTTTGTTTACAGGTCGAATCGTGACGGATCCAGTTTTTTGCCGGACCGGGTAAGCGATCGTGGGCAAAATGCTGCCGCCTATGACCGAATTACATGCCCATTATTGGAATTTGCTCTCGGGTAACATTTGAAGGAAGGGGGCGGAGGGGGAAGTAAGACGGAAAACTGTCGTACATCTTAAGTTGTCATTTTCATTTCACCTGAGTATACATCCAGCCGCTCTTTCAATTCGTCATTTATGATGCTCTTCACCTCGAGATCCTCCTGAAGACAATTCACGGTGTTCCTTGCTCTCCTCTCTCGGTCCTTGGCGTTCCTCTTCTCTCTTTCCAGACTCTCCACCCTCGCTAAGGCTTCACTGAGTTTGACCCTCAGCTCTTCAGGTGTTGACGCATACGCATGGTCCTAGTCGAAACAAGCATGATGAAAATACAGGGCCTCAGCAACAAGATGAGATGTCATTTGAAATACGAATAGGAATAACCTCTGTCAAACGCGACCTTAACAGGCCTTTTGATACAAGCTGCACTTATTAAAACAGCTGGAACTCGACTTACAAGTTTTTCTTGATCCAAGCCCTCAAGTTATGTATTGCCACTCTCAATTAAAGTGTGTTGAGTGACTGCACGTCATTTGCCGGCCAATCTTAGCTAGTTTCAAATCAGAGAAAATAAAAATAAATAGAAATCGGACTTTAAGAAAAAAATCATACACATTTGCATTCAATCGTCACGTTATTCGATTGGTCTTTCAGTCCCGGGCCGAGCACTTATTACTCACAACAGCGGGCACGGGTACGGATTTGGGCTCGGGCTGGGTTGTGGTCTCTTTGACAAGCTTGGAAGTGTCTGGTGGCAGGGGCTCACGTGCCTTCTGTGAGGTCTGAGACATCCTGGGAGGCTTCGCATTCAGAAAAGGAGAGAGGGAAAACAAAACGTTTTCACTAGAATGTTGCATTGAATGTTGTAATCCTTACATCCTAGTGATTTGTCAACCTTATTATCAGGAGATTTGAAACAGCAGACAGGAACAGTTCCTTCTCGGAGCCTGACTGTCTGACCTGTTCTGTCAAAGTCCTGCGGTCTGAAGTGCTCACTGCATAGCATGGTCGATGAATTGGAAATGAAGCCTCCTCTTCGGACAGCTTTTTCCCATTTTCTTCTCATCACTCGATCTTTGGGGAACCTAGATAAGTATGAGGAAAGTTATCAGGGAGTACGTACGGGCCATCATGCAAAATTGGAGCACTTTCAAACAATTAAGAAAAAAAAAAAAAGAAAATTGTAAATTGTGTTTTTATAGGGCGTCTTCAGATTGATTTTTGTAGTCGAGGCCAACAATGTTTAACTGATCAATATTTGTGTAGTAAACGAGTTGGACCCAGCCAATTTTTACTTTTTTATTTTGAATTTCTTCCTTGTATATTACGTCAGTTTCGATGTCCCCTGCGGCACAGTACTGCCTCCCACAGGTCAGTCTTGGTAAAACGACAAACATCGATTGGGTGTTTATAAGTACAGTATGCACACACGTGGCGATTTTCACATTTTAAATGTGTGCTTGGCCCGACTAAGCGACTAACAAAAAAGTTTTTACTTCTGGAGATTTTAGTTTTACCGAAAAGACTTATTCATTGGAGGTTGGTTTCACCCGCAGGAATTCAAGGACCATGCACGCACGGGATTAGCCGCAAAATGATGTTATTACGGCCAGACGTATCTGTTTAAAGCCATAGCTCAGTTTTACCTGTGAAAGGTAATCCCACGAGCTCTGGATTCGGGTGTAAAGCGGTTGGTACAAGTCAAGGAAGAACACGAATGAGGCATCTTGTTCGTAGATCCGCTCTACTTGGCCACATTCAAAATGGCGACGACGTCGACGTGTGATTCTGCGCACAAAGCGGTGGCTACGTATGTACGTCTATGCTCCAAACTGTCTCGTTTACACATACAAAATAGACTCAACGTCGGTGTGTAGATATGTCGCTAAATCCAGTTTTAAAAATCGATTAGGCATGTAGCCAGGAACGTATCGGAACGACGAAACTATGGCACGAGCTAATGGCGGTCGTCCTATGGCAGTCCTTGACCGAGAAGAAGCTCGCTGTCATTGGCTGGCATTGAATTTCCGTTTTATGCACTGATTGGCCAGGCTGCCTTTCATTCCTTCGTAGGCCCGCACCACTGATTGGTCAGTTTGAGCAAAGTATTTGTTTTCAGGTCAAAACATGACCATTTTTTATTTGGCTAAATTTGATACTGTAAATGAAATATATATAAAACGAGAAAGGCAAGTACATTTTTCATTGTTATTTTTTAATTAATGTTTTTTATCTAAAGCTAGAACAGAAAAAATGGACTATGGCAAAAATATATAGCTATATGGAAAATAATGGGCTATGTAAAATTATATATTAATGGAGTGTCAGGTAAGTATGTTTTTAAAAAAACAGTCGGTTATTTATTAATTTATTTTTCTTGGGCTAAATGTTGGTTAAAAATAGAGTATATGGCTATACACAAACAAGCGTAGTGCCAGATAAAGCTATCTAATAGTTCATTAATTTTGTAAGGGCTAAATGTTGACTGTAAAGAATTAAAGTATCAAAATATTTGGGGTAAAAATATATATGGCTATAAATAAATATATACAATGTAGGAATTTCTGAGTAAGTGCATTTTTATTGCTGGTTTAATGCTTCAGCTTGGAAAAAAATACATAAAAACATTACTTTCAAGCTCATAATATTTAAAACTCTGTTAAAATAAAAGTGAGTTCGAAAAAACGAAACATCCATCCATCCATCCATTATCCAAACTGCTAAGAGGAAAAAAAAAAATCTATCTTACACGGTGACACAAACATGTTTTAAGTTTGAACATTACAGACGCAAGAAGCTGCCCCACAAAATACCAAAACATTCCTTTTTTTTTTTTTTTTTTTTACCCTTCAGGATGACTGTACTTCCATTTGGTGCTTGGTAAAGTTCTTATATCTTACATACAGTATGTATCCGAGAACATTGCATGAGGTGTGTTTTAGCTGCATGATGATTAATATATAGAAAAATACATTTGTAAAAACTCAGCAAATCATTTTTCTGTGTACATTGCTACTGATGATGCCCACTGGCCAATTTTTGGAACCGTCTAAAATGAATGCGCATTATTAGGCCGATGCAAAGAAAATACAACAACTTGAAACCAAAGTGGAAATAATACAATCATGGTTTACCGTACATAAAGGTGCAGATCCACATTAGAAAGAACATTTTCTTTTATTATTTTTTTTTTTTCCCTCTCCAAAAATGATCAAATTCAGGCTAACGCAGGAGGTATGTCCAATTTTTGGCCTTGGCAAAGGTCTTTGCTCCCCTTTTAGTTTTTACTGAACTCTAAAAGACGTCTTCTGAAATGATTAATTTTGGTGGATCACTGGACGGCTTTGTTTTCATTCAACTGCGTCTCCCCCTCGTTCTGTTGGGCGAAAGTGGAAGCGTCGAAAATGCCCGACGCATTACGGTAGTCGCTTGATGTCTGGTTGATGGTGTTGTGATAGAACTGAAAGAAGAAGCGCTAGTGAGTCTGTGTCAACAAGGCATACGGAAAGCAGAAGCATTGACCTACATTTACAATCTAAATTCCTATACTTGCTCCATGAAATTGAAATAATCCCAATTCCCAACTGTCTATTTTCTTGATTTCGTCACATTCCTCGTGGCTTCCTGTAAGTGAATGTCGGATTTGTTTTGCCTTCAGTCTGGTTTTAAAAGTCCAATGTGGCCCTTGAGCGCAAAAGTTTCCTCCCCTCGGATTAAAGACGAACGCACCTTCTCCTCGCTGACCGTCAGATGTTCCGACATGAAGGTCACCAATTTGGAGAAGGAGGGTCGGTCGCCGGGGTCCAGGGCCCAGCACTTGCACATCAACCCGTACCTGAAGAAGGAAACGTGAAGCACCATGACCTTTCAGTAACTCCTCCAGTCTTTCTGTATCTCGATTACAACTTGCTGACGACACCTACACAAACTCGTCAGCGTAGTAAGGACACTCCATCTTGACTCCTCGTTGAATCATGGAATAGAACCCGTGGTCGACCTTCACGCCTGGGTACGGGGTGACGCCCAGAGAGAATATTTCCCACAGGAGGATGCCGTACGCCCACACATCGCTCTTCATGGTGTACATCCCCTGGAAGATGCTCTCCGGCGCCATCCACTTCACGGGCAAACGCACCTGCCAGGCGTTGAAAGTCCTTTTACAGAATCGTCACCCCCAAAAAAAAAAAAAAAAAAAAGTAAAACATTTTCACGTGACTTACATTTCCTCTCACGACATAGTTGGAATCGTTGTCGATGTCCCGCGCCAGTCCGAAGTCGGCGATTTTCACCAGTCGGCCTTTGGTCACCAGCACGTTGCGAGCCGCCAAGTCACGATGGATACACTGTTGACGCATGTGTGTCATACCGTTAGTTTTAGGGTTGCTTTTGATATAAATTAGCACTCAATAATATTGTACTTTAGGAAAAACATGCAGTAATGGCATAGTTAAATTGAATGCAAAAAATTCCAACAGTTTTTGCTTCAATTCAATGGACGTGTGTGCCTTGGCCACCGGGGGGCAGTATCACACAAATGTACAGTTATACAGTCATAGCTCCTTAGCCGCTCTACAATTGGTCTTTCTTCGCAGAGGATACAGAATATATGAACCGTAGTCATCATGTAATGTATGTAGTGGAGGTTACTTACATTTTTAGAGGAGAGGAAGTCCATGCCTTTGGCCACTTGGACAGCAAAATTCAACAGGTTGTCAAAAGTCAGGGCCTGCAGGTCGTCCGGCTGTCCGTTCTCACAGCTTTCCGGGTCTGTAGATGATTTTCTTTGCATCCACGGAAAGTTCCTGATAACGTGCATTGTCTAAAGTACTGCTTCACTGACCTTCAACGCAGTCCAAGTCCAAACTGGGACCGAGGAGAGCGGCTTCCTCCTGCCCCCCGGCGGAGGCAGGGTGCATTGGGATGTAGTTGTCCATGGCGTCCTCCTGCATGCTGACACCAACGCACAGCAAGGTCTTGGTTGATTTCAAAGAAAAAAAACCAAAAAAAAAACAATTGATCGATGATTACAAAATCCCAACCCGGTTGAGTTTTTCCCTGTCTTCAGGTTGTGATGGAGGTTGCTCTTGCGATCCCTCGCGAAGGCGTCCAACGTCGACTTGTGGTAGCGCTCGCTGCTGCTCTTCAGGTAGTTCAGCAAGTCGCCGTGGCAACAGTACTGGAATATCAGGTATATGGGGCCTGTGTGGAAAAGGGAAACTTTTGAATTGACTTTTGAAAAGACTCAAAGCGCCAAAAATGACAGTAATGGGAATTGTGATTGAAATCACCATCAAATTAGCGGTACAGTTATAGAAACTTCCGTCCGTCCACTAATTGTACCTGACTCTGTGCATGCTCCCAGCAGGTTAACGATGTTCGCGTGGTGGCCAATGTGCGTCAGCATCTTGAGTTCGGACATCAGAGCCTCTTTCTCCACTTCCTGGTGTTTGTCTGCAAGCGAGCGGATTTGCGGCAGCTCTTTGAATTTGAGCTCACTCGTTACACTACGCCGGACAAACACCGACCTTTAAGCATCTTGACGGCCACCTGTTGTGACACGCCAGCCTTCTTGATGCCGTACGCCGTGGCCTGCACCACCATGCCAAAAGCGCCAGAGCCCAGTTCTTGCCCTGAGGACCACACAGGGCACTGTCTTTATATACGCGCAACCGTACTCAAGGTAAGTATGACTCAAGTGAAACTAACCTAATTCCAGGTTCTCCCTGGGAAACTCCCATTTTTGTTCATACGCAAAGTCCTTGAAGTTAATGTAGATGTAATCATTATCATTGGGGCCCACCATCTGGATCATCTGCAGCTGGGGCTGATACTGGGGTTTCTATTGGACATATTAGCGTTAGCCGCTGCCTTTTGCGCTTTGACGCGAGCGCGTGACGCCTCACCTTCTTTTTCACAAAGTACACGAGCACCACACTGACGGTGAGCAAAGCCACAACCAGGATCACGCTGCCAACTTTCAGCCCCACGTATCTGCCGCTGTCCTCTCTGAGAGCTCCTAAAAACATTATATACCGTATATATGTATGTTCGGAATCTGTGGATTCATTTTTTACATGGGGGGGGGGTAGCCATGTATATAATGGGGTGTGATACGATCCAAGAATGTAACGATTTTAACAACACTGTGTCATATGTCAGTTTTTGTTGATTATGGCGGCGCCATGTGGACTAACGCGGTAGTGTTTTGACAAAAGTCAACCACGTTTCCCATGCGCGCCAGATTCCCACGAATCAAATTTTATTCAAACAATACTTTTGGGGTTTTTTTTGTTTGTTTTGGGGATTCTGCCATGACACCAGCAATAGCGCGTAGACGTTCGAATCGACTTCCGTCCTTTTAGCGAAAGGAGGAAGTGAGTATGCCGTAAAGCAATTCTGGACATTTTTATTTATTTTTATTTTTTTGTGTGCCAGGGTTGCTCCCATCCTCCTCAAAGTTGCTTGGTGCCAGTAAAAACTGTAACAAATGTAACAATTCAGTGGCTTAATGATTTGATTTGATATGGTACGGTACGGTAGCTTTCGTTAATAAACAACAACATGTTCATAGGCATACATAGGTATGGTTATGTAAATATACTTTATACATGCACACTTTCTGAGATCGAAGAATCATGAAAACAAACCTGTGGATGCCTCCAGGGACGGCTGGTAGTACACCAGTTGTGGGGCCGCGCACCAGGAGCCAGCAGAGTTTGCCAGGCAAAACTTCAAGTAGTGTCCATCCGGCAGATCTCGACCGGTTGAGCTCTCGATGATCTTTCGGCACCGTACGTCAGAGTCAACACGCCAGGCATCGGGGACCTCTTTCCAGAGGGAGTGACCCTCGCAGCTGTCATAAGGTAAAAAAAAAAAAAAAAAAAAAAGAGCAGGGATGTGTCGCTGGTGGCCAGAAAAGAGCGTGTTTGAAATAATACGGGCGCACCTTTTGTTGCCGGGGAAACAAGACATCCACGTGTAATTTGCCGGTACAGCGCTGACCGTCTGGATGCCAATGCTGTTGTTGTGCTTGTTGATGCTGAATTTGAATTTGGGGTCGTCTGTATCATGGAAAGGGTGGGCAAAGGCAAGCTTGAGTGGTGAGTGGTGCGAAGTACATGCGATTTTTCACAAATCTGTACTTGATTACTCATCTTTCGGACAACTTTTCACTTTGACTGCCTACATTTGTCATCGCAGAGGATAAAGAATCATTGCTCAACTGGCGGTTTCTTACCCACAACACACACAGACACGGACTTGCTTCTGTTTTGTCCACCCGCCTTCACATATAACTTGTATTGTCCTGATGTGATTCCACCGCACAGCTTCACCGTCCTGACAGAACACAACAAATATTATCATCATTATTTGAAATGTCCTTCTTTCATAAATGGTTGGACATTAAAACATGTTTTTTTTTAAAAATCTGATTAACTGACAAAATGATGATCGCGTACGGCATTTTGGCTGTATTAGATCTTTAGCTATACCTGTGAATTGTGACCCAGTCCTCCGTGATGCATTTGGACATGTTGCCGTCGGGTGTCTCCCACACGCAGTGCTGCAACACGGGGTGGTAAAACACGGAGGCTTGCAAACACGCGTCGGCCGCCTCCCGAGCCCGGAGAGTTATTCTCGCATCCAGCTGCACCGTGAGGAAGTCGTCCGCTGAGGTAGCGCACGAGAATGAAAATAAATAGATAATTATAAAGCAGACAAAGTCTTTAAATAAGTTCTGCGAAAAAGCTCATCAGTATAAAACTTAACTAAATAAAGGCATAGAATGCTGTGCAAAGGAGTCACTGTAACGCAATTTAGCAGTAATTTAATGTCATTAAAATTTATGAGACTGGGGAATAGTTGTAAGTTGCTTCACGTTCCAATTAATTACCTCTTAATTTAAAAAGGAAAATGCACTGTTCCTGTAATCAAGGTTTAACGAGAACTAAAATATTCAGTCATATTTGTGTTAGGTTAACACATTTGTCCACTTGTTTGTTAATTAAGAGTATGAAAATTTTTTTTCTAAATACTAATTTTATTGTACATTTAGAACAGAAATAAAATGCGCAATTATTTGCGATTAATCGCAAGGTAACTATGGGACTCATGCGATTAATTATGATTAAAACGTATAGACTGTACGTATATGCGGTAGGACTCGGGCATTAAATGTATTTTAATTTGCATCATAAAGCATTGAATCTAATTTTGAATAAATCCCATTTGAGGCTGTTTAAAGGAAAAGAAAGCCGGATGCGCATGAGACAGAACCGCACACCCTAAACTGAGCAATTTCAACCAGCGTGTGACAAATGAATATGATTGTGTCATTTCGCAGCAGGTTTTTCATGACGACATCTGGGAAAGTTTCAAGTAGTGACGACCGACCCCGAACGCTGACGTCAACCGACTTGGTCGTGTCGTCTTGATTCCTGCAAGTGTACGTGCCGCCGTGGCGCGCGTCCACCGAGTCAATGAACAAGTAAGCCATCCATCTTATCCCGTGCGAGTCATTTCGGACGCACACCTGCAAGGAAAAGATGTCATCGCGAGATGCTGCGTTTGTTGGTGTTAAGTTGCACCGAGGCCACACCTCCTCCTTGATTTTTGCAGGGCACGCTAATGCGCTGGACGTCAACGGCCGGCCGTCTTTCTCCCACACTGCCCATCGCAGCCTCTTGCGTTGGATCCTGCAGCGAAGCAGGAGAGGCTGCCCGGGACTCAAAATCACGCTGGAGATCTCGTCCTCCTTCACCAGGTTTTTCTCTAAGTCTTAAAACACACACAATGGTGTAACTTATTTCAGATGTCTTTTTTTTTTCCCCCCATGTTCTCCTCGCGAATATCACAAACAAACGCAGCAGAGAGAGTTAATCACCGTAGTCGTACAGTTGAGAGCATTCCCGCCCTTGGCTGTTAGTAGCACAGCACATCGCTCCTTTGTTTTTGAATCCAACGCTGGTGATTGTGCTCGCCGTTTTCCCCACACCTGCGACTGCTTCGTCTTGCATTCTGTCCCCCAAAAAAGGTTAGTCATCGTGGTGATAACCAGATGAGGTCTTGTGGTACGTTTGAAAACACGTGTGTGACATCTTACCCCGACCACTTCAGAATAGGCTCAGGGACGCCCTCAGACACACACTTAAAATGGGGGGAACTCCTTGCGTCGTCCACATGGACCAGGGTCAGACGAGGTTTTGTGGGACGTTCTGAGGTGGGGAATGAAACCCCGGGGGGGGA
Source organism: Filicampus tigris (assembly GCF_054856515.1). Classification (NCBI taxonomy): domain Eukaryota; kingdom Metazoa; phylum Chordata; class Actinopteri; order Syngnathiformes; family Syngnathidae; genus Filicampus; species Filicampus tigris. Next base: position 4,604,256 of record NC_141237.1, on the reverse strand, counting down.
AAAAAAAAAAGTCAGATCGTTAAAATTGATGCACAACACAGGAAGGAGCCGGTACTCACTCGTGGCGACATGTAGAGCAAAGGACAATGAGAAGTCAGCCCCACATCTGAGTGCGTACTCCCCAGAATCTTCCTCCGAAAGCGCTGGCAGGAGCACAGAGGAGCTGCCGTTTCTGTCGAGGAAAAAAAAAAAAAAGATCCATTAAACAAACACGTACAAAACAAAAATCAGAATTATCTTTATCTGCCAAAACACACACTTGGCTCTCTCCGTTGTTTAATTCAGCATACCAAGCATTTATATTATCAAGAGTCCCGAAATATTTGTGGCATTAATTTAGCCCCTTTTCCTAAACTCGGCTTATTGAAATATATTGATTCAAACTTAAATATAACCTAGAACAAATACACATTGTGTATTTAAAACAACCACATGCAATTGCCTTCGAGAAAGTCTGCTAGCTTGCTGCTAACACATAAAGGGAAACCCCATAGACGGGCTAACGAAGAGATCAGTCAAATATAATCAGTCAAATATAACCTACCGTAATTATTAACATTATATTGTACCCGCATTTTAACTTTTTTTATTCAATACCAAAATACTGGCCACGCTTACATCACTGCTACGGCGTGCGACCCTCTGCTCAAGCTGCACGCTCCGCATTCACGGAGGCCCTCCAAGGAGACGAGCAGTCTCCTGCCCGCAGCCACCTCCAGTCGCACTGGAGCGGATGCATTCAGATGGCGCGCTGGGTGGAAACACTCCACCTGGAAAGAACATCATCTTGACCGTTGACTGCTTTCCACACCAAAAAATACACTTGGAGCACTTACCTCATGACTCGGTTCGCAGTTCTCCTGAGCTGCGAAGCCATCGCAGCAGCGCACGCCGACAGCACACAGCAGCAGAACGCCTCGAAAGATAATAATCATAAATGATAATCATCATAATAAAATACATAATCCACACATTTTAAATGTCATTTAAGGTCGAGGTGACTTTTGAATTGAGTTCTTGTTGCCAGCTGTCCATAGAATAGTAAGCAAAGCATCACTTTAAAGCACATATACCTAAAATATACGTTCTAACGACTCCCCAAAAACATCGGACTCACCCGCAATCATTTGACTGTCCGTGAACATCTGTTCGTCTCTTTCTGTTTGTCGCAACGAAACTTCTAAGGTTAAGTCGAGTATTTTTTTTTTTTTTTTAAGAAGGGGAAGCCACGCCTGACTACCTGATAAATGAAAAAGTCTACTTCCTATTCTGGGGAGCCACTTAAGTTCCTAAAACTACAAGGGCTTGAATTTATTTATTTCTACCGCACTTAATTCTTCGTGTTGTCACCGTTGGTGGTATCTTTGTATGTATTTGTTGTGTTCCCCAGTGTAATATTTCAGAAATGTTTTAAACATTTAAACGTGGCTGACTCTCTGTTGAATTTGGCGCATGGGTTCTTCAGAACATCTCGTCTTTGTTCAGTGGAGCCCGAAACAATGATTAGTTGCAGAATAAATATTTATACTTCTGTTTTGTAACTGTCGTCATATATACAGAGTATGTCCACTCTGTCACAGTGAAATTCACATTTGTTAAACAATGTAGTCAGCTTGCTAATTGAATCATGTTGCTAGTCAACGTCAACCCATGTGTTGACCTCAGCCAAAACTGTCTATGCTGTCATTGTCCAACTTTTTCTTGGTGACAATTTCTACTTATTTGGCTTTGCATTCACTTTTGTATTAAATTATCAAGAAAATTTATAGACTTAATATAGACAGACACCTTGTACAGCAACATCAGTGTGCAGCTTGCACTTGCACTATGTCCTGTACATAGGCAGCGGAAAGGCGCTACCCACAATGCAAAGCGGCTCCCAGGCAGAGCAGGGCAACCAAACCTGGCAGTGAGCAAAAACAACAACAGGCTACACTTTTTTTTTTGTCGCAAAAAAAGGGGCTGCATGGACGGCGACCCTCGCGATCGCTGTTCCGCGCGTGCAATGATCTAAATCCGGAAGCCAAACATGCACCCTAGCGTGATGACGTGAGTACCGCAGCGCATTTTTTAAGTGGTCCCGACGCCACAGAGGAGGTGAATTTTAGTCCGCGGAAAAGGGGGGAATCGTTTGCAGGCTAGCCGAGCTGAGCTAGCTCGCTAGCTCTGTGCGGCTCTCTATGTTTGAGTGTCTTCCGGCAGCAACGGCGGCGGCGGTGGCGGTGCCATGAACAGCGGACTCCCAGCCTCAGCTGCTCCGCTCGGGGGTGCCGGGATACCCAATGTCAAGGTGAAGTTTTGCCGTTACTACGCGAAAGACAAAACGTGCTTCTATGGAGACGAGTGCCAGTTCCTGCACGAGGATCCGTCCATGGCTAGCCTGAGCCCCGTCCCGTTGTCTTTGCCCGGTGGTGGCGGGACTCCAGCGGGGTATTCCCTCGGCGGTTCCGGGGCCTCCTGCCCCGGTGGCGGCGGAGGAGGAACCGGCGTGCCCAAGAAGAGTGAAGCCATGGGGCCTTCGGGGAGCTCTCTGGACGGGTCTTTGCTAGCCAGTGAGTAACGCTTTTACTTCACAGCCGGGACCTCACTTGGGGGAACACCTGACTTTAAGAGGAGCCTGGTCGGTCTTAACCGAAAATTTAGCCCCGGGATTCAGTGAGGCCTCCTCGTCCACCTAACGGATTACAGCACATTTACCCGTCATATGCAATTCGGCGCCGTCTCTCTCTGCCGTGGAGCTCACTGGGCAGCATTTTAACACTAACGTGATGTTGTTGTTGTGGAAATTAAGCTTTTGGTAGATTGTTCCCCCCCTCGCGAAGGAGGCCTGGTAGTATGACAGCTGTGAGTGAACAGAAAGCACTTAACGTTAGCCCCGTGTAGCTTCTTGGCAACAATTTACAGAAAAAGTAGCCCTAATATATTTTACGTTATTAACCTCCGATCTCAACTAATATAATCTCATGTGGCGTTTGATCATATCTTGTACTGTGCGTACGTGTGTTTACATTTTTGCGAACTGTAGCTGTGTTGCTAACGTAGCTAGCAGCTAACGTAGCCTCCACGAGGTAGTGTTTTTGTTTTTTTGGCCCAAATTTCTTTAGTAAAAATAAACCAGCAATAGTGCAACTTTATTTTCACGGAACAAAAGCAATGCATACGCTGTCATTGATGTCTTAGCAATCAAACTTTGCTGTTTGTGCGTCGGGATTAGCATCGCCGTTGCTTGCACTTGTGGAACTGTTTACATTTTTTCTAATGAGCTCTGTGATTGGTTACACACAGTCGGGAACGTTCAGACTTCCTAAACGACTTCCTCCGCTTGACACCATCCTTGTTCAACATTAAATTTAGTGCTTTATCTGTCCTTTGCAGTTCCAGGGATGGAGGGAGCGAGTCTGAGCGACGCCAACCTCACCAATTCCTACTTCAGCAGCAGCTTCATTGGAGTGAATGGATTTGGAAGTCCGGCAGAGTCCAAATACTCCATGATGCAGGTACTTTCTCAAACAAACCAGTACAGTGGTAAACTTTTAGGGTTCTTAACCAAAACATTACAATTAAAAAAAGCCAAAGAAAAAGCAAATTGCACTTTTCCACATCTTTGTGGTTATCACCAACCACATGCAAACAAAAAGCCAAACAAGCAGCTGGCTCTCACGGTACATTTCTGTGTTTGCATCACACAAAAATAGACAAAGAAATAGCCAAACACGTGGCGGTGACTGTTCAGATGCTCACAGAGCTGACATCACATTTGACTAAAATATTTTAATAATAATAAATAATATAATAATCTTTAAAATAAATAATAATTTTTTTGACTTTTTATGTTGGTTTGACGGGGCATTGCAACTACAAGAGCTTCATTTGGAATACATATAAATTACAATATAAATGCACATCCAATAGCTTCCTTTCTCTGTGTTTTGAATGCCCCCATCTCTTCCTAGCGAATTACTACCAGCAGCAGCTCTCCCAGTCTGCTCAACGACGGTGCCAAGAATTTTAGCCACAGCACTCACGGTAAGAACAATGTCCCAATTCCCATTGAAATAGCTTTTTTTAAACCTGCCCTTTTTTCTCTACGCAGATCCAGTCAACTCCCCGACATCGTCGCTGTTCAGCGATTTTGGTGCTCTTGGCATTTCTCAACGGAGGAAGGTGAGCAAAATAAAGAAAGCAAGGGGTTCTTAGTTTGCGAGGTAGTCTGTAATTGTATGTAAGGCACCAAACCTGCACTGACTGGGGGTTTATCCTTCAGGCGCCCAATCCGACAGCAAGTGAGTTCATCCCTAAGGGAGCTCCACGAATGGCCACCATGGCGCCGTCTTCAGTCCAGGCCTTCCCCTCACCTCTTTTTGCCCATCCGGGTCTTAACAGCTCCACAGCCGCCGCTTTAGCACCAGGTGCTGTCTCCTTTTCTTTTTTTTTTTGTTTGTTTACTACCCCGTTTTTTCGTTTTTCTTATTAACTGTCTAATTTCAGGCATGTCTTTATCGGCGGGTTCATCTCCCCTTCACTCGCCGAAAATTACGCCGCATACCTCGCCCGCCCCGCGCCGCCGCAGCCACACCCCGAACCCGGTCAACTACATGGTGCCCACGACGGCGGCCGACCCGGGCGCTCACATCATCCAGAAAGAGACTGTCGGGGGGACCACGTACTTCTACACGGACAACACCCCTGCGCCGATGGCCGGGATGGTACGTGCACATATACAACTATTATACTTTTGAAGATAAGTAATTGTGTGTCCTCTGTAAGGACTGTTTGTGACTTTTGTATGCGCAGCCGCTGGCTTTCAGTCGGAAAATGATTACTCGGTTTTCGCTTTTCAATAAATGGGAAGCTCAGAGTTTGTGGTTTCACCGCAGGTGTTTCCTACCTACCACATTTACCCCCCCACTGCACCCCACGTGGCCTACATGCAGCCCAAAGCCAACGCCCCGTCCTTCTTCATGGCAGATGAACTCCGACAGGTATTTCCCTGCCACCTCTTTTATCATCGTACCGCAAATGCCGCTCGTGACTCGCTGTTAACATCTTCCCACACCCTCCAGGAATTAATAAACAGACACCTGATAACCATGGCGCAGATCGACCACTCGGAAAACGCAGGTAGAATTCCGAAGCTTCCGAATGCTACCCCGCGGCAGCAGGATAAAAAACAATTAGTCAAGAGTGGCTCCCCGTGGTGTGCAGATGTACCGTCCGAGGTGGACAGCTACCACAGCCTGTTCCCCCTGGAGGCCCTGCCCCCGCCCAACCGCATGCAGAAGACCAGCAACTTCAGCTACATCACGTCCTGCTACAAGGCGGTCAACAGTAAAGACGACCTGCCCTACTGCCTGAGGAGGATACACGGTAACGCCACGCCCGAAAAACACTCAAAAGTCACGGATACTACAGTAGCACTTGAGTTGGGCGTCCCCAGGTGGACAAAACTATGCTCATGTTATTGTGGTTAAAAAAAACAAAAAATCTGCAAACTATTTTTATCTAATTACGTGATTACTCAAAGAGTTAATCTGTAGAATGCTCAATTTCTTTTGTGATTGTTAAGGCTTCCGCCTCGTCAACACCAAGTGCATGATGCTGGTGGATATGTGGAAGAAGATTCAGCACTCCAATTCGGTCACCCTGAGGGAGGTCTTCACCACAAAGGCCTTTGGAGACCACTGTGAGTCAATGTCCACTTCACCTCACCTGCGGAAATCAAATCAAACATTATACCTCAAAAACTAAAGTCATGGTATATATGACACAATGATTTTATTTTCCATATTTTTCATCGTTAACCCATTAAGGCCGGGAGCGCATCTCCGCGTTTCTACCACTAGAGCCGGGAGCGCTGTTGCGTTTTTCTACCTTTAAAGCCGGTAGAGCGAATACGTCATTTTGATTGAAATGCTTATTTTTTCTCCCCCCCCCCCCCCCCCCCCTCCAGCATTGGTGTTCTCCTATGACTTCCACGCGGGCGCAGAAACCATGTTCAGCCGACACTTCAACGACCCAGCAGCCGACTCGTATTTTACCAAGAGGAAGTGGGGTGAGTGGCTCCTTCTCTAAATAGTGTCTTTCTTTTGTTTTGTAGATTTATTTTATTTTTAAAAATGTTGCTTGACGCACTTTGTTTTGGCTTAGCCACGTCAATCCAATTAAGGCGTGTATATCATTTGCAGTAGCGGGTAGCCACGCTCAAGTTGGGGATGCGTTCTGTTTTCGATGAAGTCATTTCTTGACTATTAGCGAGACGTGGACCTAAGGAGGAAACTGTGGCTGAAAGCGATCCCGAAGGCAGGTGCTGTTGTTGACCTCGTCAACGTGAACAGGGCAGTGCCTGGCATTTAGCAAACAACATGCCAGAAAACAGTCGTTTATGCAAGTGTGTCACGCTCAAATATTGTAGCCATTTTGCTATTTATGTTAGCATCTACCTGCCAAAATCAAATAAAATGCTCTCTTAATGAAACTTAAATCAAAACTGATCTACCTTTTGAAGACATGCAATGAAGTGTAAAACCATGTTAGTGAGCTTTTCTTTAGCCATTTGTTAGCATCTGCTTGCTAAAATTACGTTTTGAAACTGTATCGCAAAGTTGAAATGCATTGAAACTGCTCTACAAATGATATGTTTAAAAAAAATATTCAGGTTGTTGGCAAGTTTCCAGGATCATTTTATTAGCATCTGCTTGCCAAAACGATGTTGAACAGTATTAAAGCTATCCATCCATTCTTTTTATCCTGCTTATCCTTACCAGGATTGTGGGTGACTTTATTTTATACATGCAATTGTCATTTTCCCCCCTCGGTGCTTTTGAGAAGCCCTACTCTAACTTACAATAAAAAGCTCTCCGCAACAAGATAAGGAAGTTGTCAGTTTGCATGTCACCCCTTTCACAAGCTGCGCTAGTGCGATAAAAAAACTTTTTTTTTTTTGTGTGCATATGTGTGGGCAGGACAACACGAGCCTCCCCCGCCGCGGCAGCACGCCGGCCTGCTGCCCGAGTCGCTCATCTGGGCCTACATTGTGCAGCTCAGTTCGGCCCTGCGCACCATCCACACGGCGGGCCTGGCGTGCCGCGTCATGGACCCCAGCAAGATCCTCATCACCGGCAAGACCAGGTTTGTACTGTGCGGCATGAACATGGACCGCGTTAAGTACACCCGGAATATTCCTGCCAAGATTCAGTGAAACATGCCAAACCTGAGCTATAACCCCGCCCCCCAAAATACATATCAACAACTTTTGGCACTATTTGTGTGTGCAGGTTACGTGTAAACTGTGTGGGCGTGTTTGACGTCTTAACGTTTGACAACAGTCAGACCAACCATCTGGCCCTGATGCCGCAATACCAGGTGCCCGACACAACCTGAACCGCGCGCCATCATCACCACCACCACCACCACCGGCGGCGATTTTCAAACTGCGCTTGTGTGTTTTCAGCAAGCCGACCTGGTGTCGCTGGGCAAAGTCGTGCTCGCGCTGGCGTGCAACTCGCTGGCGGGCATTCAGAGGGAGAACCTACAGAAGGCCATGGAGCTGGTGTCCATCAACTACTCGTCGGACCTCAAGAACCTGATACTGTAAGAAAACGGTTTGACACTGTGGCTTTTAAAAGGGAAGTTAACCCAAACATACTTTTTTCAAGAATATGTTCCCAGCAGGCCCACTAGTTGAAACACGGCATTCTGATTCGTTTTGCGTTTGTGGAATATGAGTTAAGCAGCAAAAGCCACTCGTTTTTTAGCAGTCTCCGGGGGCGGCCATTTTGTCTTCTGTCGACTGAAAATGACATCGCAACTGCTCACAATGACAAATCGCGGCTGACCTGTTTTCTGAATCCGAGCCGTGATTGGTCGCTGCGAGCAGTTGTGATGTCATTTTCAGTCGGCAGAAGACAAAATGGCCGCCCCCAGAGATGGCTAAAAACAAGTGGATTAACACTTATTCCACAAACGCAATATTTATCAGAGTGCCCTGTTTCAACTAGTGGCCTTGCAAACTGCAGCTGACTACTTGTCCCATGTCAACTGTGATGATGTGCGTTTGCTTCTCTCCGTGCTTCCAGATATCTGCTGACTGAACAGTCCCGCCTCCGCAGCGTCAACGACATCATGCCGATGATCGGGGCCCGATTTTACACGCAACTGGATGCGTCGCAGATGAGGAACGATGTCATCGAGGAGGACTTGGCCAAGGTAATGTGTCAGAAGTAGTGCCAGTGGTATTTAGCTCACGGCTAAACATGCTAGGTAGCGTGATGGCTAAAGAGCGCCTTCCTTTTCCAGGAGGTGCAAAATGGCCGCCTCTTCCGCCTGCTGGCCAAGTTGGGCACCATCAACGAGAGGCCCGAGTGAGTTTGCCGCCCGATCGGCGTGCTGCATTTGCGCTTGTCAACGCTAAAAAGTGTCGCGCCGTTTGGATTCCAGGTTTCAGAAGGACCCCACGTGGTCAGAGACAGGCGACCGCTACCTGCTCAAGCTTTTCCGGGACCACCTGTTTCACCAGGTGACCGAAGCCGGGACGCCGTGGATCGACCTCAGCCACATCGTCTCCTGTCTCAACAAAGTCAGTGATGCTTACTTGCGATGACGCTCGCCATGAATGTAATGTGCCATTTGAATGAGGTCGCACAGGGATAGCGCCATTTTAATAGTTTAGCAAACAGGAAGTACTTTTCTAACCTCATCTTCCCCTTTATTTTTTTTTCTCGTTTCATATTGATGATAACGAAATGTAGAAATATCTTGTCTTGAAAAAAAAAAAACATGCAACATCTCCTCGGTAAGAAATGTTCATTAAAACAAATAGAATTAATCGCTCCGTCTTCGCAGCTTATTTTTATGTACATTTTTATCTTCATTTAAAATAAACTGTTTTTAATCTTCTGTTTTTAGCGTCTCCAACATTGTTTTTACGTGAGGACTCTCAAAATAGTCTACATTTAAATAGAACTCAAAGACATAAATAGTCAACATATTTTCAGTCATTCGTATGCATTTATTATATTAACATTGAGATTTTTGTCTTTGAATTTTCTGTACAATTTCATTTGAGGTCACAAGTTTGTGTATGTTTTTAGTGTAGGATGTTTTTTTATGCATTTATTTAAAAAAAAAAAAAAAATAAAACATTTCTTTGTCTAAATCTTTTTCTGTGTTCCCCAGCTGGACGCCGGCGGCCCGGAGAAGATCAGCCTGGTGTCGCGGGACGAGAAGAGCGTGCTGGTGGTGACCTACTCGGACCTGAAGCGCTGCTTCGACAGCACCTTCCAGGAGCTGCAGGCGGCCGCCTCCGGCTCACTGTAGCGCCGCCCCCTACTGGCCTGGTGGGCGCACTTCTATTGCACTACGGCGGGCCATCAACCTTCCGAGCGAGCCGGCGGGCGGCCGAGCTCGCGGAGACATTTCAACATCAGCATTTTTGGCGGGAAGGCCTCAGTCGCATACACTGTCCACCGGGAAGGCTTTTGTTTCCCCTCTAAAGTGTATTTTTTTTAGTCTTTCCTAAAAAAGTAAAGAAAAAAAAACCTGCAAGCTGGAAAAAGGATATAACGGACGCTCGGGATGGCGAATTCTGACTTTTTTTTTTTGTTTTTTTTTTTTAAAGATTTTTGGGGGAACAAACCGACGCAAACCACCCGGTTCTTCTTGAGCAGGTTTTCCTGCTTTTATCGTTTGTTTGTGTGTGTGTGGGAGGAGTGGGGGGGGGGGGGGGGTCGTGTGTTTTCAGAGGAGGATGCACTAAGATTTTAATTTTTCCCGGAGTTATTTTTTTTTATGTGTGAATGAATGGCCTACAGGGTGTACAGAGAGTCACACACAAATATGAAATTATGATGACATGATAAAAGCTTTTCTCAAAAAGAGGCTTTTTTAATCCCCCTCCCTCGCATTGCCCCCCAAGGAAAGGACAAACCACTGGGGTAAGGTGCAGGCAGGTCCCCCTGGCCCCCGCCCTTACTTTAGGTTGTAGCCCACCCCACCACCCTTGTTTGGCAGCTGCCTCTTTACGGAATGTCGCCCACTCTTCTTTTTTTAGAAATCCTTTTTTGTGTGTGTGTGTGTGTTTTCGCCAAAGCGGCAGGGCTAACTTTCTTATCCGTGGACCAACGGCAGCAGGGCTCAAGGGGAACGACACGGAGGATGACGAGTAAGGTAGAGCGCCCCCCCCCCCACCCCCCCTCCCACACACGCACACACCTGCTATCCCACCCCCGATGATTGAATGTGATCCGCCGCCGTCATTGGTCAGGATTGTTCACGGCGTCCCCCATGTGCTTCGATGCGGTATTTCAGAAACAATAAAACACGATTCCAAACACTGCTCTTGACCCCCACCTTAAAAAAATGACACGCATCAGACCCTGAAAGGAATAAATTGCCTGTTTGGTGAGTGGGGTGCCGACTGTGTGAGGTAATGTACTAAACGGACACATTTGATAAATGTGGTGCTTTAGAACCCCCCCCCCCCCCCGCCCCCAACACACACACACACCACCCTTACTCACTCCTCACACACACTCCACAACCAACATCTTAGTTTGATTTTTGGCCCCCTCTCATGTTCCAATGTCTCAAACTTTGCAATATTTGTGTGTACAGCAGTATTTTAATAAAGAATACCGAAAGTAATACACTGATGTCATGTTGGTAATTTTTTTTTTTTTTTTTTTTAAAGGGGGGTGGTAGATTTAGTAGGAAAGGACAGTTAAAAAAAACAAAAACATTATTACAGCATTAAAATTTCGTTCACACTGTTCAACATACAATTGTGATAAGGGATCATGTTGTTGAAGTGTGTATGCAAATTTTTCCTAAATTCACATGAGAACGTGTAAATCGAAATTTTTCTACTTATCCTGTCTAAATTGGGAAGATTTTAGACACAATTTTGCAAGAAAATGGCAGGTGACAAAATAATTTTGGGGCCATTTTGAAACCGTCCCAAAAATTGCACTTGGTGCACGAATTCCTACTCAATTCTTTTGAAAACTTGAAAAGTTTTATGAAACATGCGTTTTGTTTTTGGGATTAATATATATATATATATATGATTTAGGGGGTATAATGAACATTTTTGGGCCATTTTAAAATTGTTTTTATTAGTGTATTAGTATGACTGAAACAATAATATGAATTTCTACTCTAAAACTAAATGTACACATATCCAGCATATGTCAGTGTAAAGGGAGCCTTTCCTCCCTTTCAGCACAATCGGAGGTACCAATACAACCATCAACTCTAATTGTTACACTTAGCTAAATGCATAATAATGGAGGAGGGGAGCCACCCTGGTCCGAATCCCACTTGGATGGTCCGTTGCTATGGAGACGTGGGGATTCCTTCATGTGGTCCCGCCATGATAGTCGCTGCAGCTCCTCTGAAGGTAAGACCATGCCGCTGTCGCCCTCCTGAAGCACACATGAAATGTATTTTCGTGTGTGTGTGTGTGTGTGTAAGTACATGTATGTGTTCCCTTACCTCAGATCCGTGACGCGCATCCTCGCAGGGCATCTCCTCAAACGTGTCCGCCACAGCATGCATGTAACTACACAGTACAACCTCACATCACTACTTGACCTCATGCCAATTTTTTAAAAATGCACATGTTCAAAAATCATGTTTTTTTTTGTTGTTTTTTTCCCCCTACCACTCTTATTTTACTCAACATTTGTTAGTAAATGTAAAATGCCATCAAATTCAATTTGTTTCCGTTGTTTCGTGCATGTTTTTAATTAGTTACCTTAAATTAGTGACGGCAAGTGGCTTCTGTCGGGAGGTCTTGCCGCTCTTCCAAGATTCCACATGCGATCCCAAAGGAATATAAACCATCCCGTCCTGACAATACAAATCAACCTGGTTAGACATGAGATATATTTTAACAGTTTTCAATGACTTATGTTTTTTTTTCTTTTTTTTTTTCCCCCAGACCTGTTGCACCATGGACTGAAGCAGATCTCCGAGGGTGTGCACCAGGTCGGTGAAGGAGGGTCTCTCGGTGGGCTCGACCTCCCAGCAGGCCAGCATGGTGCTGTAACTGGACACGAGCGAAAACGCGGCGTTAGCTGGGGACGCCGCGACAAAAGCCCACTTCGCGTCGCTCCCTCACATGTCGGCCGTGCTGTACTGCGGCGCCCTCATCCTGGTTCCCGCCTTCAGTCTGCGGCAGAATTCCTCATCGATGTGTAAGCCGGGATACGGCGACGCCCCTGGGGTACGTGTGTTGAATTACATAACCCGTTGCACCATATTGCTGTTTTCGCGGAATCTTGTGTGGAGTGGCTCTATCTCTATCGCTACTTTTCTGAGGGAAAAAAAATGTCTGCAATTCTCAAGAATTAAGTTTTACATTTGAGGATAAAAATCGGAATATTAGGAGAATTAAATTCTTTTTTTTTTTTTTTCATTTAATTTTTCAAAATTTTGAATTTTCAAGAATAAAATTGTGCATTTGATCTTTTTGTGAAAAAAAGTTGAAAATTTATGAGAAAAGTAGTCACATAGTTCCGGGGGGGAAAAAAAGCCAATTTTTAAGAATGAAGTTGTAGGTTTGAGTGAAAAAATCAAAAACAAGAATAAAAGAGGGTATTTCTCAATGAAAAAAAGATTACTGAATGCTGCGAAACCTCAAAACATGAACACACTCACAAGCAGAAAAGCCATCCCACTAGGCCCCACCCCTTAAAGGCACATATCTAACACTATAATACACACAGCATTTCTTTTTGAAGAAAGTTTTTTGAATTTTGTCTTCAAATACGTTTGCAAAGTGTGTTTCAAGTATATAGGACGTGTAAAACAATTATTTTTTTATTTTGTAATTTTTGGCGCGATATAGTCGCTAGACTTGGCGACTTTTCACCTGTGGCGTTCTTCTTACCCAAAGAGAAGATCTCCCACAGCAGGACACCAAAGGCCCAGACGTCACTCTGAGTGGTGAACACCTTGTCAAAAATGGACTCCGGAGACATCCACTTGAGAGGCAGCCGAGCCTAACCGCCCATCACGCAAAAATAAAACGGATTTCAGCACGCGTACAAAACACTAGAATTTAATTGTTTGAAATTTGCGCACACGCGTACTCACGTCTCCCTTCCGCACGTAGTCGGGGTCTTTGTAGATGTCCCTGGCCAGGCCGAAGTCGCAAATCTTCACCACTTTGTTGTCGGACAGCAAAACATTTCGGGCTGCCAGGTCTCGATGAATGCACTAAAGAGGGTAGCGTCGTAAAAAAAAAAAAATGGTCGCGTGTATCACGGGTCGAAGGTGATGGCGGTCAGACCTTGCGGGATGCCAGGAAGTCCATTCCTCGCGCCACCTGGAAGCTGAAGGAGATGAGATCCTCCAGGAACAACGGAGGGTTTAAATCGGATGTGTCGTCTATCGGAAATTTAAAAAGGAATAGTCGGAATCTTATACGTGTGCGTACAAACTGCCACTAATCCAAATGTAACCACCGGATAGAATCACCTCCTGTGTTATTTATTGCTATCCTCTCTTCAGATTTTCTTCTGGCCACCTGGAGCATAGAAAATTTAAATTAAAATAAAGATATTGCAGTTAAATAAAAGGGGACACTACATTGAAATTAACATCAAAAGAGAAGTTAATTGCATTAAAATTGAAATAAAAGTCAAATGAAAAGTGACACTGAAATTAAAATTAGAGCTACTGAAGTGACATACAATATAAAAAAAATCGAATTGAAAGGTAAATTGAACTTCTGAAATTCAAATGTAAAAAGTACAACAGCATTTCCCTAACCCATCTCATAATATGTTAAGTGATGAAAAATCACTCAGAATAAAATAGACTGCCGCTTAAAATTGCTTAATAACAGAACTAAATTGAAAAAGATTCGGGCCTTGGTGGAGTTCTGCACTTTACCGGGTGACATTCGAGTCTTGTCGTGAGAAACTTGCATATTATGACCGCGTTTGGTTAGTTGCGAGAGGAGCTTTAGGGAAGTAAGCAGATAAGCTCTTCATCACAACCTCAAAACAAAGATTGCAGAAGTGACTTTGTTGTTGTGTATGTGAATGATTTTGCCCTTTCTGTGCCGCGTAACATTGTGAAAAATGAGGCTGATAGCATCTTTGACAAAACAACGGCGCGCACTTCTCACCCCAAACACCTCTCGTTTGCTTTTCAAGAAGCTGGACAGGTTTCCATGGCGACAGTACTCCACGATCACCATCAGCGGCCCTGTAATACAAAGTCACATTTCAAACCAATTCAGGTTCCAAATTGTAACCCTGATCCAATCCTAATCCAAGATCAAATTTAGGGTAGGGTTAGCGTGAAACCCTGATCCAACCCTAATCCTAAATCCAAATCCCCCCCCCCCCGCCCTTGTCCCGTGTGCCATCGTGATCGCCCACAAACCTCCTGGCTTGGTGCAAGCTCCCAGTAGGTTCACAACGTTGACATGGTGTCCGATGTAGTTGAGGATTTTCAGTTCGGTCATCAGGGCTTGGTGCTCGCTGACTGTGGCGCCCTCTGGTGGATGAAAGGGGAAAACAAATGCCGTCCTAAGAAATACAATTGAAAGGATCGAAGAACGTTGAATGTTTTGTACCTTTGAGCATCTTCACAGCAACGGTCCTGCAGCTGGGAGCGTTGTCCATCCCAAAGGCGGACGCCTGCACCACCTTACCGAACGCTCCGCGACCCAAATTCTTGCCTGGTGGCGATATGAGACTTAGAATCAGCCAATGTCGATATCGGAGCACATCCAAAAGGGGGGCACCCGTTTTCAGCCATCTCAGGGGGCGGCCATTTTGTCATTTCTAATCCGTGATTGGTCGTTACCTGAACCCTGAGTAATTGTGATGTCGTTTTCAGTCGACACAGGTGACAAAATGGCCGCCAACGCAATATTTATCTGAATTTCAACGAGTGGGTTTGCACAGAACATATTCTTGAAAAAAAAAAAAAAAGTTTGGGTTGACTTCCCGCTTTCAAACACAAGCACAGCCCTCAACCTCCGCTCATAACCCCGCGCCACCTTCCCAAAGACTTGCGCGGCCCAAATTCTTGCCTGGGTGTGACATGATACTTTTTCTCGCCCATCCTGGAAGTGAGCGTCTGATAAGACGAGACTTGGGAGCTCATCAGGGGAACATTTGAGTCAACGCCACCCTTTTGGCTGATTAGCGTCAGTAAACACCCTAGCACTGCGCTCTTAATTATCCAGCCAAAGACAATACACGCTCTGATTAATGCAATGAGAGTCCCTCCCAATGATCATTCGATAAGAACTATGAGAAAGTCGGCGTATCGCCGAGGCCATCTTAATACATCCTCTGCTTACATTCCTGCGTGCAAACAAACAAGAAAAATCTGCCCTTTGTTCACGTTCAATTGATACCTAATTTGAGACGCTCTCTTGGGAACTCCCACCGGTTGGGATCATACTGAAGTCGCTCGCGCTGCTCCCCCAGGGCGCCGTCCAGTATGATCGACAGGTACTCGGCTTGGCTCTGCGAGCTGTTGGGCTGTAGAAGGTAGATAACGGTCATCTTTAATCTCCTGGATTAAAGATGGACGTCTCCTCACCTGTCGTAGTTTTCGGATCAGCATCGTCAGGAGGAGCCACAGGAAAGTCGCCACCACGCACGTGCACGCCAGAGTCGGAATCTCCATGGACGGACTTTCGGTGGCATCTGATTGGAAAGGCGTTCATTTTGCATTTGTAGCAAGCTGCTCTGTATTCAATAGAAAACACAGACTACTTACCGTTGACCCAAATGTAGGCGGAGCTCTCCACAGACCCCCTCTGGTTGGCGACCTGGCATGTGTACAAGCCTTGGTCCTCCGCCGTGATACGGTCGATATGGAGGGTTCCCTCCTTCGGGGACATGACGATACCTGCCGACGACGGCACCGAATGAATGAATTTATTTGAACATGAAGTGGGGGAAAAAAAAACAAAACAATCATTACAATAACAATGAAAAAAAAATAACAACAATCAAAAATGAGCCAAAGCACACCTAACAAAAGTCTTCCGTGCTCAAATGGAAGGAAAACAACTTGAATCGGACGGCAGATGTATTCATTTATTTATTTATTTACTTACCGGATCCTGCCGACAGGGCGCGTTCGTTCTTGTACCACGTGACAGTCGGAGGCGGGACGCCCTCGGCGGGACAGCCGAGGGTCACCGAGCTGCTGACGTTTACTGTGCAATCGGTCAAATTGTGGAGCAGCGCCGGAGGCTCCAGGGCTGAGCAGGAAAACGGACATGAATTAATCGTTACGTTAATCGCTGACGCAAAGGCGCAAGCGGATGCATTTGATATTCCAAATGAAATTCTTTCAGACTCTAGCGAGCAGTAAAATCCTTTTCCAGTGTCCAATAATACATTTTGCAGCCACTAGGAGGCAGTGCGGGCAAGTCTTGAACACACGCTATAAATAAATCCATGTATGCTCTAACTTTTTAATTCAGTGCCGAACCAAAGGGAATAGTGATAGACATCACAGTTCCCTTTCCTGCCAATACTGTCGATGTGCGCCTGGTCTCTACTTGATAAAACCTTGAATTGTATATTGTGAAGTCATAAAGGACTGATTGTATCCAAACAACAAATGCACCTACACCAACAACAAAGCTATTTTAGTCACAATGACACGATTCTAATAACTTCAGTGTCCCCCATCTGATTTCAACCTCAGTCGCTTTTCTGGTTTTTCTTACTTTAGAATTAAGACAAAGGAAGTGGACTATTTTTTTTTTTTTTTTTCACACTGGTCACCCAGTGCGTGTGTGTGGGTAGTGATTCCCCAAGCGGGGGTCCCGAACGGAGGAAGTGGACGTGTCGGGCGCTGATTGTTATAGCGAGCAGTGGTCCGCAGACATGAAGCAAAGTCACTTAAGCGAGGCGACTGATTGTTGTTTCCCCGATCTTCCTCCCGGACAACAATTGATGATTGTCCGAGCGGGGGCCCGGGGCCTGACAGTGTCTGATTGGCTGATTGTTCCCGCGGCCCAGCGCAGGGGCCTGTAAATGTGGCATTGTGGGAAGTGCCATTGTGTGCTCTTCCTCCAGACGAGAGCCCATTCCCACGTGAAAGAGGTGCTGAGCAAAGGCGGGGTGGGGCCTCAGGAAGCCGAGGGGACCCGATTCCCAAACAGCCCCGACTCCGTGAGAGTGGCTGTTTGTTTGTTTGCGACACACATGCACAAAGACATCAGGATGTCCAGAAATAAGGCCGTGCTAAGGCGGCCATTTTGGCTCCTCAAGGTACAGCTCATGGGATAATTACAGCACTCCGAGGTAGAAACCGTCGGGAGATTTACCAAAATGTGGCGTCAGCCTAAGTGACGTAAAAAACGAATGCTAAATTGGCTCACCTGAGACCCGCACCCGCGCCACCAGGTGGGCCTCCTGCCCAGTCAGGCGGCGGCGGGCGGCGCACACGTAAGCGCCCGAGTCCTGGACGCTCAGGTTGCTCAGCGACAAGCGCAGAGAGCGCGAGAACTCCCCCGTGGATGAGCGGCCGCGCAGCGGGGTGCCCCCGCCCCAGTCTGCGCCCCCGCCGCCGCCGGCCGGGTGGAGGCGGCGCCACGACAGGCTGGCGTACAGGTGCTTGTTGGCGCTGCAGGTGAGGTGCAGGTCTCCGCCTTCTCTGGGGTCTTCATCCTGACTCACGGCGAAGCCTCCTGGAACGTCTGACGAGAGACGTGCGGACAGGTGATTTTTAAAGTCTGCTACATGTTGCTATGCTATGCGGGCTGGGCTAGCCTGCTAGCTAACTTCAGCTATACGGTACGCTATCCATTTCAGCGTCAAGAGAGCATTTCTGTGCCATTAACCCCAAAAGAAGGGTTTGTTTACAAGTGGTGGAGAAAGCTCGTGACGTGACGTCATAGTGACATGTCCTAGTAAAGCTGGCGAGCTCGCTGCCATTTTGGACCACCTTTTGATGTCGCCACGGCCATTGTGGCCAGCGCGAAGACTGCGAGAAAAGCTCTTTCTATTTACTTTAGCCCTTTGAAACTTCCCGTGGAAACGGCTCGAGAGCTTCCTGATGGCGGATTGTGTTTATCTTTCCCGAACACCCCGAGGCCTCCCGAAATAAAGCCGAGCTGCCAGTCCAAGGAAGTGCGCCGTGCGGGACGGGGGGACGAGGAGACGGGGGAAGTGGAATGATAAGAGCCCACGGGTTCCTGTTTCGCTCTCACACACACAAGCAGTGGAATTACGTTGACCTCATATCACGCACTGAAGGACAACACGAGGATCCCAACCCTTCATAAGACACTCAATTTATATTGAATACAGAGTTCATCCAAATGCGCATGGGGATGCTTTGGGGTCAAATTCAGAGGATGTCTTTCTGCCTAGCAACGAGTGACCAGGCAAACATGCCTGTGATTTTATGGTTTGTCATTACCTTATTTTTTGATTTTGTTATTTGTTGGTGCGGTCACCTGTGACGTAGAAGTTGATGTCAAGGTGGTCCAGTCCCACAGCGTTGGAGGCCACGCAACGGAAAACACCTGACACCAGAGCCCGGGCCACTGTCACAACACCCACCGTCTAACGGACAACACACACACGGGCGCATTCATTATGCGACTACATTAACATATGTTATCACGCCGGCGTGTCATGTTCCACCTTGGTCTTCCCCTGAAGAACTTCCTGTCTGTGGGTCACACTCAGGATGTGGTTGTGTGTGGACGTAGCGGGGAGCCCTTCGCTCACGGGGATCCACACGGAGGAGGATGTCAGAGCAGCGCACCTTCAGTGAGGAGGAGGACGCTCAGCTGTGTTGACACAATTTGGCAGCTGTACATACATACATAGTATAGACCAGAGCAGTGTTTTTCAAACACTGTGCCGTGGCACACTAGTGTGCTGCGAGATATTGTCAGGTGTGCCGTGGGAAATGATCTAATTTGTATCTAATTTGTGTGCCGGTCTAGCACCTGGCAGTGTAATCATGTAGTTACGACATTGTAGTACTCTTCCATACCAGTAGGTAGCAGCAGCAGCAGCAGCAGGTAGCTAATTGTCTTTGTTTAGAGACAAGCGAATAAGTGATGCATGTTTGTCCAAACAGGCCCATGTTTCACACTGAGTATCAATACGAAACATGATAAAACACTTTTTTCTTTGTGTTGATTTAATTCCTATTCAAGACGTTATAATATAACGTCATTCTTCAATGTTAAAAATGCTTATACAAACAATATAACACTTATATTGTTAAAATAAGCTTTTTTTTTCAGCTGGTGGTGTGCCGTCGAAAGCCCCCTCTTAGCACCCCTCACATCAGGGAGGTGTGCAAAGGCGCGAAGATGCAGCACATTGCCCAATTTGGGCCGCTGTGGCGACTGAAAATAATATAGCTTGTACACATACAATTAGCCGAAGTCTCCTCGACTCAATTTTTTGTATTATAAATATTGAAGCGGGTGGTCGACTGGTTAGCACGTCCGCCTCACAGTTAAGGAGTCGTGGGTTCGATCCCAGCTCCGGCCTCCCTGTGTAGAATTGGCAAGTTCCCCCCATGCCTGCGTGGGTTTTTTTCCGGGTACTCCGGTTTCTTCCCACATTCCAAAAACATGCACAGCAGGTTAATTGAACACTCTAAATTGCTCCTAAGTGTGATTGTTTGTTTGTGTCTGTGTGCCCTGCGATTGGCTGGCAAACGATTCAGCGTGTCCCCCGCCCACTGCCCGAAGACAGCTGCGATAGGCTCCAGCACGCCACGCGACCCTTGTGAGGATAAGCGGTATCGATAATGGATGGATGGATATTGAAGCTTGGGGTTAAAAAATGTCGTCGAGCCCACGTGCTGGTGTCTAGGTCCCATTGAGCAATGAGATCTGCAGCCGTCATTCGGCCCGAAGATCGTGGTCCCGCCTTGGGGGTGGCAGCTCCAGGCAGCCGCCTCGTTTCTACTTGTACCTTCGCACCTGGGTAATGTAATTACGTGTCCTTAATTGAATTTGGATTACAGTACACTAACTAGTCCTCGCAAGTTTTCACCGAATTTTCAACATCGAAGACAAGACAGCGCGACCAGCAGGATCTTCATGGATTTTTGTTGTGTCTGGCAGGCGTCGCAAGCAGCGGAAGAAGGTAAACAAAAGTGGGGCTTTCGAGTCGGGCTATGCTAATGCTAAGCTAAGATAAGTTACGCTAATGAATAGCAACGTCCACCTTTGCTGTCGAGCGTCTCAACCTGTCCAACACCAGATCTATGACACACAAAATGGGTGATCTGGAACTGCAACCAGCGGGAAACAGCTATGTTTGGGACTGTTGCATTTATTAATCACGGAAACCTGGCTACACGCTCGCAATCTCCACGCTTACTTGAGGCGAAATTATGTCGCATAATGCGCAAAGCCACAGACAACAACAACAACAACAACAATTTTATTGCACGCTCTTGTATGTTGTATCTTTGTGGCCATGCCTTTATTCAAAAATATACCCATGTATTCAATGTACATTTATTGATTTGTCACCGCTGAGTAAATGATTGTGATTGATTTATTCTTTGAAGCATTAATATTGAAAATATCTATAAACTGTTACTTTGTAGTTGTTGTAAGGATGTGTGTTGTCGTCAACCACTTCCTGCCATTCTTTACATGACTTATGCCTATGCAATACATTTACAGTCACATTTCTTTTCCTTCATACATGCACGTCACCCATTCATCCATCGTTCACATCCACCCATAAATGTATTGTCATTGTTCATTCATTTTTCAGCCATTGATCTTTCTGCCATCCCTCAATTCATCATCCTTGTTTCCAGTCACCTGTCATCGATGTATCCGTCATTCATTCACTCATTCATTCATTCAACATGTCATGACTCATGTAATTTTCGACACCGCTTGTTCTGTACAGGGTCGTGGGAGGTTGCTGGACCCTATCCCAGCTGACTTCAGGCGAAACGTGGACTACACCCTGAACTGGTCGCCAGCGACAAGCTACACCGTCACC
Source organism: Filicampus tigris (assembly GCF_054856515.1). Taxonomy (NCBI): domain Eukaryota; kingdom Metazoa; phylum Chordata; class Actinopteri; order Syngnathiformes; family Syngnathidae; genus Filicampus; species Filicampus tigris. The sequence continues at coordinate 4,583,269 of NC_141237.1, read as the reverse complement.
AAGCAGAAATCGATACCATGCTGCCTGTACAGGAAGGCGAGTGTACCACTACACCATTCACTCACATGGTTTCATTCATTTTATTCATCTACTCTCTTTCTATGTATCTCTTTGTCATCCATCAGTCCATCCATCAACTGTATGTATCTGTATTTTAACCCATTAAAGCCTGAAGCCCCTCGTGAGACATCTCTCTAAAATCAACGGTCGTCTTTGGGGCCACCCTTGAAAACCTGACATTTTCGCCACCTACAAAATAGTGTTTTTTTTTTTTCAAAAAAATGGTAAGGGTTTAAAGTAAGGCTTTTTTTTTGTAAAAAAGTGGTAAGGGTATAATAAGGAATTAAAAAAAAAATTGTATAGTAAGGCGTTTTTTGTGAAAAAAAGAACCATGTAGTTAGGCGTTATTTGCCATTGAAGATATATGGCAAATATTCATTTGAAAAAAACGCCTTACTATACCCTTACCACTTTTTTGAAAAAAAAAAAAAAAACCCAAAAAAACCAAAAACACCTTCTATACCATTACCCCTTTTTTTATTTTTTTTTTTAGAAAAAAACGCCTTACTATACATTTACCACTTTTTTCGAAAAAAAAAACGCCTTACTATACCATACCCTTACCACTTTTTTCGAGAAAAACGCCTTACTATACCCTTACCACTTTTTAAAAAAAACGCCTTACTATATATACCCCTACCACTTTTTTGGAAAAAAAACACCTTACTATACCATTACCACTTTTTTAGAAAAAAACGCCTTACTATATACCCTTACCACTTTTTTTTTTAAAAAACGCCTTACTATACCCTTACCACTTTTTTGAAAAAAAAAAACCCGCCTTATTATACACTTACCACTTTTTTGAAAAAAACGTCTTACTATACCCTTACCACTTTTTTGAAAAAAAACCCGCCTTATTATACACATCACTTTTTTTGAAAAAAACGTCTTACTATACCCTTACCACTTTTTTGAAAAAAAAAAAGAAAACGCCTTACTATATATACCATTACCACTTTTTTTGAAAAAAACGCCTTACTATACCCTTACCACTTTTTTGAAAAAAACGTCTTACTATACCCTTACCACTTTTTTGAAAAAAAAACCGCCTTACTATACCATTACCACTTTTTTTAAAAAAAAACGTCTTACTATACCCATACCACTTTTTTGAAAAAAAAAAAAACGCCTTACTATACCATTACCACTTTTTTTTTTTAAAAACGCCTTACTATACCCCTACCACTTTTTGGAAAAAAAACCGCCTTATTATACACTTACCACTTTTTTGGAAAAAAACCCGCCTTATTATACCATTACCACTTTTTTGAAAAAAAAAAAAAAAAAAAAAAACGCCTTACAATACCATTACCACTTTTTTTGAAAAAAAACGCCTTACTATACCCTTACCACTTTTTTCGAAAACAAACAAAAAAAAAAAAAAACGCCTTAGTAAGGGTATACCTACTTGTTTTTCGAAAAAAACGCCTTATTAAACACTTACCATTTAAAAAAAAAAAACGCCTTACTATCCCCTTACCACTTTTTAAAAAAAAAAACAAAACGCCTTACTATACCATTACCACTTTTTTTTTAAAAAAAACGCCTTACTATACCCTTACCACTTTTTTGAAAAAAAAAACGCCTTACTATATACCCTTACCACTTTTTTGAAAAAAACGTCTTACTATACCCTTACCACTTTTTTGAAAAAAAAAACGCCTGACTATACCCTTACCACTTTTTTGAAAAAACAAACAAAAAAAAAACTTCTTAGTAAGGGTATACCACCTCGTTTTTCGAAAAAAACGCTTTATTATACACTTACCATTTTTTTTTGGGAAAAACGCCTTACTATATATACCCTTACCACTTTTTTGAAAAAAAAAACGCCTTACTATACCATTACCACTTTTTTAAAAAAAAAACGCATTACTATACCCTTACCACTTTTTTGAAAAAAAAAAACGCCTTACTATACCATTACCACTTTTTTGAAAAAAAAAACGCCTTACTATACCCTTACCACTTTTTTTTGAAAAAAACGTCTTACTATTTTGAAAAAAAAACGCCTTACTATACCCTTACCACATTTTTCGAAAAAAAAAACAAAACAAAAAAACAAACAAAAAACGCCTTAGTAAGGGTATACCACCTCGTTTTTCGAAAAAAACGCTTTATTATACACTTACCATTTTTTTGAAAAAAACGCCTTACTATACCCTTACCACTTTTTTGAAAAAAAAAACGCCTTACTATACCATTACCACTTTTTTAAAAAAAAAACGCATTACTATACCCTTACCACTTTTTTGAAAAAAAAAACGCCTTACTATACCATTACCACTTTTTTGAAAAAAAAAACGCCTTACTATACCCTTACCACTTTTTTTTGAAAAAAACGTCTTACTATTTTGAAAAAAAAAACGCCTTACTATACCCTTACCACTTTTTTCGAAAAAAAAAAAAAAACCAAACAAACAAACAAAAAACGCCTTAGTAAGGGTATACCACCTCGTTTTTCGAAAAAAAACGCCTTATTATACACTTACCATTTTTTTTGAAAAAAACGCCACCCTTACCACTTTTTTTTTGAAAAAAAACGTCTTACTATACCATTACCACTTTTTTTTGAAAAAAACGTCTTACTATACCCTTACCACTTTTTTGAAAAAAAAACCGCCTTACTATACCCTTACCACTTTTTTGAAAAAAACGCCTTACTATACCTTACCACTTTTTTTTGAAAAAAAACGCCTTACTATACCCTTACCACTTTTTTGAAAAAAAACGCCTTACTATACCCTTACCACTTTTTTCGAAAAAAAAACAAAAACAAAAAAAACTTCTTAGTAAGGGTATACCACCTCGTTTTTCGAAAAAACGCTTTATTATACACTTACCATTTTTTTAAAAAAAAACGCCTTACTATACCCTTACCACTTTTTTGAAAAAAAAAAACGCCTTACTATACCCTTACCACTTTTTTGAAAAAAAAAAACGCCTTACTATACCCTTACCACTTTTTTGAAAAAAAAACCGCCTTACTATACCCTTACCACTTTTTTTTGAAAAAAACGTCTTACTATACCCTTACCACTTTTTCGAAAAAAACGCCTTATTATACATTTACCATTTTTTTTGAAAAAAACGCCTTACTATACCCTTACCACTTTTTTGAAAAAAAACGCCTTACTATACCATTACCACTTTTTTTTGAAAAAAACGTCTTACTATACCCTTACCACTTTTTTGAAAAAAAAACGCCTTACTATACCCTTACCACTTTTTTGAAAAAAAAAAACGCCTTACTATACCCTTACCACTTTTTTGAAAAAAAAAAACGCCTTACTATACCCTTACCACTTTTTTTTGAAAAAAACGTCTTACTATACCCTTACCACTTTTTTTTGAAAAAAAAACGTCTTACTATACCCTTAACACTTTTTTCGAAAAAAAAAAAAAAAAAACCAAACAAAAAAAAAACGCCTTATTATACACTTACCATTTTTTTTGAAAAAAACGCCTTACTATACCCTTACCACTTTTTTGAAAAAAAAACGCCTTACTATACCATTACCACTTTTTTTTTTTAAAAACGCCTTACTATACCCTTACCACTTTTTTGAAAAAAACGCCTTACTATACCCTTACCACTTTTTTGAAAAAAACGCCTTACTATACCTTACCACTTTTTTTTGAAAAAAAACGTCTTACTATACCCTTACCACTTTTTTGAAAAAAAACGCCTTACTATACACTTACCACTTTTTTCGAAAAAAAAAAACAAACAAAAAAAACTTCTTAGTAAGGGTATACCACCTCGTTTTTCGAAAAAACGCTTTATTATACACTTACCGTTTTTTTTAAAAAAAACGCCTTACTATACCCTTACCACTTTTTTGAAAAAAAAGAACGCCTTACTATACCATTACCACTTTTTTTAAAAAAAAACGCATTACTATACCCTTACCACTTTTTTGAAAAAAACGTCTTACTATACCCTTACCACTTTTTTGAAAAAAAAAACGCCTTACTATACCCTTACCACTTTTTTTTGAAAAAAACGTCTTACTATACCCTTACCACTTTTTTGAAAAAAAAAAAACGCCTTACTATACCCTTACCACTTTTTTCGAAAAAAAAAAAAAAAAAAAACAAACAAAAAAAAAACGCCTTAGTAAGGGTATACCACCTCGTTTTTCGAAAAAAACGCCTTATTATACACTTACCATTTTTTTTGAAAAAAACGCCTTACTATACCCTTACCACTTTTTTGAAAAAAACGTCTTACTATACCCTTACCACTTTTTTGAAAAAAAAAAACGCCTTACTATACCCTTACCACTTTTTTGAAAAAAAACCCGCCTTACTATACCCTTACCACTTTTTTTGAAAAAAACGTCTTACTATACCCTTACCACTTTTTTGAAAAAAAAACCGCCTTACTATACCCTTACCACTTTTTTGAAAAAAAAACGCCTTACTATACCCTTACCACTTTTTTTTTAAAAAA